>NW_026575024.1:46375735-46975735 GCF_905146905.1 Nyctereutes procyonoides
AGCTGCTCTTTGTTGACTCATTTCAATTCCTGTGTTCTAGCCAAAAGTTGCTCCTTGAAATTATAGAGACCCAAATGATTTCCTCAAAAGGTGTTACCTTAAAGTCTACTTTCTAAATAAAAAGTTTGGGTTAGTTGCTTGAAATCAGGGCAACATTTTCTATACCCTGGGCATAGGAATTTGGTAAATGAGAGAAGCAGGACAAATAGCCTGCGTTTACTAATATTAATGGATAATATTAGGCTTGGAATAGTTTCTGTTAGAATCCTTTCCTAAGGAAATTAGTGAACCTGACCTTATGCTTTATTGATTAGGTTTCTGGTTTCCTGCCACTTGAATCCTTGCGCCATTGCAAGGTGAATAGAAAAGGATGTTCTGAGAAATTCACCTGTTGTTGAAGATTTGCAGAAAAATTATAGTCTTCTTTAATGAAGGCTAGAAGTGTCTGAGGACCCAAGTAGAGAAAGCTATCAATTTTCTCTGGCTACTACACATGATCTAAATCTGCTGCTGTCTTCTCTTGCCACACTTAACTTAGCACACATCACAGCCTTTTATATCCAAGTGATAGACTCTTAAGTTAGTACAAACTGCAGTCATCCTGACATGGATGAGTCATTTAAGTAATTCATTGTGGTTGGGAAAATGGTGAGGAGGACACCTTCTTTGGTCTTCCTTTCTATGAAAATAAGATCTTAATATTTGTTTAAAGGACAGTGGAGATTTACTTCATTAAATGTTATACCTTCTACAGCTTAAAGCACGCAAAAAGTACACGAAATGATTAGGTTTTTTTTGTTGTTGTTAACACAGCACTAGTTGGCACCTTTTACTATAAATTATTATTTATTTGTAATTTCCTCCTCAGTTCAAGCCAGTTGTGTAGTGCCTGTATGTATGGGAAGGTGGGTGGGTGGGTGTGTATGAGAGAGAGAAAGTCTATGAGTGCCTGTTTGTCTGTCTTCACATGCTGCCAGAAGACCATATGTACCTTCCCTGGATAAAAAGCTTTTGTAACTCAAGGTAATAAATACCTAACTTCCAAGCCCAAAGTGGAAATGCCATGTCAATTGTTTCTGGTCTGTGCTTCAACAAAATACAAAGCACATATCTCCTAACCACAATGGAAACTGTTTCAAAATAGCTTTTTTTGAGCAGTGAATCTGTGTGAAACTTCTCCAAGCTATTTGTCGAAACAGCTGTGAAAATCCTCAATGTTTTATATATATATATATATATATATATATATATATATATATATATATATGGGTTTATATATATATAATTAAGGTTTATATATATATACACATAAAATTAGGATATATATATATATATATATATGGCTTTCCCCCCTTTCTTCACATGGATCACCTTTAGGATTATGTCATAGAAAATTTTGACAATTTATTATTTAAGAGATAGTGAAATAGCTAAGAGAGATGCCAGACACCAACCCATACCACGTGGTCTTCTCAGGGTGAAGGAAACTGAAAAAAGCTTTTATATCATTCCAATTTTTATGAGACAAGCTCTAGAAAACTGCTCCCCAAACTGTCCAGGAGGCTTTTCATTTTGAGGAGACAACCAAAAGGACAGCTCTCTTCTGGAGCCCCCTTCATTTGTGATTCACTAAGATTAACAGCTCCTCCAGGGGTTTTTGTCTGGTGGCTCAGAATTTAAACATGTGCTAATACCTGGTGCTTTGTCTTCATTCTCAGAGACTACTGTGTGACTCATTCCGAAAGTCCAGGTGTGGAAGGGAAAGGCACAGAGAGGAAAAAGCTTGGAATTTATATTTGTTTAATGCCACATGTTCCCAAACGATTTCTGGGCTGTTTCAAAGTGGTCTGCACAGATATTAATCTCTGTGACCATATGTCTGAAACATTTCATCACTGGGGAACAGCTGAAAGTAGTTGGTGGTGCTTCGTGTGATCCATGTAGGTGTTGTAAGTATGGTCAGAAGAGGAACATGTGTCTGGGGCTTATGGGACCGTGAGGAGAAATGCTTGCATCTCCTCTTATTTTTCAGCTTGGTTGCCTGACTGTAATTGTTAAGCTCCAGGTAATTTTATTCCCAGAATGTAAAGATTGAGGTGGATAGTGAAGACAGATGCAATTTTCATGGGACCATCCTGTATCATCTGTTTTCCAGGGGTCCCTTTATTACCTAAAGCATTGTGCATCAACAATTTTTTTCAGGTTGTGTTTTTCCAAATACAATATCATGCAAAAGATCATCCAAAACAAAAGAGAAATATGGTACTGTGCCTATGAGAGAGGTCACAAGTTGTTGGATTTCCTAAAGACCTAAATAACTCTACAGGAGAATACTCATTTCATATAATTAAGTAGTCAGTTGGTTAATCCAAATATTTGATTTTGGAAGTTCATCATAAAAATAATACATACATACCTTTAGCATTTTCTTTCTTTTTTAAATTTAAATTTTAGTTAATATATGCTGCAATATTGGTTTCTGGAGTATAATTCAGTGATTCATCACTTATGTATAACACCTACTGCTCATCACAACAAGTGCCCTGCACCCACCTATCCCCTCCCACCACCAATCTTCCTCCGCCAACCTTGTTTGTTCTGTATCATTGGGTCTCTTATGGTTTGTTTCCCTCTCTGCTTTTTTCTTTTCCCCTTTCCCATACGTTCATCTGTTTTCTTTCTTAAATTCCACATAGGAGTGAGATCATATGGTATTTTTCTTTTTCTGACTAACTTATTTCACTTAGCATAATATACTCTAGCTCCATCCGTGTAGTTGCAAATGGCAAGATTTCATTTTTTTGGTGGCTGAATAACATTCCATTGTATACATACACCACATCTTCTTTATCCATTCATTTGTCAATGGACATTTGGGCTCTCTCCATAATTTGGCTATTGTTGATAGTGCTGCTATAAACATCAGAGTACTCTATTTTCTTTTAAAGATTTTGTTTATTTATTCATGAGAGATACACAGAGAGACAGAGACCTAGGCAGAGGGAGAAGCAGGTTCCCAGCGGGGAGTCCAATGCAGAGTTTCATACCAGGACCCTGGGACCACGCCCTGAGCCAAAGGCAGGCACTCAACCACTTAGTCACCCAGGTGCCCCTTAAATGTGTATTTTTGTATTCTTTGGGTAAATACTTAGTAATGCAATTTACCTTTAGCATTTTCATTTAATGTGAAGTAAACAACTCTGTACTGATTTACGAGTTGTATTTTTTTTTTGACATAGGACCAAAATTTTACTTTGAGCATGTGGTAGTTAGTTGGAGTTCTGCTTTGCCTTTCTTGCAAAGATCACAAGCATAAATATATCTTTTATAATTTCTAGTTTGGATTTCTCTAAAAAAGAACAAAGAATTGAAAGAGATGGGGTGCAGGACCACTTCATATTTTACATAGTGCATAACCTACCCAGCACTAACTGTTTCAACCATGCCTAACTGAAGGCATTTTAATAACTCACAGTTCGTCTTTTCAAAACAGTTATTTGAGAGTTTATAGATATAACACTCCCATTGCTTACTCAGATTTCATCAGTATATTCAATTCTCACTTAAATTTAATAGTGGCTACAATTGGCATAATATACTTGGAAATGAACACAACCAATATTTATGCAGCATAGGAACCTATCAGTATATATATGGGACATCAAGTGTTAAAGCAAAGCCTGAGCAGATTGAATATTCTGTATTTATGGGCATCAATCAGTACATTTAGAGAAAAGGAAGCATTAGTTAACTTGGTGAATCCTTCAAGCAACAGCAGTTAAGATGGTATACAATGGGCTGAATAATTCTAGAGTAAGAAATACTTCTCCAAACTTTATGGTTTGCAGTAATAAATTCCAGGTCTTCCTGTGTCCATCATGGATCCGCTGGGCCTTTTCCCCTTGCGTGCAGACTGATGGAGCAGTCGCCGTCTGGAGCATGGCTGCTCTCTGTGGCAGAGCTCATTGAGAATCAAATACTTGCTCTTAAAGTTTCCACCTGGGAGTGACATATTATAACTTCCACTCATATTTCATCAGCCAACATGAGTCAATGACCACATCTGACTTTATCAGGGCAAGGAAATACAATCCTACCTTGTGCTTAGAAGGACAAAAGATGGAAATACTTGGTGAATGGCTGTAATGACTACCATGGACAGCTTTCATTTTAATTCTAAATAATAATAATAGCTCTTTCTTTCAAAGTACTTCCAATCACTATTCTAATTGCTTTATAATATAACCTCAGGGAATCCTCTAAATCATCATATGAGGTTGGTATTATTATGCATATTTTACAGATAAGGAAATGAAACAAATTTGCCAAAGATGCACAGCAATTACTAGGATGCACAGCAATTACTAGCACTCAGGTGGGTTAATGCCATTGTCTACATTCTGGACTCCAATCGCAGCTGACTCTCAAAAGGAGTGGATTGACAAGTACACTCAAGTGGACTGGTGTTTGAGATGGTGATGAAGTCAGCAGGAGCACTGGGTCTAGCTATGTCATAAATGATCCCAGGATTTTCTCTGTAAAATGGGACTAGCATGATTTTTGTCAACCATTTATTCCATGGATGGTTTTAAGAGCCATTTTCTTCCACCTTCAAGATGCCTTAACTCCTAGACTGCACTGTCTAATATAGTAGCAATGAAGCGCATGTTACTACAGAGCACTTGAAATGTGGCTCATAGGCCGCATTGAGTTGTGTTGTAGCTATAACATACACACAGCATTTCAAAGACTTAATATAAATGCATATACTTTACTAATCATTTTTCATACTACTTATATAAATCATGATAGTTTGGATACATAGAATTAAATACAATATATTATTAATATTAATTTACCTGTTTAATACACTTTTTGAATGTGTATAAAAATTTTCAATTACATACATAACTCACAAATTATATTTTTATATGCATGGATGGTGATGCCTTAGAATCTCCAGTAGGGTGAAAGATGGATTCCATTGACATAAATTATTAATTTATATTTTCTACATAAAGTTTGGAAGATTAAAACATCTTAGTGAACAAGTTGGAACTTTAATGATAGTGCTCAAGAGAAAATAGGAATGAAATAGCATTTTCCATAAAAGCCCAGAGTCTATTGAAGGACACATATGATAGTTTTCTTTAGCACTCTGGCTCCTACAAGGTAATGTGTTTGTTTTTTATGTGTCTTAGCTGAATTCAGGAACTCTGAATGCATTTTTCACTTGTTAATTAATTCAACAAATATCTACGCAGGGTCTATGGGCTCCATGTGCTAGAGTCAGGGGCTGTAATGCCCTATCTTAGTAACTCATGCATCAAAGTAGAAAATACCTGATTTCCCCATGAAGAAAATATTGATCCTATGCTCTAACACATGTAATACAAAGTGTTGCTCTCTAAATTTACAAATATTTTACACTGAGGTTCTGAAGATCCTGTGGCATATGTATGCACAGAAATCCATTCTTTGCCTGGTGGGTCCCAGTAGGTGATAGCCTGGTCACTTCTCAGTGCCCTTCAATGAGTCCTGAGTCTCTGCTCAGCATGCACTGAGTGTAGTTTTATCTTCTCTATTTCTTCATGAGAATAAGAACTAATTGGCAAACCAAACTGAGAACAGAGAACATCTAAAAAAATGCTTTTCTCTTGCCTTGCCAACCCTCCTCATCCAAGGTATGCTTCTGTTACATGGAAACTCAAAACAATGCCAGCAATGTTGTCCTCCTGCTGCCTGGCAGCTGATGAAGGATGAGGTAGCATGGGGCAACAGGGCTGTCTTCCTGACCTGCCAGATGGTTTTGGGGCACCCACACAGCCTCTCTAGGCTTTAGGTGTCCCTGTCAGCTGGACTCTACCATCCTGTCTCCTGGTATATGAGCTGGCTGCATCAGACTATCCCAGGAAGCATCAGGGGAGAAGCATCTGAAGCATCTGTCTAACTCCAGACAGTCCAATGCCTTAGACTTGAGTCAGGCCTGGGGAATATGCGTTTTGTGAGTATCTCCAAGAGCCTCTGAATGCCCCCTACACCCTCCTCCAGGGTTGGGAAGCCTTTGGACTGAAATGGTGGTTTTTAAATACATATTGTCTAAAATCCAAAGTAAGAAATCCATTTTAAATTTGAGATCTAGTACACATCTGCATAACTGAAACAATAGTGTCACAAACAACATTTACCTTTTATGGTAAGTAATGCTCTCTGATATGTTCTACTTTATTATTTATTCTATCTTCCTTAAAAATGGTTTGTTGTGACCCATAAATCAACCCCACAACTATTAACAGTTTGCTACTTGCCAATTGAAAAAGCGTGGAAAATATGACCCTTTTGACCTCTTAGGGATTAAATCAAATTCAGAAATCAGAGATTGTAAAGACTTTCAACTCAGAGATGATTACATTAAACCTACCTTTTCAGGTTTAATATTCCATTTTGGAATTCCCTATTTTGAGAATTATCTTTTTAATGGTAAAAGGCCCAATAAGATTGTCCCAATTTTTTCTCTCATGAAAGTATTATGTCTCAGATCATAATGCATATAATGCCCACATCAACTCATTTGGGGTAGGAAAGGGGGAAAGTTGTGAAGAATTCAGTTGGGATGGTACATAGCATGCACTGGATCTGTGGAGGCTGAGGAATGCTTTACTCAGAACAGCCTTGTCTCCTCTGAATCCTCTACCTCTCTTTCAATTCCTTGATGCCCTTCCTCTTCATTCCCAGGCCATTGCCTCAAACTGGTCGTCTCTTCTCTTTGTTAAAGAAATCTGGACAGATCTTTCAAATCCATCAGTGCTGCCTCCCCCTCCCCTGCCACGGCCCGATGGTCAGAGTGTTTGCTGCAGCAATTGAATACCCCAGGTGCCACTCTGCCCTCTCCCTTCCTCCTAGGAGCACATGCAAGGCTCCTGTGGTCCCCTACCATGAGAATGAAGGACCTCATCCTTTATCATGGTGGCCTCTTGCCTTATAAGGATGTCTGGGGTCTCCTTGGGCTGTCAGTCTATGCGGTGGGAGCAAAATTACTTTTCAGAAGGGACATGTCCCTGCAAAGCCAAATGGCAACTTCGACCCTTGTCTTTGGGTTTTGTGTTTTGAACTGAATGTTGAATTAACCAGCTGCTTCTTTAACCCTGCTTCACTGTCCATCTTTTGAATAAATCTGTTAGTTCTTCAGACCACACAAGTAAAAGGGTACTTGCAAATAACTCTTCTGCCCTCTGACTTTACTTTAACAACTCTCCAAGGAAATAAGGTCGCAAGTTCACTGATGGCAGGAAGGGCCCACTGGTGGCCTGAGCGATCCCACACGTTCACTGTACCATTCCTAATTCATAAAGAAACCACAGTGCGTTTAGAGCCCAACGACTTTTCCATGTGTTTGGTATTTTTAGTTCTAAGCACTGTCTTCAGCGCTTCTCCAACATGTGTTTGAGAAAGACCCAGTGGTCTCATATTAAGATAATTATTTTCACTGCTGTTTTGAAACACCGCAGTGGTGCACCAAGAAACTTCCTACCCGGTAATCTACACAGTTGGTTAAACAAAAATCGATCCCTAGTCAATCAAATGAATCTAATAAGCTGTGGATAAATACATGATTTCATCACCTACAGTATGAGCATCCAAAGGGAAATAAGTGACCTCAGTGGAGGTGTTGATTCTTTCCATAATAAATGGATCAGCCGTATGCTTATGCTAAGCAATCAATGATCTCACGAAGCATGCCGCTGCAATAAACTGAAACAATACAAGAATGTGGGAGGGAAAATGCTACCCATAGCGAACATGACTACCCAGAATATGTCTTCACAGACTCAAACATAAATTAGCCTCCATAAATCTCATTGCATGTTGCTTTACTGACATATATGTCCTGCCAAAATATTACAGTCTTGAAAGAGCTGTGTAAGTAGATTAAATGGTTTCTGTCCTTGGGAATGTGGAAACCTTTATTTGTTTTGTTAAGAGATGTTTAAATATCCTTAGGTTATGCATCAAACAGATGTCCAGGGTAAATGCTTCTGACCCATTTAAACATTTCTTAGCTTGAATGAAGGTCCAGTTTCTGCAGCTTGCATATAGTTCGACTTGCTGGGCAGCACCTGACAAAACTGAGGCTAGTAATGCTAGGTTTGATGGCTCTGTGGTGTGACTTTTAATGGCAGGGCTGAGGAAACTAAGATAAATTAAAACCTAATTGGGTACGTTAACAGTTTTAGCAGTCTGCACATATGGATCCCATGAGGACACTTTAAAAGATGTTACAGTTTAGCTCCTATTGCAAGGCTTAGCTGCAGATATGACCCACACAGTTGTCTCTCCAATCCATTTCTCCAGGTCGAATCTTCCTTTTATTTGGAATGTTATTCAAGGCGTGTAAACATCACATTTACCCTTCCACCCTCAACGAGTTCAGTACATGGTGAGGGGGTATAGAATGTAAATGTCCCAACATGAAAGTCACAGAGTGTTCAGCAGAGAGAGAATTCCTCAGGGTGACTGTTCCAAGATAGCGGTGTTTTTCAGGCAGGAATTACAAGGAGCCTTGGTTACCTTGAAAGTCTTCCTTTGCCTCCTCTGTCCCAATGTCCATAATCCATATGTTTTGTAACTTGAAATCACCAATTGGGGGGAGGGGGACCCTGCATACCTTACAATGAAAGTAAAATTAATTCTACTTAAATCTTCAACCAATTCCAGCTCCCTGGTTTTTCTCTCTTTGCCACATGCATTGGCTGCTAACTTGGAGCAAACTGGAGAAAGTGAATGCTTGTACTCAGTCTTCTCCAGTGTCTTCAAAACAAATTTCTTGCACCTCTGAGTAAGAGCTCAATAGTAACAGGGTGATAATACATGTAGACAGGGCTTGAGAAAAAACTCAAAGAAGATGCCCTTTGTTCTTGCAATGAGAGAACCTTGGAAGTTATTTATTTGTGGGTTTGTGATGTTTCCTAAATCTAGATTTTCCAGATTGGAAATCTGAAGATTTCATTTCCAGATTAGATTGGTAGAGTTATTCTGCAAATCTTGTTTCTGGTAAAAGACTGAGATTGGTGAAAGACATGGTTTTATTGCTTTTTCTATTAGTTAAGCTTTCTCCTTTTGATTTACCCAAAGAATGTGAGGACTATAGAAATGAAATGATTTTTTAAGCAGTCAGAATCCACCTAAAGCTCTGTATATGGTACTGCATTACTAATGGGCACTTTTAGAGATTTTAAAAGACCTTTTAAAAAGTGCAATTATAGACAAGTTCCTGCAGTTGAGTTGGATGTCTACTGGTGTAAATCATGTACTGTGGTCATTTCCCATTACCAAGTTCTTTGACAAAATTGGAATCCTCTAGTTGGGTAGCTGGGTGTGCAGTTGTCCAACACTGTTATATCTTTGGTTTGTAGTATCTATGAATCATGTATAAATTTGTGCATTTGGCTATAGAGATGAGAAAATATTATATTAAGCTAATTAAAGTGGTGAATTTTATTTCTTAAATATTTTGCATTGATTTATTGCATGTCATTGCAGCAAATATTAACTTGAACATGGCTAAAAATATCACCTTCTGTCTCTTCTCCCGAATGCATCCTTAACCAGTATACATTAAAATGTAAGAAATAAGGCATGCAGGCAGAAGAATGTGTGTCATTCACACATTATTATCTACTTTTGGCTCAAGTAGATGAATCTATGATTGAGAAGCTACCTTTGAATCTTGGGGCAAGATTCATACAGATGCCAGTAATTTGTTTGCCTTTCCCCATAGGCTTTCTGAAATATGAATCTCTCAATCAACACCCTCTGAGAAATCACATAAGGCATGTTATTGGGAGGGGATTTCTGTCTTAATTTGTGTACAATCAGCTCTTCCAAACTTGGATGAATATCCTTATTGAGAAAGATAGCTGAAATTCGTGGCCTCCACAGACTTGTGTTTTCTTTGTAAAAGGAGGTGAAACTGTTTCTTCTTTAAAAAATGGATCCACTGTGAATTCCCAGCCTCTCCATTAATACTCTGAAGAAATAACTGAGCTGGTTGGTCTATGTAAGCAGGACCCTTGCATTTAGGGGATAGTAAGAGGGAAATACATGTGCAGAGCAACTAGAAACCAGATAAACCTGTCTCAGAAGATATGACTTGTTCTCAGAACTGTTCTATTTCTATGGGACTCTAGGAAAAGAGAAGAGCCTCACAGAGCCCTTCTTTTCAAATCCTTTGCTCACCCTTCCCCCACCTTTGCTTGGAGAGGGGATTCCCAGAAGATGCCTATCCAGGTAGCTTGTCAGAACTGTTTCTGCCCAGCTATGGCTATGTTTTTGTGGCCAGCTTATGAGAATGTTTATTTGATGGATGAAGAGATTAATTTAATCTCTCCAGTTTTAAAATGTAGAGTGGCATGGTCCTCACAGGTTTGAATTTGAGTAAGGCCTAAACTAGCTTGGAAGAAAGCTCTAGATTTGAGTGAAGAGCACTAGCAACCAAGGATGTGGAATCAAAATAATGTTAGAGATTTAAAGAAGACTGCACACATATGTGTGCATATGTGGATGTGTGTATATGTATATCTGTACTTGTATCATGTGCACATGTATATGTGTGTATGATGTATTTGTGTGCTTATGTATATATATGAGTAATGTGTATGTGTGTGCCCATGTATGTGTATATGCGTGTGTTTATGTGTTTGTATGTGTGTGATGTGCATATGTGTATGCATATGTGTGTGTTGGGGAAGGGATGGGATGAGGAAGATCAGAATCTCATGTAGACTTTTCCTACATCATAGCTCCCCAAATTCTCACTTACCTGACCCTTTACACCTCACTTGGTTGGGAACAATTGCTAAGATCAGGCAGTTTCTAACAGCACTGTGTCATTTCTCTAAGATCTGTGAGTTGGGGAATAAGTAAGATTAGAAACCACTGTATGTGATCATCTTGACAAAAGGCTGGACCCCAAAGAAATTAAATGATTCTGACAAAGTCTCACAGCATATCTGGGGCCAAGCCAATCTCTTCAAGTCCTGACTCGGACTCCCCCTCTTTCTCTCTATGGCTAGGGTCAGACTATACCACCTTTCCTCCTTTGGGTTTCAACCCAGTGGCACATCCATAGTCAAATACGAAATCCAACACTACAGCATTCCCTTTTATATTTCTGGGTACCAAAGGAAACATACATAAGAATGAATACCTTTTTCTAAATTCATTTTCTCCCTATAGTTCCAGTAAGCTCTGCATGGGTGACAGTTTCTAATAAAATTCTCCTCCAGCTGTTCAGATGAGAACGTCTAGAAATGCTAACCTTTATGTCACTGGGTGATTGCTCTGTTTACTCTGGCTTTGGACAGTGCTTGGATGTAGATCCTCTCTATGCTCTGTGTTTGCCCATGTTGGGGTGGGGTTATTTGGAGTCAGTGACTCAGGATTCTATAGGGACTACTTTAGTATAACAACTTTTCTGGAGCTAGGAAGACCACTTATAATATTTTCCAGAGAGGACAAGAAAACAAAAGTTTCATGGGAAATTTTAACAGTGAAAGTTCTGTACATTTGGGCCTTGGGAAATTATGTGCAAATAGTACCCATTAATTTCTATTTTCTTTTTCTAATTGGGAACACATGTGACAGTTCATTGGTTGGACATTTGGTGACCTCTTTTATCAACAGCTTCCTTCCGTCCTACTTTCCTTCCTTCCTCCCCCCACCCTCTTTCTTTCTTTCTTCCTGGAATTAAGAACACATGTCCACATGCTCTTGATGTCAGCTTGGCCCATGATGGATCAATGGGTGATTTGTTTCCCTCTTAAAGAAGAGGGAAACACATCACAACATTGGGCCTCCTACTTTCCTTCCTATCTCCTATACTGCCTTCTCCAATCTACTCCTTCCTTGTAGCTAGAAGCATCTTTCTGAAATAAGAATATGATCAACTTTTTCCCTTGCTTTTACCCATTATGGGCTCCCCATTGATTTGGGGGATCAGGCCTAAGCTCTTTGTGATGACTCATAAGGGACTGTAGGATCCAGCCATTGTCTTCACCTCCTCCCTATTTTAGCACTACTCTGTCTTTACCCTCTGTGAACCAACCTGTCTAAATGACTTTCTGTTGGACTTGGTGCCTTCCCATTGTAACTTGGCCTGTGGCACTCTTTTCCTGCTGACCTTGGCCACAGCACATTGTTTTGGTGGTCCCATTCTTTATTCCTCTTGTCATCCATATGCTTGTAATGGCCTCATATGATCAGAGTGGTTAAGGATTTAGTCTTAACTGGATGACTTGCTTTGGCCAAGTGTATGTGGGTAGAACTGATGGTATCAAAACCTAGGCCCTCAGGGGCCTTATAGGTTTTCACCTGCACTCTTATGCCTCTGCATCACTGTGAGCAGAATTTCTCTTGGGTAGCTGCTGCCCCCTCAGCCTGGGATCCAGAATGAGCCCATGTGGAGCAGCCCTGAGCCCCTCTGCAAGGACTCAAGGCCAGGTGTATCCATAGCTTAGAGCAGAATCTAACCTACTTCAGCTGACCCATTCTCCCCCCTCCTAATTTGAAGACACATAAGCAATAACTGTTATCTTGAGCCACTGAATTTTGAGGTAGCACATTATATAGTCAAAGCTAGTGGATACATTGGCCAGTACCAACCTGAGCTTTGAATTGTAGCTGGAACTCTTCACTTCTTCTAGGGAACCTTCCCGGATCTATGTGTTCTTCTCCCTTAGTGCTTGCCACTCCTGCATGCTCCAATAAAAGACTTGTTGTGCTCTGTTATTCCCTCCCTCCAGACCCCATAAAGGCACAGACTTCATCTGTCTTATCCACCACTGCATCTCTAGATAGGCATAGTATCTTCCTTCACTCAGCAAAATTCATGAGCACTTAACAAGTTCCAAGCACTGTCCCAGGAACTGATATACAAACTCTTGCTTTAATGGAGCTTGCATTCTTCTGGGAGAGATGGGGAAAAATATACCCTTGTGTGTGCATGCACACACATATCACACATGTCCATATACATACATAATTGCAGTAAAATATGTGCGTGTGTGTGAGAGAAAGGAAGATCTGATTAGCAGGGACAGAAGAGGAAGAGAGCCTGAACATATGAGCAGATACAGGTATATTGCTCAATTTGCTGGCTGTGAATATGTGTTATTTCTTTTCTCATTGCATCGCTTTTCTTAGTGCAGTAGAAAGCACAGGTAGCAGTGCCCTACTTGATGGGTAACTTGCTGAATGAGTGAGTAGATGTGTTTCAAGTTTAGTATGAAGTATATTCCTGCAGGTAGAAGGAGAACAAATAAGGAGATAATGGATGAGAGGTGAGTGCATTGATTTTAGAGAGATAAACAACAACAGTAAAATGATCATGCACTTACTTGCAGCTAATCAGGAAATATATAGAAAAGCTCTTTGAAGTATGGAAGAAGCAGAAAGTGAGAAATTAGTGGGACAAATTAAAATAGATATGGAATTTGTTTTATGAATGTCACTGGGGCCAGTTTATTCTAATCTAGAATGTCTTGGTTGCAAGAAAAACACTTTTGGATCCATTCAGGATTGCAGAGAGGGGATAATTGAAAAGTGACCAAGGAAACTCATGGAAGTCAGGTGAGAGGAAGGGGGAACAGCAGAATCATCAGAAACCAAAGATGATCCTACCTTTTCTCTCTTCTCTCCTGCAGATAGATGCTCATCTGCTTCTTGGCTCACCTCTTTTCCCTTATGTGTGAACAATTTCCTTTGCTTACATGTGAAGCCCAGTAGAAGAACCACAGCCCAAGTCTACAAGAGTCTAGGTCTACCACTGACTGGCCTTATTGCCAGGGTCCCTTTCTTCTTGCAAGAGAGATACATGTTGGCTCAATTCAGTTCATTGATCATTCTTTATTTTTTTTAATAATAATTCACTATGACCAAGTGGGATTTATTTTTTTAAAAGATTTATTTATTTATTCATGGGGGGGGCAAAGACACAGGCAGAGGGAGAAGCAGGCTCCATGCCGGGAGCCCGACGCGGGACTCAATCCTGGGACTCCAGGATCATGCCCTGGGCTAAAGGCAGGCGCTAAACCGCTGAGCCACCCAGGGATTCCCCCATTGATTATTCTTTTTAAGATTGGATGACTATATTGGTAATTGTAATCAGCTATTAAGAGGTGAGTAGGTGGAGTCCTGTGATTTGTAAATTGCTTCTTTCAGGAGCTGTGGGCAGGGTGGGTCCATTTCAGATCAATGGCCATATCTGGTGGAGCTCACAGCCTCCTGACACTCTCACTTTTGTAGGCTCTCAAAGTTCTCATGCAGTTGTAGAGAATATTAATTTTATAATAGAATGAAACTAGATCATATCTATTTCATTTCTATTAAAGTATTCTTACAGAAGTCGTTTTTAAAAATGTTTCCCATGTTATATCTGCATGCCAGCTAAGTGCATAAGCCAAATGATTGAAAAACTAAAAAGTGTATATCCTATGTTGACCTAAAATAAGTACAGACCAGGAGTCATGGTCTATCTAGGTGAGGGCTACCTCTATTGTCATTAGTTTTAGGTAAAGGTGTTTCCAGGTTCTCAAGTGAATGTATAACAGAAAAACAATGGACTTCTAGTTCCAGAGACCCTGCATTCAAATTTTGGCATGACAGTCACTAGTGTCACTACCTTGGCAAGACCCATATCTCCTTGAATCTTGGTTTCCACATTGGTAAAAGAGAACGGAGGACACTAAAAAGAATTTCTCTGAGAATTAAATGGATGAATGCACAATAAGTACAAATGTTTTGGTGAACATGAAAGTACAATGTGTGTGTGTAGGTATATTATTTTATTGCAAATGAGGACATATTTCTGCTAACCAGCCTATTTTTGTTCATAAACCAAAAGGAGCTACACTGTACCTGTCTGGAAAGAGCTTTTAAGAGATATATATTTTTTAAGAGCAGAATATCATTGTTTTCTCTTAAAATTTTATACATGTGAATACCCAGAGTCCACAGAGGAGAAATAATGAGTATTCTAGTAAAGTATTGAACAATCAATTGAAGGTCTTGAATATTTTTCCATATATGAGAAATGCTTTCCACAGCTTAAAAACACTGATGTTTTTGATTGGATGCATATACTTTTGGGCTCTAATTTTTGTATTTTTATAGCAATTTTATTGTTTTTCTAAATGTGCTGGAGAGTATGGAGTTTCTGGGAAAAGAATAACTCACCACATCTCCATTTGGAGTTCAGCCATATTCACACATCCTCCTGGTTAATGGGTAGGAGGCCCCAAACAAGCAAGATGTTATAAGGGGATGAAGGGGATGTCAAGAACTCTGAAAGAAGAATCACTGATAGGAAGGAGCTTGGCAAGTTCAGCCAGATTTAGCTATACGATATGCTATTAAGGTGGTATATCTGTTCCAAGAATTTGGTCATGGCTAATGTGTGGACTTGACCCAAACCAGTGACTCAGGTAGCATGTGTGAGTTCTGGGGATAAAAGGTTTGTATATATGAACTGAAAAAGCCAGTTCATTCAACTCTGCAACTCTCTAGGGACCAAGTGATCTTACTATGGGACTGCAGACTATTACACATTCCCTCTCTTGCTGTATAAGATGCTATAGAACCATCATGATGCCTGGAGTCCCACGTGGTTGGTGGCCACGCACATCTTTAGGCAGCTATACCGCAGAAGGGAGCATTTTAGGGACAATAAAGACAATTTGTTAATATATTTGAGACACTGAGACGTTCAATGCCAATGAGTATGTGAAGGCTTAAACCTCATGAGTTTTCATTTTTATTGTCAATGTGATCTCAGGTATGCCTTATCTGCTGGTGAGGCTTATGTATTATATTAGATTATTTTAGATTATATTAGATTATATTAGAAGAATTTTAGGTTTCATAAAGTCAAAAACAAAAGGTCTGAAGAGTTGAAGATCTTTTCATGTCTGGGTGAGAGCATCATCTTATTCCCAAGCTTGCATTTCTTATCAGTGTGTCAGCATGTATAGATATCCAGAAGCACAGTGGTGAAGATACTCTCAGTCTCAGCACCATAGGTGATCTGTAGGCAAGGCCTTGGAAAGTCACATGGTGAGGTCTTGCAAAGAAAGTTTCTCACCACAGGGGAGAGGCCACAAGTGGTGGACAATTAAGTTAAGACACTATCTTTTTGACAAGAATTAGAAAAAATGTAAGACAAGAGCTGGAAGTTCAGGCATCAGGGGATTTGTGGCAGTTACAGTAATGGAAGACAATCCAAGGCCTTTTGAGGTCTTCCCAGCACAGAAAAGAGAGTCAGGTCCCATGGATTGGGAAAGCCAATGTTTCAGTCCAAGAAGCCAGTTCAAGGTGCCCCAAGATTGAGCTGGTGAGCACAGGAGTGATGCAGACCCTCAGGATCCCGCTCATTTGGCCTTAACACTCCCAGATTCTGTCAGTGGGATGACTTTTGCCTCAGGATTTTCTTTGACCATGGGAACATAGTGACCCTGGGCATGGGGCAGACAGAAGTTCTGGGAGAAACTCTTGGACAGTGATGGATGGGAGCTGGTGAATAAATTTGTGATAGGTTGAATAATGAATGACCCTCAAAAAATGTTCACATTCTAGTCACTGGGACCTATGAATAGGTTACAATACGTGGTAAGGGAAATTAAGGTTGCAGTGGACTGTGTAGTAAGGAGATTATCCTGGATTATCTGGGCAGGCTCAATGTAATCATAAGCGTCCCTAAAAGTGGAAGAGAAAGGCAGAAGAATCAGTGTTAAAATAAAGAAAATGAGAAAAATCTTCACTGGCTATTACTGGTTTTGAAGATGGAAGGAGTCCACAAGACAAGGAATGTGGGCAGCCTTTGGAACTTCCGAAAGGCTAGGAAGCAGATTCTCTCTCTCTGAGAGCTCTCAGAAGGAAGGCAACCCGGCTGATACTTTAATTTTAGCTCAGGAAGATCCATTTTGGACTTCGGACCTCCAGAACTGTGGGATAAATTTGTGCAATTTTAAGTTACTACTTTTGTGTTAATTTGTTACAGCAGTGATAGGAAGCTAATACAAATACCATACCTCAGTTTCCTCATCCCTTTGGTGGGGCAACCCTGAAGCATAATGCATGCAATCTTTCAGAGGCCCCCATGATACTGAGCTTCCATTCCTGCTGCGGTGAACTATCCCATGGCATACTCTGTAGCGGTGCTTTCCCTCCCTCTTTCAGTACTTCTTTCCCCGTGGTACTTCCTAGGATGACTGCTTAATTCCATATAAACTGCTTGGCCTACATCCTTGCCTCCCTCTTTCAGTACTTCTTTCCCCGTGGTACTTCCTAGGATGACTGCTTAATTCCATATAAACTGCTTGGCCTACATCCTTGCCTCAGAATTGGCTTCCCTCAGAACCCATAGAAAGGAAGGGACCTAAAAAGAGTCCAAGAATTCTGGGAAAAAGTCTGCTTAAAAGGATGTAAGAATTTGTGCTGCTCCCACCAGGACTTTGGAGCAGTTGGGGGTTGTTTCTGCCTGCATAGTAACATTTCACTTTATTCTGACCACAATGGCATCTTGGCCTTGCTCAAACCATGTCTCATGACACTGTGTGAACTCATGCCCAGGGAAGAGTGTCATCCAGACCTGGAGCACATACATTTTTTGGCCTCAAGCGATTGGTTTTGGGTCTGGACAAGTGGAATTGTTGCTCAAATAATTTTCTCTTTCTTTCAGTGCTACCTGGTTGTGTGGATCTGGATGTGGGGTTTCCTGCAGTCACTTGGTTCCTCTAGGGGAGAGGCTCTATAGGAATGCGGTTGGCAGGTAGATAAGCAGAGCCAGAGAGCGTGAATAGGAATAAGAAAGTGGGCTTTCAGGGCATCTTTGGGGTCTGGAATTCAGCCATGTCAGATGGAAGCTCTTCCTTAGGACTTTTTAGGACTTCCCAAAAGACCAAAAATCCCTTTTTACTCCCCCTTTAAACCTGTTTTACTTTGGTTTTGTCACTTGTACCCAAAAGAGTCCTAACTAATACAAACTTGATCTGACTGCAGTCCTCTTAGTGGCCTGAATCTATCAGCAAAATGCTTTTTATAAAGTGGGTAGGATCAGGCCTGACTTATTGAGCTAAATAGCTGGTGTATGGTTAGGTGGCCCTAGGTGGAGTCAACAGGATAAATGGTACATGGATCTCACCTCTTGTCATGAGAAGCAAAGGAGGAGAGCTTAGTGGACCCCCCACCATGGCAGGTGGCACCTGAGCTTGGCATCCATGGCATACTGGTTCAGGCTAACTTGGAGATCATACTGATTAGTGTCCTCTAAAGATGCCTGTCTTGATGAATCAGGTGCAAGAGGCAGGAATGGGCTCTACCCTGCCACTGGAGACCACACTTCTCAGAGTGATGAAGAGGAAGCAGCACATTCCCCATACCTCTCTTCCACATCTGTATCCCAGGAGTCTCAGTGGGAAGCAAGGCCAACACTGAAGCCAGGCTCTTTGTTTCCAGGGATGACCTGAGTCCACTTCATAGCTGATTCCCAGAACATCATCTGAATTTCACTTATTACCATGCGTTAAACTCCTACTGTATACCAGCAACAAGTTATTGGAGCTAACCTCAATCTAGCTACAATCTAGGAGTCAAATATGGCAACGAATGTAACTAGAATGATGTAATATCAAGGATCAGACAGAGGAACAATGATTCAAATAAGTGCTGACTTCTTGGAAACAATGGAGGCCAGAAGACAATGAAACATCTTTAAAGTGCCGAAAGGAAGAAAAAACTATCAAAGTAGAATTTTATATCCAGTGAAAACATTCTTAAAGAATGAAGGTAAAATAAAGACATTTTAAGATAAAAGAATCAACCACCAGCTGACCTATACTAAAAGGCAGTCTTCAGGCTGACGGGAAATAATACCAGATGGAAGCTCACATCTGCAGGAAGAACAGAATAGCTCTATAAATAACAAATATGCACGTTAATATAAAAGTCTATTTTTCTTAATTTGTTCAAAATACATATTACTGTCTAAAGCAGGGGTTAGAAAAGTATAGCCTGTGAGCCAAATTCAGCTCACTACTTATTCTTGTAAATAAAGTTTTATTTGAACATGGCCATGCCCATTCTTTTATATATCATCTATAGAGTCTTTTTTGATACAACAGCTTAGCTGAGTAGTTGTGGCATAAATTGTATCATCCCAGGGCCTAAAATATTTATGATCTGGCCCTTCACAGGAAAAGTTTGCCAGCCTTTGGCTTGCTTAAAGCAAAATTTGTAACATTGAGGGCTTATAACATATGTAGATCTAACACATATGACCACCATATGGAACAATATGACCATGCAAGGCTCTTGCAGTCTACACAGTGGTATGATGTTAACTCTAATCAACAGTGAGAAGTTAAGGGTGTGTATTTTATTCTCTGGAGCAACCACTAAATAATAATGCCAAGAAATGTAGCTAAAAAGCAAATAGAAAAGTTACAAATAGAATCATTAATATCAGAGAAAAGATTTCAAAGCCCATTTTGTTGTACCACCGGTCAGTCACATGCCCTCTTTTGTCCTCTTAAGTGTCATCCTGTCTTGCCTGAGCCACCTGTGAATGCTCCTCGCCCCTGAAATAATCAGATACAAAAAGAGGCACATGTTTGGTTATTAATACAAAATTGACAGATTGGAAGAACTGATCCCTTGAAATCCAAATGACTCTGTTTTTCTTTCCTTGACACTCGGCAAATCTGATAAAGACATCGGGTACCTGCTGGGGTAATTTACTGTCTTCATGTTTGTTTTGGGTTCAGACCCCAGATGACCCATAAAAAGCTGTGGCTCTCTGGGGAGAACACAATAATAAAGTGCAGACTTTCCTGAAGGCTTTTTCTTATTTTTCAAGCATGCTTTAGTTATCTGTTATCATCCAATGCATGAGACATTTTTTTTTAAATGTGCTCTAATTTTCATCAAGTTGGGAGATTTCTCTTATTTAAGAATATATGCCAGGGCAAATGCTGTTTATAATTTTGGTTTCTATTTTTTTGTTAAATAATATTTTAAATATATAAATTCACAAGTAAATGAAATAGCCTTAGGTTCCTCTTTCATAGCTTTCTTACTAGATTCTTATAAAATAAGCCAATAGAATACAGTGCAGAAGACTGTTCTATAGCAGAAACTTGAAAAATATTTGGAAGTTTCTCAAATTAATAAGAGTTGTGAGAGGGTGTCATGGATTTTGTTTTAAGTTTTTTTCTCTGCTCAGATCAGAGGATGCTCAAGTAACAACCCTGATTGGGTGACTTCATTGGACATACTTCTCTTGTTTCTAGAGGGCAAGTTTTAATTTTTCCTCCATAGAAGAAATGGGTTTTTAATAAAAGTTAGACAATGAAATACCCAATTGTTGTTTTCAAGTCAGCCAGCTATCAAAATCCCTCCTGAAACCATACCGCATTTACATTAGGAAGTCACTTTCACCTTTAACCATTCAGCCCAGTAACATAACGACACCCAACTCATGCCTTATTGCGCAGCTAGAGCTTATTTTGTTTCTCTGAATTAATTCTAAACAATCTTATCCACATTACAAGTTTTATAAACAAAATTTCCAACTTCCTGCCTCATTAGAAACTACATAATTTCCCAAAACATTACATTGTTGTATGATTTTCCATTCTGCTTCTTGATAAAGATTATGCAGGACAGAGATGTGAAATAATTGGTTTAATTGAGTTAAGTGAAGACAGAATTCAAGAGTGCACTAGCAATACAAGCACTTTATTGAATGACTACCACTGGAGTTAGAGTTTCATTGAGTTTGGCTTTACATTACAATGCACCCATTTGGTAGCTGAGAGAGTCTGAGCTTCAGACTAAACTGAAATAGACACCTGGGGGAAATAAATATCTCTTAATAGGGATTTGCTCACAAACCTTGGCCTGCAGTATTATTGAGCTCCCCTCTGTGCCTTCTGTGGATGCAGACAGGCTCAGCGGAAGGAATCCCATTACTGCAATACAAGAAAAGCCTGAGTCTCTCTGGGAAATGCTGTACATAGGATATTTGTAATGCTGTCATATGGCATTCAGAGATTTGAAGAAGTTCAATTGTGCTTCTTTCTCTAAAGGCAAAGCAGACGTGCTGCCTGGTTGGTGTTAACCAGTGTGTAAGTAGCTGTAGTTCTCCTTTCTTAAAATAACTTCTAAAACCTTCCCCAAACTTCCAATAACACTGCATGTTAACATTAACTAAACTAGTTCAGACTGCCATATTACTAAGTCTTAATAGTGTAAGATGAATACTGGAAAATAAACTAGGTACTTTACAGGGATTATCCAATTTAATCATTACCTCTCTTTAATGGAGATAGTAATACTCCATTTTGAACTGATTTTAGTAATATCTCCATTTTGAACTGATAATTAAGGAATATGTCCAAGATTACAGAGCTTGCAACAGCAATGGATTTAAAACCAGGAAGACTGATTCCAAAGTCTACCTTCTACCCATTGTATAGTCTACTGAAATTGTGAAGCTGTCTGTAAGTGTATGTCCAAATATTATAATACTCATTTGCAGTGGATAGGTGGTTATAACACAGCTCTCAGTGAACATCAGGTGGGGCAGGAGGAAAAGGGAACTGCCGTACATCATCAGCTTCTTCATGCCCATTGTCACCATCATAGTTTCAATTGTAGTTTGTTGAATGATAATTTAAACTGCAATGGTGTGTCCTTCTAAAGTCCCTGTGATCCACAGTAACCTCTGCTTTCTAACATCAGAAAATTTTCTGGACATGCAGAAATTATAACAATATTTACAAAGTGTCTCTGAGAAATCAGCATTGCACTCAGAACTGGAGGAAATTAAAGGATAAATAAGAAAAAAAAAACCCTGTTCTTGAGACACTTAAGCTCCAGCAGGGGAGAGAAGCTGACTCATATAATCTCTGAGATCCAAATGAAATATAAGGGGAGCAAAAAAGAACAAGATTGGAATTTTTCTGGGGCAATCTGGACTACATGGAGGAGGTGAGATTTGTATTAGATGTTGAACAAGTGGAACTTTGAGAGACAAACAATGGGCAGATAGTGTTGGTGAAATAAGGAAAAGTTTAGATTAGGAGTAAGAACAGAAATTAAAAAAAAAAGAAGAAAGAAATCCAGGCTTATCTATAGCTCTGCCAATTAGCATCTGATATCCATGGTCAAACCAACTTTTTTGCCCTTCATTTTCCCCAGTTAAAAAATGGAAACTGCATTTTGGATGTTAGGAGGAATGAAATGTGATAGTATATTGAGAATAATTTGTTAATGGAAAGGCTATGAAATACTGAATATTTTAATTTACTGTTAAATTATAGAAATATTTTAAAAGAAAAGACCAGCATGAGCAAAGGCGTGCAACAAGCACTTCATAAATATCTCTCTAATAAATCCATGAGAAAGTCTATTTATTGGATACCTACTATGTACTTTGCACAAATTTTTCTTAAAAAAAAATATGTGGGGCTTGAACTCAAGACTTGGGATTTGATCTCATGACCCTGAGATGGAAACCTGCACTGAGATCAAGAGTTGGATGCTCAACTGACCTAGCTACCCAGATGCCCTTGAACTTTGCACATATTATCTCACTTAATTATGACAGTGACCATGCAGAATTTGGGTGGGTTACTCGATCTTTCTGTTTTCCTTCTCTATAAGAAGTGGTAAAATCCCCAGTGAGTGTGGCTATAATAAGAATTCAATGAGATGATATGGTGCAAAGTAACAGGATCTGGTTCACAGTAGGTATTTGGGAAATGTATGCTAGTTATTATCTATCTATCAATCTACTTATCTATAGCTATTATCTATCTATCTATCTATCTATCTATCTATCTATCATCATCATCATCTATCTATTTATCATCATCATCTATCCATCCATTCTTAATGAACATTTCTCCCAGCCCTAGGTTCATACTGGCTGTAGGGAAAACTTTGCTTTGATTGAAACGCTGGCTCCACATATCCTCATGTGGCCTTGATCACGTTATTAACCTCCATTCCTCAGTTTCTTCATCTGTGAGTGGGCATCAAAATAGGGCCCTTGTCATCATGGCTGTAGGGAGAAATGAACACTTCCTAATTGTAAAGTACTTAAAAGAAGACTGAGCACATGTCCAACATTCCATAAATGATTATCTATATTAGTAACTATCACTTTAGTCTAAAATACCCAGGACCTTTGTCACTATATAGATAGACTCTGTGGGCAGCTCTACCTCCATACTATCTCTCTTCCTCCATAATTGACACTCTAAATTCCTTTCTTTACCAGAAGCCAAAGTAATCTTATAAGAAATGGAAGTCATAGCATGTGTTCCTCCAGATTAAAACCCAATAATATCTTCCTAAATTCTTTACCTGTGTCACAAGGCTCTTCATGACCTAGTTCAGTCTTCCTACCTGACATTGCCACCTCCCCCTAGGTCACCACTCATTCTGCACCTCTTTCATTCCTCGATGTCAAGACCATGCCTTTACCTTAGGGCCTTTGCACTTTCAGGTCCCCTGCTTGGAATGCTCTTCTCCAGATCTTGGCATGAAAGACTCTTCTTGTCCAAGTCCATTCAAGGGTCCAAGAGCTCTATTCTTGCTCCCAAGGCAGTTCAGTAACCAGATGGCTCACAAAGAAATGCATCCGTATAGTAAATGCTTGGATGGATACACCAGGACTTCCTGACACATGAAGGAGGGGACAATGAAAGTTCCCAAGAGTGGCTAGAGGGCTGAATAGGGGAGGGAGCACCCCAGGTCTAACTAAGGGTGTAGGTATTCCCAGGTAGAGGGGACTGCATATGCCCAGACACTTGGGGGTGGGAGGATATTTTGAGGTGCTACAAGAAGTTCAGTCTGGTTAGAACCAGGATACTTGTGGGAATGAGGTAGGAAAGGTTCATCTCTGGAGGCTGATGGGGGTGACTCTCCAGGAGCTTTTACAGACAGATCTGAGATGTATTATATAGGGCAGGTCATGCACAGCAGTACCAGTAGAAGTAGTGTAAGGAGAAAGCACCGTGCAGGGGCTCTGGGGCTTTTTCTTTGATAAATGCACAGAGAAATCATTATTATCTGTTTAAAAGCTATTCATATTTCAACAACTCTGCAAGGCTCATGGCACCATTGCCATTGAGCCCATTTCATGGATGAGGATGATGAAGCTTGATGTCCTGGCTCCAAATCTGGTGCATTTGCCACCACATTACACTGCTTTGCTGGACAACTCAGAGCATGGGCAGGTGGACTGGAAACCAAAGACTATTTCACTCTTGATCTATGAGTACAGATATATTGTCTTTCCTCTGTGATCTAGAAGTTTTACTGACCAAAGTACAAATGATAGGGAGTCAAATATCAGAGTGGATGGGATAGCAGTCACTGGCCTGTCTTCTCTCTGTATCCCATCTCAGCTTGGAAAAGCCTCAAGTTAGAGAACACCCCCCAAAATTGGCCAGGTTTCAGGGAGCTTGCTTGGGGTGTTGTTCAACTGACTCCTTGACTTCAATGGCCCCCTGCCTCTCTGTCCCCCTCCCTCTAAATGGGATGGGCAACAGGAGTGGAGTGCAGCACTAATTTCTAAGATTAGGCTGCCCAGTACTAGACTACCTCCTCTTCCTCTTCAACATCCATATCATCACTATCAAGTTTTCTCTGTGCCAAAATTGAGCTAAAGTGCTTTTCATTTATTAGCTCATTTGATATTCTCAGGTAGCTCTGCTCTCCTTGTTTTACAGATAAAGAAACTAGAGTGTCAAGAACTGTCAGTAATTTGCTTAGAGTCACTCATCTTGAGGGTAGACAGATCTGAGATGTCAAACCCACAGCGATTGATTCCCAAGTGCATGGTCTTCATGTACAGAAGGGAAGTCAACACAGCAGGGCTTTCTCTCCCTCCATTACTCATGGTTCCTGAAGCTACCTTGGATCACTGTTTTTAAAATGGTCAGCAGTAGCAACTGTGAATGATGAAGTGACAAGGCAAAGATAATGTCCCCAGCCTGTCTTTAGCCTTTAGCTTTCCAGAGGCTTTTTGGCAGGATTTCTAAGAATAGGAAATGTGATGGTGTGTACCTGAATGAAAGTCTGAGCCTACTGACTCCCTGACAGTTGGCATCCTGGGCTTTATGTCCACACACTCTTTATGTGTCAGGGAACACAATTCTACTGGACAAGCAACAGAGGGCAGTGAAAATGTTTTGGACCAAGTATGATATGTGCTTAGAAATGCATAGAGGTGCATAATTTTTGAGAAATCTCTTCACTGTATTGCATTACCAATCAGTTTGCACAATCTATACATATTTTTCCTCCCACACCCCCAAGATAGCTGATGATGACACATGTAGAACCACTGAGAGGAACAGCATTTTCTTTGTGATAAATGACTTAACTGTCAGCAGGATAACTGCAGACTGCAAACTCACCATGGATTATTTTCTTTACATTTGTGTTGGTTTGTTTATTTTTCCTTTGGATAAAAATCTTTTTTTTATGAGGGTAAGATAAAATTGCTGGGGAATGATTGGATGATTTTCATCTCTAATATGAAATAACAGTCTCCCCCACAGTAATCCTACCACCATTCTTTGCCAGTTCTAAGTTTGAAAACTGTACTGTATCTTTCCTCTGTGTACAAAGAACACTCAGAAAATGGTCACACGGGGGAGGGTTGTTTCTATCAGAATTGGAAGGCTCCTTGAAAGAGCTTGCATGTAGGTCATTTTGAAATGCACACTTGGTTCTCTTGGATGGTCTACTTTATGTCTATGGATCTTTTCCATCAGCTGCAAAGTGATGTAGTTGAATGAGAGAATTTTAAAGGTTTCCTTGAGTGATGCAACTCTTTGCCTAAAGTCCAAGGTTGGTACATTTAAGCATTGCAGGGTGTGCAATATAAGCTAGGACAACACTTCTTTGATAGAGTGATGTGTCATAAAGTCATGATTCCGTGCCAACTCAACACCCGAATGACAGCTTGATTATCATTTCAACAAGAATATCAGTTTGTGGAGGCCGAGAAAATTAAGGCCATTCCACCTCAAGGTCAGCGTTAGCACAAGTACAACCGTCTCAGGCCCCTGTGAATAAGAGCTTAATGCCCGTGGCAGGAAGCCCCATATCAGAATGAGAACAGAGCTTAAGAAATTCCTCCACCCCTTCTGGAAGTCCCCTAGATCAGCCCATATAAACCCAGCTGGAACCCACCTGGGGGTCCAAGTCCCTGCTCCGCTGCTGTGTAGGGTATACTTGGACCCAGGCTCGAGCTTGTAAATAAACCATCGTGTGTTTGCACTGGTGTTGGCTCCTTGGTGGTTTCTTGGATTCGCAATCTTGGGCACATTTGGGGGGTCGTTCAGGATCCGAGAGACCCCCCAGGACCCCATTCAGAGGATTTCACGCCTGGTGAGCATTCAACTTTTTCCACCTTTTGTGCGCATATTCTCTGAGAGCTCTATACTGTATTTTTACCTGTAGCAATTCCAATCTGTATTGGGTCGACATTGGCTTAGGCGGAGGCACTCGCGGGCCGTTGACGGGGGTCTTGAGGAGACGTCCCTTGCCCCGGCTGGAGGACAGGGTCTTCCTCTGTAAGGAGGGCCAACTGCCAGCCCTTCGGGTTACTTTCTGTCTCCGTGGCCGCACTGGAACGTTTGTTATTGTGTCCTTGTTAATCGTCTTTACTGTCTGTGCCTTGGTGTGGACTGGGGACATAGGGGCAGGCACAAACCACTCCCTTGTCTTTTATGCTCTCCCACTTCTTGGACGTTAGGGAAAGAGCTCATAATCTAAGCACAGCCATACGGAAAGGGCCCTCTGGCTGCCCAAGGCCCTGGCCGTCATCCACTGTCCGGGGCACCAGAGAGCAGACACGCCAGTAGCGGGGGGAACTGGCTAGTGGACTCAGAAGCTAAGGAGGCGGCCCTTCTGGTGACCCAGGTTTTAACAACCACGCTACCCGATCCGGGGGCACCGACCCTGCCCGACACCCCTAACTATACTGATGCTGACTTACACTGGATCAAACGCTTGCCTGTGACCCAGTGCTTGCGTGGCTGGTGGAGGGCCGCAGACTCCAGCATCATCCTGCCAGAGGAACTAGGACGGCGAGTCCTATCCAGAATGCGTCGGAGCACTCACATGGGGACAAGGAAGATGGAAGACCTCACACGACATGCAAAGATCACTATTAAAGACTCTCGAGCAAAGATCGAGCCGATTGTGGCAAGCTGCCACGCATGCCAGTTAACTAATGCCACCACCCATGGATCTAACCTGGGTACCCCGCTCCGAGGGGACCGCCCAGGAGCCTACTGGGAAGTGGACTTCACTGAGGTAAGACCTGGAAAATACGGATACAGGTATTTACTAGTGTTTGTAGATACTTTTTCAGGATGGACAGAGGCATTTCCCACCAAACATGAAACGGCACAGACCGTGACCAAGAAATTGCTGGAAGACATCTTACTGAGGTATGGTTTTCCCATTAGAATTGGGTGAGACAACGGCCCAGGATTCGTCTCTAAGGTAACACCGGGAGTGGCACTAGTGCTTGGGGCAGATTGGAAATGACATGGTGCATATAGGCCCCAGAGCTCAGGACAGGTAGAGGATGAACAGAACAATAAAGGAGACCTTAACTAAATCAGCCCTGGAGACTGGCGGGGACTGGGTGACTCTCCTCCCCCTCGCCCTATATAGGGTGAGGAACTCCCCATATAAGATGGGACTGACTCCCTACGAGATCATGGTCGGTCTTCCTCCACCTATGATCCCCAATTTAAAACCTGAGGTGCTTGCTGAATTTGATGATCACCAACTTCTTTTCTCCCTCCAAATGTTACAACAAACCCATGAGCAGTTGTGGCCTAAGCTGAGGGCCTTCTATGAGACTGGGCCACCCCCGGACCCCCATCGATATCGGCCAGGCGACTGGGTGTATGTGCAGAGATACCAACACCAGATACTTCAACCTTGCTGGAAGGGAACTTATATAGTGATCCTGACCACTCCCACTGCTCTCAAGGTGGAAGGGATTACTCCCTGGGTCCACTACACCCACGTCTGGCCAGCTGACCCACACGCGGTTCTCAAGGACTTTGTTCCAGAATGGAAAGGCCGACCGGACAAGGACAATCCCCTAAAGCTAAGACTGCGCCGTCCTCACTTATTTCCCACCTCCAAGACTCCCTAGTCTGAGGTTGTCCTTCAAAACAGAAGGGGATTAGACTTAGTCTTCTTACAACAAGGGGGGTTATGTGCTGCCTTAAACAGGAATATTGCTTCTTCACTGGGATGTAAACAGGAACGAGAACAGCAACAAGGTTGGTTCGAATCTTGGTTTAATCATTCCCCCTGGCTCACTCTGAGAGCAACCTGGACCCATGATTGGGTCCTTCCTTAGGTTCCTCTGAGAGGGGGAAATGTGGAGGCCGAGAAAACTAAGGCCATTCCACCTCAAGGTCAGCGTTAACACAAGTACAGCCATCTCAGGCCCCTGTGAATGAGAGCTTAATGCTTGTGGCAGGAAGCCCCATATCAGAATGAGAACAGAGCTTAAGAAATTCCTCCACCCCTTCTGGAAATCCCCTAGACCAGCCCATAAAAACCCAGCTGGAACCTACCTCAGGGTCCAAGTCCCTGCTCCGCTGTGTCAGGTGTACTTGGACCCAAGCTCAAGATTGTTAATAAACCTTCGTGTGCTTGCATCGGTGTTGGCTCCTTGGTGGTTTCTCAGATTTGCAATCTTGGGTACAACAAGTTGGTTTCATTAGATGTGCTACAGCTTTTACGGTATCCTCAGAGGGAGCAAGAACCACATTTATCTTTATATTCCAGAGGCTATTAAAATGCTTGGCACATAATAAGTGCTCAATACACACTCACTGAGTGAAACCTTGTCATTACCTGGCACATAGTAGGTGCTTTATAAAAATTCAAGTGTTTCAAATAAAATGAAATAGGTAGAGAAATGGATGGCCAGAAATGACCTCCATCCTGGATATTGGGCTCAGAACAGAAATGACATTTATAGATACTATATTCCTTGATTTATTGGAATCTTCTTTGCTTTATTTGTAGTTTAGATTTCTTGGTGTTTTTTGAATGTCGAGATCAGTATGCTCTAGTCTCCTCCATGCTGCTCTCCATTATCAGTGCACCAGGCTCTCTGCAGCTGCAATGTTCAGTCCTGCATTGATATTTCCTCTTTGAAGACTGCAAGTCCCTCCTTCTGATGCTTTCTTAATTGCTTTCTCCTTAGGTCAGTGCATCTGTGAGACACCCGTTTGCCTGCATGAGTTCATATCATCTTCAGACATCGTGGTTGGCTTTCCAAAGCCACAATTGCAGCAGTGTTTGAGTAGGTGAGTGTGCGAGCTTGGATGGAGTTTCTCTTCACCCTTGATGATGTTGCTTCATCCTTGGGATGGAGAAGAGGCAGGAGAAAATATGTCTGTTTGAAAGGATCGTGCTATGGACGACTGCTGTGAGGCTAAGGCCAGATGCATTGTTCAACCAATAGCATTTCCAGCATCCTGGTATTTGAAAGCTTGTGAACAGCACCTAGAAACAAAGGGGTGACATTAAAAGATCAGACCAACCATCAGAGGCTGTTTCTAGCTTTCCTGTACCCTTTAGAAGAGGAAAGCAAGAAGCTAAACTAATGATAAATAATAAGACAACAGGTGGAAAAAACCAACAAGCCAACCTCTTAGGTCCATCTTAGTTAACTTCTGTGTTGCAAAACAAATGAAAATAAAAAACTTCTAGTACCACAAACTGACATAAATTTGACAAATAAGATTAAGGCTAACCTAAAGCAGTTGAGGCTTATGGATTTATGGGGGATTAATAGGGTATTGGTATTTATGTGTCCTTTTACCCAGGGGGAAGTAGCACATTGTCTACCACCAAACTGATGTGATGAAATCAATCAACAAGCTTTTATGCTATTTAAGAATGTGTCATTTCAAATTAATCACAATTGAAGCAGACATAAATATGTGTTAAAATTATACTAAAAGAGCAATTACCAAATAAATGCCACTTAATCAGAGTGCCATGGTTTCAATGTAAACAATTTTACAAACTTACTACATGAAGACAAAATCCTATGTTTTGTTCTTGCTGGTACAAGTCATGAAACTCTCTTAATGCTTTTCCTATAAAATTTGGGGGAATGTATTTCTTGGAAATGAAAGTAACTTGTTCACAAAAACTTTCCAAATATGTCAGTGTATCAATTTGCAAGGATAAAAAATGTTCACCTCTTTGTAACCAACTATTATAGTCATCAAATATAATCATGCTGACTGTGGTTGCCTCTGCGTTTTTTAGTGTGTGTGTCACTATAACTACAAGGGTAAGTGGTCTCTTGGCTAAAAAATTAGTATGCATTATTTCTAGAACATGCAATATTTATAATTCATCTACATATTTACTTCATATTGAGATGTCAACATGCAGTTAATATTGTTGCATTTACTATGAATTCAAAATTGTAACTGATTTTTTTTAAAATTCCAAAGCTCTGGCCTCCTAGGTTTTTCATGAGAGGAGCACTGACCCCATTTCTCTCCTCTACCCATAGAGGTAGCTGACTTTTAAAGGTTAGCATGTTTTCCCACACCTGGAATACTCAGTCTGGATCAGTTGGCCCTACTAACCTGGCAATTCTGCTACCGAGGTCAAGGTCATAGGATCCCATGGACTCATGTAATGACAGAGTAAAAGTCCTAGTGACCAGCAACAATATCCCTGTTCCTGCTTGTGGAAGTGTGTCCTTGTTCACAACAACTGGGGGAGCCTGAGTGGGTAGGTGGTTATAAACACTGCTCCTGGAGGACCAATGCAATTGGCCCATTCTATTGCTGAGGGTGGGGAATGTTTGCTTCCATCTTTATATATGCAGTACATTTGTTTTCTGTAAGGATTGTCAGAAGCATTTGTCTGTTATTTATTTGAGTGAATAAGAAGATGAGACATTAGAAGCACAAATGCAGTTGTCACTTTGGCAAGTTGTGGTGTTGGCACAAAATGAACAAACCTTTTAGAATCTCTAAATGTAAGAAAGTTTTATTGGAGCCCAAGTGAGGGCCCAAGCGAGGACAGCTGCCCAGGAAACACCCTCTTCACAGGGAAGGCAACACTCTGGAGAATGAACGGTTTTAAAGGGTCATATATTTTTTTACATCTTGTAAAAGCTCAAAAGATTATAGATTAGCATATAGGCAGGACTCATAAGTTTTAAAGTCAAGGAATGCAGGGAGTAGGAGTATTGATAAATATTTTAAGATGGGATAGTTTTCCTGTAGGCTACTCATTCACAAAGCAGGTGTACAATGCACACATGGCAGTTCACAAATCAGGCTTTTGGTTTAAACAAAGTTTCTGTATAGTCATACTGACTTCGAAAGAGGTCTAAAATGGCTTCTCTTATATCTCAGGTCTTTAGAAAGTATTTTGTCTCATCATTAGCTACCACTGTGTTGTGGCCATCATCTGGGATTTCTCCATATAGGAACAGTGCAGGGGATGCCAGGAAGTCTGTCTTGTGGCTCAGACTACTCCACCTCATTAACCAGAAGGCCTTGCTCTGATATACTCTGAGCCATGTAGAATGAGAAGTGGTGTCAGAATGCAGAAATCATTAACAAAGGCAATGAAAAATCATGCAATTGTTTTCTGGCGATAAAAGAGGCCAACTCCCTTAATCCCACTTTAGAAAACATGGGAAGGATTCACTGCTTAAAGACAAGATGAACTTCATAATTCTCCAGGTGAGTTCTTCATGTACGATGACACATGAGTATGCAGAAGAAATGTGTCCCTCTGAAGAGTTCTACGTGGAAGGTTGTTTGAGATTCTGGTGGCCTAAAAATGGAATGAGGGGCACCTGGCTGCCTTGTTCTGAAGAGCATGTGACTCTTGATCTCAGGGTCATGAATTCAAGCCCCATGTTGGGGGTAGAGATTACAGAAACAAAGTTTTAAAAAAATGGAATAAAATTGTTTTCAAAGACAGGCTTTATCACAGTCATACCACCATTATAGTGTAGATGTACCTAAAATTGTTTGTTGTGTTTATGCCTTTATGTGCTTATGTTCAGATTTAATGTTTAATCACTCATCACTGATTGTTGAGACTTTACTAATCCAGTGCTTCTTAAAGTGGTGAGGAACCAGTTTTTAAAACTTTCTAATCTATCATGTGTTTATTTTTTTTAAGTTTTATTTATTTATTCATGATAGACACACACACACACACAGAGAGAGAGAGAGAGAGAGAGGCAGAGACACAGGCAGAGGGAGAAGCAGGCTCCATGCAGGGAGTCCGATGTGGGACTCCATCCCTGGTCTCCAAATCTGTGCCCTGGGCCAAAGGCAGGCGCTAAACCACTGCGCCACCCAGGAATCCCTCTATCATGAGTTTAAAAACAAAATTCAACTTAGTACTTTTGAAGATCAAATTGGCCTTATTAAGCAATTCATGAATTGGGCAGCACCTCATCTAGCAAGTAGAGGGAGACTCCAAGGAGCTGTACAAAGTGGAATGTTTTCCACTTTGCTGGAAGGTAGGGCAGGAAAGTGATTAGCAAAAAAAAAAAAAAAAAAAAGAAGGGATTGTTTCAAGGGAGACTTCTTTTTTGGGAGGAAGGGATGGCAGGATTTTTATCATGCAGATGACCTCACTGGTGCTGATCAGGAAATTTCAGAAAGACTTTTGAAAAGTCACGTTCCTGGTATAGGCTGAAACTGTAAATAAGTCTTGATTTGCTCCCGTGGGCAGCAAATGACTCCATTTTGGGCTTTTTTTTTTTTTCTTTTTAAACATGTGTATCAATGTGTGGTCATACTGCATGCAACTAGGGTTCCACTTTCAGCACATGGTATTCTCCATAAGTTCACAGCATCTTCACTGTTCATTTTCATTTCAATGGAGTCTACTGATAATGCACTGGGATATTGTAACAAGGTCAAATTGCATTAAAAAATTTTAAGTGTATTTGCTCTCAGTTGTTTACCTGGCAGTAAACCAGTGGCGGGCAATTAACATCTTGGCAGTGGTCAGGCACCAACCATAATCTGAGCAGCACTGGCCAACTTGCCACCTACTTGATGTCCTTGAAGCATTGGGGAAAAGTATTGGGGGAATCCCCGAATGTTACTGGTCAAGGGATGCCACATTTAAAGTGCTGCTTTATGAAGGTTTATTCATTTGGCATTCAATACTGAGTAGCGATTGAGTTTAAGGAAGTAGGCAGTTCTCCAATCTGTTGAGCATTTATAAAGAGTTAATAGAACAATCTGTCATGGGGAGCAAGGATCCACTCTCTTCTGTGTGCCATCTATACCAGGTGTTTTGTTTGTAGACAGGACTGTGCCAGGACTTTGGGAATTATAAACCCAATGGCTTCTAGAGATTTCTCATGAATCACAGATGGGTGTGGGGTAGGGTGGCAGGGTGTGATGGAGCCTGTGGTGAACCAGAGAACAGTGCCCTTTGAGGAAGGTAACACTTATTCAATTCTAGATGAATCTTCTGATTTTCAAACAACATAAAACAAACAGTGCTCAACTATTACTAGCTATCTACTAATTTAAATCATTCAGTACATGAGTCTTAAATAGAAATGGAAGTATATATTGGAGGGGCCAGGCACAATCCAGGGAATGTGAACTGCTGTCTTTGAGTGGTGAATGCCTTTGGTGGTAGCGGGCAGGTAACATCAGTCTGGAGCAATTGGGGTGTGAAGATTGGCCCCTCACACCAGTGGGAGCCTGTACCAAGCACTAGTACCTAAAGGTTGCAGATGGAGCAGAGTCCAAAAAGATCAGGCTGAGCTCCTGATCTTTCTTAGTCTGGGGTCCTCCAGGAGCAAATGCTGTGACAGTGTAAGTTGTTCATCTGGGCTGTGGAAGAAATATGGCGGGGGAGTAAGGAAGTGACCCAGGCAAAAAACAAAGTCCACCTGTCAAAGGAGTATCATGAAGCTGGTTATGACTGAGCTGGAGCTCAAGTCCTCTGGGAAACTCTGGGAGATCTTCTATAGAACTTGCCCCTCAGATTTACCCCACGCGAGGGACAAGGGAGCTGGGGGATCTATCTACCTAATGACTGGAAAGTGTTAGGCAATGCAAGGAATATATAGGTCTTGGCAGATGGCTGGAAGTCTGGGACATGTTTTGGAGGGTAAGACAAGGGGACAGGGAAACCACCAATAGCATCAGCTGCCAGATAGATCCAGACTCTGGCACATGTGAGCTATGTGTGACAAGGGCAGCTCCCCTAAAGTCTAGGTTTGGGATTTCCTCAAGCTATGGGTGCCCCTACAGCATATGACACCTGCCTTGTCCACACACTTCTTTTGCAGATGAGGCAATTCAGGCATCTAGAGTTTAAGGGGACCTGCCTTTGTCACACACAGCTCACATGTGCCAAAGTCTGGATCTGTACTCATGTCTTCTATTTTCAGAGGCTACTTCCCAACAACCGTGCTGCCATGCTGCAAGCTGCTTGCAGCCCAGCTGACAAGGAGAGAAATTGCAAATATGATTTTATTGGCTACAAGTCACAAAGGTCTCCTGGCAACAGAGACCCATTGAAGTCACTGCAATTCCCTCATTTAATATCAGCGAGAACACCACATTTGCAGACATATCCTCAGCAGGCAATTTGCCCAGAAAATAGGGAGCAGATTTCTGGATCTGAGAGTGAACGGGAATGGGAAAAAACTGCTTTTATTTGGAAGGTGAGAGGCTTGGGAAATGACCCAGAGCCGTGTGAAACAGAACACCTTCTAACACTGTGGCTTTTGTTAAATTGGCATTCCAGGATGGAAGGCCAAGAGGGGCAGACCGAGGCCCTGGTTATGATTTCTTTTCCCCCTTCACTTGAAGAATGGCCCAGCCATAGGTGTCTGGGTGCCTCATCATGTGGAGGAACTCAGGCAGCATTTAAATGAAAAAATTGGATAAACTTAAACAGGAATTGATTCTCAGCTTGGGATAATGGAACAGTCTCCTTGACATCTGTGTTGTACTGTGAAGATATGTGCACATCTTTGTCATCAAAATTCTAAAGGATGAATTTCAAGAAGAGGAAACACAAGGGATATAGTGTTATCCTATGTCCCAAAGATCCCATAAGAAATGAGGGGATTCCCTTCTGGGTAGCAAGTTCCAGCGAACATCAGGTTGTCCACTAACTCCTGAAATCTGTCCTTCACAAACTTCCCCAGACTTTGAATCCCAAACCTCAGAGTTTCAGACTCTGTTTCTTTTTCTGTTCACCTACTGGCCTCTGTTCTTCATCTCCAGCTTCATGCCTAAATGATATTATGGCCAGTAAACTTGGAAGGCTCCTTTTCATTTCTTGCTCCATGCTGGTAAAATGTTTGTCCTGGATCACACAATAGTTAAAGAGTTAATTCCCCCCAAAATGAGTTTCTCTCAACTTTTGTGTGAGGAAAGAATCCCTATGTGTGCTGGTCACCATTTGAAAACTAACCCAGCCTCACAATTAGTGAGTGTGCCCAGAGAATGACAATGCATTCTTGACATTGGAACACAAATGTTCACCACCTACTCTGAGCATGCAGGATTTTGATGCATTTCCCTTCTACTGAACAACAGTGTTCCCCAAGGATGGCTGTTTCCATACCCCAAGTCAGAACCTGAATGAAGGGAAATGCAGCTCAGCATCATGCTCCAAAACCTTTGAACTTCACTGATACATAGCTCCTGGGATATGCCCTTATCAGTTTGTATGGACAACATGGTGGTGTTTTGGATGGGAGTATTTTCAGATTCAGTTAATTTACCAACACCAGTTGACACCATACAGAGGTCATATCAGAGCAATTTGTTCTAAATTCATTATCATTAACAGGCAAGGCAGCTGCAGGAAATTATACAATTGCAAAGCATTTCAAAAAATGTTCTGATGTTGATATCTGGACTGTTTGATCCAGAAACAAAGGGAAATCATGAACTTGCTGGCTACAGTCTTACTAACAAAGATTTTTGTTTTTCTTAATAATCATTCTTAGTCCAAGTTATTTTTATTCCAGTGACACTGGTGCTCGCCAGTGATTTGGGGTTGATAATAAGAACCATGTTCCTGGGTTGGAAGTACATGGCCAGGATTAGTAAGGATTGCATAACTTCATCCCTTCATGTTTGGAATGACCTCTGAAAATAAGAGTGAGCCAAAATCCAGGATGGAGTAATAAAGGAAAAAAGAAATCTTCTCATCTATAGAATGGGGTGAATAAGCAGTAAAATATGAATGCGTGAAATGAATTGGGACTGTGTAATTCCAAAAAACAAACACTACATGATCTTTGATGTAAAACAATTACCAGGAACTCTGTGGTAAGCTCAGTGTATTTGGCAATTAACTGAAATGACCTTTCTGAAGGAATGTGAGTTTTGCGGGGTTCAGAACTCAGTCCAACTTTATGGGTTTTGAAGTTTTGAACCAACCTTAAATCTCATATGGTGCCAGTTTTGGATCTGAATATTTCAAAAAATTTTGAGCACAAGACAGTGGGTTTCTGGGAAAGGCAGCAGGGGGAGATCAGATAAGCATGGCTGGACCACCAGGACCTTGAACTTCTGGAGGACCCACCTCTCACTTGTCCTCTCTACCTGCTCTCCAAATATTTGCCAGACCCCAAATTCCATCATGCCAGCTTTGTTCTGATTTGGAACTCCTGCTCATCTTACCTCCACTTTTTGACTGTAAGGAGCCCAGAATCCTGCAAGGCTCTGTTAACTGCCTAAGTCTTATAGCACTGCTTATGCCAGGCTTAGGAGATCTAAAAGCCACTCATTGGAACTCCTGAAATTCCCTTTGGTCATTATCCCTCCATGTTAAAAGACTCTTGAAAGAATAGACATAGCTCAAATAAACATGGGGGCAGGGAAGATTATCTGGCTAGGTAAATACATAGAACAGATCCATGTCACCATTGAGAAGTAAACTACACCTGGAAATTCAGAGGGGCTGGGGGACTAGGGGGCTGGGGAAATTGGGGAGAAGTGAGCTCATTTTGGTAGGAGAAGGAGGAGAGAAGGAGAAGCATGGAAGAAACTGGAAAAACTGTGGTGGGAGGGATGCCACCAATGGCAGCCTGGGGAAGCTGGGGATAGTTGCAGGGCAGCCACAACTGGGAATTTAGGGACTGGTTCAGAGCCAGCTAAGCAGGATGTTTCTAAGACTAATGTGTGTTAATCCAAGAATATTCCTATTTCATCTCCAATGATATTTTTAAATGGGTTTAGTAGTTGGTCTTTTATCTACTTGGATCCTTCTAGAAAGTCACTTTGCTATTTCTTACATTTCTAACTTGAAAAATTAAAGTCCCTGTTTATAAGAATTGCATTCTGTTTACTTGGATGTTCACTAGGCCTGTCCCTAAGACATATGGGGTCAAGAGGGAGGGAGGTCACATGGGAGCTCACAGCTCATGGACGCAGTGTTTGGAAGTTACAAATCAAGCTCACCAACTGTAAAATAAAATTCGTATTCTTCCACATTGACAAATCAACCTTCATAATGATAAAATAGAAAAATATGCATGAACTATGGTTTTAATGTGACAGAAAGAAAATATCAAAGATGGTTGAATTTAATTAAGAAGTGATATTTGGATGGGGAATGAAGAGTGAAGTTGGTGTGTCGTGTTCAAATATTATAATGTTGTCACACATGAGATGCTATTGTCATTGTTAAAATATGTTAATGTTACCTTTTGGATTGCTATCACTTACAGCAAAATGCTCACTTCTTTTAGCACAGTATCTAGATCCATGCAGGGAAGGTATATGGTTTTCAGATTCTTCTAACAAATTTTTCAGTGCCAGGATATTCTAAAGAAAACCAAAAAAAAGCTGTCTATTGTTCAACTTATTGGAATCTATCTTTAAGCTGCACTAGACTGTCCATCAAAAACTCTCTGTAGAAAACTATTTTGAAATTTTTTACTTGAATCTTCTCCTCGTGATTGCAAATATTTTGTTTCCTTATTTTAATTTTTTTTCTAGAAGGTTACTTTGCTGCATAGTTCACATGCACTTTGATTTTTATCTAAAATTAAAAAAAATCCTTTTAAAGTAAAATAGCCAAACTTGGATCTGTTTTTGTAAGCTATTACTAACATTAATAGTAACCACGGTTCATACCAAAAAATTCTGGATAGTGGAAATTCAAAATTAATGTCATTTTCTTCCAAAGACCATGCTTCACTCTTTATTTGGGCATCTTCTGCTTTTCACTTAGCTTTTCTGATGCGTTTTGTGACTTGTCTAAATTAAATCTGATTTCTTTATCTGTGTTCAGTCAGCATACTCCTTGTGTAACCAAGAAGAGTCATAAAGTCAAAATTGATAGTGTTTCACCAAGATGTTCTATTTTGGGGCAAGTCCAGAAAATGTCATATACAATTTTGAATCATTCCAAAGAATGTCATTGCTATTGGCCCAGCTGAGACCATGTCTCAAAGTAACAAATTCAAAACATGTGCCACGCATGGCACAGGGAACTCTTCTGGTTTTCAGCCAAATTTGTGGCCTTACATCTTTTACTTTACCAACCATGTCAGCACCATTATCATAGATTTGCCCTCCACAATCTTTCAAATTGTTTGAATAAAGCTGACATTTAAAATTTAATTTTATAAAAATGTAGCCAAATCTTTTGAATATACTTTTTAATAAAATACAACTAGTCACAATTCCAGCATCCAATATGATGATCACCTAATGGCTTTTTTGTATGTCTAACTTTAAATGTCTAGATTTAAAAATTTTTTTTAACACTACAAAATATTCCTCAGTGCCACATGGACTATTGTGATAAATGTCCAATTCACATGCACCTCTGCAGCCAGCAGTTGGGAAGCAAGAGGCAAAGAAACAGATGCTCATACCATTGTATTCCTTCTGTCAGAGGAATGATTCCACGGATTAATTGATTGATTTTTTTTTCCCCTCCAGCCAAGTGCTTCTGCTACTCAAATTCTCTCCACTCTGAAGCAGTGTGTGTTTCTGACTCTGGCAGCCACAGAATCCAAAAACCTGTGTGGCATTGGGGGCAGCCACCTTTTGTTTCAAGTACATAGGGGAAAAGAGCTGAGGTCATCTGGTTGTTCAATCTGGCTCCAATCCGATTGCCAGAATTGTTTTGCCTGGGCCAGCTGGCTGGACTGATGACCCATGACTTTTCCTGTTAATTTGCAAATTAAGTCCAAGATGGTAACCCTCTCAGAAGGCAGGCCTCATGTTCTCTCATAATCCATGTGTTGAAATCAGGTGTTCATTATTTTTCTTCTTTGCTTCCTTCTGCTCTTTCTTCCTTCTCCTCTTCTCCATCTCCCTTCCTTCCTTCCTTCCTTCCTTCCTTCCTTCCTTCCTTCCTTCCTTCCTTCCTTTTCTTCTTCTTCTTCTTCTTCTTCTTCTTCTTCTTCTTCTTCTTCTTCTTTCTTCTTCTTCTTTCTTCTTCTTCTTCTTCTTCTTCTTCTTCTTCTTCTTCTTCTTCTTCTTCCTTTCTTCTTTCTTCTTCTTCTTCTTCTTCTTCTTCTTCTTCTTCTTCTTCTTCTTCTTCTTCTTCTTCTTCTTCTTCAGAGATGGGTGAGGAAGGGCAGAAGGAGAGAGAGAATTTTAAACAGGCTCCATGCCCAGTGTGGTGCTTGATGCAGGGTCAAGAGTGAGACCCTTAACTGAGCCATCTAGGTGTCCCTCTTTCTTTCTTTCTTTCTTTCTTTCTTTCTTTCTTTCTTTCTTTCTTTCTCTCTCTCTCTCTTTCTTTCTCTCTCTCTCTCTCTCTTTCTTTGTTATCTTGTATTTATAGAGAACGGTGCCTGATACATACTAAGTACTAAATAAATATTTATTGAGTAGACAATAATGAGATTAATTTCACTTCTAGATTTTCTTTTTCTAGAAGTATTCTGTAGCTGTTGTTAGAATGTACTAAGCACCTGACAGTGTAGTAAATCATAAAATCAGCAATAATGAAGACAAATATCTTCATTTATAGAGTGATGATGTATAGGTAAATTATGGACCTGTAGGCCTAAATCAGTATCCTCCATTGGATTGTAAAAGGTAAAAATGCCTACCATGGACAATGGCTGTTGATTATGTTGTGTACATACGTGGATTCAGATTTAAACTTTCTCATCTTCTTTTATATTGCCATGTCTGACTCTCCATGGATTTTTAGCTGCTATTTATAGCTGCAGTGAGGAGGGCAACAACAGACTCTTATGAAACTAAGGGAAACACAGTGAAACACAATGATAAGGAGACAAGACAAGAGAAAGACCAGAGATTCATGATAGGTACTGAAGCAAAACTTTGTTGACTCAGCTAAGATGAAGATGTCTCACAGTATCTCAATATGGTGCTATAGAACATTGGGAAAAAAAGCTAAACAAAAGAGCATTTGGGTAATGGTGATCTTTGCTGCTGCTTTTGAGAGCTGTTCATGTCAAACAATCTTGATTAAGACCTTGCTAAAGGATGAACAAAAATGTGTGTTTCTGTTTCAAAAAATGTTTGAACAGCAGCAGCAGTAGCAAAAACAGCAACAAAAACAAAATTTAGTTGGGCATGTGTAGAGCTTTGCTAAGGGCTTTGCTTTTTACCACTGCAGTACCCCACTGATTTGCTGATTAGCATTTGACTGACATCTGCATAAATTCCTTCCTGTTTCCAAGATACTAATAAAAAAATGACAATAGAACTGTAAGGAGTAGACAAGAAAAAAATTACTTGTTGCAAAGCCATTAAATCACTTACAAAAGTTGCAAAAATTTTCCTCTACTAGATTTTTCTAATACCAAAGAAACCGCATGACTGTTTCTCAGTGGGGTCATTGCTTTCACACTTCTGGTGGCTTATTAGACTGGGATAGAACATGGTCAAAAGTCAAGGTCACAGTGTTGACCCCTGAGACTACTGGTTAGTGAGCAATGCTATATGACTAGGTCAGTTGAATAGCCAACAACAACAGAAAAAATCAGGTCAATCCCAAGACCATGAAACTAGTCAAGTTTCTCAGTGAAATTTTCAAGTGGAATTTTTTTAGGATAGGTATACAAATCATGAATTTACAACACAATGGATTTTCACAAATTGAATACTACTGTATAACCTGCACCCAAATTAAGAAACAGAACATTACCAGCCCTCAGTAGAACTTTTGTCCTTATTACCTTCTAGGCAGAGTCCTTCAAAGAACAACAACTATCCTGGCTGCAATGCCATGGATTTCTTTTGCTATTTACATATCACATAGCCTGCAATATGCTTTGTTTTTTTCACTTCCCTCTATGTAGTAGTCCATTAGTGCTCATGGCCACCCAATATTCAGTCCTATTACTGTGCCACAATGTATTTATTTGTTTATAGTTGATCCATATTGGTTATTTTCTATCTTGGGGCTATCTCAAATAATACTGAAATAAACTTATACATGTCTTTTTAAAAATATATATACATTTTTGTTTCCTAAATGCCTAAGAGTGGAATTGCTGAGTCATAGGGATGCATGTTTTGTTTTAATGTCAGCAAACAGATTTTTGAATTGTTTTGGATCAATTTTACTCCCAACTGGAGTAAACTGGTAAGTCATGAACAATGCAAAAGAAAATTTTATCTCAGTTGAGCTCTAGTGATATGATCACATTTTACAAAGAAGTGAAAGCCAATGGAGTAATTATTTCAAAGAAACAGGCATGGCTGTGTGTTGTGCTTACATCAGTATTGCTCATCCAAATTCCAGTTATGGGCTCTCTGAGACATGAAGCCTATTTTATATTTTGAGACGTAATTGATTGATTTTACATTCATTCTAAATCCAACATATGATATATAGTGGGTAAAAATACTAGTGCGTTTAATTGGAAAAGTAGACCTATTTGTTATGTCCCTGTTTATTTTTAACTAAACTAGCAAATACACAGGAAGATAAAAACCTGATTATTCACATTCTAAAGGTTATCAGTCATGATGTGAATGTCAAAACTGCGTGTGTGTAGGGCAGGCACATCTTGGGGGATTTTACCATTTAATATAAATAACCTTGAGAAATAGCTGCAGGTAAGAGAAATAAGCATTTTAACTATTCTTTAATCAAGGATGAGTGAAGAACACTATAATCTTGGCTGCAAATGTTAATATTTACAATATGACCTGTTTTATGAACTCAGCCCTGCTTTATCCATGTGTTGACACCTATTTCCAAGCATCCAACTGGGGTACCAAGAGGTTAGTTGGCTAAGTAAGCTCTAGCTGCTGGATCCCGGAGCTAATATGGTGAATTAGTTAGCAGCTTCGGAAGGATAGAGAGAAAGGAAGAAGGATGAACAGTTTGCATTGGGCAGACTTCTTTGTCATCACTAGCCATATTCATGTGCACAGACCAGTCTGCACTGGTGGCAAATGTCTCTTTTCCAGATACAGTTGGAAATGATCTCCTCCATGTCTGCAGAGTATCTTTCACTTCCTTGTGCATGGAGACATGGTTGGTGTAATGATAGCAATCATATTAAATTTACTGGGTGCTTACCAGATACCTGACTTGGCATTAGTGCTTTACACGTGCATATTGATGCCAAACAAGATCACTTTGATATAGGTACCTTTATTACCCCCATTTCACAAATGAGCAAGTAGAGGAGTAGGAAGTTCAGCACATGCACTCAAGATCCTGCAGCCATCTGCAGGAGACCAGAACTGAAGCCATTGTAACGCTAGAGTTTACTTCCAAAGACCAGCTCCTGGAAGACATGGAGACATACTGAGAAGTGGGCCATAGGAGTTCAGTTGGGCAGTTATTTAAGAAAGCAAAGAACATGATGAATGCTAAAAAGAAAATTGTGATTGATTATACTATGAAAATAAAACTCAAATGTTTGAAATTCTTAAAGAATGGCAAAGCTTCGTAAAACACATATAAACAAATAAACAGCTTTGGCACAAGAATTTGAGAAAAGTATATTCTTAGGACATTTTTTGAGATTGTCTTTTCATGATAAAGAACAAGGCAAGCCCAAGGCAGGCAGCCGTTGGAAGTGAAGACTGTAAGAAGGACCTGCCTCTTACTTTCAGCGTCAGTTATAGAAATCACTTGTTTGCACTATTACACTATTGAAGAATGACCTTTTTTTCTCTTCTTAATCAATACAATTGAAATTTCCCAGTTTTTCCTAGCAAACTCCACATACCTAGATATGTTTTTAACCTCTTCATTTACATGCTGCTAAGAGCCACAACATCATATTTTATTCAAGGAAGAGAAGTGAAGGTGTTTGTGCCTGCACCATCTACATGGTTCTTTAAGACCTTCAGTATTCAGAGTGTGGTTTATGGACCAGTAGCATCAGCATCCTTAGGAGTTCATTAGAAATACAGAATGTTAGGACCCATTCAAGACCTACTCAGTCAGAATCTGCTTTTTAGCAAGATATCCAGGAGATTCACATGCACATTGCATATTGAGAAGTGATATGTTAGCTAAAGAAACATGGAGGGTAGGGACTCAATCTTCTTTGCAGTTTTCCACACAAATCATAGTCATATAAATAGTTGATTGACCTATAACTAGATGAGGAACTAATCTTCAAGAAGTGGATACTATGAATATTTTTAGAAGTTTCCATCAAAATAGATAATGGCCATCAATGTGTAATCCTTATACAAGCTAATTATTGGCTTATCATATTCCCATTTAGTTACTAGGGAAAAGATCTTCTTTGGGTAGGTCCATAAACTGGCATGGATTCCCCATTTGAAAGTATAGGAAAGCAGTCTGTGCTAATCCTGAAATGGGAAAAGTTGTTACCCAGGCCCCAGTGGTGTGATAATGGGTAACTGGTGGCTGGGTAGACTTCTCCAGGATAACCCTCCGCCCAAGCTCCTGAGTGATGGATGGAGTCCCTCTGGGTTGAGGCACATCTGGTTTGGATTACCTGAGTATAACTCAGGTCTCTGGAAATAAAGAAATTAATTTAAAAGAAACATTGTGATATTGTAGATGAACTTTACATACTTGTTAATTTAAGTGCATATATCACTAAATACAACATATAACTTTGATTTGATTTTATCATTTGTCTTTCTCCTTTAAGCAATGATTCTCCAGACTGAGAAAGTATCAGGTTACCGTGGAGGGCTTTTTAACACACCGATTTCTGGGTTCCATCCCCAGAATTCTGTATAGGTCTGGTCTTCCACAGGTAAGGCCCAAGAATGGGCATTTTGAACACACTCCCAGATGGAGCAGATGCTGCTAATTCAGGACCAACCTTTTGAGGCCCACTGCCCTAAAGAATTAGCAAATCAGTAGCTAGTGGTTGTAGCAGGCAAATTCTTTGCTTTTCTCTCTCTCTCTTTAAATTGCCATTGATTTTTCCTTTGTACTTGTCAATACTTGGCTTGCTAACTGTTTTTCCTAGTTGTAGGGCCACAGGAAGCCCACAGATGGGGGCGGGGGCTGGGCAATGTAGCTCTCCTCAGACTCTCTCTACAGTTATTTACCTTCTGTTTCTAATTTACAAGACTTTTTTGCTATATGTGATCTTGCATAGCGAGACTGAAGTGTGGTCCAGGAGAGGCCATGGGCCTGCATTAACTATGAGCCACATCCATCTTAAGGGATACATAGACATGACTTGGGGCTCTGAGATGGGAAAAAAAGTAAAGAAGCCTTGTTTCTTTCCTGGTCCACCCTTATAGCCTGTTCTCACGAGTATTTATTTCGTATGCCCTGTTCTAGGAAATGGGGAAACAAATGAGATGTTCTACCCACTGAAACAGTTGGGGTTTTCCAGCAAGCCTGGTACCTAGTCTAGAACTCTATGCTAAGCTATGACATGGTGGGGAATGATTCCCCAGAGGTAACACAAAATCCACAATCATACTATAACCTCACCACCTCTGGAACATCCTTATTTATGTAACTGAGATAAAGGATGGAACTGATATAACTTACAGGAGAATTTAGGAACCAGCCTAGGATGAGGTGTGGCAAAATCAAAATCACCATCTTTTGAATGATCAATTCAACATGGATCCAGAAAAAAAAAAAAGACTATTAATTCAGAAACATTTGAAAAGACAAGAGTGACGTTTCTTCAATAAGAGAACTAAAATTAGTGAGTAGAAGAGTCATGTGGTTTCTTTCCCCAGGTTCAGAGTGGCCAGAGGGCTCTGTTAAGAAAAGCTTGCGTTTGAGTGGTGAATTCCTAAAAGCTATCTGTGGCAGACATGGCCAGGGTCTTACTCAAAACTTATCAGCAGTGCTAAAAGATGATTAAAGAAAACAATTTGGGTGGTATGAACAAACTTTATTTATGATGTCAATCTCTGTTTCCCTGGGATCCAGAGAATTGCAAAATAGAGTGAGAGGCAGGAATTTTTCTAGGATGAAGAACCAGGAACAAGGAAGTAAAAAATAGGAAATGAATAAGGAACAAGTAAGTCAGTCTAGAGCCCATAATTGAGCTTGGCATCTGGGGATTGGCTGACTGGATACACTGTACTTCTAGTCAGGTTGAGTATTTACAAGGACATGAAAGTTACCTAAGTTTTGGTTTGCTTATGTGGCACCCTGTGCAGCAGTGGCTCCAGCTGGTACCTAGAAATTTATTTCAGCATCAGTAACCATTTCAGTATTGTCAACTGAAACCTGAAACTGCCAGCACCCCCTTGTCTTGGCCTGAGGGCTCTCTCTGTCTGGCAAAGCCAGGTGTGCTGAGCTGGAAGAAAGCTGAGAAATAACAGCACCCCCTCCCTCCATGTCCCCCACAGCAGCCTCAGCCAATGACTCACAGGAGCTGGGGTATAAGCACCTCAGCTCCCTCACCTTGTCCAAAGTTTCTCCAAAGGTTAACTTCTAGTTGCCCACTGGCTGTCTTACTTTCTGTTTTACCTCTTTACAATGCCATTAGTGTCCTGTCCTCCTTTCTGTTCCCAGCCAGTCCAAGCCTGGAATCAGAAAAGAGAAGCCTCAAAAATTCTTTGGTTGTGGTGGTTGCAGGCTACATGATTATTATCATTTTCTGTCTTGAGAGCAGACACAACAAGGTAGAGAAGGCCATGAACCTAAGACCAGATACTTTTCTGGAACTCAGACTTGTTCTAACAGCAAGCTCTCCTCTAAATTCGATGCATAAGGAACTTATTGGGCCTAAGAATATCTGTTCTTGATGTTCTATACCACAGTGGCCTGCACAAGAGCAAAATTGGCTTAACAAGAAAGGAAGACGCTTCATGGCAATGACTTTCTAGGTACATTGTCTACACTTTCCTGTTAGGTAGAAAAAAATATCATTAACATTTGCTTGATAAGCACAATACAAGAACTTTAAAGGTATTAAGGAAGACTGATAAAAAATTTCACAATTTCCAATTGTTTTGTCAATAAATACTTTCTTAAATTTTTAGCATTTCTAATATCTTCCCAAAGAGAATGTGAATCACTTGTTACCCAAATTATAACTCCCAAAACATTTTCAGAGGTTTCTTAAGGTCATTAATTGGTTGCCTTGGAATTCTGTACCTCCCAATGCTGTGTAAAATCAAAGAGCTATTGGCTAGGCTTTGAGATCATTTCAAAACTGCAATTTTTCACCATGATGATATTTATTATGGTAGACTACATCTGACAGGTAACATTAGTAACACCATTCACCATCAGAAGGCCATGGGGAGCTAGAAATAGAATGTTTTCTCAGGTAAAGCTCATGGTAAGGATAGGCAAAACTGGCATTAGTCCCACCATCTCAAACCATGCATCAAACTTTTGAGGTCAGGCAAAATTGAAAACACATTTGAAGAAGTTAATTCCCCCTTAATTTTGAAACCCATGTGTATTTCAAGGAAAATTTAATCCGTGTGTTTCTAATTCATTTACACTCAACTCATCAAAATGTTATTTTGAAAGAATTATTTCATTTTTGTATCCAGGAAATATGAATCCCTTTAACAAGATTCTTCAAGGTTTGAAAAAATGTCATTCAGTGAACTAGTCATGTTTGGCCAGCTGTACTTAAGACTTGTAAACAAAGGTAGAGGAAGGCAGTGAGATTTCTAAAACTTGGCCTCTTGTGTTTCAGTGGGCTGTATGACTTGCTGGTTAGTTAAGCACTGGTGATCAAAGGTACCATATAACTGGTGATTCCATCCCTTTCTCCACCATTTTAATAGTGGGTTTCTCAGTGACTATTACACTTGACATAGAATGTGTTGAGTTGACCCTTAGCTTAATTTTCCTTAAGAGGTGGATATATATATCTCCCTCAAGTGTCTAAATGAAGGTATTGTATGGGTAGAAATTAGCAGGACAGCTGATAGAAGCTATGATTTGTGTTGTTCTATAAGAAATGCCTGGGGATGCTAAATCTCTCTAAGCAAGAGAAACTCTGGGAAAGAAGAGAAGAAGGAAGTGGGTAATTTCACATAATTAATTTAATTTGTAAAGAAACATAGTGGATGGGATTAGTTTTAATTTTACATACAATTTCTGGGATGAGAAACAAAGCACTTTTATTAGATCAAAGCTTGGAAATGCAGCAGATAAAATACTAGTTTGAAATATGGAAGAAAAGGGGATTAGCTTTCGATGTTTGTGTTTCTAAAATATGACAATTATTATAAGAGTCCAAGTCAAAATGTGTTCACAACTCCTGGTAAGGTCAGAGTGTGGTGAGAGAAATCCCTTTAGTTTCTGAAAGTAAAGGCATAAAGCTTTGCCTTGCTTGAGGTGTCTTTTGTTTTATTTTGTTTTGTTTTTTAGTAACCATGAGGGAAAACGGAATTTGCTGAGCTTCCTTTTTTTGGGCAGCTTCCATGGGAACTGCTGAACAATAGCAGCCAAGGCAATTATCATGAGCGATTACCTATTGCACAGCCACCCAAGAGGCCAGCCACCTTTTGCTAGTGATGCATTTCAAATAGTGGTAGGACAAGCCCTTTGGGCAGAGTGCCTTTGAAGGGATTCCCAGAGTTAATTAGCAGAAGAGAGACTAGCAGGCATACTTTCTTTGCACTTCAATTGCAACAGGATAAAGTATTAGTGGGGGGATCCCTGGGTGGCGCAGCGGTTTGGCGCCTGCCTTTGGCCCAGGGCGTGATCCTGGAGACCCGGGATCGAATCCCACATTGGGCTCCCGGTGCATGGAGCCTGCTTCTCCCTCTGCCTGTGTCTCTGCCTCTCTCTCTCTCTCTCTGTAACTATCATAAATAAAAATTTAAAAACAAAAATAAAGTATTTGTGGATCTTACAGAGCTTTTTAACAAGAAATATGACACTACTAGTTACTTATATGATAGGTAGCAGTAGTTGGCAGCCAGGTTCCTGTCAAGGCAACAAGAAGACAGGTGAAATCTCTAAAATGACTCTTCCGTGAGTTCTCCTTCATTTGTCATGGTAAATGCTAACTAACTTCATTTCATTTTTTTTTCCCCTGGTGGTGGTGGTAGCTCTTCTCTAAAGAGGTTAGTGAAAGCACTTGTTTTGGTATTATTGGCTCCCTGTGATGGCTACTAGAGAAACTTGTGAGGTCCATGTGGAAGGGTGTACTAACACTAAATATCTAGTACAAATCTGGGTTGAGGAAAGGATGTGAGGCAGAGAAATACAGGATATTTTTTGGAAACATGGAAGACAGTTCTGAACCTTTCTGTTCATCTCTAATGCTTTTCTGAGTAGAATGGCAGGAGAATTTTCCAAATATCACATGACAGTAAGATTAATGACCCCTGGTTCATTCTTGGAGATGACAGTTGATTATTGGTATACTGGGACAATTGAAATGAATTGAAGGTCATTCAGTGAGTCTCTCTGGCAATTTCAGTGGAAATAAATATGAGGAAAAGGGACCATAAAATGTTAAAGTGAATTTACCCACAAAAACATCTTCTTAGTCTCATTTTTTTCTACAGTGTAGAAGGTCATGATGATGTGAATTTTTTAAAAAAGATTTATTTATTCATTTTAGGATGCGGGAGAGGCAGAAAGAGACAGCGAGAGAGAGAGAGAGAGAGAGAGAGAAAGAGAGAGAGAATCCCAGGTAGACTCCCTGATGAGCATGGGGCCCAATGCAAGGCTTGATCCCACCACTCTGAGATCACAACCTGAGCCAAAATCAAGAATCAGATGCCCAACCGACTGAGCCACTTAGGCGTCCCATGATGATGTGAGTTTTAATCTCAACTGCCTATCTTCATATGTGAATTCAGTTTTCTTACATAGATGATAATTATAACTTTAAATGGTCATACCAATACCTTCCTTCAGATATGATGAAACAGGTAAGTTTACCATGGTAGTTTCTATAAAGACTAGCATATGGCTTAGAGCCCTGTAGATCCTCAAGAAACATTAGCTCTGTCTCAATTACATGAATATACAGATTTTTCAGCTAGATGGTATGGTTAGGATTATGTTTCATATAATTATGTGATGGTTTTGAAAGGTAATTCTGTGTTAATGATTTCATACTCAATTCAGTCTCCAAAATACCTTAATTCCAAATTCAAACTTAATCATAAACATATGGTCTGCTTCTTATTTAACATTATAAAAGAATGAGTATATGATCATAGGTTTATATTTTTGGAACGTGCTCTGGTGGCCATTACAATCAGAATAATTTCTGAAACTATTTTTATGCATCTGCTTCTGGAGAATTGATTGGAAGTAATAAAATGCCCTTGTAGATCTTTGCTTTATTTAGATTTGATTACCTTATTAAAATTGAGAATGTGATTTTTGTTCTCTTCATAAAGCTACACAATTATGCTTCACCCGTGGTTATAAAAAAATAAAATGTAGATTTGATCGCAAGTCAGGTCCTGCTGCTTATGTGGCTTCTGCAAACATACAGTCCCCACTCAAACTTATGAATGCTCTGGGTCATGGGTGCTGAACATTGGAGCAGCAGTTCCAGTTTGTCGTGTCCTGTCTGAGAATCTGTAACTGAACATATGTGACAATATGAAGTCACTGTGCAAGTGATCCTTGATGAAGGGAAGGAGCTAACCCATTGGAAGTCTTTGTTGTGCTCTCAGGATACTTCTCTAGGAGATCATTCACCTTCTCCCCATTTCCCTTGGATCCTCCTTCCTCTGCCATTCTTCTTTCCCTTCTTAAGAAGACTCATCCATCGGCAGGTTCTGTTCTCACTGAAGTATGCTGGGAACTCTCATTTCCTGCCTGCTAATGTTGCCCAAATTGACACTTCTTTTTTTTTTTTTTTAAGATTTTATTCATCCATTCATGAAAGACACACACACACACACACACACACACACACAGAGGCAGAGACACAGGCAGAGGGAGAAGCAGGCTCCAGGGAGCCCGATGAGGGACTCTATCCCGTGTCCCCAGGATCACACCCTGGGCTGAAGGCAGGCACTAAACCGCTGAGCCACCCGGGCTGCCCCAAACTGACACTTCTAATGATGGCCTCCCTCCTCAATGCTAGAACCACATTTCCTGTCCAATCTTCTCTCAGACATTAGTGTGTGTCGACATGTATGGGTATGACACTGGGTACCACTTATGACCGTAGCCCTTTATGAGCGAATGAATGAATAAACAACAAATAGAGAATAAATGAATGCCACGTGATCACTGACACATGATGCTGAGTCCATCATCAAACTTCTCTATTGTTCTCTGCCTTCTTTTACAGCTGTCAAAGATGTGTTTGTCCCTCATGATGACTCACAGAGTAGGGAGTTTGTGTGTGTGTGTGTGTGTGTGTGTGTGTGTGTGTGTGTGTGTGTTGGGAGAGGTTAATGGATCAGGTTTTTCTCCTACTTTTCCCTGAAGAAGTTTGTCAAATAGATGACTTCCCTTGATGCTGGCCTGGCCAGTCCTCTGAACATACCCTGAGTCACTGGGACCACGGGAGTGCTTTCTTATTCAGTCTGAAGGTTAGTGTTGGTTGGATATTGTTTACTGGCCTAGGACAGGGGGTCAGGGTGAGGAATGGCAATACCTATAGGTAGGGGATCTTCCTTGTAGATGTTCCTGGGTGGGGGTTACCTTATAGAGTGATGACACTCTAGATTGGTGATCTAGACACTCATCAGATATATCTCAGATGTCCTCTTTGAAGTGCAAAGCTAGGTACAGAATGGCTCTTAGTAAGCATCACATTAACAAATAATAAATTAATAAATAATTTGTAAATTGAATAAATAAATGTTTGATAATTTTGTCAGATTAGATACATTTCGAGAATGGATCACTGTCCCATCATTCAGAAATGAAAGAGATATTTGACTTTCTGTTTATCATACATGAGCCCTTACAGATAACTTCAGAAAAATATCAATGGAATTCACACAGGTTTTGAGGGCCTTTGACTCTACATGGCAAAGACTTCATTGCTTACTACACTGGCCGTTAGCCACATGGCTTTGAACAGTTGAAATGTGATTAGTTTGACTAAGGAACTAAATTTGTAATTTTATTTAACTTTAATTATTTTAAAATTCATGTTTAAGAATGGGTGGTTGGTTTAATCATTGGAAAACTTTTAAGTAGTTTTAGAATGACTTTTGTATGTGAATCTACCTTTTCAACTGTAAATTTTATGCAATCTCAATATGGGCCAAATATTTCCAATGAATCCTAATTGAAATATACGTGTACAAATCTTACTAAATTTCCAAGACTTAGTTTGAAAATAAGAATGTAAGAATATAAAATCAATAATTTTGGTGCTGATTACATGTTAAAATGATAATATTGGGGGTATATTGGGTTATATACCCTATATTATAAATTAATTTACCTGTTTCTTTTTCGTTTTAATATGGCTCCTGGAAAAGTTGACACTGCCTTTGTGAGCATGTTGTATTTCTGAGACAGCATTGCTCTAGGATTTGTATGAAACTGCCTTTCTGTGAGGCCATAACAGAATTTCAGGGGTGGCTTTGTCCTCACCACAGACCATTTTCAGTTAGAGGTTTGCTCTAGATTGAAGCAGGAAATTTCTGGCTTTTTGTTTGTGTGTGGAATGAGAATGAGTGTAGTGTTAGAACCAAGCAACAGCTTAAGTGAGACATTCGTGCTCTCAAGGTCATTACCATAGGTTAATTTTTACAAAGTACTGGTGTGATGGTTAATTTTATGTGTCAAATTGATTTACTTAATGTGTGCTCTGATAGCTGGTAAAACATTTCTGGGCATATATGTAAGGGTTTTTCTGGAAGAGATTAGCATTCAATTCAATAGATTGGTAAAAAGATTCACCCTCATCAATTAGGGCAGCATTAATTTGGGACCCCAATGGAACAAAAAAGGCAAAAGAAGGCTGAATTCTCACTCTTCTTAAGTTGGGACCTTAAGAAAAGGACCATCCTTTTTTTGTCTTCAGACATGGAGGCTCCCACTTCTTAGGCCTTCAGACTCTGGGACTTACACTATTGGCCCTTTGGTTCTTACCTTAGACATCAGACTAAATTATGTCACTGGCTTTCCTAGTTTTCCAGTTTGCAGATTGCAGACTGTGGGACTTTTTAGCTTCCAAAACCAAGTGAGCCACTTCCTATCATGAATGTCCTCTTCTGTCTATCTATCTCCTATTGGTTCTGTTTCTTTGATTAATGCACTATGCCAATGTTCTAAGTTCAATACAGCATTATGTCCTCTCAGCAACTAACCCTACAAGATAGGTTCTATGGTTGTTATTGCACAAAAAAGGAAATGGAGAGTCAGAGCAGTTAAGTGAGTTGCCTAGGACTCAAAGCTATAATTTGAACTCAAGTTTGTCAAACCCCAATTTTTCTTTTCCCACTTCTTCCACTGGAGGGAGATGGACCAACTGGCCCTACACGATGGCACAGGCATTCTGGCCCAATGTCCAGCTCTTTAATTTCACTCTTACCCTTGGCCTGAAACCCAAGGTTTGGGGTGAGACTGACTTGGGTTCAAATCCCAACTCTGCCCTGTTCTAGAAAATTGTTTAGCCTTTCTATTTTCATTTGTCTTGTCCTGAAAAAGGGCCAAGGAAAACCACAACTTGGAGGAACATATGAGTGAGTTCATGTGGACTGTCACAGTCCTGGCTTATAACCAGTTTGCTCATTGTTTCCTGCAATGAGGTCAAAAGAGACTTCCCAGAATATAAGTATATTTCTATACTATATTTCTAATGTCAAATTTCCATTTTTTAGACTTTGAAGTTAATGACTAAGAAGGCCACGGTGCATGAGGTCAGCTGCCTCCTTTTTCCTGCACTCTGGCGCTAACAACACTGTGTTATGCTCTATCCAAGAGAAAACGTCATCATGGGCCTCATACTTACACCAGATGCATGGGAGAAAGCTCTCCTTCACACCGCACAGACCCTGTTGGAGGCAGCAGTGGTCTTAGAAGTTACTCCCATCCCTACATTTCATCAAGAAGAAAGTGAGGCACCTCAGGGCCAATCGCTCTGTGTACAGATGAACAGATGACCCAGGACCAGACCCAGGATCAGGAGGTCTCTTGCGCTCCTGGTCCTCTCATCAGTGCTCTTTCCTCCACATCCTTCAGGCTGCCAGCTGTGCAGGTGTGTGTGCACCAGTGCGTGTGAGAGAGAATGTGTGTTAAAGAGTACGAGTATGATAGTTTGTGACAGAGTATAAGTATGACTGTGTGTGAGAATCTGTGAGCATATGTGTGTGCACAGTGTGTGGAACTATGTGTTCATGAAAGTTTGTGTGTCAGAGTGTGTGAGAGTTTTGTGGGCTGAATATTAGTGTTCCCCCAAATTCATATGTCGAGGTCCTAACCCCCACTAAGATGGTATTAGGATATAGGCTTTTTGGGAGGTAATTAGGTTAGATAAGGTCGTGGGAGTGGAGTCCCCATGATGGGATTAGTGCCCTTAAAGGAGAAGGAAGGACAACAGAGTGCTCTCTCTGCTGTTGAGGACATAGTAAAAAGGCCACTGTCTACAATCCAGGAGGAGAGCTCTCACCAAGAACTGAATCTGCCAGCAATTTGGTCTTGGATGTCCCAGCCTCCAAAACGGTGAGAATAAAGGTCTGTCATTTAAGCCTTTGGATCTAGGGTTTTGTTATATTTTGTAATGAATGCATGAGCTAAGACAGAGACCGTGTGTGAGTGTATGAGAGATAAGTATGTAAGAAAGTGTGTGTGTTTATGTGCATATTCGAACCTTTTAAAATAAGTTGGAGATAGCATGCCCTTTTACCCACTAAATACTTTGGTGTGTGTGTGTTTGTTTGTTTTAAAATATTTACTTATTTATTCATGAGAGACAGAGAGAGGGAGGCAGAGACACAGGCAGAAAGAGAAGCAGGCTCCCCGTGGGGAGCTTAAGGCGGAGTTGATCCCAGGATTCCAGGATCACACCCTGAGCCAAAGGCAGACACTCAACCTCTGAGCCACCCAGGTGTCTCATTTGGTGTATATTTATAAAGAGAAAGGGCATTCCTTTACATATCCACATCAGAATACCAACATTAGTAAATTTAACATCAGTATATTACTATGGTTCAATTCACAGATCATATTTACATTTTATCAGGTCCTTCATAAAATAATGCCCTTTAGAAAATGAACTAGGGGTGGTGGAGGGGGAGGAGGGTGGGGGTGGGGGTGAATGGGTGATGGGCACTGAGGGGGACACTTGACGGGATGAGCACTGGGTGTTATTCTGTATGTTGGTAAATTGAACACCAATAAAAATTAATTTATAAAAATAAATAAATAAATAAATAAATAAATAAATAAATAAATAAATAAATTAAAAAAAATAATGCCTTTTAGAGCTTTGTCTCTTTAATTTTGGACACTCCTTGGTTTTGTGTATGTGTGACTTGATGTTGGCATTTTTGGGGAGTATGAGCCAGTTCATTTGATTAAATATTTATCCATTTGGCTTTGAACATTTGAGTATCTAAATGAATAGTGACAGGCTCTGGTCCCAGGTAAGATGGATTGAGCCCACTTCATCTCTCCCTCGGAATGTGACCATGATTCCCGGACAAATGCACAGAGCAGCCTCTGAAGACTCAGAGAAGTAAATTATAGAAGGACATCAGAATGTAAAGTACCACTGAATAGGAGGTGAATTTGCCATCAGTTAAAAATCTCTGTTCCAAAAAAAAAAAAAATCTCTCTTCCTTCTTCTGCCTGGCCCTGGCTGTAGGCACAGTGGCAGAAGTGCACTTTAGAGCAGGGCAACTGAAGTCCCAGCTTTGTCATCAGAGAGCCAAAACAGGAAGCTCCAGGGAACTGGGAAACACTGGAGGTGATAGGAAGGGAGGAATTCTAGAAAGCGATCCATAAAGTTGACATGGGTTTCTTGTAATCAGCACGAAGATACTGAGAGCTGACCAGGGAGACAGAGCATCACCCAGTGCTGGACCACCACCTGGCGACACATATGTGTGTTGAAACACTGCCAAAATTCTTTGCTGAGTTTTGATTTTTTTTTAAGTATAGACTTTATTTTTTGTAGAGAAATATTAGGTTAAAAAAATTGAGCAGATAGGACAGGGAATTCCCTTATATCACCTGTCCTCCCTTCATAGTTTCTCTTGTTAATTATATCTTGCTTTGGTGTGGCACATCTGTTAAAATTGATAAGCCGATATTAAAACATTATTATTAACTAAATATATAGTTTATATTAGGTTTAATTCTTAGTGTGGTACATTCTGTGGGTTTTGGCACAGAATAGTTTCACTGCCCTAAAAATTTCCCCCCTCCCCCTAATTCTTGGCAACTGATCTTTTCACTGTTTCCATAATTTCATTTTTTCCAGAATGTCATATAGTTGGAATCATACAGTATATAGCCTCTTTAGATTGGCTTCTTTCATTTAGCAATATTCATGTAAAGTTCTAGTCTTTCCTTGGCTTTAGGGCTCATTTCTTTTTATCACTGAATAATATTCCATTATATGGATGTACCACAGTTTATCCATTCATCTTTTCTGAAGTGGCTGTACCATTTTGCATTCTCACTAGCAGTGAATGAAGACTTCTTTTTATTCTACATCTTTCCCAGGATTTTGTATTATCAGTTTTTTTTAATTTTATTCATTCTAATGAATGTATAATGGTATCTCCTTGTTATTTTAATTTGCAATTTTTAAATGACATAGATTGGTGAGCACCTTTTCCTATACTGATTTGCTGTTTGTATATCTTCTCTGGTGAGATATTTGTTCATATCTTTTGCCCATTTTTAGATTGATTGTTTTCATATTGTCCAGTTTAAGAGTTCTTTGCATATTTTAGATATAAGTCCTTTATTATAATATGTTCTACAAATATTTACTCTCAGTTTGTAGCTTGTCTTTTGCAGAGCAAGTAGTTTTTAATTTAATAAAGTCCAATTTATCAATTTCTTTCTTTCATTGTACTTTTGGTATTGTACTTAAAAACTAATTGCTGGGACACCTGAGTGGCTCAGTGGTTGAGTGTCTGCCTTTGGCTCAGGGCATGATTCCAGGTTCTGGGATCGAGTCCCACCTCAGGCTCCGTGGAAAGAGCCTGTTTCTGCCTCTTTGTTTCTGCCTCTGTGTGTGTGTGTGTGTGTGATGAATAAATAAATAAAATCTTAAAAAAAAAAACCTTATTGCCAAACTCAGGATACCTAGATTTTAATCTATTTTATTTTCTAGAAATTTTATCATTCTGTATTTTACATTTAGGTCTATGATCCATTTTGAGTTATTTTGTTAAAACTGTAGGCTCTGTATCTATATTCTTCTTTTTCCTCCCCTTTCTAATGCCCTTCTCCTCCTTCTTCCTCTATCTTATTCTCCTTCCTCTTCTTGTTCCCCTTCTTCTCCTTCTTCTTCTTCCCTCCTCCAATTTCTTCTTCTTCTTCCCTCCTCCAATTTCTTCTTCTTCTTCTTCTTCTTCTTCTTCTTCTTCTTCTTCTTCTCTTCTTCTTCTTCTTCTTCTCTTCTTCTTCTTCTTCTTCTTTTCTTCTTCTTCTTCTTCTTCTTCTTCTTCCTCTCCTCCTCCTCCTCCTCCTCCACCACCACCTCCTCCTCCTCCTCATGCTCAATTGTTCCAGCACTATGTGTTGAAAAACTATACTTTCTGTATTGAATTGCCCTACAAAAGCTTTGAAAATGGAATTAACATTAGTACTGTAGCATACAAGAGACAAATTGAAATATATGGGTTAATATAACCTGATCAAATACTGCTAAAATATAACATCAACATTTTCTATGGGATTAAAGAAGATCCAGAATTTTGTAACAAAATAAAATGTGTAAGATATATTTCAAAATTCCACAGCATGTGAAGAACTGGGGAAATTTCTGGTGCATGGGTAAAGACAACAGAGGACATTACACAGATGCTGGGATTGTCTAACAAAGATTTTTAAAAGCAGCTAATATAAAATTGCTCCAAAAAGCAGTTTTGAAAAAAACAAAAACAAAAACAAAAAGCAGTTTTGAATGCTCTTCAAATGAACAGAAAAATAGAAAGTCTTAGTAAACAAACAGAAGTTATAGAGAAGACACTAACTTAATAGATTTAATAACAGTAAGGAGACAGAAAAGAGACTATAAAATTAAAGATAGATCAAAGAAATTATTAAATCTGAACAACAGAGAGAAAATTTAAGATAAAAAAGAAAAGCCTCATGCGCTTTGGGACCATAACAAAAGGGCCAACACTCGTGTCGTCAGAGCCTAGAAAGAGAGGAGAAAAACTGTGGCGCAGAAAAAAATATTTGAAGAAATAATGGCTGAAAACTTCTTGTGTTTGATGAATGCAAAAACTTACAATTTCAAGAACTGAGCAAAGCCAAACCATGATGAGACCAAAGAAACTCATGCTCAGGCCCATCATAATTGAACTCCTAAATACTAAAGTGAAAGAAAAATCTTAAAATAGCTAGTGAAAAGTGATGTGTCAAATATTGAGACACCTGAGAACTACAAAGGGTAGAAGGAAGTGTGACACATTTTTTAAATGCTAAGAGAAAAATACTGTAAAATCAGCATTTTTTTAATCCAGTGACAATGTCCTTTGGAGATGAATAATAACTAACAATATACTCAGTTAAAGGAAAACTAAGAGAAATTATTGCTATCATATCTGAACTAAAAGAATTGCCATTAAAAATTTCATACAGAAGAGAAATAACAAGATATAGAACTCAGAATTTCAGGAATAAAAGAAGAGATGGTAATGGTAGAGACCTAGGTAAATATAACAAGCTATTCTTCTCCCTTGAGTTCTTTAAAATATGTTTAATGGTTTAAAGCAAAAATATAAATATCTGAGTAGGTCTTCAATGAGTATGCATGTAATATATAAGACAACTATAATGTGAAGGATGGAAGGTAAAGGACACTACATGGTGATACCCTTTCTACATTTCATATAAAGTGTTGAGTTTTGGGTTCTAAGTTGATTATGGAAACTTAACCATGTATATTATAATCTGCAGAGGAACCATTAACTTTTATGCAAAAAGTACAGTAAAAAAACAGAAAAGTTAAAATGGCACACTAAGAAATATTTAAACAACCCAAAGGAGAAACAGGAAAGGGGAAATGCAAGAATGAAAAACAGAAAATAACTAAAATATATCAGTAACTACATGAAACCCAGATGATTGAAACACACCAATAAAATGACTACTGTTAGAATAGATAAAACACATGACCTGGCTATCTGCTATCTCCAAGAATATTTCTTCAAATCTAGATAAGGTAAAAAGATGAAAGTAGAAATGCCACCAAATGCTAATCAAGAGAAAACTAAAATGTCTATATCCATATCTGAAAAAAGTACAATTCAGAGTGAAGAACATTACCAAGGATAAAGAGAGACATTATACAATGCTAAAAATGGTCATTTGACAAGTAGGTGTCAAAATGTTAAATGTGTATGTACCTGAAAACAAAATCTGCAAAATATGTGAAGAAAAACTGAGAGAACTGAAAAAACTAAATCGTCCAACCTACAATTACAGTCAGATATTTCAATAGCCCTTTATTCATAGTTGATAGAACAAGAAGGTAAAAATCAGCAAGGTTATGGTACACTTGTACAACACTACTGACCCATTTGATCTGATTGCTACTTCTACAGCACACCACCCAGCAACAGCAGAATATATGTTCTTCTCAGATGGACATGGAAGGGAACATTTACCAAGCCCAATCACATTCTAGACTAGCAAACGAATCCCTATAAAGTTAAAAGGACTGAAGTCTTACAAAGTATGTTCTGTGACCACAGTGGTCACAGTAACATAAAAATAAGGGGAAAATGTCTCCAGTTTTTGAAATTAAGCAGCATACTTTTAAATAAACCCATGGGTCAAGAGAAAGTTTCAGAAAAATTAAAAAAAAATTTTAACTGAACAAAAATGAAAATGCAACATACTGAAATTTGTAGGACACAGGTAAATTGGTACTTACAGTGAAATTGGTAGCATTGAATGTTTAAATTAGAAAAAGAGAAAAAAATTCAAATCCATAAGTAGAGAAGAGAAATAATTTAAGGCTTGAACTCAATGAAATAGAAAAGAGAATGCAATAGAGAAAATCAATGAAAACAAAAACTGGTTCTTCAAATACTAGCACATATATAAACTTCTAGACAGGTGGACACAGATTAGCAATGTTGGCAATTGAAGAGGGGGTGCCATTACAGATGACACAGATATTAAAAGGAAAATAAATGGATGATATGGATATCTCTAGGCACAAAAGTTAGACATCTTAGAACAGGATAAAGTTTGGTTCTGGCCATGGAGATCCCATGCCTTCTTCTTTTGTACTCATATCCCAGATCCCCTCTAGGTAACCAATCTTCCTCACCCCTCTTGCCACATGCTTTGGGTGGATCCCATTCTCTGGTCCAGAACTTGAGCTTTGTTTGACTTAGGTTGGGACAATCCAAGCACTGCATTCACCTGGCTGTCGAGGCTTCTTTGAGGGGAGAGAGGGAATGGGCATCAGAATCCAAGAGAAGGTTAGCATGATAGAGCCCTGCACTGAGGGAGAGCTGGGAGTCCAGAAATGAGTCCCACAAGGGTAAGGCAGAGATAAGAGATGGAGAATCACTATGTCATGTCCTGACACTAATTTGGAGCATTTGAATCTATCCCCTAACTACTCAGTTATATGAATCAATACAGAACTTCCTGTTTCCCTTCACTTTCTTTCTTCTTCTCTCTCTCCACCCCCTTAAGCCCATTTGAATTGAATTTTCAGGGAATAAACACTAGAGTGATATGGTGGTCTATGCTTCTTTAGGTTTTGTTGAATGCAGAAATCTTTCAGTGTTGGTATGGGAATCCATTATTGTCTACTTTGGGTGGTTAGAGTCTACTAATAAGGTGTCCACCGTGGTGATTGATTTCTATTTTCATGGAGAAAAGTTTTCGCAAACTTTTTAAAAAGTACTGTTCATTTCTCATTTTGTTTAAAAATGGGACAAAGATATAGTAACAGCTACTAGTAGAGACACTGCAGTTGAAGTGCAAACTTTGGGTTGGCTTGGTCTTTCTGCCTCTTTTCCTGCCTGCTCCTATGTCCTCCATCAAGCACAGTTCTAGAATTTATCATCTAAACTAGGTCATTTTAGAGAATAAAAGAAGACACCCATAATAAATTTATTCTGATGAGAAAGGCTTACAAAGAGACAACTCCAGGCAAAACTGGGACAATGATCACCTGGTTCTATATGGTAGGAATTGAAAGGAGAAGAAAGTATAGTGAAGTCAGAACACACAGGTTCCAGCACAATTTCTAACACCCTCCAGCTGTGGGATCTTCCACAAGTGTCTTAACCTCGACCTGAGCCTCAGATTTCTCCATTAGTGAATTGGAAAGGACAGCAAGTGCTACCTCACTTGAGACTGTGGTAGGATCGTAGTTATGAAAGTCTTTGCCAACCACGAGGCTCAATGTAATGGTGGTTTTTATTATATGAACTAACTGATATAATTAGGTTGACTCAAACAATGTGCTTGCACTTAATTGCACACAATGGATGAGTTCTCAGAAAAAAAGCCCAGTATGAATAAGAGCTTTGTAAACTGCCTCTTATTCAGAAAGCTCACTGTTAAACAATATTCTCTGAGAAATTCTTCTGTAAACTTCAGAACTTTTTGAAGAATGAACAATCACCCACGCTTACATATTCTAGGTGGGGATGTGCTTTACTCAGAAGCACATCCCCAATGCTCTCAATGTCTATCTCTCCAGCTAGACCTGGGGAGCGAGGGTTTTCACAAATGCTAGGTTATCTGGTCATGATGCAACCTGGAGGGAAGACTCCAATGAAAACTTCTTGGGGGCCCAATATGACCATGAAGAAAAAAAAAAACACGACAACATACATCCTTGAAAAACAGGGCCCCATCAGTTTAATTTATTTCACATTGTGCCCCCATGGTACCAGGCTCCAGTGAGCTAATGTATATAAGACACAGCTGTAGACAAGAAGCAACCTGCACATACTGGTTGCATGACCAGTGCTCAAATAGCCGCACTCAGTTGTTCATTGTCAGGGTCCTAGTACCTTCTATGTGTCCGTAGACCTGGTAAATCTAGGCCTGCCCAGCCTCCTGGAGGGACAGTCAGAAAATGCTTCTATTCACATTAGCACAGTGCCAAACTGGTTGCTCCTTCCCCATGTGTGTGCCGCCATCTGGGACAACTTAGCTATTGTCTGTTGGGGCCTTTGAAGCTTGATTATAGGAGAAGGGAAAACATCAGCTACAATAGAGTTGTCTGCCCTGTTTGGGGACACCAGTGCAATCTTTTCTCTCTCTCTCTCTCTTTTAAAATTCACATATTTTTGATCATCTTCACATAAGGCCAAATATTTGGTAGTGGAACATCATCTTGAATCCTTTCTCTTGAATAGAATGAGCCCCACATGTGGCTGTTTTCCAGCCTCCATAAAACCAGTTTTGTGAACATGATCATTTTGATAAAAGATTTATTCCAATCCTCTGATTCTATTTTTACTCACTGAATGCCAAAAGGATCTGAAATTTCAAAGCATAAATCAAAGTATAAATGCTGATAACATAGTTTTCCCACTTCCTTAGCTTCATGTCCCCACTCTGCCTCCTTTCTCCTTAGGAAACAGTCATGGTTGTAAATAACATTTGTTGTTTTCAGTGGTAAAACTTTCATGTTCTGTAATAGGAAATTAAGTCAAAAAAGTTCCCAAAATGGTATCTTATATTGCATATTAGCATATTCCTGCATAAATGTTGTTGTATTAAAATAGGACCAAATCTGTGCTATACTGTGAAGTGAGGGTGGGCATGGCTAAATCACAAAGTCATATCTACTTTGGTAAAATAATAACAAATGTGTGCATGATTCCAATGATATATCCCAAGTAATTAACAGCCATCATTTTCATGAGATGGAGTTGGAGAACACCTTTATTTCCAAGTTCTTTGTCTCCTTCTATCTACTTAATTGGATTTTTGAATTATTTTACAATGAATTTGTGTTACATTTGTAATAAAACACGCTGATAAGTTTAAAAACATTAATGAAAGCCTAACATTACACAAACTTAATTTATACCCAGAAATTGAGTGTCAGGGTAGGGCACAATGAGGGTAACCATGGCAATGTCACAAAACACCAAATAACCCATACACACTTAGTGCCTTTTTAGGGCCAGAATTTTGTACATATATTCAAATATCTTTCATATTCAGGTATTGTTAAGTTATGAAATCAGTGTAGCCACTGTAGTGGAGGTTATAGAATGTCCCTCCTCTTCCTTTTCTCTTAGTAATATTTTCTTTCCATTAAGCAGAGTGTGTCCCTTCATCTGTATGTCTAGGTGTCCAGACACTCTTGAGGAGGGGCATAGCCATCTGAGGAAATTCTGGTCAGGTATGTGAATGGTGGTGGTGAGAGCCATTTCTGAATATGCCCTTCTCCTTCCTCCATATCTTGGTTCTATGTATGGTCTTGGGAGCTGAAGCAATCTCTTACACCCTGAGATATAATCCATGTCACAAGAACTAAGGCAGTTGGGACCTTGATGCTGCTGAGCCACCATATTAGCCCTGAGTTGCTTATGCATGAGCACTGAAGCAAGAGAGAAACAATAGCAGCTGAACCAGTGTCCTAATTAATAATAGCATAGTATAGTAGTATAATTTTATAATGCATAATAATACATAGTGGGTAGATCCCCTTCTGCTGTTCATTCATTCTTTCTTCCTCCCTCCATTCCTTCCTTCCTTCCTTCCTTCCTTCCTTCCTTCCTTCCTTCCTTCCTTCCTTCCTTCCTTCCTTCCTTCCTTCCTTCCTTCCTCCATCCCCTTGCAGGAAATAGCACACCTCACTTCCCAGTCTGAGCAGGTGCAGGGCACTGCTGGGCCTTGGCACACCTGTAGATTCTCAGTTTTCCTGAAACACAGATATGTTTCTAACCTAGAAGATACTTGAAGAAAGAGTCTCTTAAAGTCACTGTACAGAGACATTTCCTTTGTTTTAGCAATTTAATTTGATAAAATTTGGGAAATGAAATGTTAGTAACTGGTTATGACTCTTTTAGGGTCAAAGTTGAATACCTGGTGGTCCGCACGGACCCCATGAGGCTCACTCAACTTGCAAGTGCAAGTGAACAGCACAGATAAGAATACTACGAACACCATACAAAGGAAAAATCAGGGACAAGGAGACAGGACATTGAAGATATAGGAGAGTTCTGGGGAACAAGCAACCCAAGAGGGAAGAAAAGAAAAGGAATCTATCCCAGGGAGTATTATAGGCAAAGGTACAACAATAGGAAAGAGTGTCATACAGTGGAGACCATGACAGTGGGGACAATTGGCCTGGCTGAGCCAAGATCATGTGAAGGCAAAGGCTTTGGAAAGATGAAGACAGGTATTGGGCTATCTTAGAAGATTTTATTTCTTTGACACAAAATGCAGCTCTGTCAAACAGATTTGAGTTGTGATAGAATGTTAGACTATAAAATTCCAGGTATGTCTAAGATCCCCAAGACCATATACAGGATAAATTTCACCTACATGGTATCAAAACAGGTAGGTCACACACCTCCCCAGCCAGGAAACAAAAGTCGTTAATAAACTGGTTTTCCACAACTTCTCCTTCACAAGACTGTGGCTGGAGTTTCAACTCTTATCTAAGTCCTCCCACATAAATGATGGAATCCAAGTAATTGGGCCAGTATTAACTATTACCATTGTCTCTGCCCTTGTGTTGTGCCAGGTTGCTAAAGGGGTGCCTCACCATTCCAAAAATGGGAGTCCCACAACTGCTATCCAGAGTCTCCACAGCCAAGTGCTATTTGACCTCACACCAACCCACTAAAGTGGCTCTCTTCTCCCCTATAACAGACTGTGTCCCTTTCTCTTTCCTTATTAGTCCATAAGAAAAGCCTCTTTCTTTCTAAATATTTTATTTATTTGAGAAAGAGAGAGAGCACAAGCACTGGGGAGAGACAGAGGGAGAGGGAGAAGCAGGCCCCCAGCTGAGCAGAGAGCAGGGTGTGGAGCTCAATCCCAGGATCCCAGGATCATGACCTGAGCTAAAGGCAGACACTTAACTGACTGAACCACCCAGGTGCCCCAAGAGAAGCCTCTTTCTGATCTTTAAATTTCTCTGCTAAAATCATAGGCCAAGTTATATCTTTTGGACCCTTTTGGTTTTACCAGGCAAGGGAACATTGTTAGTCCTTTCTTGATCTCTCTCCATCTGGTGGAGAAGACCGTTCTTTACCATCCTGCCGTAGAGTTTCTACTGCCATTTCAACTCTCAGCCCATTTTCCCCTGGTTTTAGTGACCTTTGTGATTTATGTTATGTTGAGTTCCACTGTGTGGATAATTTATTACCCCTGCTTACTCAAAACCACGTTTTGATGTGTGTAATTTTTGCTTTGTTGTCTCCAGTGGTAATGTTTCAAATGGGTAGCCTTGTTAATGCACAGACCACTGGGTTTCTCCCCCAGGGTTTCTGCAGGTCTGGGATGGAGCCCAAGAATGTGCATTTTTAACAAGTTCCTGAGTGGACTGCGGGATCCCATTTTGAAAACTGTTCTAGAGTACACTTGCCCTAATAAAGCCTTTATGCCTTTGTTGTGCTATAGGGACTTCTGTGGTAAATTCAGGTATCTTGTGGTTCTTTTGCTGTGATGATTTTTGGACAGCATGTGGAGGGAAGCTGTTGTCACCAAAGTATGGAGAGGAGGGAGATATAGTTGGCATGAGGGGCTCAGGAAGGCCTGACAGGACAGCAATGCCCTTCTCCTCAGAGCACCCCTGTGAGCCCAGGCAGCTGAGTCATTAAATAAAAATCCTTAGGAAACATTGACATTGGATCCCCACTCAATGTTTGTTCTACAAACTTGGAATGCTTGCTCCATCCAGAAACCTCAAAATTACTTTGCCATTAACACCTGTGATGAGTGGCAGGGCTTGCGTCATTAAGATTACCAGAGGAAAACGGTGGCCTCATCTTGAAGTTAGGAAGTATTAAGAATTAATGAGGTATCAGTACTCATAGTTTGATAAACTGCAAAGTGCCTTTCCCATACCTCTACTCCCTTTGCTGCCTCTGTCCTCTGGCCCCTTGACATAAGACATTTTAGAAGACCAAATGGCAAGTGTAGGGCTTTAGACGTCACTAGGAGAATGGGAAAGAGTAAAGATTTTGCAATTTTGGCAGAGGGTCATGAAAACATTATGACTTAGTTCATGTATTTTGAGGGATCAGACCGCACAGCACTTGCACTTGCTGGTTACACCAAGTGAGTCAGATTGGATAGAAAGGATAATTTGTTGGAATGGATACATGTCAGTGACACCATGAAAGAAGCTGTTGGTGATCCCTGACAGTGGGGGTTACAGGCAACCTGAGGGCTGGTCTCAGGATAACAGCTGTATTGTAACATTGAGAGCCTGCCTCTAGAATGCTGTGACTTGCCACTGGGAAGCTTTGTGGGTCTGGAAATAGTCACGATATTTGTACATTGCCCGTTAAAGAGCATGTGGCCATTCTCTTGTTCATTATGGATTGCATGTGAAACCCTTCAGAGGTCTTTGTTCCGCTCTGTTATTGGGATGGGGTAGTTTTGATGAATCATGCAATCCATGTTCAGCAGTGTTTCCTTGTATTTTCTTCAAGTCTTTGGAAGATACATTTCCCATTGTGATTCACTGTAGCTCAAAGCTCTTTATAGGTGCTCTCCAAGGGTATCTTTTCAAAGTTCTTTTAAAGAAGTTGGTAAGTGTTATAATAATATCCCTTTTGGATATGTATTATTATGATATGATATGTGACATGAATATATTATTTATTACATGTGGATGTTATGAAGATGAATGCTAATAATTATTTGAAGATCTTTTCAAATATTAACTCATTAATTCAAACCAATCTAATGAAGTCAGTGCCTTTTCTATCCCCATTTTACAGATGAGGGAACTGAGACACAGTCTGTAATTTGCCCCAGGTCACATGGTAAGTGGTAGCCAGGGCTTAAAGTCAGGTATTCCACATCAGATCCCATGCTCTTAACTACTGCATGAAACTACTGATTATTTTGCTGATGAGATTTGATTGGCAGAAGCTGCTTGCAAGCTTGTTACTGAACTCACTGGAATCAAAAGCACATGTGTGTTTCTGGACAGAGGTGAAGGGAGGGGGCCCTACATTTCTTTCCATTGTTTTAGAATCAAATACAAATTTTTTTACTGTGGCCTTCCTGGGTTACCTACCCAGCCTCCCTTCCCAGCCACATAGGACAGTCTCAAGCCTGCCAGGGGCATCCATACTCTATACCTTTGCTAATAACATCTCCTCATCCTAGAATGGCTTTCAGTCCTTTGTTTGTGTACCTTTAACTAGGGCAAATTCCCTGCGGAGTTTCCCAGTTTGAGTGCCACACATGGTTGCTAATATGATGAGGTAATGAACACTCAGAACAATTGGGCATAGTCAACAGCTGCTGGAGCCCTTATTATGGTTCTTTCCAGACCTACCTGTTTATTTAATGTGCCGTATAAAGATTATCTTTCTCTTTGCCTTTATCTGAGTTACTCTGTGCCCAAGGAGTTGATCTATATGGACTTTCAAACTATGGTCCCTTGAAAAAGATCAGAGAGCAGCAGTGAGAGGTAGAGGTATTTCTTCTTCCACTCCCTTCCAGACTTGGTGCCACAGTTCTGGCAGCAGCTGTGTCCTTTCCTTCTCTAAGCTGGACCTTCACCTGGAAGCCCCTCCTCTGGCTCCAGGTCTTCAGTGGGAGTACTAGCTTCCCACTGTGCTTGTCTCTGGGGTGGGGTGGCCGGGGGGGTTGGTTTCCAGCCTTGTTGGATCACGCTGCTTACAACTCTGTCTGCTGCTCCTTCATCAAAATCTCTATGCTTGAACCATTAGGGTAAATTCTCTCTCCTGTTGGGACTCTGAACCCTGCAACTCCTTCCTCCCAAACTATTTCTGGGCCTTGTTTTCTAACTCCCAAAGGGTCACTACCCACATAGCTCAGGTCACACTTAAAGGAACACAAGGCATCCTTAAAACAATCAGAATTACAATGTAGACTTAAGCATTCACAAATTCTTAGAAAGGTATGGTGTTAGATTTCTTCTACTTCTCTTCCTATCACACTCTGTGAGGTAGGTAGGTCTTAAGTTCATGTTAGAGTATAATGCATATTCTTCCTTTATCCAGAACACAACTCAGCAGTCATTAGGTTACTCCTCTTCCCTTAATGTCAGTGTGCTGCTTGTTGACGTGCTTGTCTTCTCAGTAAACCTATTAGCTCCACTGGGGAAGGATAATTATTTTTAGGATTTGTTAAAAAAAATATTTCTTGAATGTGTGCATGTATGCAATACAGTTGGTAAGAGTCGGGGTCCATCTTGCAGCTGCAAGACAAAGATAATGGGTCCCTACCCTGATCCTCTAAACTTCAAAATGGAGCAGCTCTCCTTCCTGTGGTCCCAGTGGTGTACTACAGCAGATTCAGAGGTCTGATTCTCCCTTTAGTTAGTTTCCCTCTATGCCGTGTGAGGAGGACAATGGGGCATTGAACACTTCACCTCAGCTGGGCAAGCTGTTGAGCAAAGAAGTCAGGGTTCCCGACATCCAGCCCAATGCTCTCTTGACTAAACCACATGGGCTGTTTTCCTCTGCCCTGCCTTGGACCACTCAGCTCTTCTCGACTCAGACACCACTGATCCCTATCCTGGGATACACTCCCACCTGCTCCCTGGAGCCAAGTTTTATTAGTTGTGTGGCTTTTCTTGGAATGCTCAGTCACTTTGGAGCTCTGGCTCCTCATCCCAAGGCAGAAGGATTTGCGTAGATGAATTCCCACCACCAGGGACCAGTGTGAATCTCCAAGCCCTCAATGCCAGCCAGACTGTGAGTTTTCTGCAACTGCTTTACTCTGTGCACAGATGACAGGAAGTAGAAATCCAAGTTTGTAGAATACAACCCTTCTTCATAGTAAACTATTTTAGAGCTAACCAAGGCATACAGGCCACTACTGATTTAATACAACCAGAAAACATGCAAATCTCCAAGGAGAGCCAAATGCTGCTCATGTTCACATTTTTTTTACTGTCTCCTTCTCCCTAATTTCCTCCTCCTCTCCCTCTTCTGTTTATTCTCCCTCCCCCTCATCTTCCTTCTCTTTCTTCTTTTTCCTCCTCTTCTTCTTCTTCCTCTTCCAGTCCTCTGCCTCACCGTCCTCCTCCCGCTCATCTACCCTTCCTCCTTCATTTCAATATGCCAGTTATTCGCTGGTACATAAAAAAAGTAAACAGAAAATTCATAAACTGTGGAATTTGGAGGAGAATTTTTTAAGCTAGAAACCTGAAGGGGGGGGGGGAAGGCCACAAAAACAGGGTAAATCGTTATGGCAAACACTTTAGACCAAAATAGCCAGTATATTGCACCTGGGATATGGACTTCGCTGCTGGTGAGGAGGCTATAATAAACTAAATTGATCAAAACAGGGTTTGGAGATAGAAAAGTATTTAATTTTTTGTTATTCTTCTGTGAAAAAGGTATGATATAAGGTTAGACTTGTCTGAACAAATATTTGAAATTTTGCTGTCTGATGCTACTGTTTCTGGGCTTTACATTAGATGTCGGTTATGAAATGTGCTTTTCAGTATATATGTATATATATATATACATATATACATATACATATATAATATATATTTATACATATAAATATATATACACATAATTATATATATATATAATATATGTATATCTTTTCTGGTTGATCCATGATAGTAAAAATGATTAGTGGAGTTGAAATCTGCAGCAATGCACAGATCTCTTGCTACAGTGTTTAGGATAGCTGAAATATGCAATAATTGATTTTAACATGTGCTGTAATTGGTTCCATATGCATCGCTGTCAACTGTGATGCATCATAATTAAACTGACATGTTCAAAAACTGGCCACCGAAATGAGCGCTCACTGAATTTTCCAACTGTGCACAGCTGCTGCTTCTTTGCCCCTCGTTTCCCACTCAGGACCCAGATTACTGGGTTTCATTTCACTGCTAGTCTTCTCCATGGAGAGGAGGAGAATTTTAAATAACCTCCTTGAGTGAATTCAGGTTCTTTCCCCAACTTCATTTTTACATGGCCACATATTTTAATAGTGATAGATCGATATGTAATTTCCTAAGTCACCATAAATCAGATCTAAAATTGGTGAATGTGGTAAAAAATTTAGTATAAGACACAGCAACAGATCATAAAAGTTCCATATTTTAGCCCCTTCACCTCCGTTCAAACCATGCTTGAACTCTTAAGAGGAAATTCACTTGGAGGAAGAAAGTGTGTGGCACACACCTACTTCTAGCCCTTATCACATAAATGAAATGTTCTTACTTGTGACCATCTGCCTTTCTTATTTCTTTGATCATCAGAATGCTTACATGCACTCAGGATGGCATTACCTTGATAGTCTGATTATCTTTCCTTTCTTCTTTTGTAAAAGCAACATGATATAATTGAAAGGGCATTGAATTAGGATCTGGATATTCTGTGGTCAAGTTCCAGCTCTGTTACCTTTGATAGTGTTGGTAAGTCCTCTGAGTGTTAGCTTTCTGCCTGGAAAAATGGAAGTGATAATACTTTATTATTCACGATTTGGAACGATGGATGATATACAAACATGACCAGATACAGTAGCTCTTCAGTTCTTGGAATCTGTGTTCTGAATCAGCATGAACAATGTTTGTCTTTGGACTTTGTGTTACCATAAGTTGATGCATTAATTTAATGAAGAACTGCATCTCTCCCAACCCCACCCCGTCCCTGAAGTCACACCTCCTCTAATCCATTAATCACTCAGGTAGGTTCTGTGATGGAAAAATATTTAATAACAAAATTAGTTCACCACCCATACAATGAATAGTGTCATTGGCCCACAACACTATTTCTGTGATGAGGAGCGTGGTAGCCCTCTCCCCATTATTTCCTTCGGGAGCACAATCCTACTACTTATTTTAATTATGTGACACTCGTAGGGACCCCTAGTTTTCTTACAGTGAATTAGGCCTGGTCAGTCATGGTTTCTTCTCTGTCTGTCAATAGAACACAGTCTAAGCTGTGAACTCAAGAGTTCTTCCATAAGCTTTGGTTGCCAATAGTTATGAATCAAGCTTCTCCTATCTCCTAGGAAATGAGCCGTGAGGACATAAACCTGGTGAATCTCCATCACAAGAAGAACACCATGCTGTCCACCTCATGAAGGAAGATGAGGTTAAGTTCCACACATGTGGAAGAACAGAATTGATAGGAAATGCTAACTAATGGCTTCGGTGAGTGTTAGGAGGGCAGAACTTATTACAGTTCCTATTGTCTTATTTCTTGGCAAAATCTCATAAGAGCCAAACTGTCTGAAGTCAAGGAAGAACTGGATTGAACAGGGATGGTGGTCCTTTAACGCCGTCTTCTCAAGTATTACCATCTGAAGGGGAAGAGCCTCTATTTTGCATCCAAGATCTGTGTGCAGGGTTGATCAGGGTTGACTGCTACTTAAAAGGCATCCTTGACAGGATCCTTTGACTACCAGAATGTTTCTCATCACCTCACTCCCTCATTACTACAGTATTGGGGCCACAGACTTGTCTATTAGTTTGAAGCAACATTTGAATGATGTGTAGTATATCTGTGGTGGTTCTCAATCCCCCCAGAGAACTTGTGAAAACTCAAATTGCTGGGTCTGACTCCTAGACAGTCTGATCCAATCCATCCGGTTGGAGTGGATAGTCTGCATTTTTACCTAGTTTCTAGGTTAGAATGAGGTTGCTGTAATGAATGTCAAATTAGACTGAACTTGAGTTGAGTGACTCAGGTCTTGGCACTGAGGCAATTCACCAACCCTCTGTGGGCCTCACTTTAACCATCTATAACATAGTGGGTTTGATCTAGATAATCTTTAACTTTCCTTTAAGATGCTCTAAATCTACCAATAAGTCATCAAGTTCCATTTGGGAGGATTGTACTGTCACGAGGAAGCTTTTCTCCCTCCCCCCCTTAAGACAGCTATTATTTAAAAAGACAATATCATTTCTTCAGAAAGAGTATATTTGGTCAGAGAGCAGCAACAGAATGGGGTACATATTAGATGATATGAATTAAGAGGTCCCCACAAATTGATCTGGCATTATGCAACATTTTTATCTGAAGTTTTACTGTTTTATAATAATTTCTTCATTTATCAGATACTAGTTCTAGAATTGAGGCAACCACAGCTCAGTACTTTCTCAACAAGGAAGAGTAGAGAGGGCTGGAGGAATAGTAGTGGGGCAGTAAGAGCTTAGGGGAAGGAAGAGAGAACCTCCCAATGCAAAACATGTTTTCCTACTTCTCCTACTGTTATATTTTGCACTTCCCTAGGAGATCCTCTGTGTGTGCAGGCAAGAGAAGGACTGATAAGCCACATCTAGAACTCAAGAGGAGTTATTATAGAAGAAATGAATTGTGTCAGCATTTAGGAGATCCCACTTAAATTTGAAAAGAGAGAGAGAAAACATATCTGAAGGAATCTTCTGAAGTGGAAAGGAGAGAAAAATTATTGAGTCTGACTTTTCTCTCTCACTCCAAGTGCTGGCACAAGCCACCTATGTCCTACCAGCAACATATAATGGCCATTTTGTAAGTGTGAATGGGAAACTGGCTATAACAAGGCTTCTTTTCCTCTCCCTTTACTTTGGAGGAAGAATAAGTGATGGATGTAAAGAAAAATATCTAATAGTAATTTAGAAAATAATTTCTTTTCACACAAGAGCCACTTAATGATGGCCTAAAGGCATTTAAGCGTGGTAATTGATGAGTATCACAGTATAGAAACTAATTCATTCAATATATATGTGTGGGTGGCCTCGTACATCCCAGCAGTTGTGAGACCCCAGAAAGCCAAACCATAACAAGATCATCTCCATCTTTAGGGGGCTTCCAGTCTTGATGGGAAGATGACAAGTAAACAGGCAGTTTTATGAGGTCCAATAGAAATGAGCACAGGGCACACAAGAGAAGTGCAGTCAGTCGTGCAGAGTGGAAATGTCAGCAAAGACCCCAGTGGAGAGTCATGGCCCCAAGCATGAGTGGAGTTTAAGTCAGACAAAAAATGCTACTCTTTTCAGACTCTGCAGCAGATACATATTCAAAGAGGTAAATTCATAAAACTTTAATAATTTTGTATGACTGATGGCTAGAATTGGCTGGAAGGGAAAACAGAGGCACCTTTTGAATTTATTTTAAGACATTGGCTCAGACAGAACAGATTCTGATTCTCAAAAGGTTTCCTTTTAGTTGGTGGGGAGGAATGGTGGATCATAGAATGAACTGTGTCTACCCGCAGCTAAGAAACTGGGTAGGTTCTGGGTTCTTTCTTTCTCCTGTTGAAGCTTCTTTCTTCTACATATCTCATGTTCTTTTTTGATGTTTTGCCTCATTTTCTAGGCATGGCTATGTCATTACCTCCACCCCTAACTCCTTCTTTTCTACCTTTACTTTGAAGTGAATACTATATAGTCTCCTTCTCTAGGTGAAAATCTATTTTCCAAATAGCATAAGCATGAAAAAGTCTGTAGGGGAGTATGATTTTTAAAGGAAAAGGAGAAGGGAAAATCAGGAGTTTGATACAGGTTGCAGAACATTTTTTTTCTAGTTTTAGAGTACCTAGATCCTTTTCTTAAATGCTGGTTGATGGAATTATATTAGGCCAAACAAATTTAGGTTCTTGGGTTCTCTCCTCTTTGAAGGGGAAGAATCTTTGTGCAGTAGGAGAACCATTCCTGAAGGATCTAGAAACCTTTTGGTATGCTTTCTACCCTTATATTTATCTTTAAACTTAATCCATTCTGAGAAACAGAGTAACTACATGGAAAAATCTATACCTTAGAGGATAGATTTCCAACCAATCTTGGGAAACATAAAACCTACATCATGGTGAACATAGCCACCATTATTTCCAACATAATGATCACTGCTGAATATTGGATACTTCTTGGCACTGGGAAGGCAAATAATTTAAAATCATGGCTTCTGCCCTCAAGAGATAAGTCATATTGTTGGAAGACTAACATCCACATGCAAAGGTTTAATAATAAAAAGTATCTTGGTAAGTCACTATGGCCCTATTAATTGCTTCTGAGTTTGGGGCACATCCATTTTATACTTTTTCAGGCTTCAGAATCCAGCAGGTATTGAATGTATCACTGTCTGGGTATGACTAACCAGAGAAATGAGGTTTCTGTTTAAACTCTCCTTAGCATTTTGCTTTCAGCTCCAGAACTTCCAAAGGAACAACCTGATTTGGGACAAATTTGATATATTGTTGGAAATTATCAAGTTACATATAATGTTCCATAGATTATTTAGACTAGTATTTTGTAAAAACTTCTCTGGAATTAAGCTGACTATAGCCTACAATATGAACATCTATTTATCCTGTGGCCTGTGATTAAAGACAGGCCCAAAACAATAAACAGTCCTCTAAAATAATGTCAGAGCAACAGAGATTTGGGAAATGAACAAACAGACATGCCCATTAACTGATGTTTCCATGGCCGGCTCTGAGGTAGGGAGCAGCTTGGTGAGAATGAGGAGAGCTCCCCTGAGCCCCAGTCCAACAGGCTTTCAAGATATGTGATGGTTGTTTATATCAGTGCTTCTCATACTTCTATGTGCACATGAGTCTCCTGGAAATGTTTGAAATTCACATTCATATTCAGTGGATCTAGGTGGGCCTGGGTTTCTGGGTGGCCAACAAGCTCCAGCCGTGCTGATGCCTCCATCCTCAGGCTACACACTCTGAGTAGCAAGAGTCTAGAATACAGTGAAAGAGATTAGAAGGGCAGTATGAAAACAAGAGTCTATCTGCTCAACAAACTGCATAACCAGTGATTGGATGTCCAGGTGCCCAGTTAAGGTAGCTGGGAGAGAGAACCAGCTCCTGCTGGAAGGAGCAAGGCCAGGCTCATCTCCTGGGGCTGCCAAAGACGTTGAACCTGGCTGCACGTCAGGCCCTTGGGACCTGCTAGGCTCTCCCTGCTTGTACATAGTCAGGACTTGGCTATGTTGGATGCTGTAGCAGAGACAGTGATGCTCTGTCATTTTATGGAGGAGCTCTGGTGCTTCTCAAACTTCAGTGAGCCTGGAAATCACCTGGGGAGCCTGTTAGCAGGTAGCTCCTGAGTCAGTGGTCTGAGTGGGATGTAATTCTTCATTCCCAGCTAGTTCTCAGTAGATGCTGAAGCTGCTGATGCCAGGCTCCATTCCAACAGAAAGAGGCAGGGAATTTGAATGACCATCCTCAGGTACCTTCTGAGTCAGGCAGGAGGTATCTCTCAGGCCCAAGTGGGATGCCCAGATCTACAGGCTCCAGGGAGCTGGGTAGCTGTGTGAAATTTGAAATCTCAGTGCCAAGTGGGATGGGACAGGGCCCAGTTAAAGGCATCATCTCCTTGTAGTAACTGTAGTAGGCCAGACCAGGTTATACACTGGTGGGTTTTCTGGAGTTGGTGGATTTGGGTATTACTGATTTGTTAAAGGTAGAAGAATAGTGTTGAGTATTAAGAAAGTGTTAGAAACAGGGAAGTAAAGTCAATCCAAATCCCCTCTGCCTCTGACTCCTCAGCCCTCAACACCATCCTGCCTCTTGTTGGCGTGTTATGAGCCCTTAGGCTGATTTCCAAGGTTCCCCAAGTTCAAGTGTGAAAAAGCCAACGAATCTCCTGGAAAATCTCCTAATGTATATTTTTCTTAAAAAATATGAGTCAATTTTAAACTTCATACTCTAAACCACGCTCAATGGCATTATCATTGTGGATACACACTCTTATTTTCCAGAAGAGTCTCCCTTTCCCTGGCTGGGTGTTGATTCAGAATGGAAATGATCAGGACAAGTCAAGTACTACTATACCATTAACTCAGTGCATTAAAAGTAGGAAGGCTGATTCTTCACTTTTCGTTTTGGCTGTCAGGTCTGATTTGAGCTTATTTCTCATTGAGTATTCCATATCAAAGACTGGGATAATAGAATTACAGAACATTAGGGTATGCAATCTGAAAGACACCCTGGAGATCATTTAGCACTGCTTGCTCACTTTACAAATGAGTGAACTGTATTTTTCACCCTAAAGAGCTTGAGCAGATACTCGGTTTTTGAGACGCATGTTTAGTTGCTGTTCCCATGTAGGGAGTTCTGTGTGTAGGTGAAAGAAGCCAAGAATAGATTTCTCCTTTTTAGTCATCCTTGATATTGGCTTTAGCTTCATCAAAGTCTGTCACATACACCCTCTGGACAGCATGCCTTTTGCAATAATATGCAAATGCCTTGGCTTCTGACATTAGTTGGAAAAGAAGTGTGATGTTTTCACTTAAAGGACATTTTATACAGTTTAATAGCAACTGCATCTCTGGCATTTATAACAGATGTTATCCTAGTGCAGGCAACTTCTTCTAAGTAATGTAGCTGGATTTTAGCTGCTGAAATTTTCTGTATCATTTGGGGATCATATTTCATCTCAGACTTTTGAACGTGACAGATTGTCCACCTGGATTTCATTTTGCCACATTTTATTGATGGCCTGACTCAGATCTTTCAAGTTTGTACTAACTGACCCTGAAGGGGTAGCTTGTTGTTTAAATTTTATGACACAGAGACGTAAACTGCCTGCAAATTATGCAACACAATGGCGATGAACAATGAGTGTTAGAACTTTTTATTAATATTGATTGCCTACAGTTAAGGAATTAGTAATAACTGTTACACTGTACCCATTCCTAGGACAAAAATCTCCAATTAACTCTACTACAAGCATATGTGTAACAAGTGAGAACCACATTTTTGTTTGCAAATCCAAGCTCCATGGAGTGATGCTGTGCTGTTCCCCTATGCCTTCTGGTTGCTACTCTGGTTCCATAAATAATGGCTCATTTCCCCTTCCTTGTCCTGTTATTCTAACTTAATGCAACTATGCAAATCAGTGTAGATTTATCATTCAAGACCTGGATGACAAAAGTTGGAAGCTACAGACAGAAGACAAATGTAAATGTAGGAACATTCCTACAAGTTCCTAGGCAGCACTCCTCAAACACTGTCAGATCATAAAAATCAAGGACAGTCCAAAAAGTGGTCATGGTCTGCAGAAGGTAAAGGTGACATGACAGCTAAATGGAATGTGGTGTCTGGATGGAGTTCTGGGATAGAAAAGGGGCATGACAGAGAAAACTAAGGAAACCTGAATCAAGTATGGACTTTAGTCCATAAAGATGTGTTGACGTGTATTCACTAGTTGTGACAACGTGCCATACAAATGTATGATGTTGCCAATAGGGGAAACTGGTTTGAAGCATACATGGACTTTCTATACTATCTTCACCAGTTTTCTGTAAATATAAAACTATCCTGCAGTGGAGTGTCATAAAAATAATAGTTAGATATCACGTCCATTCAGCCCCTGATGCTCTTTATTACTGAAATAGAATTATAAAAGTGGATGTCAAGAGAGTATATTGTTCTGTTGGTTTTCACCTCCATCATTGTGTTCAATCCTCAGAACAATTCTATGAGATATTTATTATTATCCTCAATTCACAGCTTTAAAAATGGAGAAACTGAGGTTCAGAGAAGGTCATCTTTTCTATATTTACTGAAGTTCTGTGGCTTAAAAAGAGGCAGGGCTGCAATTTGAACCTTTGTTCATTTCACTCTAAAGTGCCCATTTATTTTAATTCCCCATTTGGTCCCCAGAATCATGATTTCAAGAGATGGAACAGAGGTCAGGGAAAATGGTGAGGGATAGGAGGATAGGGAGGGCAGGCTGCAGGGAACTTAGTAGCTCTGAGCCAGGCTTCCAGAGCCTTAGAGTTTCCTGAGGAGGCTCATTCAGCCTCTATTTTTCCCAAGAGCTAGGGTCCAGATCAACTCTAGATGAGCTTTCCCATCCCCTCGAATTTCATGCAACAAATATTAAAAAAGAAATCTCCCCTGCAATGACTGTGGGTACAGTACGCCCCAATGTGCAGAGGAGCAGTTAATTGCTCTATCAGCAGCTCTGATTTAACTGGAAGGGAGCACATATAACTTCAAGGGATCCAAGCAAAGCTCATATTGCTTCTTCTTCAAGAATCTCCATCTGGAGTTACACAGTTGGGTCATTGGTGAGGTTAAGAATGTTCAGATCCTTGGGCCCAGAGATTCTGACTCAGTAGATAAAAGGAGGGCTTAGAAATCTGTATTCAAAATTGCTTCTTGACATTGTAACAGTTTTAAGTGTTCTGAATCTGAACCTCAGAAGATCCATTCTTGTTCTTGCCTGAAAGGAGTGTCAAGCCCCACTCAACACTGTTGGCTCTTGAGTAATTCACTGTCTGGACTAGGAGTCCAGGAACTAACTATACCTGTGCTAAATAACCCATAGCCCCACCTACTGTGTAAATAAATTTTTATTGGACGCAAGCATGATACTCCTTTACTTTAGTCTATGGTTGCTTTACTTGCCACTATGGGATAGTAGGGGAGTTGTGACAGTCTAAGGTAATTATGTAGCCCTTTACAGAGAAGGTTTATGACCTATGATGTAGAGGACAGAAAGGTATCTGGATTAAATAATTAGTCACAGTGAAAGGCAAAGGGAGTCCAGCTGCGATCAAGCCTCATTGTAACTAATATCCTGGGGTGCTTATTTAAAAATACCCAGCCTGAGGCCTACCCTTAAAAATCCTGATTTAGATGAGGCTGAGGCCCAGAAAGACACATTTCCAGTGATGCTTTAGGATGTGGCTCTAGGCATCAAGAGTATTGGCCTTGATGATGATGGGTGGAGCTGGGTCCCTGACAATCTTTAAAAGCTTGGATATGTCTTGCTGCATATTATATTGGAGCCTAAATTTATAAATAAAACTAAATATCACTAGTTATCAAAATGAGGGATTAAAACATAAAGCATTAAATCTGTCACACTCAAGATATGAAAAGGAAACAGAGAAGATTGGACAAGAAATAAGTAAACAGATTTAGTAAATGTTTGATGAATAATGAAGGATTGCATTCTTTCTGACATGCCTTTTTAAAGATTTTATTTATTTATTTGAGATATATATAGAGAAACACAAGTTGGGGGAGGGGCAGAGGGAGATGGAAAAGCAGATGCCCCACTGAGCAGGGATCCCAATACAGGGCTCGATCTTAGGATGTTGAGATCATGACCTCAGCCAAAGGCAGATGCTTAATCAACGGAGCCACCCAGGTGCTCCTTGACATGCTTTTAAGAGCTTTTTTGAGGTGTTCTAGATACAAAATAAACCATACTTACTTAAAGTAGATAATTTGATTTTATCATATGAAACCGTCATCACAATCAAGATAATGAACAAATTGATCACCCCCAAAAGTTTCTTTGTGCATCACTCCCTTTAATTTTCCTGCAACTGCTCCCCCCACACTGCCACCCCCCACTCTGCAAGAGGCAACCACCCATTTGCTTTATGCCAATTATAGACCTGTAAATTAATTAGAATTTTCTTGATTTTATATAAATAGAACTACATAGGGTATATTCTTTGTTTGTTTGTTTTCTTTCATTCATCATAATTATTCTGAGATCTATCCATGCTATCACATGTATCAATATTCCTTTTCCTTTTGATCACTGAGTAATATTCTATTGTACAGATATACCACAATTTGTTTATGCATTCACCCGTTGAACATTTGGTTTGTTTGCAGTTTTAGGCTATTACAAACTAAGTGACTATGAACATTCATTACCAGTCTTTTTATGGATAGATGGTTTCATTTTTCCTGGACCAAATAGAATGTGTATATTTAACTTTTTTTTTTACATTTAACTTTTGAAGAAACTACCATTTTCCAAAGTGATTGCATCATTTTATATCCTACCAGTGGTGTATGGGTCCATATTCTTGCCAACATTTGATATGATCAATCTGTATAATCTGTAGCCATTTTAACATATGTGTAGTGCTTTATCATTGTGGCTTTAAATTGCATTTCCCTAGAGACTAATGATGTTGATAACTTTTCACGTGATTACCACTTATATATCTTCTTTGACGGTGTCTGTTTTGCACACCTGTTATTTTTTTTTAGAGTTGTTGAATTTTGAGTGTTCTGTATTCTGTACAACTCCTTTATCAGATATATGTTTTGCAGATATGTTTCCCCAGTCTGTGGCTTGCCTTTTCATTCTTTTGTGAATGTGATAGTATAATCTGAAAGCAAAACTTTTAATTTTGATGAAGTACAATGACCAATTTGCTCTTCATGGATTATGCTTTTGCTGCTATAGCTAAGAAATCTTTGCATAACTAAAGGCCACAAAGGTTTTATTCTGTATTTTCTTTTAAAGATTTACTTATTTATTTATTCATGATAGGCAGAGAGAGAGAGAGAGAGAGAGAGAGAGAGGCAGAGACACAGGCAGAGGGAGAAGCAGGCTCCATGCTGGGAGCCTGATGCGGGACTCGATCCCGGGACTACAGGACCGCACCCTGGGCCAAAGGCAGGTGCCAAACCACTGAGCCACCCAGAGATCCCCTTAACCTGCATTTTCTAGAAGCTTTATAGTTTTAGGTTTTATATTAAGGTCTACAATCCATCTTGAATTTGTTTTTGTATGTGGTATGAAGTATGGATTTGAAGTTCAATTTTTTTTTGTATATGGCTATCCAATTGCTCCATACCATTTGTTGATATTTGTTATGGGCTTAGTGCCTTGTAAAGAGGCCCAGAGAACTCCCTCATCCCTTCCATCTTGTGAAGACATAAGATGGTCTCCTATGAACCCATGAAGCAGACTCTGACCAAACACTGAATGTGCTGGTGCCCTGATCTTAGACTTCTCAGCTTTCTGAATTGTGAAAAATAAATTTCAGTTTAGAAGAAAAAAATACCAAAAAGCCCTATTTATTATCCAGTGAATTGCCTTTGTACCTTTTTAGAAAATCAATTGTCCAGATGTATGTGGGTCTACTTCTGGATTCTCTGTTCTGTTTCATTCATCTATTTGTCTGTCTTTGCACTAACTATACTATGTTGACTATTGTAGTTTTTAAATAATTCTTAAAGTTGGCAAGTTTTAGCCCACTGCCCATTTTCTTCCTTTTCAAAGTTATTTTGACTCATCTAGTCCTTTGCATTTCCAAATGGATTTTAGCATCAGTTTGCCAATTTCCATAGAAAATGCTGTTGGGATTTTGATATTTTTGTCAGTGAAGATAATGGCACTTTTGCAAAGGTTCAGTGACTCCTTCACTCAATTATCATTTTGCTAGCCACTTATCATTTCTCCTTCACTTTTGAAGGGTAGTTTTGCTGGGTATAGAATTCATGGTTGACAGGATTTCCCCACCCCCTGCACTTTAAAAATTATCATTGCCCTCCCTCTGACCATCATGATTTCTGATGGGAAATCAGCTGATTATCTCTTTGAGGATTATGTTTAGGTGAAGAGTTATTTTTCTATTGCTACTCTCAAGATTTTCTCTTTGTCCTTGGCTTTTGACAATTTGGTTAGAATGTGTCTTGGTGTGGATTTCTTTCATTTGTCACTCTTGTGTTTCATTGAGCTTTTTAATGTATACATTCAAGTCTTTTATCAAATTTTGGAAATTTTTGGCAATTAATTTCTTCAAATATTCTCCCTTCCCCCTTTTATGTCTCATCTCTTTGATTTCCACCATGCACATGTTATACACTTGATAGTGTCTCAAAAATGTCTTAGACTTTGTTTATTCATTATTTTTTCTTTCTCCTTTCAGACTAGATAATTTCAAGTGATCTATCTTTAGGTTAATTGATTCTTTCTTCTGTTTGCTCAAATTTTTTTAAATTGAAATCCTGTAGTGAGTTTTTTTTAAAGATTTTATTTATTTATTCATGAGACACACACACACACACACACACACACAGAGAGAGAGAGAGAGAGAGAGAGAGAGAGAGACAGGCAGAGGGAGAAGCAGGCTCCATGCAGGGACCCTGACATGGGACTCGATCCCGGATCTCCAGGATGAGGCCCTGGGCTGAAGGTGGCGCTAAACCACTGAGCCACCTGGGCTGCCCCTGTAGTGAGTTTTTGTTTCTGTTATTATACCGTCAGCTCCAGAATTTCTGTTCCTTTTCATAATTTTTGTCTTTTTATTGATATTTCCTATTTGTACATACATTGTTCTCCTGGTTTTCTTGAGTTTGCTGGATTTGTTTTTTTTTTTTAATTCACCAAGAGGCTTTAATGTGTAGCCAGTTTGAAATACTCCTGCTTTATGAAAACTTTTATATTATCTTATGCATAAAAGATATCCCAAGGACTTCTGGGAGCTGGAGATGAAGAAACTAACAGATGACTCTCCAAGACTTCCATATCAGTTTCAACAGAGCAGAGTCAGCTTGATTTGTCTATTTTTTAAATTTTTGCTCTTGAGTTCCATAAAAGCTTTATTAAAAAAAATAATTCCAGGATGGCTAAAATCAAAAAGGCAAGAAATAATGTGTTGGAAAGGATGCAGAGAAGAAGGAAACATCGTGCACTGTTGGTGGGAATATAAACTAGTCTAGCCACTGTGGAAGACAGTGTAGAGGTTCCCTCAAAATATTAAAAATAGAAATATCATATGATACAATAATTCCACTACTGGGTATTTACAGAAAGAAATAAAAAACATTAATTCAAAAAGATATATACAGGGGTACCTGGGTATCTCAGTCAGTTAAGTGTCTGCTTTTGGCCTCAGGTCATGATCTCAACGTCCTGGAATTGAGCTCCATGTTGGGATCCCTGCTCAGGGGAGAGTCTGCTCCCTCCCAAATGCTTGTGCTCTCCTTCTCTCTCTAATAAATAAATAAGGATATTAGAAAACACACAAAAAGAAATATACAGCCTTGTGTTTACTGTAGCATTATTGACAATAGCCAAGATATGAAAACAAAGTATCCATCAATAGACAAATGGATAAGGAAGATGTGATGTATACATATATGTATATATATATGGAAGAGGTGATATATATATATATATATATATTTACATATATATACACAAATGGCAAAGGAAGATGTGATATGTATATATGTATATATATGGAAGATGTGATATATGTCTATATATACACATATATATTGATGTGATATATAGATGAATGGGTAAGATGTATATATATGTATATATATGTATATATATGTATATATATGGAAGATGTGATATATGTCTATATATACACATATATATTGATGTGATATATAGATGAATGGGTAAGATGTAATATGTATATACATATATATCATGTAAATAATACATACATATCACATAAATACAAATAAAATGGAATATTATGCAGCCATTAAAAAGAAGTGATTATGCCATTTACAACATGAATGAATCTAGATGGTATTATGCTAACTGAAATCAATCAGAGAAAGACAACCACATGATTTCACTCAGGAATCTAAAAAACAAAGAAAACAAATGAACAAACAAAAAGCAGAATCAAATCTGTAAATACAGAGAACAAACTAGTGGTAGCCAGAGTGGAGGGGGTTGGAGGGATCAGAAAAATGGATGGAAAGTGGGGAATACAGGCTTCCAGTTTTGGAATAAATAAGTCATGGAGATGAAAGGCACAGCATAAGGAATATAGTCAATGGTACTGTAATTAGCTTTATATGGTGACAGATAGTAGTTATATATGTGGTAAACATAGCATAGCTTATAGAGAAGTTGAATCACTATGTTGCACCACCAAAACTAAAGTAATATTGTGTCTCAAGTATATTCAAATAAAAAATTTTAATTAAAAATTCCATTTAAAAAAATAAGTTAACTTCACTACTTATGTGTAGCTAGCCATTTTTTTTTCCAGCAAGGGACTTTAACCAACAGGATCATATTTACCAGACAATCTCCAAACCTTGATCAGCCTTATTGTGTCACCAGCTGAGATTCCAGTGAAGAAAATACTGGGCTAGTCTGGGTGTCCATCTTTCCTACTCAAGAATCTCACTCTCTCAACCTTCTCCATTACTTGATTATGGTAGGGCTCATTTTTAAAAAAATGTTTTTACTTAAATCCCAATTAGTTAACATAACATATTATATTAGTTTCAGGTGTACAAGATAGTGATACAATTCCATACACCACCTGCTACTCATCACAAGTGCACTCCTTAATTCCTATCACTGATTTAACTCGACCCCTACCCATCTCCCTTCTGGTAACCTTCTGTTTGTTCTTTGTAGTTGAGTCTGTTTCTTAATATGTGTTTCTCTCTCTCTTCCCCCACCTTTGCTTGTTTGTTTTGGTCCTTAAATTTCACACATGAACGAAATTATATGGTATTTATCTTTCTCTGACTGACTTATTTCACTTTGCATTATACTTTCTAGCTCCATCCATGTTGTTGCAAATAGCAAGATTTCATTCTTTTTTATGATGGAATATATATATACACACCATATCTCCTTTACTATTCATCAATCAGTAGGCATTTGGGCTGTGTCCATAATTTGGCTATTGTAAATAATGCTGCTATAAACATTGGGGTACACGAATCCCTTTGAAGTAGTGTTTTTATATTCTTTAGGTAAATAACCAGTAGTGCAATTGCTGGATTGTAGGGGTGTTCTATTTTTAACTTTTTGAGGAATCTCCATACTGTTTTCCACAGTCGCTGCACCAGTTTGCATTCCCACCAGTAGTGCATAGATGTTCCTTTTTTTCCTCTATATCCTCACCAACACCCATTGTTTCTTATGTTGTTGAGTTTAGCCATTCTGAAAGGTGTGAGGTGGTATCTCATTGTAGTTTTGATTTGCATTTCCCTGATGGTAAGTGATGATAAACATCTTTTTATGTGTCTGTTGTCCATCTGGATGTCTTTTTTGGAGAAATGTCTGTTCATGTCTTCTCCATTTTTTAATTGGGTTCTTTGTATTTTGGGTGTTGAGTTGTAGAGTTGTTTATATATTTGTGGTAGAGCTCTTCTACTCAAAGTCACATGTTCTATAAAACTGTTGGGCATTGTGCAGAGTGACATAATCATTTTTATGGCTACATTTACTGAGGGTTGCTTTTTTAAAAAATATTTTTTTATTCATGAGATAGATAGATAGATAGATAGATAGATAGATAGATAGATAGATAGAGAGGCAGAGAGAGAAGTGGGCTCCATGGAGCCCGATGTGGGACTCCATCCCGGGACTCCAGGATCGCGCCCTGGGTGAAGGCAGTGCTAAACCACTGGGCCACCTGGGCTGCCCATTGAGGGTTGCTTCTTAGCATAAAATTTAAAAGTATGGGCTCTGGCCACAAGCTCACTCAGCTCTGACACTTCTTAGTTATATGGCTTTCAGAGTTACTTAACCTCTCATAAACTTACCTATAAAATTAGAACAGTAAGACCATATACTTCACTGAATAGTTATAATTAAGTTATAAAATGCACACAGAGACTGAGAATTATCCAGGGCATACTATAATCATTTAATGAATGATAGTCCAATGTGAAAACTAAATAACAGACTACTTACCTCCTGGAGGGGTTTGCCTTTAACATCAGACTTGATAAAAATGACAGATTTTAAGTGTGACTAAACCAATATTCATAAATAAACATGCTCATATATATGCACACATATAGTTGCTCCACATCTTCACCAGCATTTGATATTGTCTGTGTTCAAGAATTTCGCTATTCAGAGAAAGATTCATAAGATACCTTATTGTTATTTTAATTTTAATTTTCCTGATGACATATGCTTACTTACTCTTTGTTTATCTTCTTTGATAAGCTGTCTCTTAAGATGATAGGCCCATTATCAATCAGATTGTTGGGTTTTAAGAGTTCTTTGCATATTATGGATAATAATAATTTATCAGATGTATATTTTGCAGATATTTCCTTCCAGTCTCTCCTTTTTTTCTCATTCTCTTGACATTGTCCTTTGCAGAATAAAGGTTTTTAATTTTAATAAAGTCTAACTTATCAACTATTTCTTTCATAGATCATGGTTTTGATGTTGTATCTAAAGTTATCTAATGTCATTGAGATTTTCTTCTAGTGTGATCTTCTAGAAGTTTCATGGTTTTGTGTTTTATATTTGGGTAATACGATTAATTTTGAATTAACTTTTATGAAGGGTGTAAAATCTGTGTCTGATTTCTTTCTCTTTTTTTTAAACTTGTGTGTTGTTCCAAGACCTTTTAATACCTTTGTATTATCTTTGCTCCCTTGTCAAAGATTATTGAATTATATTTATGTAGGTCTATTTCTGGGCTTTCTATTCTGTTCCATTGATTTATTTGTTTATTCTTCCATGAATATCACACTGTTTTGGTTACTGTACCATTATTATAAAACTTGATATCAGATCATGTCAGTTCTCCAATTTTATTCTTCAATATTGTGAATTTTAGGTCCTTTGCTTCTGTATATAAACTTTAGAGTCACTTTGTTGCTATCCATAAAAAAGCTTTCTGGGATTTTTATTGGAATTTCATTGAATACATAGGTCAAATTGAGAAAAACTGACCTCTTGATATTTTCTTATCCATGAATAGGTTATTTATTTAGTTCTTTGATTTCATTCATCAGAGTTTTGCAGTTTTTCTCATATAGATCTTGTACATAATTTGTTAGATTTATACTTAAGTGCTAATATAAGTGGTGCTGTTTTTAAATTCAAGTTCCCTTTGTTCATTGTTAGTATTTAAGGACACATTTGACTATTTTTTTTACATTTGACTTTTTTATATTAACCTTATATCCTGCAGCCTTGCTGTTATTATTTACTACTTCCAGCCTGTTGCTTTTGTTGATTCTTAAAGATTTCCTACATAAGTAATTATGCCATTTGTGAATACAGATAGTTTTATTTCTTCCTTCTCAATCTGTATACCTTTTGTTTCTTTATCTTATTATGTTATCTAGGACTTCCACTATGATATTGAAAAGCAGTAGTGAGAGGGAGCATCCTTGCTTTGTTCCTGGTCTGAATGGGAAATCTTCAAGTTAGTCATCATTAATATGATGTTAGCTATAGACTTTTGTAGATACTCTATTTTGTAGATACTCTTTATCAAGGTGAGGAAGTTCCCCTCTATTTTTATTTTGCTAAGAGTATTTATCATTAATGAGTGTTGTATTTTGTCAAATGCTTTTCTTACATCTATTAATATTATCATATGATTTTTCTTCTTTAGCCTATTGATGTAGGGGGTTACATATTATTGATTTTTGAGTGTTGAGTAAGCCCTCCATAACTAGGATATTTCCACTTGGTTGTGGTATATAATCACTTTGTTGTGGTATATAATCACTTTTATATATTGTTGGATTAAATATTTTAATGTTTTGCTGATGATTTTTACATCTATGTTTATGAGAGATGTTAGTTTGTAGTTTTCTTTTCTTGTAATATTTTCATCTAGTATTGGCATTAGAGTAATCCTGGCCTTATAAAGTCAGTCAAGAACTACACATTCTGCTTTTCTTCTCTGAAACAAATTACAGAGAATGGATATAATTTATTCCTTAAATGTTTGATAGTATTCACAGTGAATCCATCTTGTCCTGTTGCTTTCTGTTTGGAAGATTATTAATTATTGATTCAATTTCTTTAATATATTTATCACTAAGTCTATTCTGTGAATTTTGGAAAATTATATCTTTCAGGGAATTGGACCATCTCAAGTAGATTATCAAATTTGTGGGCATAGAATTGTTTGTAGTATTTCTTTATTAACCTTTTACTGTCTGTAGAACTTGTAGTAACATCCTTTCATTCCTAATTTTAGTAATTTGTGTCCTCTCACTTTTTTCTTAGTGGACCTGGCTGATGTTTATCAATTTTATTGATCTTCAAAAAAAAAAAGCAGCTTTGTATTTTGTTGATTAGCTTTATTGATTTCCTGTTCTCAGTTTCAAAATTCATTTCATTACTTTCTGCTCTATTTTTTCTCCCATTTATTTTAGATTTAATTTGCTCTTCTTTTTTTAATTTCCTAAGGTGGAAACCTAAATTACTGATTTTAGATCTTTTTTCTGATATAGTTATTCAATGCTATATATTTCCTTCTATGTACTGCTTCTACCTCATCAACAATTTTGATGTTCTGTTTCCATTTTTATTTATTTTTAAGTTACTCTTGATATTCCCTCTTTGACACATGTTTTTTATTGTGTGTTTAATCTCCATATATTTTGGGATTTTTCAGTTACTGGTTTTTAGTTTAATTGCATTGTGGGGGATCCCTGGGTGGCGCAGTGGTTTGGCGCCTGCCTTTGGCCCAGGGCGCGATCCTGGAGACCCGGGATCGAATCCCACGTCGGGCTCCCGGTGCATGGAGCCTGCTTCTCCCTCTGCCTGTGTCTCTGCCTCTCTCTCTCTCTGTGTGTGACTATCATAAATAAATAAAAAATAAAAAAAATAATTGCATTGTGGTCTGAAAGCAGACGTTTTATGATTTTTGTTTTTTTACATTTGTCATGGTATGTTTTATGATTCAGAATGTGATCTATCTTGGTGAATGCTCCTGGTGAACTTGAGAAGGATGTGTATTCTGCTGTTATTGGATAAAGTCATCTACAGATGTTGAGTATTCTCCGTTAATTGATGGTGGTGTTAAGTTCAACTGTTCTTACTGATACTTTGCTGTACCTATTCATTTTTGATGGAAGGCTGTTGAATTCTTCAACTATGATAGTGCATTCATCTCTTTCTCCTTGCAGTTCTATTAGTTTTTGCACTGTGTAGTTTAACACTCTGTTGCTAGGCGCATACACATTAAAGATTGCTATGACTTCTTGAGGAAATTGACACATTTATCATTACGTAGTGCCCTTCTTTGTCTCTGATAACTTTTCTTGCTTTGAAGTCTGCTCTGTCTGAAATTAATATAGCTATTTCTGTTTTATTTTCATTAATGTTAACATGGTATATTTTTATCTACTCATTTACTTTAAAAAAAGATTTATTTCTTTACTTGAGAGAAAGAGAGAGACAGAGAGTGGGGGAGCAGAGGGAGAGGGAGAATCTTAAGCAGATTCCCCACTGATTGCAAAGCCCAACAAGGAGCTCAATCTCATGACCCAGAGATCATGACCCAGGATGAAATCCAAAGTCAGGCACTTAACCCACTGAGCCACCGAAGCACTCCTCTATCCATTTGCTTTTAAATATTTAAAGTAGGTTTCTTGTAGACAACCTATGGTTGGGTCTTGGTTTTTGATTCATGTTGATAATCTCTGTCTTTTAATTAGTGCACTTATTGATTATTGATATAATTAGATTATTGATATAATTGGATTAATATCTACCATATTCATTACTATTTCCTATTAGTAACCCCTTGCTTTGTTTCTATTTTTGTCCTGCACTCTTTTTCTGTATTTTGTGGTTTTAATTGGGTATTTTATATAATTCCATTTTATCTCTTTTCTTAGCTAATCAGGTATACTTAAAAAAAATCTTTTTAGTAGTTGTCTTAGTGTTTGCAATATACATTTATAACAAATCCAAATCCACTTTGAAATAACATTATAGCATGTCATAGGTGATGTGAGTACCCTATAATAAAGTAATATTTTATTTCACTTTTTCATTTCCTGATGGCCTTTCTTTCTTTATTTACCTTTCTGTCTGTATATCATTTATATTTCTGTCCCATATAATTTTCCTTTTTTCTAAAGAATTTATCCTAACATTTCTTTCAAGGCAGGTCTACTGGCAACAAATTCCCTCAATTTTTGTTTGCCTGAGAATGCTTTCTGCCTCTTTCATGTTTCCTGCCAAAATCACAGGTGATTTTTCTCTGATATTTACTGTCGGAACCTGGTTTAATTAACTCTTGGAGGTAAATCCTATCATATATAGGGCCCCTTTATAACTGGATCCCCTGAAGTTTTTAACTCTCAGAGACAACTCTGCACTGAGCTTTCAACAATTCTTCAATTACAGTTCAGGTTCTCCATCCCTGGTATTGATTCCCATGGTGGTTTCCACTTGGGAGTCTCTGCTCTGGTAGCTGCATTCACTTTTTCCAGAGCAAGAGATTCAGGAAAGAGAGAGAGAGAGAAAACACAAACCTTTATAACTTTACTTCAGGAATAGCATACCATCATTTATGTCATATGCCTTAGTCACACAGACCAACTCTGGGAAGAGATAGAAGGAGACTCCACAAGGGTAAGAATTCCAAGAGGCAGAGATCACTGAGGATCATCTCAGCTAAGATGACAGTGGCTAAGACAACACTATACAATTATTGGGCTGGGAAGGACCCTGAAGGTCAACTCAAGAAAGTTGATTTGTCCCTGGACCTCACAATTGCCACATTTTGCCAGCAGTTGAAAATGTGGGATAAGGATGAATGTTATGTTCTACTTCTTCATTTTACTGAGAAAGAAATAGGGGGGCTGAGAAAGAAAGTAAAGTGACTCATCCATCTACAGTCATTTGGAAGGGACAATTGAGGCTTTTATGGTCATTCTTACTCCACTGATCTTCCAATGAGATAAGGTGATCTCATAATGCTTTCAAATTATGATCACTATAATGATATCCATATTCCACAGAGAGTCCAAAGCAAGGCAAAGGAGTTGCCCTCATGAAACCAAGTTAGCATTTCAACTTCTATTCTCCGTCTCTCATCCTTGCTGAGACTAGATAGCACATCTTAGTTATAAGAAATAAATAGCAATTTAAATTTTAAACATAATTTCTTCTCTTAGCTATAAAAAGGACACATCTAAGGAGAAACTCAAAGCATGTCAGGAGGGACATAAAAACTTTTGCTTCCTAATAGACAAGTTTACGATACTTTAAATGTTTTCAGTTTGTAACAAGTTAAAAATAAATGTGTCCATCTGCTTTTTTTTTTAATCTGTCTTTTTTTGCGGTATGATGTCCTCGCTTTAGGAAGAATAAAAAAAAACAGTGTGCTTTATGAAAATATAGATTAAAAATGTCCAGGGATGTAATTATTGGATCATTTTCCTTCAAATGCAATAGTATGAAGTTAATAAAAAAAATAGTTGTAGTTCCTGAAAAATTACTTTTTATATTAATGCCCTGCTTTTTATCTTTGAAGGCTTTTTTGGACAGTTCTGCCTAATTAAAAAAATATATGAAATATTGCTGGATGCTCTGGCAGAGCCATTTCTCTGAGGTGGTGATATTTCTGTCCAGCTACCACTAAAGCAGGTGGAAGACATCTAGAGTCAGTGTGCTTTTCAGATTTTAGTGTAGCCTGAAATTAAGTTGGGGTAAAGAAAAATTGCAAAGAAGGCCAAGGACAAGTGTAAGTAGCTCTGACCACAGTGAAGTAAGGATAGAGGAGTCTTAATTTTCAAGACAATCATTGGGGTCAATTGTATGTCTTCTTGAGTTGTTTTGGGAAGCCAAAACATTAGCAGAGAAATGTCTTAGGATTCAAAGAAAATCCTGAATAATTTGACTACAGAATATTCTCAGACAGCTTTTCTTTTTAAAATCAGGACTCCTGCCCTGTCACACACTCGCAACCTCACTCTCACTGATATTTACCCCAAGTGGGCCTGTGTTAGTTTAGTTCTTAGGTTCCAGTTATTGGGTTCTCTGACTGAAGTCATAACTCATGGGGTTTTACTGATGTGTGAGGTGCTGCCTAACCTGGAGTAGGTTCACCATAAGCGTTTTTTTGAAACAGCCCAAGAAGAGACTAAAAGTCACAACATGGTATCACAAACAGAAGTCCCCTTTCAATGACCTATACCACAGCCTCATTTAACCTATTTGTCAGTGAGCAGCATAGGGTCAGTCTTTTAGGGTTTTTGAGTCACTATAACAAAATACTACAGACTGGATGGCACATGAACCACAGATTTATTTCTCATAGTTTCAGAGGCTAAGAAGTTCACTATCAAGGCAATGACATGTCAAATTCTGTTGAGAGCTCTTTTTCTGATTCATAGAAGGTGTCTTCTTGCTGTGTCCTCCACATGGTAGAAGGAAAGCCTCTTTCCTAAGGCACTAATCCCATTTATGAAGGCTCCACCCTCATGATTTAAGGCACCTCCCCAGGGCCCCACCTCTAAATACCATCACACCAGGCATTAGGATTTCAACATATGAATTTTGATGGGGCACATACATTCAAACCATAGCAGAGAGGTTTTTGAAGAAATGATGGAACAGAGGGAACTGTGGGATGGGAGGTAAAATGTCTATCTTTTGTCTACTATACATCATTTCTGCATATGTATGGTGCTTAATCAGGATTAGTGTCCAATTAGCCTGCAAATGCTGAAACTACATGACCTGTAAATCAGCATGCTTTTACATGAATTGTATTTCAGTTTTACATCAGATATGCCTCAATTTGAAACTCCTAATTAACGAGTGAATACTCATTAGTTTTTAGTATGGTATTACATGAAGACAACGATTAATGTTTTCTTGTGAAAAAAAAAAAAACAGTAACAAAATACAGACCACGAGTCAAATTTTGGCCAGTTTGGCAATAACATTTTTGTGTAAATGGACTTTAAAGTTTAATAGATAAATTGGATAATATATTTTTTTGGTTGAATAGTTCCCTACAAAATCACACAAAAGGATTATACATATGTTGGTAGAAATAACCCAGAGAACCAAGTAACACACAAAAGCTTTCCTACAACAGAAGATGGTTATGCTATAAATAGTTTAAGATGAGCTTTCCTTTGAGTGACTATTTTATTATCTGGTATTAAGTAGTTTTTATTCAGTAACTTATGTTCTGTTCTCTATTACAGAATATTTATTGTATTTTCACTTAGAGTAAAATTGATTTTAAAAAGAAATAGTAAGAAGTTTTGTTGCTGTTAGTTTCCTTTTGTAAATAAATATTGACCCAAAGCATAAAATTTCTCTTTGAACTAGAGAGGTTTCAAATGAGAGAAATGCTCCAGGTCACAGCTCATGTCTGCATGTTACTGCCCACTCAAATGTCTTTATAACACATATGTATAGTCATTTAAATAAATAATTGTATTGTCATATAAATAAATAATAAATAAATAAATAAATAAATAAATAAAATGTATCAGTGTAATATCAAATACAAATACTTGTACATGTGATGTATGCATACTTATTCTGTCCAAGTGTACTGGGACATCTCTTAAAACATTCTGAATTTACTAGGCTTGTGTGTTTTTAGATCAACTAAAGCCATGGCATTTTTTGAGATATAATTTGGTTATCTGACATTCATGATTTTTTCTGTGATGAATTAAATATGGTTATTTATGTGAAAAATCCTAACAAGATAATGGAGTATTATACACAAGACTTTTTGTAATTAAGACACTATTATTCAAATATCTATTAAAACTACTTAACTAAAATAATTACCAATCACTCTAAAGCAACATAATCCATGTTAAAAATTTTGTATTCCCATTAATTTAGCAAGCAATTTCTAGAAAATAATCCTATGAATGTTTGCAAAGTAATGCTGTTTATGGAAGCAAAAATTGGAAATTACATAAATGTCCAGAAATAGGGATTAGTTGGATATTATGTTGTGAGAGACAATGTTCATACTACCATATTAAGCAAAAAACCAGATTACGTATGCATCCTTTGACCGATTTGACTGTATTATTTTCAGTTTCTAAAATATATATATTCAATGTTCATATAGTTCCTAAATGTAAAGAATCATACATGTCATGTCCATACATATATGGACATATATGGACAATACACCTATGTATTATGTACATGTGTAGCATGAAAGTGATTAGTTGTCATCATTGGGAAATGGCATTTTGTTATCTGAGAATTTATTGTGCTCATACTTTCTGAGGGAAAATGAATTTGTCTATATTTACTTATTTATTTTGCCTGAATGTTTTCACTGATTCAAACCTCCCTGCACTCTAAAGTCTACTCAGTCTCAGATGTTGGCAGTGGCGCAATCCACAAACCTTCATGACCTTTATATGCACTCATTCTTTGTTTTGAGTATAAAACAAGAAATGTAAAGAAGCATTTGCCTGGGGCCTGAATTGTGTTAATCTCAAGATGGAAGGATCATGTTGTGGCATATGTTCGCTAACCTTGGTTTGTTTGTGGCATTTGGGACTTCTAAAGTGTGATCTCTCCTGCTCAAGTAAAAGGGTAGTAGGGTTTATATATAATATTTAATCCAATTAGCTACATGAGAAATTTAAAAAAAAATCTTTTTTCTATATTCCTTTAAAACTTTTCCCATTCTTTAAAAAAAATCTATTTTTGTCTTTGCATCTATGTGTCTTATAGACGGCATACAGTTGAATCATTTTTTAAAATCTAGTCTGACATACTGACTTTTGATTAGGTCCATTCACATTTAATTCTACAATTTATGTAGTTAGGTTTATATCTACCATTTTAGTTTTTCTGTTCTGTCTCATATCTTTTTTGTTCTTCTATTTCTTTTTTGCTGCTTTATTTTCGCTAAGTGAATATTTTCTTATAGCTTTTTAGTTCCACTAAGTGATATTTTCACTATATTTTTGGAGATTTTTTTTTAACTGGTCACTCTGTATGGTTTGTTTTATACATCTTAATTTAGAATTAGCTTCAGATCTATACTTGCATTATTGTAGTTATATATAGAAACATGCACTGTATACATTCAATTTCCTTTTTAGTGTTATTATGTGGATTATACCTATTAGTACTAAAACTCAACAATGCACTGTAATTGTTACTTTATTATCTATGGTTACATTCATTAGGCACAGTGCAGCTTTGCTCCCCCTTATCTCTTTTGTGCTGTCACTGACAAATATGTTATACATATATTACATTTCTATATGTGAAAAGTCCAATATTATATACATATTACTTCTTACAATTGCTTTTTAAATCACATGTAAAAAGAAATTAGAAAAATATGCATTTATTCTGTTTCATGTAATGACAAAATTACCTTTACTACTGTTCTTTGTTTTTTTTGTGTGTCAACTGAAATACGTGTCTAGTGTTACTTGCTTTCATTATAAAGAACTTCCTTCAGCATTTCTTGTATGCCTGTCTGATAACAAGATTCTCCCAGTTTTATTTTGTTAGTTTTTTTTAATCTGAAGATAAATCACCTTTATTGTTGAGTGATATAGAATATCATTTGCTTTGCTGGATTCCTTTTTTTTTAAGATTTTATTTATCTATTCATGAGAGACAGAGAGAGAGAGAGGCAGAGACACAGGCAGAGGGAGAAGCAGGCTCCATGCAGGGAGCCTGACGTGGGACTCAATCCTGGGTCTCCAGGTCCACACCCTGGGCTGAAGGCGGCGCTAAATTGCTGAGCCACCCAGGCCGCCCAGGGCTCCTTTTTTTAAAGCACTTCTTTGAGTATGCCATGACTTGGCCTTCTGTGTTCATTATTCTTGCTGAAAAGTCATCTGTTGATATTATTGGGGTTTCATCATAAGTAATTAGCTTTTTTTTTTCTGGTTTCAAGATTTTCTCCTTGCCTCTGTCTTTCAGCATTTTCATTACGATATATCAGTTTGTGGATCTTTTGTGTTTGTCCTACTTGACATCCTAAATTGTTTTTTAATAAATTTAGGGAGTTTTCTGCCATTACTTTGAATATTTTTCTGCTCCTTTTTCTCTCTCTTCTCCTTCAGGTGCACCTATGTTGGTATATTTTCTCAGGCTCTGTTCATTTTCCTTCATTCTTTCCTCTCTGTTTTTCAGTTTGCACCATCTCTTTCAGTTTGTCTTCAAGTTTGCTAATACTTTCCTCCACCAGTTCAAATGTACCATTGAGATCCTTCCAGTGAATTTAAAAATTTCCATTATTGTACTTTGAATTCCAGAATTTCCATTTGATTCTCTTTTAGAATTTTTCTTCTTTAATGATACTCTCTTTGATGTGACATTGTCATCATACACCTTCCTTTACTTCTTTCTTCATGCTTTTCTTTAGTTCTCTGATGTATTTATAATGGCTGCTTTAACATCTTTTTCTTTTAAGTCCCATATCTGACTACTTTCACAGGTAGTTTATGTTACCTGCTTTTTTCCGGTACATAAATCATCCTTTCCTGTTTCTTTGCATGCCTCAGTTTGTTGTTGTTGTTGGAAACTGGACATTTTAGATAACATATTGTAGTAACTCTGGATAGTAATCCTCTCCCAACCTCAGGCTTGTTATTGTTATTTATGTATTTATTTTAGTGGCTGGCTGAATTATTTTGGTAAAGTCTATTTATTCCACATGCTGTAAAGCCTGTTTCTTCTAAAAAGGATGTAGTTTGGGGGGTATATGGGGATGGGATGACAGTAATATTACTAGGCCTCTCCTTCACTTTCTCTGTTATACTGCACTAATGCTAGGTGATTTCTCTATTGTTTTCAATAATGCCTTGGGGAAATCACTCTACAAAGTAATCCAATCACATGTGGCTCCTTTGAAGGAATAGTTTCTGATGTCCATGCGTGATATTTATTCTTACTCCAGGGAGACTCCTCTCAGTTGTCAATTCCTTGTTTCTTTCTAGCAAACTAACCTAAAGTCTAGGCTGTATTTACATTAAATCCAAAATTATTCTCTCAGTTGCTTTCCACCACAGATTCCATTGTTCTGAGAGTCACCTTAGGTTTGAGCTTTTCTCCATGTTCTGTGCCCAATGATATAGTTTCTTTGGGAAAAGATGGGGGGCTGTTTTATAGCCTGGCTTCCCTCCTTGTGCAAATTCTCTGAGCCAGTAATCTGAAGCTGATGGGAATGGGGAAATGGAAAGATTCCTTCCAATATATTATCTAAAATGTCCAGTTTCCAACAACTCCAGTAGGTTAGCACTAGGTGGAGAGTGACAACAGTCTGAGGTCCTCTTGGTTTGTCCCTCCTATCATGAAGCCACCACTTAATGAGCCAGATAAAGGGTGATTATGGTTTCCCTATTTTCAGCATGCAGTGTTCATGATAGAGCTTTCTTTCTACAAGTAGGTGCTGGGTACAAAAAGGGAGCACTTTCCTGGGACTTAGCTTCAGCAATAATAAGCTGGAAGCAGGATGAGAAATGAAGTCTTGCTTCTTTTGGGAAGAGAGCCCTCTGACTGGGAGCTGGGGTGGAGAGAAAATCCTGTATTCTTGGCCTTGCTGAATTGGGAAAAGAGAAAAGAAGGTGCAGCCTTGATTTATCTACCACACAGTCACTTTTCTTATTGAATTTTCATAGATTTTCTTCATTTGCTATTTTTCTTTTAGACCTTTTCCAGGAACTTTATATGGTTTTTTAAAAACCATTTTCATCAGTTTCTCTGGGGGAGCATGTCACAAGAGTTCCCTATGCTGTCATGCAGGACTTGTTTTCCCCTTGTCTTTCTTTTTTTAAAGATAGTTTTGCTGGATATAGGATTCTTGGGTGACAGATTCTGTCCCCCACCCCAGCACTTTGAGTATGTTGCCCACTTCCTTCCACTCTCCATATTTTCTTCTTCTTCTTTTCTAATCCTCCATAATTTCTGATGAGAAGTCACTTGTTGATCTTTTGGGGCTTCCCTTGTATGTGAAGATCTGTTTTACCCTATTGTTTTTAAGATTTCATCTTTGTCTTTGTCCCAAAACATTTTGACTATGATATATTTGAATGTGGATCTTTTTGTGTTTATCCTGCTTGGAATTTGTTAAGCTTTTGGTTATACAGATTAATGGTTTTCTTCATATGTGGACATTTTCAACCATCATTTCCTTAGGTACTTTTTCTGTCCTTTTTTTTTTTTAACCTCTTCTCTTCTTCTAATACTCTTATTACATGTATATTGGTATGCTGACAGGTTTCCTATAACCCTGAGGATTGATTCATTTTTCATCCCTTTTTTCTCTGTTATTCAGATTTAATAATCTTGAATGATCTATCTTCTAGTTTTACAGTTCTTTTCTCTTCCCCTAGCAGAGCAAGTTTTTTGAGCCCTTCTGAATTTTTTAATATCATATACTATACTTTCCAATGCCAGAATTTCCATTTGTTTTTGTAAGTTTCTCTTTATTGATAATCTCTACTTAATAAGTCATTGTTATCAGACCTTCCCTTAATTCTCTAAACATGGTTTCCTTTCATTTTTTGAAATTATTATAATAGCAGTTTTGGAGAATTTTATCTGCTGCATAAAACAACTTGGACCCTCTCAAAAGCAGTCTCTATTGCCCACTTTTTTCCTCTATAAGGGTCACACTATCTTGTTTATTTTCATGTCTCTTTCTTTTTCTGAAAAGTGAACATTTAAAATATTATATTGTAGCAACTCTAGATTTGATTAGTGGCCTCTTCTCCTTCCTAGAGGCTTGTTGATGTTGCTGGTTTTTTATTAGTTTGTGTAGTGTTTGCTTAGACTAATTCCTAAAAATCTTTTTCTTCCAAAGTGAGCTGCCAGTGATGTCACTGCTCTATCCCCCTCACCCTGTTTTTGTTTTTAAGACTGGATTCCTAGAAGTCACCGCTGCCTCAGCATAGCTTAATGTTTATCCAGTCATTGGTTAGAGTTCATGCCCTTCCAACTGGTAAGGGTTTTATATTTTGCTGATGGATCTGTGAATAGCTTGGGGAATTATTTGAAGCCCACTCCACATTTAACCAGAGACTAGTGGGAAATATCAGAAAGGGAGACAGAACATGAGAGACTCCTAATTCTGGGAAACGAACTAGGGGTGGTGGAAGGGGAGGTGAGCGGGGGTGGGGGTGACTGGGTGACGCACACTGAAGGGGGCACTTGATGGGATGAGCACTGGGTGTTATTCTATATGTTGGCAAATTGAACACCAATAAAAAATAAATTTATATATATAAAAAAATAACCAGAGACTAGTAGTTCTCAAGTGCCTAATCTGGTTGCGCCTGAATGGATGTAGCCTCATGCATATGCAGAGTCTTCAGAACCTAGGGGATGGAGGCAATCTTAGCAGGGACCATTAAAAAAAAAATCTCTTTTCCTGTTCCCTCTGTTAACTTCAGGCTGGTCAGCTATTTTGTTTTTTGCAACTAGTTTTATTGAGTTATTAGCTTTCTGATCACTAAGATCTCCATTATTTTCAATAGTGCTTTAAGACATGAGTTTCTCCAGGTATTGCTCCCCACAAATGATCCCCATAACAGATTTGTGGAACTACCAGTGTTTCCATGTTGCTTCTTCTCATGGGCAGAACCTCTAGTACATTACTGGATCAGAACTGGATATAGAGGTGGTAGCCTACTTCTTCCAGAATGATACTTTCACCCTAGGAGTGGGATTTGGGAGGGGGAGGGCCAAGTATAGCCAGTAATATTCTCAGCCTGCCCCCTCTCAAGTGGAACTTAGGTCATACAAGCAGCAGCTAAGGAGGGGCAGTGATGAAGTCCCCAGTATTCTTGGTCTACAAAGATTTGGATAAATTCTCCTCCAGGGGAGTAGGAGCTGGCTGGGGGAAGGGAACCCTTGCCTTCTTGGCTGCACCTTCCTAGAATAGAGGGAAGGAGAGATCCTGGCAACTCCTATTGGGGTGAAATCATATCCCTATAACTGGAAGCTGGACTAGGATAAAAGGAACCCCTATTCTCTTGGTCACACCCACAAGGAGTAGAGCTTTAGTTACATAAATGGGTTCGGGGGTGGCTGATGGAAACAAGTCCTGATTCAGACAACATAGACACCCAGTCTTCTTTCCAAGGTTTAGTGTATTTTATTGAATAAGTTCTTCCAATTTGCTGTATGAACCTAGGTCGAGTTTACAGAGACTTTACATGATTATGATTTATAATTTTTACAAGTTAAATAGTTTCACTCTGGGGAGGATCTGTAGAAGTGCTCATATAATCATTCCAAAAGCTCTAATTACATCCTTAGTTTTTCATATAATAGTGTATCTCAGGCACTCATTTTTCAAAGGAGCATTTTTTCCTTTTAATGAAAAATGGTATCTAAAGATCATAGTTCAGTTGATAGGTTTGCTTATTTGTTTTGAGCATATCATTGTATCCAGTCCTTTTCAGTTTATACATCTAGGAAAATTTTTTAAAGATAAAATACATCGTGAGGTCATACTGTAAAGTTTAACTCAGGAAAAACCTTTTTTTTAAAAAAAGATAAATAGGTCATGAGGTCATTTTGGAAAGCCTTATTCTCAAAAAGACCAACACAACACAGTATTTTATCCCTCCAAACACATGCAACAATATCATTATCACCAGTAATACAATAATAGAAAAAATCCCTTTAACTTGTTTTTTAGTTCTTTTTGTCCTTAGGTGATATCCAACTAGCGATGTACAGTCAAATAATGTGTTAAAGTGGCAATAGCTATTCTCAGAGTGCTTATGCCACTAATTACATAACCAAGTTTGATTTTTAGGGTTCATTTTATTTCTTTGTTTATTCAAATTATGTACAAATATTTACATGCTTTCAAAATCAAATCTACAATACAAAATGATTTCAAAGTAGTTTAATTCGTAACCCTGATCCTCCACCTTATTATCCCCCTCCTCCATAGGTCAACATTTAACTTTTTTCATTTTATTTTCCTAGTGCTTCTTAAAAAGGAAAATCTACATAAGCCTGTATTCCTATTATTTTCTTTCCTGAATATCATGAGAATAAAACACATTTTTCTGTAATTTGCTTTTTTCCTTTTTAATAATGCACCGTAGAATACAGACTATATAATATATATAAATACCCCTCATTTGTTATCATTTATTTGCTAGTATTGATTTTCCCCTCCATATTCCTGAATGATTTTGAAGACAGGCATACCTCGGAGATATTGTGAGTTCAGTTCCAGAACACTGCCATAAAGTGAATATTGCAGTAGAGTGAGTCAAATTTTTTGGTTTTCCGGTGCATATCGAAGTTCTGTTGGTATTATACTGGAGTCTATAAATGTGTAAAATGTACATACTTTTAACTAAAAATACTTTATTGCTTAAAAAATGCTAACCATCATCTGAGCTTTCAGTGAGTCACAATTACTGATTACAGGTTACCATAACAAATATAATAATAATGAAAAATTTGAGACATTGTGAGAATCACCATAATGTTATACAGAGACACAACATGAGCAAATGCTCTTGGAAAAATGGTGCCCACAGACCTGCTTGATTCAGGGTTGCCACAAACCTTCAATTTGTAAAACAACAACAACAACAACAAAAATGCAGTATCTGTGAAGTTCAATAAAGTGAAGTGCAATAAAATGAGATATACCTCCATAAGTGACTTGCTGGTGTAGGGTCAGGGGGAATACAGTGCCGTGAGGACCTAAGCCATGAAGATGCAGACTGGTTTCTGGGATCCTGCTGCAGCCAAGCAGTTCACATTAATTTCTTTCACATGTTGGACACCTTATAGTACTACAACCAACGAAGGGGCTAAAAAAGTTCAAATGGCATTGCATCAGAGAGATATAATAGAGCTAATATTGCCAAAAATTTTTCCCTCTTTAAAGGTAAATTTTTAGTAATTTAGGGTCTGTTTTTGTTTTTGGAATTTTTATCTTTGAGATTTTATTTTCCTTCATCAGTTAATTTAGTATTATTTAAATTCAGAATTCGGGATCAATTAATCTTTGTTATAATCATTGACCACCACTATGGCAAATTTTGACACTTTCATGAGCAAGTCATTTAATTTTTAAAGTCAGTTCAAGATTGAACACCTGAGTTCATCTATGTGTTGTCTGAGTTCAGAGTATGTCTGTGTCAGTGCAAATTGTGTTCTGCACCTGGAAAATCCCTCCAAATCCCTGCCAACCTTCAGTACAAGATTTCTTTGTCCTACTTTGTACTTTTCCTTGCTCTTCTGTTTCAGTGACAATGAAGTTACAGTTTCTACGTAACAGGGATCTCTCAAGGTTACAAAAATCACAAATTTCAAATAATTGAACTCATCCTCTATTAATCTAAATATACATTAAGAATTAGAGAAAATGTATCTGTATAAAAGGAAACACAGTATTTCATAGCTGTGCATGAGAAGTTTGTCAGTCATGGAATTTTGTTGACTCATAATTCATCTAAAATACCACTATGAAACTTAACACACTGATTTTTCAAAGAAAAAATTTGTAAACATTAGATGGATATGACCAAGACGGTACCTTTAAAATAACAGAAGTGGGTTCCTCAATTTCTTTCCTAAGTGCTCTATACTTTTCAGAGTAACCTTTACCTCTTTGGTTAGGTTTATTCGTTAGGTATCTTATGGTTTTTGGTGCAATTGTGAACGGGATCAATTCCTTGGTTTTTCTTTCTTTTGCCTCATTTTTAGTGTATAGAAATGCAACTGACTTCTGTGCATTGATTTTATATCCTGAGACTTTGCTGAATTTCAGCATCAGTTCTAGCAATTTTAGGGTGGAATCTTTTGGGTTTTCTACATAGAGTATCATGTCATCTGTGAAGAGTGAGAGTTTGACTTCTTTGATGATTTGGATGCCTTTTATTTCTTCTTGTATCTCATTGCTGAGGCTAGGACCTCTAGTACTACACTGAACTCTAGGAAACAAACATGATTGCTGGAGGGGAAGTAGGTGGGGGGACAGGGTAACCGCATGATGCCCATTAAGGAGTGCACTTGAAATAATGAGCCCTGGGTGTTACATGCAACAGATGAATCACTAAATTCTACCTTTGGAACTAATTTTAAAAACCCACCAAAAAAATAACAGAAGTGGGAATTGATATAGTTGTTTGACTACATTTGTATGATATCATTAATTATTAAAATGAGAGTCTGATAAAAAGTGTTCCAGCAAGAAAGCCAAACATGTTTCTGGCAGTCTTGCCTTGTTCTATACATCTAGGTATGTTGCATTCTTTTTTGAAATGATTTCCACTCAATTCTACTTACTCTGGAAATGGGTTCCTCACCACTCTACTCTGTTCTCTTTTTCCCCAATCTGTCCTCTCTCAAAGTCCCTGTGTATTTTGAAGTTCTTGAGCACCCTCCAAATGAGGATGCCCTTTGTCATTACCTTTCACCTGGTACAGCAGGTGGCCTTGGGGGAGAGGCCTCTAGTGGCATTTGTAACATGGGCTCCTTGGCTCTGTAACTGATGTTGAAGCAGGAAAATTAAGGAACAAAGCTTAAGTCACTTTCCCAAAAAGTTCCCTTAGGTTTCTGAGCTATATCTGCTGTGTGAGGAAGTGTAAAGATGCTTCAGAGGGCTGAAGCTTTCCATCAGAAGTTTCCTAGCTATGGATCAGTTCTCCACATCAGAGGTCGCACCTGCAGGCACTGGTCATTGATCCTGGGGCTTCATGGCTTCTTAAAGATTTTGCTTTCCTTCAGGAGATTAGATTTCATGTTCCTTTTTCTCATCCTATAGTCGTTTCCACATTAATTAGGGGAAAGAATTCTTTTTGCATTTTGTTTTAATTGATTTTACTGTGAGGTCTTTTTCAGATTCTTTTTCTTTCTTTTTTTTTGAGTTTCATTATTTTTTATTAAAGTATAATTAACATTCAGTATTATATTACTTCCAGGTGTACAAAATAGTGATTCAAGAATTCTATACAATACTCAGGGCTTGTCATGATAAATATACTCTTATGTCACCCATCCCACCACCTACCCTCCCTCTGCCAAACACCAGTTTATTCTCTGAATTTAAAAATCTATTTTCTTTGGTTTGTCTCTTTTTTCTTTTTTTGTTTTGTATCTTAAGATACAAATGAGTGAAAGATACACATGAGCGAAATAATATAGTAATTCTCCTTCTCTTATTCTCTTTATCCTATTTCACTTAGTATTGTACCCTCTAGGTCCATCCATGTTGCTGCAAATGGCACGATTTAATTGTTTTTTCATGGCTGAGTAATATTCCATTGTCTATATCTATATATTATTTATTATATATATTTATTCATTTTTTCTTTTGTAGTTTTATTTTTTAACATTTAAATTCAATTTGCCAACATATAGTATAACACCGAGTGCTCATCTCATCAAGTATCCTCCTCAGTACCTGTCATCCACTTACCCCATCCCCCCACCCATCTCCCCTTCTGCAACTCTTTGTTTCCCAGAGTTAGTAGTCTCTCATGGTTTGCCTTCTTCTCTAATTTTTCCCCATTCAGTTTCCCTCTTTTCCCTTATAATTCTGAAAGGAATATAGTGAAAGCTATTAGTGAAAGCTATTTCTTATATTCCCCATATGAGTGAAACCTTATGGTGATTGTCTCCAATTGACTTATTTCACTCAACATCGTAATATCCTCTAGTTCCATTCACGTTGATGTAAATGGTAGGTATTCATCCTTCTGATGGCTGAGTAATATTCCACTGTATATACATCACATCTCTTTATCCATTCATCTGTCAAAGGGCATCGTGGCTCCTTCCACAGTTTGGCTACTGTGAACATTGCTGCTATGAACTTTGGGGTGCAGGTGTCCCGTGTTTCACTGCATCTGTATCTTTGGGATTAGTACCCAGTAGTGCAATTGCTGGGTCATAGGGTAACTCTATTTTTAACTTCTTGATGAATTATATTTATTATATATTATTTATGTGTTATATATTATGTATATTTTTATATCACATCATCCTCATCCATTTATCTATTGATGGACACTTGGATTGCTTTCATATCTTGGCTATTATAATTAATGCTACAATTACATTGTAGGGGTACAAATATCTTTTTGAATTAGTGCTTTCATTTTCTTTGAGTTAATACCCAGTAGTGCAATTACTGGATCATAGGATAGTTTTATTTTTAACTTTCTGAGGAACCTCCATACTGTTTTCCATAGTGGCTGTACAGTTTGCATTACCACAAACAGTGCATGAGGTTTCCTCTTGCTCCACATCCTTGCCAACACTTGTTGTTTCTTGTGTTTTTGATTTTAGCCATTCTGACAGATGTGAGGTGATATGTCATTGTGGTTTTTATTTGTATTGTCCCGATGATAATAGTATCCTTTTGTGTGACTGTTGGCCATTTGTATGTTTTCTTTGAAAAAATGTCTATTCAGGTCTTCTGCTTATTTTTTTTAATCATTGTGCGATCTTTTACTCTATCTGTCAACACTAGCCATCTCCTCCGCTGGCTGAAGACAGTCAAGTCTGAAATGTCCTCGGTCTTCAGTGTCTGTACAAAAGTGGGAAATGAGTCTTACTGGCCTCAGGAGGTCATATGCTTCCCTATTTCTCTAAATTTTTCCCTAACTTTGGATTTGGTTTTCAACAAACCTTAGCTGGTAGCCAAGAAAAATACTTTTAAGAACACCCCTTCAAAACTGAAAGGGACAAGAATCATAAATTTTAAAATAATTATAATGAAGCAGGAAGTCTAATCTCATGCTCTTCTCTCCCCTTGTCATCTGTAAAGGGACCTTATAAGCAGAAGGTGGCTGTTCATTTCCCTAAATGCTGTACATACATCAAATCTATGTGTTGCCCTCCACTTTCACCAGAAACACATTCCTGGACATTGGACATCATGCATGTTTCATTAGAGGAAAAACCCTGGCTTTGACTTGAGGCCTCTCACTCAAACTTGAGAGGAAAATCTGTGTGTAAGTCTTGGTTCCCCAAAGGAGAGAAAATGAGAAGGCACTTCCTATCCATTAAAGTATCCAAAACATTGCCAAGGGAAAGTTAAGCCAGTCCAGATGCTAAGCACGTTAAGTCTAAAGAAGCTCAGAAACCCTACAGACTGCCAAAAAAATGTTAGGGTCGTACTTCATCTAGGTCGTTTCCAGTTGGTTCTAGGAGCAAGCAACTAATTTACTTGTAGAGATCAAGCGCTAAGCTCAAGCCCAAGGAGGTGGCCCTTTCTCCTTATTCTGGTTCACATGAGGAACATTCTGGAAAAGACATGGATGGGAGTCAAAGAGGACAAGAACGCCTCTTCCGGAAAGGAGAGCATCACAGCCAGTGGAAGCAGCCCACTGTCTTGAGACACAGCGATCCTTCAGAGTTCCACATGTTGCCCTTGAAGACAGGGTCGTGAGGAGAAAAAGCCAACAAAGCAATAAATCAATACAAATAAGCATTTGGTATTTTAGTAAAATAAAGATTTTCAATACAAACACCTAGATAATAACATAGTCCCTTCTTACCCTATCAGCATAATAAATGAGTAGGATATTGAAATCTTGGCCAGCATCATTGACAAGGACCACAATACATAGCTTTTGTTTTTTATGCTTAGCTATGAAACTGTCCTGCAAGCCCTACAATTGTGCTGCAAGAGAAAAAAAACAAAACAAAACCCTGAAACATGCTGTAGGCATGTTGGAAACATATGTGAGTATGCAAGCAGGCAGTAAGATGCTGTCTAACACTTTTTTTTGAATTGTGAGAACACTGATATCCATTTCCTCCAAGAGGATTTCATATTATAAAATATAATATATATAATATAAAAGAGTGCTAAGTTAAATTTAAAAAACAAAATTTCACAAAATGCCTATAGTAAGAAATGCTAGGTAATTCATAGTTCCTCTTATTTGCTAATAAGATTCATGGCCTTACCAAGGAATAGCTTTTTTCAATGATGTTATTTTGCTGAATCTATAGGGGACTGTCAGAACCTTAATTTTCGGTTTTTATTTTTTTAATTTTATTCATTCATTCATTCATTCATGAGAGACAAAGAGAGAGAGACAGAAACACAGACATAGGGAGACGCAGGCTCCATGCAGGGAGCCCGATGTGGGACTCGATCCAGGGCTCCAGGTTCACACCCCGAGCGGAAGGCGGCGCTAAACCCCTGACTCACCGGAGCTGCCTCAGTTTTTATTTTGATAAGTTGAATGTTCAGATTGTTTTCTCCTTTCTAAAAAGTCAAATCTTGCAGCTTCTCGGAAGGAGAGAGTTTCTTTCCTTTTCTTTCTACAGTAGATAGTGTCTGAGCAGTAGAGGCATGAAGTGTACCACAGGGACAATCACAAGAAGATGTGCTGGAATCCCTATGGCCATAAAAAGTATCTGCTTTCCTTCTAGCATGCTGCCTTCTGATTCCTCTTAATTAATGCTTTTCATCAGAAGAGATGACGACCTAGGATTTCTGCCTTAATTGAATTGGTGCTCATAGTGGACTGTATCATGTTCAAAGACTGAAAGATTAGATATTTATTTGTGCCTGGTTTTAAAGTGGAGCTTTTTTTGTTCAGTATTCACTACAGTTGAGTGGATTTTGGGGGAAAAATCTGTATTATATTTGTGTAAAATTACAAAATATCAGTGGTCTAGATCTGATGTTATACTCATATGTTTTCCCTAATTTTCTTTTTATTACCCTTTGCATAATTGCAAGGCAATACAGCCTTCCAATTACAGGGACCACTGGCAAACATAAACAGCAACCCAGCACCAGCGGGCACACATTTCCTGCAGTGCATGCCACTGCACCATTCCTCAAAAATGCACCCACAACTTATTCACAATTATAGATGCCGCAGGAACAGGGAAACAGATGCTGGGGAAGAAACAGTGGTGGCTGGACCTACTGGCCAATCTGTGAAAGCCAGTCCATGTGGCAAAAATGAGAAAACAAAACGTATTCATGGTTGAATCTATTGGCCACATTGCTAAGGTCAAAAATCTAACCATGTAGGGCCAGATTCAATAAAAGTCTGTCTGGCTTTTATGCCAAGCCATGCAAGCCTGGAAAAATCAATTTTCTGGAACTCGTAAAGTCTTCCATAGTCAAGGCAAAGTCAGCATTCCTCCCCATTCTTATTCAGAGCAGGGTTGGGAGGCACTCTGGAGGCCTGGGTCTTGGCTGCTTTTGAGCAGGTTCTAGCAGAAACATGCAGGAAAGAAAAAGAGTGAAGCATGAGCATGTGGCCCATTGGCAGACTCTCCATTTCCATGCCCAATATTGTCAGGTATCACTCATTCATTCATTTTTTTTTCATTTATTCATCATTTTGGAAGCTCCAACCCTGTGCCCAGTGCTGTGCTACAGGTTGGGAAAATCGAGATGGAAACACATGGTGCCTCGTCTGAATGAGACCACAATTAAACAATCACAGTGCAGAGAGATTCCATAAATGATGTAGTATCTCACAGAAGCATGGAAAGGGGCATCTAATTAAGTCTAGAAAAGTTAGAGGGTCTGTCTGAGAATGTTCTTCCCAGGAGGCAACAAGTGAGATCAACCTTGAGGTTTGGATATAGAACAATGACAACGGGAAGGACCAGTACATTTGACTGAAAGCATCAGGGGCATTAGGGTGGAGATGTGTGTGGGTGCGCATGTACACATGCATATGTGTGAGAGAGAAAAGGAGATAGACACAGAGAGAGAGATGAGAGAGACGGGCAGAGAGATGGTGAGGGGGAGTTCTCAATCCTGTGTAGTAAATAGAGATGAGACAGATGGACTGGGACTGAAAAGCCAAAGCCACCAAACGTTTTAAGCAGGAGAGGTGCATGCTATCCTTAATTTCAGAAAGAACCTGGAAGTGTGTGGAAAATGGACTGGAACAAAGATGAAACCAGATGCAGCAGCTGGCTTAGGGTGCCACCGAAGTGATCACAGTGAGAAGTGAGTTGGGGTAGATGAACTGAAAACTCTTATGGTTATAGACCCATGGGGCTCAGGGCCTGAGTGATAGGGTGGAGTGATGGAGGCATATAGGACAAAATCCCACTCTGGCTGATCAAAGGACAGGACCAGGCATCTGGCTGGGAATATGGAGGGAAGAGCAACTGTGGAGGGCAAGCGAATAAAGTGGGATGTGTGTTTGGGTTTGGAGGGTTGGCGGGCATCTTGGAACATAATTCTGGGCTGAAGTGTGGAGTGGGTCATTAATCTGTGGGTGACGGTTGTAATCTGGAGTGTAAATGAGGCAAACATACCAGAGAGAAAAAGTTGAATGAAAACAAACGAGGCTTGGGGACAAAGCCTTGGATAGTACTGGGATCAAGGTAAGGTGAAAAAGGTGGGAGAAACTCAGAAAACCATTAGATGGTGGCACAGAGAGAGGAAAGCCAACAGAGGATAAAGTCCCAAATGCAAGGGAAGAGAAAGTTCTAAGACATATGGAGCCAGTTTTATAGACTGCAGATTTGTCAAGCAAGACAAAGAGTCCTCCAAGGGTATGAGTTTGAGGCTCAGTAATAAACAGCCCTGCGACACATAGATCTTATGGAGCTTATGTTTAGTGTGATAAGCATAAAAGAGAGATTATCTGAAAAAGGTGCCAGGAGATATCAAGCTGGACAAGCTCAGTGAGTGTGGCTTCTTGAATCTTCCAGTTACTCAAGGTGAATAACCTCTAGTGGGTTGTGTCCTACTAGTCAAGGAAAGTCTTAAGTGAGGGATTATTAACCTTGTATATCTCCAAATTTATTGCCATGTAACTCTAGCATAATTACCTCTTGGAATGCAAAAATTGCCTCTTCATGTTCCCTGAGTAAGGCTCCAGGTACCATTTCTCACTGTGCCATCTGCCACCTGGCTACATGGTCCATTGGTGGAATAAAATGGCATATAAGACCATGCAAAGATGATTGAGATTCGTTATCCTCTTGGAGATCTCTTTCCTTTTTTTCCCTTGTCATTTTGCTACATTGGATCTGAAGTTGGGGGAAAACACTCCTAGAGTAAACTGATGATATGATCTATACGTGCTCTGGGATTTTAATGGGATGTGATTTAGCTTTACTAGTGTTGATGCTGCCAGTGCTTTGTCCACACCCCTTTGACACACACTCCTTCTGTACCATTGGTGGCTTCTTACCTCAAACACTGGAACTCTGCCTGAGAGGTTTTTCTGCCCCAGAGCTTCTTAGTCCATGCTTGGGGCAGGCCATAAAGGCTGGAAAGTTCAATCTATCTGCCAGGAGCAGATCTCAACAGTAACTCATGGAAACTGATGGATTTGCCAATGTGATTGATGGATTTGGCAATGCTGAGGCACATTTGACACAATCTTCCTGAGGTCTTCAGCAGGATTAATGTCGAAACAGGTTTGATCTACACCCTTTATTTGCTACCTTTCCTTCCCTATTTCACTTCTATTCTCCCTTATGAGTGATTTCAGAAACCACTCCCAATTAAGTACTGGCATTCAAATCCTTGTCCCAGGGTCTCCTAGTGGGAGAATCCAACCTAATTGCAAACCAAATTCAAACTCAAAAAACCCAAATGTATTTGAGCTGTTAAAATTCAGGACCTGAGAGAGGAACTAGGACCATTCCAGATATGGTAGGAATGAAATTTTCAGGCCGCAAATCCAGGTATGAAAAAAAAAAAGAAACTTTATTTTTCTAGGTTTAACTATTGTCTAGGACCTCATTTCATCAAGTAGCAAGGACTTAATCTCAACCAATTGTGGGTAATCTCCATTGATTGAGTCATCTCCTCTCCCATCTCTGCTTCTCTCTCTGAGGTTATGTTTAAATTCAAGGAAGCTTATATGGTATTGACTTCCAGGAGTGGGAGGTGAGGCCAATGGCTAGTACCTGTCCCCTGCAGTTGCTGAGCAACGGCGCCTGTTTGTGTCTTCACTCATCAGCATCCCTTCCAGCATCATCCAGTAGTATGCCTATGGCCCCACAGCGACTTCAATTTGCCTGCCACGTGGGTTTTTGCTCTGCTCTATCTTCCTGCCTTTAAGGCTTCTTGCAGTTCATCTCTATCAGTTGCTTCCATATGTCATCAGCCATATGGAGATGTGACTGGCCTTTACTAGGACGACTGGGGTACCTGGAGGCTCTCTGAGGGTTCTCACTAGCTCATCTATCTAAATACCATTGGAAGCCTTTTGAAAATTCTGCTAATTTCATATCTTGCCAAAGGAGTCAGAAGAACTCTAGATCTTGCCACCTACTCAGGCCTCCACTTGGGAAGCAAAGTCCAGGCAAGGCAACTCTCTGTTCTTCTTTCTTGATTTCTTTTCCCTGCCACCAGCAAGTTCTCCACTGGTTTGTGGACAGGAAAAGTGAATGTCCTGTTCAGCCCTGGAGCATCCTTAAACCACTAACAGATGGGAGTTTGGGATAAACTCCCCAGCTTCCTTGAAGCCTCCTGGTGGGACAATAGAATTGTGTTCTACTCTTTCTGAGGTATGTCCTGTCCTGGGGAGATTGAAGTCCAGCTGCTTATGGCAGCAGCACTCTAACATCCTCTTTTTCTTTTTAAGATTTGTTTATTTGAGAGAGAGAGAAAGAGAGAGAGAGACAGTGCACACATGCTTAATTAGGTGGGGAGAAGGGCAGAGAAAGAGAGTCTTCAAGCAGACGCCCCCCTGAGTACAGAGCCAGACACAGGACTCAATTTCATGATCCATGAGATCATGACCTAAGCCAAAACCAAGAGTTGGATGCTTAACTGACTGAACCTCCCAGGTACCCCAAGATTAAGACCCTCCTTATTGGCATGTTCCATCATCCTTCCTAATTCCCCAACTCCAGATAACTGGGATCATTTCTAAAATCAACTACCTGGCCCCAAGTCCTTGTTTCAGGGTTGTTTTGAAGATTGCCCAATTTGAGACATAGTTTCTCCCACTTTTGGTCCTTGCACACACATGCCACCAGCTCCCCATGCACTCTCCTCCATTTGCTGTTTACAATGTGAATTCAGGGTCCCCAGGATCACACCCTGGGCCAAAGGTGACGCTAAACCACTGAGCTACCAGGGCTGCCCCACTTGAAAGAATTTGATTGGCATTGTGAGATATGCTCCCTAATGGCTGCAAGGTAGAATGGCTTTGAAGGGGGAGGATGCAGTAAGAGTCTCAGTCAGTTAGTAACCCAGGGTGGGGGGTGGGAAAGCAGAGGAAGAACAGGTAGGGGTGTGTGTGTGTGTGTGTGTGTGTGTGTGTGTGTAGAGGCATTTCATAGTGAAAATACATGACCATTTCAGACATAGAGCTAAGTCAAAACACACAAAAAGCCAAAGTGTGAGGTGCTCCACTGGTTGGTCTAATTCAGTGAGTGAGCCAGCCACAGAGACCAAGAGTAATTACAGAAACAGTGAAGGGCCAGCATCTTCCTGTCTCTTACAATCAAAGTTTAAGAGGCAGGCAGGGAGTTGGTCAGAAGAGCACGCTTGGAGTGCCAGTCTAGAGCATCAGTCTCCTCTGATCCATGAATGGAAATCATCCATTCTACAGGCTACCCTCCTTCCATGGTTCTTGCCTAGTTTACCTTGAAGGTAACAAGAACACTTTGTCCTTTTTCATCCGGGAGGTTGGTGCAGGGAGAAGGAGCCCAGGGCAGACCCCACCACAGTCAATAGAAAGGCTCCCTGCTGATGGAAAGCCCTGATGCCCTTGCCACCCAAGTGGGCTTACTTCAATTAGTCACAGGAGGTGCAAGGCCAGTAACTCACCATGAAGTCAGCAGAGCAGAGAAAATATTTGCCTAAAGATTAGTAGGGGAAGCCCCTCTGAATTTCCAACATGCTGGGCCTGACAAACTCCAGGCTTTCAAATACCAACCAGAGAGGGGGAAACACAGCTCAGGTGTGTGTGTGTGTGTGTGTGTGTGTGTGTGTGTGTGTGTGTGGTGATGGCACACATTCTACACACAAAGCCAGCTGTCCCAGAAGAGGCCCTTCTTCAATTCTCACATAAGTACCTGAAAGTGCCACACAAGCAGTGCCACTAGGCACTGAAAATCTTGGTTTTGTTAGCATGGAGGACTCTTGCTGGTGCAATGGAAACTCAGGGGTGCTTAGCATGATGCCCCACAAAGAGGAGCTCTGCAGATTGAGCCATTGGTTGAACTCCCATTATGTTGGCTATATGGTCCCAGGGCCTTGCAACATTTCTAATTGAGAACTTGCAGAAGGGAACAATGATCTTTCATTCCTGGGGCACCTGAAGATATAGATCCAAGTTACCCTGAAAAGTACGAATTGTCTTTTAAGAGTGCTATTTTTGAGATTGCAAATTCAGGTAAATTTTTGCCTGTGTTTATTATTTTATTTTATTTATTTATTTTATTTTTTAGCCCAACGCATTGCTTGAATTCTAGACCCTGAAATCAAGGCCTGAGTTGAGATCAATAGATGCTTAACTGACTGAGCCACCCAGGTGTCCCACGTATGTTTATTTTAGTATAATAAGATATTCACATTTTTTGTCATGAAATAGTTCCATTGTGTTGTTCTGTGGCTTCATGTCCTTGGCACCTGACCTTGTATCTCTTTTATTCCCACAGTGTGAGAAACAAAGTAAGGGACAACACAGAGGACCCAGGACAGAAACTGGGACATTTTGCCTGGATCTGCACCTGAGTGACCTTGTAAATTTGAGTAAGTTATTGTGGCTCTATTGTCTTCCTTTTCTTCATCAACTAGGAGGTAGGGTGGGGTTGAATGGGACAGTTTAATTTCTTTGGTGCTTACATTTTAAGATTCTATGATTTTATATATTCTACTTATATTTTACAAGCATGTTCTCATGTTTAAGTAAACTGAACATATACCTACTAGAGGAGATGAACTGAAAAAACTATTTAAAGAGTAAGAGATTTCGATGTGGATGACATCATTAAGCAAACCGCACCCCAGGGCCTGGCCCTAAAGATATTGACTGTCAGGAGAACCCTGAGGGGGAACAGTAAGTAAGGAAAACAATTCACATATTTGCTGAAAGACTGATGTGTGGGTTATTCTCGGTGGGTCTGGCTTAGGTATGGATGTTTTAGTAGTTTGGAGAAGTTGAGTAAGAAGGTGGGTAAATGTGGGAATCCCTGGGTGGCTCAGCAGTTTAGCGCCTGCCTTTAGCCCAGGGCATGATCCTGGAGTCCTGGGATCGAGTCCTGCATCAGGCTCCCTGCATGGAGCCTGCTTCTCCCTCTGCCTGTGTCTCTGCCTCTCTTTCTCTCTCTGTGTCTCTCATGAATAAATGAATAAAATCTTTAAGAGAGGAAAAAAAAAAGTGGGTAAATGTAACTTTTTTTTTGGAATTTAAATTTTGATGTAATTTCAATATATACAAAATTTACAAAACTACATATATGTATTTCCAAACATTTCACAGTAAGTTGAGACATGATTTTATGACACCTGTTCTTCCAGTTACTTCAGGGTCATTTCTTAAAAACCAGGGATTTTCTTTTACTATCCATAGTACTACTATTGGAATAATTCACATTCAGATTTTTCTAGTTATTCCAATAATTATTTTCTTGGTCCAGGATCCAATCATGGATCATTCATGATGTTTGGTTATTATGTCTTTTAGTCCCATTTAATCTGGAACAAAACCCTAACCATTTTCTATCCTCCTGATTTGGATATTTTTGAAGAGTACTAGCCAGTTATTGAGCAGAATGTCCCTTATTTTAGGTTTGTCTGATGTTTCCTCAGGACTAGATTCAGGTATGAATTTTTGACAAAAATACCACATGAGGTAACATGCCCCAGTTGCATCCTACCAGGAGACACACGAAACTGGTTTGTTCCATTTAGGGTGACAATTACTCTATCATTTGGTTAAAACAATTAGAATTTTAAAAATCTGATCCTTGCATTAAATATGCTATATGGTTAAGACTCGTTGCTTCCTCTTGTCTCTGACATCACCAGAAGAAACACAGCTTTACTGCAACAGTGCCACCTGCTGAAAAAAGAAGAATGCTTTTCTTAGAATTCGAGTCCCCATGGCTTGTATTTTGATGCCTTCCAAATGTTACTTAACTGAAAGTTAAGTCTAAACTTTCCAGAGATGGAGTTGGTTAGATAGTGAAGCTTGGGGTAAGGACTTTAGGGAGCACGTAAAGTGGAAAGTAAAGCTGCGGAAGAGCAGGGCTGCACAGGTTTCAGCGCTGAGAACACCTGAGACTGGAACTCCTAGTTCAGAAATGGAAAGCCCCCAAGCTGTGGTCAGGTTCCACCTTACCAGGTAACACCTGGCAGCCCACTGAGCAGGTGGGGATGGGCAGTGCCCCTGGGCACCCAGCACCCACTGGCCCTGCCAGAACCCCCTGGCCCATCATGTCACGCTTAGCGTCCTTTCATCTCTATAGCGCAGATACTTAGGAACCTTAACTTGTTCCAATATTTGCCTCATTGTTTGTCTGGAAATAATAATGACTTTTGTTTCGCTCTATAATTCTATAGAAAGCCTGGCATTCCCCTCCCACCATGAAAAAGGTTCAGGAATGATCTCTATCATCTTCCAATCATGCTGCTCACTGACTAAACTGTTTTGTTCAAAGAGTTTTTTGGTTTTTTTGTTTGTTTGTTTGTTTGTTTTATCTCCTCTCTACTAGTCAGAAGGCTGGACCTGAAAATCATAGAAGATAAATGGAGTAGTCCAAGTCAAATGTGTTCTGTTTAATTGCCTGTGTCTGCATTATTTCTTGAAGTATTGAAGGACATGAGATCTATGGCTGACATTCAAATTTGGTCCAAGTTTTTTTTATTATTGATATTTTTTTGACTATCAAAAGCTCACAACTGGTCTAAAAGTGGAGAAGACGGGGGAAACGGAGAGGTGATTTTGGTTTTATAGTTAGTTTGGAAGAGTGAACAGTGCAATTTGAGTGCTAAAGCTAGGAATATCAAGTGTGATCATCTTAGTCTTTATTGATCATATCTAGTGTCTAGGCAATTGGAGGGGCCAGTGGACTGCTTAAATTGCAACTGGGACTCTGGGATTCTGTATTTAACTGAACAAACACAGACGGGAACTCATCACAGGAGAATGAACAAAATGAAAAGAAACTGAATGCCATGCCACACAGGATAGGATTGGGAACTTAGGAAGCCTTGGACTGGGAAAGAGTTAAAATAAAGGGGACAGACAGCTGCATGTGATTATGTCTGATATGGAGAAAGTTCTGAACTTAACTTTCTTTGACTCAAGCAGTAGAATTAATACTAGCAAATTAAAGTTTCATAGATTCTACCTTATTATGAGGAATAAAACAAATTTCTAGCAGTTCAAAGTGTCCCAGTATGGTTTGGGATGCTCTGGAGAGTGGAGTTGCAGGAAAGGTATGTGTGGCCAGATTATGTGACCTTAATGACCTTGAGGAGAACCTGCAATCTAAAGATGCATTTAGCATATAATCCATGGCTTGGCCTAATCCACAGTCAACTTCTTAATCTTTACATTTAAAAACAATGAGTAAAAAAACATATTGATTAGATTCTTTCATCCAAAACCAAGCCTAGAGCCATGCAGTTGACATTTAATTCATGTGTCCTACAAATTATGTAGCACATGGGGGAAACATATCTGTAAACAAAATGAAAATCCTTTAAGGGAAGCACTGAATAAATGCAATATCTCTGCTATATGCTTAGATTTGATTATTATGCACTGAGTAAATGGAATACTTTTGCTAAATGCTTAAACTTAATTATTGTGCAATTGGGTTTAATTATTCCTAGAAAAATTCGCTACCCTTATAAATTATTTAGAGTTCATAAAGTCAGGCTTTCTGAATTAGCACTGTATAGCACATGGAAAAAATCCACAAGGAGAAAAAAAATCACTTGTTTCTGAACATTTTTGGGTGCTATTAGGTTGTATAATGTGAAACTATTTGATCATTTTTATTTTATTTTTTATTTGATCATTTTTAATTAAAAATTTTATTGTAAAAACATACATTTCTCACAATCTGCTACCTTGAGAAATAATACAGAAAGATTTTATGTATCCTTAAACCACATCTTTACCCTTTAGTGGTATCAATGGTAATATCTTACAAAACTATACTACTTTTTTGGTGTACAAAATGATAATTTTTATACAGTTCAATTTAATACGTTATAAATGGATGCCCAAAATCACAAATTTGAGTGGATTAGGTTATGTGGCTATATCCTAAATTCATAAAGCATTCAAGTAACTTTGATGACATTGAAACATGGACCATTAGTAGTAATCCATGTGCATGTAGGTTGTGAAAGATCTAGCAGTAGGACAACAGGGCTGGTGATTAGATTTTTTTTCAAGTTTTTATTTAAATTCCAGTTTGTTAACATATAGCATAGTATTGGTTTCAGAAGTAGAATTTAGTGATTCATCACTTACATACTTGAAGACATGCTGTAGAGAGATCAGGACAATGCATATTAGGAATAGGTGTGATGCAAAAAAAAAAAAAAGGAATAGATGTGGTACTTTTGGGTAATGAGAAGACACGGAGTGGTGGGCACAGAGGCCAGAAAGAGCAAGGGGGTGAGGAAAGAGAAGCAACTTGGGGAAGTGCCAGATTAGAGTAGACTGTATAGTTTTTAGGTTGAGAGAAAGATGCTCAGAGAAGGAAATCATAGATGCAAGAGAGGCTAGAGGGTATGGAACAGGGGACAGTCAATAAGAGATTCATGTCAGAAAGGAAAAGACACCCCCTCCTCCAAGTCCTGCAAAAAAGAGAGAGGGTACTTGGATATTTAAATGTAACTAAGTGGAAATGTGTTGTGAAATTCATTTGGTCCCTTGTCTTTTCCTACATTTTATCTCATGCAGAATGCTGAAGTACAGAAAACTAGGACCAGGGATCGACCTGTGGGGATGAGCGGAAGACCCATCTTTAGCCTCTCCTGCCTCAGAGTGACCCAAGCTTCCCCTTCAAAAACCTGGAGAATGCATTAGAAAACTAATGGCATCCCTGATGGAATGAAATGGGTAAAATACTCAAACCCTCATCATCCTTATTTTATCAGGCTACAAAACTCAATCCTCACATCATTCTGTCATTTGGCAAATAAACTGCAATCTTGCAAAGGGTTTCATTGATTTCAGAGAGACTGAAAGCTACAGGGTGAACTGTAACAAGGATAAACAGGTCATTTGAACATAATGGCAATAGTGATTGGTCCTGTGAGTCCAGAATGGGAACAATCTGGACCCTGGTATATATCCAAGAGGGTTCCATTGGTTGGGAGCACATCTTGAGCTGAAAATGGGAGGGTCTTCCCCAGTGCAAGTTACTTTTGCCTGGATTAATAAAGACCTCAGAGTCAAGTAAACATAACTGCCCCACTGTATCAGCTGGCTAACCATGTCTGGAGTGGTATTTCTGCTGTGAACCCCATATTTGAGGGGAATGAAGACCAAGTAAAAGAATGTGTGGATGAGGGGGAACAGAACAGAGATGGCCACAGAATTGATTTGCTATAAATATTTGTTCAAGAAAAGAATGGGGAGAAGCTGAATGACAAGAGGAAAAAGGTCGAGAGAGAGGGAAGGAATGAGGAAAGCACGTAAAGTGATGACATGTGGTTATGATTTAGAGAATTTTTTTTTCAGAAATGGAAATGAATAAGTTTAAAGGGAGACAAGAAAATTTGTGAAAGGGGATGAGGATATGGAAGTTAAGAGAAGCAGATACAGCTTGTGATGGCACCACCACTGTAAATGTCATTGGGGTGCAACCCATAATTTGTGGTTGTCAAGGTTTAAAGCTTTAACTCCTGCCATTACCCCAGATGCTTAAGTAGGAATTCCAGTTACTCTGAACTCCAGTTCTGTATCCCCACCCCAAATTCCCTTGGGTGTAACACACATGTGAGAGTTCCAACATAAATATTTATAGGGCAAAGGACCTCAGAAAATGCAATCCATGTTTTCCAAATGGTATTCCAGAAAACCAACAAACCCACTTGCCTCCCCATTCCCTCCACTTCTCCCTCTTGTCTCCTGCCCTTCCTGTCTCCTCCTCTGTGTCTCTCCCCTTTCCTCACCTTATTTCTTTCCTTCTTTCAACATAAGCTTACTGACTACCACCATCTTCCATACACCTCACCCACAATGCTGAACAAAAACAGATATATGGCCCCTGCCTTGATGGAGCACATGAGAAAGTGGGAAAGGCAACTGTGACTTTCATAAATGGTAAATTGGACTTCCTTCATTACTGTAGAAGTTGAACTTTTAGTTTCATATCTGTGGTGGGTATGATGCTCATGGACATTTTAACCCAGGTATGAAAACCATGTGTGTGTGTGTGTGTGTGTGTGTGTGTGTGTGTGTGTATATATATATATCTGAACTTAATTTAATTCCTTACTTCCTGTTGCTCAATGAAAGAATTTGATCTTTCAAGTTTTATTCTGACTGTTTATTTTCAGGTTTAAAAATCAGCCCAATCCAGGAATTTCTCCTTCCAATTCAGTGATGGAAACATGATCCATTCTTTTTTTTTTATTGGAGTTCAATTTGCCAACATATAGCATAACACCCAGTGCTCATCCCATCAAGTGTCCCCCCTCACTGCCCATCACTCAGTCACCCCAACCCCCCCACCTCCCTTTCCGCTACCCCTTGTTCGTTTCCCAGAGTTAGGAATCTCTCATGGTCTGTCACCCTCCCTGATATTTCCCACTCATTTTCTCTACTTTCCCCTTTATCCCCTTTCACTATTTTTTATATTCCCCAAATGAATGAGACCATATAATATTTGTCCTTCTCTGATTGACTTACTTCACTCAGAATAATACCCTCCAATTCCATCCACGTTGAAGCAAATGGTGGGTATTCGTCCTTTCTGATGGCTGAGTCATATTCCATTGTATACATAGACCACATCTTTTTTATCCATTCCTCTTTTGATGGACACTGAGGCTCCTTCCACAGTTTGTCTATTGTGGACGTTGCTGCTATAAACATTGGGGTGCAGGTGTCCCGGCATTTCACTACATCTGTATCTTTGGGGTAAGTCCCCAGCAGTGCAATTGCTGGGTCGTAGGGTAGCTCTTTTTTAACTCTTTGAGGAACCTCCACACAATTTTCCAGAGTGGCTGCACCAGTTCCCATTCCCACCAACAGTGCAAGAGGTTCCCCTTTCTCCACATCCTCTCCAACATTTGTGGTTTCCTGTCTTGTTAATGTTCCCCATTCTCACTGGTGTGAGGTGGTATCTCATTGTGGTTTTGATTTGTATTTCCCTGATGGCAAGTGATGCGGAGCATTTTCTCATGTGCGTGTTGGCCATGTCTATGTCTTCCTCTGTGAGATTTCTGTTCATGTCTTTTGCCCATTTCATGATTAGATTGTTTGTTTCTTGGCTGTTGCCAAACTTTAATAAGTTCTTTATAGATCTTGGATACTAGCCCTTTATCTGATATGTCATTTGCAAATATCTTCTCCCATTCTGTAGGTTGTCTTTTAGTTTTGTGGACTGTTTCTTTTGCTGTGCAGAAACTTTTTATCTTGATGAAGTCCCAATAGTTCATTTTTGCTTTTGTTTCTTTTGCCTTCGTGGATATATCTTGCAAGAAGTTACTGTGGCCAAGTTCAAAAAGGGTGTTGCCTGTGTTCTCCTCTAGGATTTTGATGGAATCTTGTCTCACATTTAGATCTTTCATCCATTTTGAGTTTATCTTTGTGTCTGGTGTAAGAGAGTGGTCTAGTTTCATTCTTCCCATGTGGATGTCCAATTTTCCCAGCACCATTTATTGAAGAGACTGTCTTTTTTCCAGTGGATAGTCTTTCCTGCTTTGTCGAAGATGAGTTGACCACAGAGTTGAGGGTCCATTTCTGGATTCTCTATTCTGTTCCATTGATCTATGTGTCTGTTTTTGTGCCAGTACCACACTGTCTTGATGACCACAGCTTTGTAGTACAACCTGAAATCTGGCATTGTGATGCCCCCAGCTATGGTTTTCTTTTTTAATATTCCTCTGGCTATTCGGGTTTTTTCTGATTCCACACAAATCTTAAGATGATTTGTTCCAACTCTCTGAACAAAATCCTTGGTATTTTGATAGGGATTGCATTGAATGTGTAAATTGCCCTTTACATTTTCATAATATTAATTCTTCCAGTCCATGAGCATGGGCTATTTTTCCATCTCTTTGTGTCTACCTCAATTTCTTTCAGAAGTGTTCTATAGTTGTTAGGGTATAGATCCTTTACCTCTTTGGTTAGGTTTAGTCCTAGGTATCTTACGCTTTTGGGTGCAATTGTTAATGAGATTGACTCCTTAATTTATCTTTCTTCAGTCTCATTGTTAGTGTATAGAAATGCCACTGATTTATGGGCACTGATTTTGTATCCTGCCACGCTGCCAGATTGCTGTATGAGTTCTAGCAATCTTGGGGTGAAGTCTTTTGGGTTTTCTATGTACAGTAAACATGATCCATTCTTGTTCAAAATTCTCTCTACTCAAGGTTCAACCCCTTTCTCTCCCTTCTTGATATTGGTACCTAAGATTCTGGGAGGCTAGATGTATGAGGCTATAGCCTAGGACCATGGCTGGGGTAGGAAGGCACGTGGGGTCTGGCACTGTCCTGGGCCTATGACAGGATACAACTCACCTCATCAGCTTCCTCATTGGGGTGCTCTGATTCCCACAGCCATGTACATCTTCATGTACTTTAGATCAGTGTTAGTGATTCTTCTAATCCCCTGAAACACTAGAACTCATTTATAAACTTTATTATCCTTTGGTTCACTAATTTTAGCATCTATCTTCATTAATTCCTTCCTTTTCTTTCCATTTGGCTATTTATCTCCTCTAGCTTCTTAAGGTACATTTTGATGTCATTTACCTTTCTTCTCTATTTTTCACTAATAAAAAACGTTTAAGGTTATACATTTTATTCTGGGTACAATATTTACCAGGTGGCATGGATTGAGATTTATTGTTTTCTGAGTATTATTCTAAGGGAAGGGGATTATAATTGAATTTTTTATTTCTCTTTTAACATTTGCTTTAATTTGGATTTTTAATTTTCCAATATCCAAAGGGTTAGATTTTGTTGTCATTAATGATTGCATCAATGTCTGTGTTAATTGTATTTATAAACAAGTGCTTATAAATTGCTACTTTCAGGAATCTATAAGGATGCTACCTAGGAATTTCATAATTTTAAATTTTCATTAATGTTTCATGTACATGAAAAAAGTTTGTCCTAGGTTTGATATTACAAATATATATCTAACATATTGATATTTTTTGTAAATGTTTCCTCCCAAGCACATCCCAACTCTGACAACCTTATACTATATACATTTTACAACTCCAGAGCTCCAGTGTCAGAGCAGGGAGTGTCCTTTGTGCCCCATTTATCAGCTTCTCTATACTCCCAAATCAAGCAGGTCAGTGGCTGCCATTGGCAAGAGCTAAGTTGAGTATGTCCTTCCACCCCGCACTGTCTAAGCGAGCCCAGCCCATGTGGAGTCCACTGTATCATGGAAGGTATAGGTCCAACAAGGTTAATATTTTCTTTTCACTTATCCTTTGTCTCAAACCCCAACCAAAAAGTAAAATTATTAGGAGAACATTTTTGACATTCCAGCTTCCTCTCAGTTTGCATTTGTATGATTATCTGTTATCCACATTTTGTTTTTTACAGTTCCATGCTGTTTTGTGTAAAGCATTGCCTTTATAGACAGAGAAGTCACGTAGAGCAGTTTAAATCAAACCAAAAAACTTTTGTATTAGTAGAAGTATTTAAATCATTTTGGTCTGTTTTCTAAATTAATAATTTGTCCTCTATCACTTAATTTTCAATCTCTTTGTAATGTTCTTTGATGAATCCTTTGTTTTCTTTCTCTCTGTTTTTTTTTCTCTTGGTACAGAGAATACAGCCTCATCTTTCCACCATCAAATCTCCTAAGTTTTATGCATGTGTGCTCATGAACTCTACCCTCTGCTTGATCACTGCATTATAAGGAAATGTTCCTTCTGCTAGCATCTTCAGTATGAGAACATGGAGGCCCTAGATGTACTGCATTTTTCTGTCCTCCCTGTATATAGTCACTGTCTGCACTTCTGCACCTTCCTCTCTTTCTTCCTGATCTGTGCCAGTTGGGGTTTCTTCTCTAACACTTCAGTGAAACAAATCTTACAATGCACACCAGTGATCTGCATCTTGCCCAAGCTAAGGGACATGTTCCCATCCTCATCTTAGTGACTTATTCACTGCCTTTGACCGGGAAACTGCTATATTCTTCAAAATTCTTCTTCTGAAAGTCCCCGTGGTGCTACTTCTGTCTAGTTTTTTATTCCTACCCTCATTATCTTACCTCTTAGTATTTTTGCAGTTAACTCCTCCTCTGATCACATCATTAAATTTGTGGTGTATACTTGGGGTGTTGCTGTTGGTTCTCTACTCTTTTATGTTCTATCCCTATGTGATACTACCTGGTACCATGGCTTTAAAAACCATCATCTATACACTAATGACTCCCATGGCAGTATTTATATCTCCAGTCTCCTCAAACCTCAAACTCACCTTCAACAAACCCATTTGGATGTCTAAGATGTATCTTAGATCCAACATGTCTCAAACTTGGTTCTGGATTCTGTGCTTCCAAATATTTCTTGGATTTTTTTTCCATCTCATTAAATGGTGACACCTTCATCACACAAGAGTCTTCCTGCACTCCTCTCATTTCCAAAAGGTCTATATCTAACTCATCCATACATCCTGTTTGCTTAACATCCAGAATACATCATAAAGCTGACCACTTCTCTTCATCTCCACTGCCATAAACCAAGCTCAGTCCAACATCATTTCTCATTGTGCTACTGCTAAAGAGTCCTACCTAATTAATTGTCCTTAGTCAATACTGTCTAAGTTCTTACTGTGTGCCAGATGTTTTATAGGTATTAAGGATACATCAGTGGACAAAAGACATAAAGATCTCTGCCCTAATGAAGCTTACATTCTAATGAATGGAGACAGACAATAAAGAAAAGTGTGTTTGTGTGTGTGTGTGTGTGTCTTTGTGTATGTTAGGTGGAGGTGATAAGTATTATGGAGAAGAAAACAAAGGAAAAGAGGTGAGGAGGAAGTGGCTTGAGGGAGTTTAAATAAAGTAGTCAGAAAGCCATCATTTTGAGGATGATATTTTTATGAAAACATAAAGTAGACAAGGGAGTGGGATGTATGGAACCCAGATACAGGATATATGAACACCATACAGAGTGATCGTGGTTGGCATGCTGGAAGAACAAGCAGAAGGTTCAAGTGGGTGGGGTAGAGTAGAATGAGTAGAGGGGTGGGTAGTGTGTAAGGAGGACAATGCAGTCAGTGACATGGGGCCCTAACAGCCATTATAAAGACATGGGTGTATTGTAGAATGATTGAAGAGGTAAACCCCAGGAGGATTTGTTTTGTTTTGGTTAGCTTTCTTAAAATTAAAATGACTTCTAAATTTTAGAATAGTTTTAGATCTACTCAGGTATAGTAAAGATAGTGCAGAGAGCTCCATATAACATTCACCTGGTTTTCCCTATTGTTGACATCTTACACTGGCCATGATATAATTGTCACAACTAAGGAACCAATGCTAGCATATTAATGCTAACTAAACTCCACTCTTAATTTGAATTTCACTAATGTCATTTTTCTGGTATTCTATCTAAGAGACCTCATCACATTTAGCTGTCATGTGTCCTTAACCTCCTTTGGACTACAACAGTTTCTCAGATTTTTCTTGTTTTGGATGATCTTGGCAGTTCTGAGGCATACTAGTCAGAATTTTGTATAATATCCTTCAATTTGGGTTTGCCTGGTGTTTTCTCATGATGAGACTGGGGTCATTTCTCATGGCTAGATGGGGTTTTGAAGGGAGAACACTGACCACAAAATACATAAAATTAGAATATAACAAAGAATAGCAAAAACACCGTTGAGAAATTAGATAAATAAGATATATTTCTTAAAAATATCTTTCATTAAAGAGTAAATCTAAAGAAACATTATAAAATATCTGAAACAAAAGCATCCTATATAAAAACAAGTGGTAATGTACCGCCAAGCTGTGCTTAAAGAAAAATTAACAGTAAGTGAACTAGGATTTTAAATCCAAAAGATGAAAAAAAGGAAGCAACACAGAAATCTAAATCAAATAGGGCATAAAAGCAGAAATTAATTAAATAGAAAATAAACAAAAAGTACAGTAAATTAAAAAAGAGCAAATACTACTTTGAAAGAACAATAAAATAGACAACAGAGAGAGGGAGGAAGAGAAAAGAGAGAGTATATATACTAATATAAATAATATTAGTAATGAATAATGGAATACAAACATGTAAAAAAATAAGCATCAATAGGGGTGACTTTATACTAATAAATTAAAAATCCATGAAATGAACAATTTTCTAAGAAAGTATACATTTCAAGATTGGTCTTAGAGGGAGACAACAAAGACTCATGATCAGTAAATAATAATAATAATAACAATAATAATTGAAATGGTGGCCCATGCTATCTCATCCCAAAAGTATTAGGCCATGATTTTTCTAGCAACTTTTTAGCAGAAATCAAGACATTTATTTCATGTTATATCTTAACTGTTTGTGAAAGAAAATATTAAAGCACAAATTATTTTATAAGGATTGAAGCACAGTCTTATGAAAATTGGAAAAGAGACACACAAGCATGTACACCTTTGTTTAAAAACATAAAGAAAACAAAACTTATTTCCTTTCTGGTTTCACTTCAGGGAAATACTGACTCATTTTTGTGGTTAGTACAAATTCATCTTTAAAAAAAAAAGATTTATTTATTTATTTGAGAGAGTGAGGGCATGAGCAGGGAGAGGGGCAGAAGGAGAGAATCTCAAGCAGACTCCATGCCCAGCACAGAGCCCAATATGGGTGTTGATCTCATGACCCTAAGATCATGACCTAAGCCAAAATCAAGAATTGGTTGCTCAACTGATTGAACCACCCAGGCACCCATACAAATTCATCTTTGTGGTTGATACAGTTTAAGGGGGCTTTGATTTTAAGTGCACAATATGCTAATATAATACTCCCCATTCACTTCTTCTATACAGGGTGGGCAGTTAAAACCATTTAAAAAATGGTCATTAGGGAGAGATTTCCTTCTAAATGTTGAGAGAGATGTGTTTCAGGAGAAAATAACATTTACTAATTCTTGCATGGCAAATTCCGGGCTGATCCTTTAGATAATATTTTGTGGTGAGAAGCAAGATAAGACTATCTTTATAATTTGGTTCATTCTACCTTGGCTGTGAAGTTGTCCTAACTTACCACCACTGATTTGATACAACTTCTTTATCATAAAATAAACTCCTGCTTGTACTTGCCTCTATTTGCTAACCAATTCCATTCCATGGATCTGATCCCATTCTCATCTCTGAACTCACTCTTGTCAGTTAGGAATGCTTTCAGCCAACTACAGAGGCACTAAGAGGCAAGAGAAAGGTGATTGCTGGTCCCCTTTCTTTTGCTCATTTCTATTTCTTTTGGCTTGAATCTTTTGGTCTCTTCAACATGGTGACAGGATACCTACTGTGTCCTCATTCAAATCAAGAAGAGGGAAGAAAGAGGGCAAGGGCAGCATCAGGAGGGTCTGACCCATAATATGAATCAAAACAGGGTCTTCTGACTCTCTCTAATTTCAAGTAACACTCAGGTAACTATCTGTATTTTATGGTAGCTCTCTACATTTCATAGCATGAGAGAAAGGTTTAGGGATGGCTTTTCCAGTTTCAAATTGACATGCTTCTTTGTTACTATTAGTAATTCCTTCACTTTTCTCTTCATTGCTTTGTTTCCCTCCTTCCCTCCTCTCCTTCCTTCCTTTGTTCCTTCCTTCCTCCTTCCTTCTGAGCTGAAGGCTGATGCCCAACCAACTGAACCACTCAGGTAACCCAATGTTTGGGAGTTTAAAATGAGCAACCATTTTGAAAAACTAATTAGCAATTTTTAATAGGACAAATATACACTTGCCTGAACAGCCAGCTGTTTGGCTCTTAGGTATACACCAAGAGAAATGAAAAAAAACTATGTTCATAAAAAATGTTGCACAAAACAATCTCTTATATTCATACAGTTGGTACTGTACAACAATAAAAATGAACAGTTTATATACATAACAAAGTGGATGGATCTAAAAAATATGTTGAGTAAAAGAAGCAATACACACACAACTACATATTGTATAATTCTATTTATATGAAATTGAATAGCAATTAAAACCATTTTCTTATGATAGAGGTCAGAATATAATTACCTTAGAAATTGCTAAGGGACACAAGGAAACATTATGGGAGGTCACCATGTTCCTTAACCTGGATAGAGGTTACATGAATAGGGATCCCTGGGTGGCTCAGTGGTTTAGTGCCTGCCTTTGGCCCAGGGTGTAATCCTAGAGTCCCAGTATCGAGTCCCGCATCAGGCTCCCTGCACAGAGCCTGCTTCTCCCTCTGCCTGTGTCTCTGCCTCTCTCTCTGTGTCTCTCATGAATAAATAAATAAAATCTTTAAAAAGAAAGAGGTTACATGAATATATATAATCAATAAAAACTTATTATACATCTTACATTAATTTAATTTTTTAAAAAAGCCTAGGTCTCTGTCCTTTCTATATTCTATCTCCCTGATCTGACAAGAACTAAGAGAAGCTTCCCATTATTGGTTTAAAGTTCTGTTTCTTTCCATTTCTCCTTGTAATTCCTGCAGCTTTAACTTCTATATTTTGAAGTCAGGTTATTTGGTGCATAGAAATTTCTGTTTTCTTTTCACTGTGAAAGACTGCCACCATCAGGTTACAAAGAAGGCCTCTCTCTCCAAATGAAATCATTTTTCCCTGGGTTTGTCTGATATTTATTTCTTGGCTTTTACATTCTCTTTACTTCTGATTTACATGTTGTATCTTCTCTTTCTTTCTTTTTAAATTGTGTCATTAAGTATATTTACATTGTCATGCAATCATCAGCATCATCCACCTCTAGAACTTTTTTCATCTTGCAAAACTAAAACACTGTAACCATTAAATGATAACTCTCCATTCCCTCCTCCTTAGCAACCATCATGCTACTTTCTGTCTCTATGAATTTGACTACCCTAGTTACTTCATGTTAGTGGAATCATGCAGTATTTTTCCTTTTGTGACTACCTTATTTCACTTAGCATAATGTCTTCAACATTCATCCCTGTTGTAGCATGCATCCTTTGTAAGGCTAAATCATATTCCATTGTACATGTATACCACATTTTGTTTATTCATTCATCCATAGATAGACACATAGACACTTGGGTTGCTTCTACCTTTTAGTTATTTTGAATAATGCTGCTATGAGCATATGTGTACAAATATCTCCTGTGGCTTACTTCTTTCAATTTTTTTTGTGTTTATATGTAGAAATGGAAATGCTAGATCACATGTAATTCTATTTTTAATTTTTTGAGGAACTGCTATACTATTTTCCATAGTGTCTTACCATCTTATATTCCTACCAACAATACACAAGGATTCCAATTTCTTCATCTTTTCATGAATACTTGTTCTTTTCTGTTCATCTGATAATAGTCATCATAATAGGTTTGAGATGGCATCTTACTGTTTTAAATTTTGCATTTCCCTAATAATTAGTGATACTAAGCATCTTTTTCTGTGCTTTATTGGACATTTGTACATTTTCTTTGGAGAAGTGTCTATTCAAGTCCTTTGCCCACTTTTTAACTGCGTCGTTTCTTTTCCATTGTTGAGTTACAGCAGTTCTTTATGTATTCTGAATATTAACCCTCTACCATAAATATGATTTACATATATATTTCCCATTTCATGGGTTGCCATTTCACTCTATTCCTTTTGTCCTTTGATGCACAGATTGATTTTGATATTCATCCAACTTCTTTATTTTTTCTTTTGTTTCCTGTGCTTTTGGTACCATATCTAAGAAACCAGTGACAAATCAAATGTTATGAAATTTTTCTCCTGTGTTTTCTCCTAAGAGTTTTTTGGCTTTAATTTGCACATTTGGGTCTTCAATCTTTTTTCTATTCTTTTGCTTGCAATTTTTTCTAATCATCTACGGGCATGTACTTCATACCACTGATCTGTGCACTGAAAAATGTCGTTTGTTTCTGTATTCAACTTGAGAATAATTGTTTGTTTCAGTGGATTTATTTTTTAAATTTACTATCTTAAAACACATGCTACGTTTTATGTTACTTTGCTATATTTTTATTTTTCTGTTTCTTTGATCATTCTGCTTCCTTTTTCAACTCTTGTATAGTATAGATACAAAATAATTCACGAAAAATGAACAATGATAGACATTATGATTCTGTTTCATATATTTGAGGAAGGGTTTCTGTTGTCTTTATATGTTAAAAATATAATGGAATCTTTACTAGATTTCTTTGGCTGATTTTTTTTCTCCTCAAAGTTTAATATATCATTATAATATCTTCTGGCATAAACTGTTTCCAGATATTAATGAATCCAACCTGGAAGCTTTTTCTTTTGCAGATAATCTTTTCTGTTTGTACAATTGTTTTATTCTCTCTGTATCTCTTAAGCTCCAGTTGAAGTTTTTCAACCCATGTCTTGTTTTTTCTCATCAATAAATTCCTTCAGTAGTTACAATAATTATTTATTGAGCTGACATTCTAACAGGACATGAGGATAAAACTAAACAGAATGAAGACATTCCCTACCTTCATGGAGCTTACAGTCAAGTGGGAAAGACAGATATTCATCAAATTAGCACACAGATAAATGTAATATGATCATTTACAGCTTTGACAGGAAGATGGAATCAGAGAACAATGAATGGGAATCAACTCATTGAAGTAGGGCATAGGGGGTGGATGCTCAGGGATTTAGGCTATAGTGATTCTGTATGTAAAGACCCTTAAGCACAAGGGAGGTTGAAGTCTACAGAGAATTAAAAACTTTTCTGAAAAAAGAGCATCTGGAAACTCAGGCAGGAAAGTCAGACAGCTCAGGGTCCTGTCGCTCATATTAATGATTTGAATCTTAGTTATAAGAGCAATGAAAAACTCCTGAAGAGTTCTAACTGTGTTGGCAAATGATCAGATCTATCTTTTAAGAAGACCACTCTGACAACATTGTGGAAAGGTGATTGGAAAGGGTATGAATGGATGTGGGTTTAATGGAGGTAGCATAGAGAAATGGCTGTGTAGGTGCAGAAAATGGATTGATTTTTAAACATACATAGGAAATAAAAATGAGAGAAGTCAGTGTTCTGATGGCAGAAGGGAGCAGGGTTTTCAAAGGTGGTGCCGTCCAGGGAAATAAGGGCACTGGAAGAGGATAGGTTTGGGGGATAGGAGATCATAAGTTTAGCTTTAGACACGTGGAGTTTCATCCACTTATTTATTAACTCATTCAACCAAAATGTGCTGATTGCCTGCTGTGTATCAGGCATTGTTGCCAGTCCTAGAGATTTAGCAATACATAAATTGATGAGCAAGTTCTCAGTATCTTCACACCATCCAAGAGTACCTATCAGGTGGTCATTTGGACATAAGTGGTCTGAAACTCAGGATGTAGGTCTGAGGTCTCTGTTGGAACTATATATTTATGCATCATTTGCATGTAGGTGATAATTGAAGCTGGGATAAAAATGAGATGATCTGAGTCTTAGATTCTAAGATGACAACACTGAGTAAGAGGAGGAAAAGGAATCCTTGGGATTATACCTCTTAAATGGCTGGGATAGAAAGAATATGCGAGGAGCCAGAGAAAGAGCTGGTAGAGAAATAGGAGGAAAACAGGAAAAGCTGATTCAGACTAAAGAGAAACAGGACAAAGAAGTCAATAGTATTGAGTTTGGCCAACAATTTGATCTGATGTGGCCTGAACAATATCCCTTGTGACATGGAGGTTACCCCTGACCACCAAGGGCTATTTCATCGGAATCATGGGTTCAGAGGAAGTGTGGAATTGGTGGAAGGTGAGTAGGAGGTGAGGAAATTAATAGATCAAGAATGGAGGCCTCTTTCAAAGGAGTAGGGGGTGACATGGACTCTGGAATCAGGAGCCCAAGTGTAAATCCAACCCTACCATTTATTATTGACACCATTATCTCATGAGTAATAATAGGACAATGTAGGACCTGCCACATAGAGTGTGGGTGAAGATTACATAAGACAAATCATAGTAAGTACTTAAAACAATGCCTGGCTTACAAAGGCTTAATAAATGTTAATGCTTAGTGTAGTTATATATGTGGGGTCAGAGGAGACTTCTGTCTTTCCTTTCTTCCATTCCTCTTCCCCTTTCCTTTCTCTTCCTCCTCCTCATCCTTTTCCTCCTTCTTCATGCCCCCTTCTTTCTCCCTCTCCTTCCTGCACTTCTTTTTTAATGAGGTACTTGAGTATTCCATATGTCACATTTTTAATTATTCTAGGAAATCTAACCCATAGATTATGTGGGAAGTACTGATGATTTCACACACATGCACACACACACACATACACACACACACACACTCATATGGACATTTTTCCAGCAAAGAGGCTGTATGCCAAGTAAAAAAGATACAAGAAAACAGTCAAATGGAGCTTGGAAATTGATGATAAAACATGCATACTTAAAAATAACTTTGTTACTATAATGGTTACTTCTGAAGCAATTTTTTTCTGAAAAATATTGGTCTTCTATATAGAAAAATGAAAAATATGAGCTGCTTCTCACAGTGAATTAAGAGCTGTGTACCGAGTCTCTTCTTCCAACTGATTTGAAAATTTTTACATAATAAAAATAGTATATAAATTTGTAGGTATGTACTCCCACCATTACATTATCTTTATTAATTTAGCAAACGCTTCTTAACCTGGTACTTTGCAGAGGGCTAGTGATACTAAGGAGACTAGGTTGCAGTAGAGCTCAATGCTTCAGCTCTACAGCAGCTGTGGAGCATGTTGCCGGTCCCTAGAAAAGTGGGGGAAAGGTAGGCCTGGAAGGTCTGGAAGGATGAGTTCTTAAGCTGGGAAGAAACAGTGAGCTCCCTGGGCACTTGGAACAACATGTACAAAGACTCAGATGTACAAAGGGAAATGTGAATTTGGGGAACCCTGAAAGGATTCATGCAACCAGAAAGTACCACTCCTGGGGAGAAGAGGTTATAACATCAAACCTCAATCTTAAAAACCATTTCTCTCCAAGCATTTTGGGATACTTTGAGACCATTTTTTCTCCTACTCCTTGACAGTTTAATTTTCTAGGATATTTTTCACCCTAGTGCATATTTAGGTATAATACCTAAATAATAAATACGTTTATTTAATAATCATACATTGGCTGCAGGCCAAAGCGGGGCTCATAAACACTTCTATTTAAAAAAAAAAAAAGGAAAACCTTCTTTGGTTCTTGAAAGTACTAAACCTGTCTTATGCAAGACCAATTTTAAACTTACCCCAGCTATTCTGCTGCCAAAGCTGAGGTCAAAACTCTTTAATGTAAGCAATTGTGATAAAGTTTTAGAGCAGGGAATTATTAAGCTTGAAAAACAATAATAAGTTATAAGAGCTTTTGAAGAAATTAGGGTGTTTTTTCCAGATTAGGAGGAAAATTGGCTGAATAGCCAAAAGAGTTTGAAAGTAATATTGCACACTGTGTTGTGATGTCTACAGATTCCACTTCCGGGGTGAGCTCCTCCAGTGGTTTAACTGGAAAAGCCATATACTCAGTGCACCAAAAGGGCTCTGGCTTGGTTTTCATTGAGTCAGAAATGACATTGCTGAGCAACCCGCAGAGTTTTCTGGAGAGAGGCTGAGTTGAAGTGACTTTGCATGCTTTATGTTGCCGAACAAATGTCAAGTGGTGGTGGTGGGGCACCCAATGAAAGTTCATAGCTATGCCATTCTCTGTAATTGAAAATGCTATGTAAAAAAATAAAATATGTCAACAGTTCCTGCTGCCTGCCTTGCATCCCAGAGAACCATGTACATTTTCAGTTATCCCTGAAACTTAAAAGCATTATAACCACAGAGATTGTGAAGGAGCAGCTGGTTTGCAAAGCTGCTTTGGGTAAACCTGTCAGAGTTCATGAGAAAACAGAATCTGAATACAGACGCTGCACATAGGGGAAATCAATTGCTTTTTCTACAAAATAAAAAAGAAGAGTTTTGCTTAGGGCAATGTGACGATGCCTTGCAACTGTTCTGCATTAGCTGCAACTTTCTTCTCGCTTTCTTACCGCCCAATTTTCCTTTATTCTACAGCGAACAGTTGAGGTTGTGTGTTGCGCACTGGGAATATCTAAACTGGAAATAATTAAAATATATATTTCATTTATAGTGGGCCTTATGTGAGGAGAAGTAAAGATTGCCACAGCTTCCTGAGTATATGAGTTAATGATGTGTTCTGCATTTTCTCAATTTTCCACATTTTAACTGCCTCTGTTCCTTATTTGGGGGTAGGGGCCTTTGAGAGGCATGGGATACAGACCCACTCGAGCACAAACTTATAGCACTGAAGAATGGGGAGGATGCCGTGGAGAGGCTCAGGCTAATCTTGTAGTTTCTTGACGCCATTCTCCTCCAGTTTCTTTCTTCAATGTCAGAGCTAGTGTGTTATCAAGGAGGTTTTCCAGCCAGAGATTGGTTTAAACCCATTGTGGTATTCCATTAGGGTATGTTTTTAGAACATAACAAATAAGTGGCTTTTCTAAATGAAGTTCCAAAAATAATTATTAAAAAAGGAAAATACAGAATCACTACATGAAAAAAAAAAACCCACACATCTGTGTGTGTGTGTGGGTGTGTGTGTAGTAGTAGTAGTAGTAGTAGTAGTAGTAGTAGTAGCAGTAGTAGTAGTAGTAAGTACATTCGATACATATTTACAGCAGAATGAAGTTCATTGGGAGGATAAAGGGAAATTCCCATTTTTCAGAATTAATTTGGTTGTCATTTTGATGAAGTCTAAGCTAGCATAAACAAAGCCAGGAATGGGATACAAAGACTAAATTGATTATAAATCTTGAAGCTTGTTTGTATGACTGGGTTGCATGAAGCTTGAAAAGGAAAGAGTGTCTTACACAGAGTTACAAGTGTGCTTTTGGTCATGGTTAACTATAAAGAGAAGAAATATGAAAATCATTTCCAAAATGTTTGGAGATAGAAACTTTATGGAGGGAAATCCAAGAGGTCAGGATGCATTCTTATTTATCATGTTATTTTTCTATTGCAAAGAAATATTATTTCTAGAAGAGTTGGCTCAAAGTGATAACTACAGGCAATGAGTTGAAAAATACGGCATGAAGAGCACGAAACATTTTACCCAAGATAATTCCCATAAAAAGTCATTGACAGTATAAAAAAGCATCTTTCTTTATGATTTGGCTCACTGTGGGGCCTTAAGGGAGGAACATTTTCCAAACTGCCTGACGTTCTAGCACTAGACAGTAGATTTCTTTGAAATTACATCCTGACATCTCTGCAATCAGGTGATTATGAATGTCCATCTCATTGAATGGAATCTGAATTTACTAAGACCAGTCAGAATAGAGAACATTTCTGATGATTGGGAAAAGACGAGGGGAGTAAACATAGAAAGAAATGAGTGGAGTTCTGTCTTGAGGTTGGAATCTCCGGAGACAGACCTTGAGAAAGGACTTGAGTATAAGCAACCTGTTGGGAAGTGATCCCAGGTAAAGTGAGGTCAAGGAAGCGGAGGAAGCCAACAAGTATTCTATTGTGGGAAAACCTGCAGGGTACCCCTGGGAAACTGTAGAACACTCCTCAGAATTGTCCCACTCAGAGGAGACTGTGTGGGTCAGGAGGAAACAAGGGTCAGCCCTCCCTGGCATTCCCACCTGCTGCTTCTACAGCTGACAAAACGTTGGTTAGGGCAATATGAAGTTATTCCTTTGAATGGGTGAGCACAGCCCTGCCCACCATGAGCACAATGCCCATGGTTGGCTCTGGTTGGTTGGCCTTTTTTGACCATAAGCCGCATGATGCTAAGACACAATTTGAATATTCATATAAATCTATCATGACCCTTCATGGAAGGGTCCCATAAAAACAGACTGCTGTACCCCAACTCAGATCTCTTGTGTGCTATTTGCTTCTTTCATGGGATACCAAGCAAGAATATTGAACAAGTGTGTAAAAATGTTAACATTTAGTAAAATGGTTTCTGAAACAACTAGATTGTATCTGACACATGCTTTACTGACAGTGAATCAGACATCAGCTTTGTTCAAAGATAACTCATTTTTATTTTCTGATCACTGCACACAGTTCTGTACAAGGTACTTTGCTCAGGCTTCCTTACTTAGAAAAAAGAATGCTAGTATAAGTACATCATTGGAAGTCAGAGTGTCTTTTGCCTTCCTGGATTCATTCTGTGCTCCCTCCCACTTTATTCTTAAAAGTTTGTGAACTTCTTGTCACCAATAGACAGACACCTTAGATCCAAATATATGCCAGTATTACTCTGAGCAGAAAATAATGGTATGATCAACAAAAAGGGCTCTGCTTGATACTGTAGCTTCTTAGGTTTGTGTTAGGAATATATCTCCCAATGTCTGGGAAAAAATGGAGAGAATCACTTGTCTCTCTCAGATTAACTGTCATTCCCATCACCTCCAAACACATGCATGTTTCTAAATATATTGATAAAAGATTCAGAGACTCCATGGTGAAAGTTGAGTGCGGGTTTGCAATCCAAGAAGCCTACACTCATGAAGGATTAAGATGGCAAGAAGTCATCATCATGCCTGGGTGGCCTCTGTGAACTTGTCAGCAGATTGCTTTCACTTCAGAGCTCCCTTCAAACTGTCTCTTCACTTTCACTCACTTGGACGACAGGCACGAGAAGCAGAATTGTCAGGAGGGACTTCTAGAGATGCTGTTGTTTTGCCTTTTACCCAGGCTCCTGTGTTCCTGTGTGTAAATCTAAATGAGAATCTGCAGTTCTTACCTGGGCATGTGCTAGCACACTTCCTGGTGTGAAACCAAGAACTGAAACATCATCATCTTCAATGAACACTCCTCAGGATTATTATTTCTGGTTTTAAGTAGTGGAAAAAGCCCAGGCTCTGACTGCCAAGGGGAGAGACCGTAAACTTGTAATTAGCCCTGCCTGGTGCCCAGGGCTTCACACATAGAATTTTATTCCGTCCATCCTAATGCCCCATCTCTGGAGTTGGTATCTTGATCTTGATATTACAGGTTGCAGGGGTTTGGACTCAGGTTCAACTTATTCCAAAACACCGCCCTCCCCCCACCCTCCCCCCACACACAGTATTTTCTTTAGGACAAGACATTCCCCTTACATGTTTTGCTTTTAGCAGTTTACAAAGTGCTTTTGCATATGGGTTCCTTTTACCTTCATAACAAGCTGCGATATTCTGTACTATTTCCCCTATTTCACAGATCAGGAACTTGAGGTGTGTGAGATAAGGGCATGTGGAAGGGCAGTAAGAGATGGAATCATCTGGCTCCAAATATTGCACTATGGAGAAGACAGACTAGCTTACACCACTTTCTGAATTTTGTACCCAAACAGCAAAGCAAACACAGCAGACAGATTCCCTGCACACACAGTGAGATTCTAGGATTTCCTTTCTCACACACATACTGGGTTTGCTATATTAAAAGTTGCTCTTCTGTCTACTGAGAGGTGGGATCTAAGGCCCCTCCTCTTGAACCTGCACTTGACCAATAGAATACAGTGGAACTGATGCTCTGCAATTTCTGTGGCTGGTCATAAGAAGCCCTGCAGCCTCCTTCTGGGCTCTGGAACACTGTGTTAAAGACAGTTCACTCTCAGGCAAGCCAGCCACCACAAACAAAGTTGAACAGCCTTGAGACCATCATGCTGTGAGGAGCCCACACCTGGGAAGGGTGTGACACTGTGAGGGAAGAAATTATCCTGGGAGTGGGTCCTCTAGCCTAAGCCACCCTGGTGGTCAGAGGCAAATCGTCCAACTGACAAAATCATTAGAAAAAAAAATGGTTATCTTAAACCACTAGGTCTGAGGTTGTTCTTACACAGCAATAAAGTACTGGGACATACTGTGTTCAGGGCAAATTTTGAGCAAAAATTTGAGAAAAATTTTGAGCAAAATTTGCTCTGAGCATCCCATATGAATGTTTTTTTTTTCTCTCCTTTCTCCATTTTAACTCCTTCAGCCCCAGCTTAGCACATGGGCTCCTTTATTAAAGAATGATCCCTCCATGGCTGGCTTGGAGACTGGGGCACCTGTGAGGGAAATGGATCTGTCTTCTATTCATGACCTTGCCCTCGCCTGTGCATCTAGGTTCTTGCTCACTATTGGAACTGATAGGGGGTCCAGACCACTTTGTTATGCTCACTGGATGCCACTATAGCACCAAAGAAGAGCATTAAAAAATGTCTTAAATAAAGTCTGTCAATCAAAACTGCCCTTAACAGCTACAGGGAAAAGAACTCTTGTCCTTGCCTCCCTTGAGCCAAAGAAAGCTACAGAAGCAACTTGAAGCTCATGTCCTTCTGATGTTGAATCTGTTTCTTCTCTAGACAAGGCATATAAGATCTGAATCTTACCTCTGTGTCCTAACACTATGAATTCTATAAACTTGCTAAATGGGTGATGGAAACTTGTTACCATCTTGCTACTAAAAGAATCATCCATTGTGGTCCTCAGCAGAGGGCAGAAAAAAGGTGCCAAAGACTGACTTTGATTTATGCTTTTCTCTAGGCTTCACCATGGCAACGAGGACATAACACAGCTATAAAATTGAGGAAGTATTATTTGTTTTAATTCCTGACTTTATTTGTGATTCAGTAATGTTGCTGGTCACGCTGTATGGATTTAAGATATTTTGGCTTTCCACACTCAACAGTACTTAGCTGTCCACACCCCCTGTTATGAACTGGTTAGAGCCTCTCCCCTTAAATATTTATTGAAGCCTTAACCCCTAAGCCAATTGTTTTAGGAGATGGGGCCTTTAGGGACATAATTAAGATTAAATGAGGTCATAAGAGTGGGACACTAATCCAATGGAACTACTCCTTAAAAGAAGAGGAAGGGTCACCAGAAATCTCTCTCTGCGTGTGTACAGAGGAAAGGCATGAGGACACAGTAAGAAGGCGGCTTTCTACAAGCCAGGAGAAAAGGTTTCACTGACACCAATCCTGATAGCATCTTGGACTTGAACTTCTAGCCTCTGGAACAGTGCAAAATAAATTTCTGTTCTTCAATCCACCTAATCTGTCGTATTTTCTTATGGCTGTGCCAGCAGACTAATACACCTCAATTCTGGTTGTTTTTTGTTGTTGTTTTTTGTTTTGTTTTGTTTTGTGTTTTGTGTTTTTTTTGTTTGTTTGTTTTGTTTTTTGTTTTTTTTTTTTGTCAGATTTTATCCTCTTGGAGGGTCAGGGATGAGATGTTTATAAATTCAGTTTGTCTCTTTTGCTATTTTGGGATCTTTGAAAATATTTTCTTTCATGATTTTGCATGTTGCTTGGGATCAAAATCTATATCTTTTAGAAAGAAAACTCAATTGGGTAGACTTGTGCAAAATAAGCATTTGGTGGAGTGGGGGGGTTGCCTTCAAACATGAAAATATATGGGAATCCCTGATAATTTCAAGATCTTTCTTTCAACTAAGCTAGGAGCAGGCACATGATGTAGAGAAGTTCATTACTCACTGTAGAGCTGGTTTCTGTTATGTCTGGGCACTTGCAGATATTTGATTAATCATCCTTTCCTCCTGATGGTACCATCATTTCAGTGAGTTGTGGACATGTAGAATCTATAGCAGGAGAGTGAAGAGATCAGTACGCCCTACTATGTTACCTCCCCACACTGTTTTTGAGATACATTGGGGCCAGAATGAACAATCAGCTATAGGATACTGAACAGGATGGTTTGAATCAAGGAAGGAAATGTTTGGAGACCGTTGTGTGATTTGCTTCATGGGGATATGTTTTTATGACTCAGGAGTGGCATCAAGAAGCTGAAAGACTAGTTAATTGCCATGGTGCTATGGATCTTGGCTGAATATTTGTTACTGCTAGCAGATGTGTGAGTGTGAAACTCAGGACAGCTGAGGTCATTAAATTACAACATCAGTGTTAGCGAAGAGGATGCTACCCACTCAATTGATTTTCCAGGACTTAGTAACCAGAATCAAGACATAGGACTGAATTCTAGTCATTTAATATCGCAATGATTTATTAAACTTTGTGAATATCAGCATGTAATTTTATTTAAAACACTGTAGGGCAGGCATGGGGTGAGCCACTAGGATATTCCTTTAAGAAAGAACTTGCTGACCAGCTGTGAGGAGAACAGAGAGGAGGTAATCCTCAGCTGCAGTATTTTTGGAATGTGCCACTGCATTTGCACTGAGGCTTCACACTTTCCAGGCAGCCCCTGGTCAAAAAAGGAATATTCTAGGGTCTGGTTGTCTTTACTCAACACTGGAACTTCCTTGTATTTTCTCAAGACTCCCTACAAGCTGAGGCTTTTCTTACACAGTCCTCCTTTCTCCCTTTACTTTTTTTCTCCAGATATGAGACCTGCATCATGATCTGAAGACTTTCCGTTCCTACTCCTTTGCTCCTCCCCATCATTTGCAGGTATTACCCCCAATAAACCTCTTGCACTTATAATCCTCCTTTGGCATTACTACCCAAAGGACTCAATTGACATACACTGAATAGGGTAAAATGACTAATATTTCACTGCTTTCTTAATCTCCTATCTCAGGTCTGCCAAGGGCCAAGAGAACTATGGAGCAACCCAGAAATTCGGTTGGGGCTTTTGTTACTGTATTTGAGAACCAAAAAACACTTCTTTTTTTTTGTTTGACTTGATCTAACTCTCTAATCTTTAAAGAAACTAGGTTGTTCAAAATTTATTTTGCATCTAAAGTATTATCATGATTGTTTTTTTTGTCTCTTCATAGTTATACGACCAAAGAACTCTCTAACTAGATTTAACATAGCAATATTTTAAGCATAAATTTCATTATAAAGGAGCTTCACCATGGAAAGGCTTATTAATCATGTTATTGCTGTTTTTAGACCCTTGTCTAAACCAAAGCATCATTTGTGAATAAATTATGAGGTCTTTAGAACTCAGTGACAGAATTTGATGTCTTAGAAGTCTTATAGCCATCACATCTAACACCAAAGCAGGGGTGTGGATGATTCATACTTCTTGCTCCATTGTGCAGCCTTCTTCTCTAAGGAAAGAGAAATCCTTGAGACGCAAGGAAGTTGAGCTCTAAACACTATCATCGGTGGCTGCTGCTTTGAGTAATGGCAGCAGCCACTCCTGGGAAATCAAAGACAGCATATCAACTTGCATTGTTGGGTTGACCATTAAATCAAAGGGGAAAATTGTGGGTGTATTAGGTCTTGAAGTTATCCAGGGCTTGATTACTATTAAGGGCTTGATCTGTGTCTTGTAGTCTTTTTAGCATCCAGAAAACCACACCATTTGCTAAGACGTTGAAAAAGAGAAGATAGTTAGGCATGTATAATAGTTCTAAAATTACAATTAAGAATAATCAAGATACTTGGCTATAGGAATCCTCTCTTGTTTAGGTGGATTGTAGAGAGTTATTTTGGACTGATGATCAGTCAATATTGCAACTGTTAACATGTGATTTAATATCTAAAGTTTGCACACAAGCTGATGGCTTCCATAGTTTTCCAAGACTAGATGGAAGTAAAACTCCTGGAATAAAAATCTTGTCTCTTTCTAGCTGTGTGATTCTGGACAAGTTAATGAACCTCTCTGAACCTTTGTTTTCTCATGAGTAAAGACAGTGACCCTGGTATGAGCTCATGGAACTGCTGTGAGAAATATATGCTTGAAATAAACTTTGCACAAAGAATTTCAGACAGGAATAGCGGTAATAGTGGCAGTGAATGGAAAGCAAAAATGTATACAAAATATTGGGAAATTACTTGAAGCCTTATTTACAGTACCCATTTTGTTTATTGAAACATTTTTTAAAACTGAAAATATAAGAAACTCTAGCCAGTCAAGTAATAAATGTTATTATAAATTCTGAATTAGTAGGATTCATTGAATATGGTAAATAGAGTACACTGAAAACCTTTAAGATGATCACTAAATTTACTTGAAGTATTTACTGTTGCCTTTGGTACATAATTGTGAATAAAGGTATGTTTCTCAAATATTTCTAAAGTAAATACAGTTAGCTCCATCCCCCTAAGCCTCAAGTGCATTAATAAATCTATTCAGTGTTGCTTTTTTTTTAATTCTGAGAAGAAATTTTGAAGATCACATTGAAATAGAGCCAGATGGTCAGATATGATTTCACATTAGGTGAATGTTCATAATTTACTTTATCCTGAAGCAACCACAAGAGCAGAAATCATGGTGAATGGCCTCCAAGAACATCAGATCCAAATAATCTCAGGGGTTTTATGTTCTGTCAAACATTTCATCAAATGGCATGAGAAACATATCTTTCATGTCCTTTTCATTTTTAAAATGGCTATATCTTTTACATTAGAGGAAAGTAGTTTTGATATGTGTTTTAAATTACTGCATATAATAACATTCTTTTCTAGAAATGTATCTTTTCCTTGTTTGAGCCAATGTGAAGGATTTTTTTTTATAAGCAGAGTTGATTCATTTAATTCTCTTTCAAATAAAACTTTTAAAATCTAAAATCACTTCTTCTATCTTAAATAAAACAAAGAAACAGTTATGATTTCAGGTGCCCAAGACATTCTCAGTGTTTTCTACTGGATGGAATTTTTCAAAATTGATGAATAGGTAACATATAGTAGTCAAGATGATAACTAATCTGATTAAAAAAAAAGAAATGTGGGCTTGTGTAGCAGAAGAATTGGGAAATGTGTTATCTAAATATGTCATGGAATATATTGACTTTAATCTGTAACATATGTGAAGTTTAATCATTAAGCAATGAATTCTTTTTCTGAGGTTTGTATGGTGAATATCAATGAATATAATATTTTTTGACCTGAATGAAATGCCCGAGACCAATCTCTCAAGATTTAATTACCCACTTAAAAGTCCCTAGGGTTTTTGCAGGAAGGCTTGAAGCCCATAGATCATGATCTTTGAGCATGATCTTGAATGTATTGGAAGGTGAGGCCAGTACTCAGGGCCAGCCCTATGTAGATTTTTGGAGTGGGCATTACCCACCCTCATTTACTGCTGCCCATTGCAGATCACACAAACCCAAGGTGACTTACTGCTTCCTGATGATGATGATAATTTTAAAAATAATAATAGAATAAAATACTAACATTAACTTTTAATTGATGAGTGTTTGTAAGCATCAAGTGAAATATTTAAAATGAATGATTTCAAATTTCAATCTCTTTCTTCCTTCTTTCTTTCTTTCTTTCTTTCTTTCTTTCTTTCTTTCTTTCTTTCTTTCTTTCTTTCTTTCTTTCTTCTCTCTTTCTTCGTCTTATTACAACCTACTACAAGCCAGGCCCTGGCCAAGTTCACAGCAGTGAATGAATCCCTCACAGAACTGATGCTATAGTGGAGTGGGGAAGCAGCCAGTAGCCCACAGAGAAATAAGCCATAACCCACTGTGAGACTGGCGCAGTGGTGGAACCAGACAAGGCCATGGAAAAGGGAGAAGTGGAAGTGCAAGGTGGGTCTATCTTAGATAGAATAATCAGGAAAGGCTTTTCTAAGGAGATGCCATTAGATACAAGGCTGGAAGAAAGAGCAACCCTGAGGGAACAGCAGGTGCCATTTCCTGAAGGAGGCTGGAGCTTGCAGGTGTGAGCAAGATAGTTGAGTCCAGGGAGGCTGGAGGGTCGTGTGTAGGAGAGATGGTGTGGCCAGGTAGAGCTCAGAACTTTGGATGTTCTTTAAAGAGGACTCATGGGACGCACTGAAGGATTGATAGCTGGGTGCTGACATGAGCTGACTTAGGGTCTTAAAAGATTCCTCCATCTGCAATCCAAGATGAAGAGCAGGGGAAGGAATGGCAATAGTGGGGAAACTTCTAATCGGAATAGTGCTGTAGTGCTGCCAACAATGATGGTGGTGGGAACAACGGGGCCGTACAGGAGATGGTGAACCATACATGGTTTGGAAGTTCAGCTGACATGATTGGCAGGTGAAGTCAACACAAGGGATGCCAGAAGAAAGTGTTTTAGCCTTAGCAATGTGGCCAGTGAATGGTATGTAAAATTTGGGTGAAGAAGGGATTTTAGGGATGAAGTACAGGCGATTTAGCTTAGACATATTAATTTTGAGATATTTGGACCTCTACTGTGAGATTTCAGGCTGCATATTAGATATGGGTCCACAATGCCTTATCCACAATTCAAGAACCCATAAATCTCCAAGAAATGAGAACTTCTTCATAACTCTTTGACAGCAGAATCTGACTAGAACCAACATGAGCCTCCTGACAGTCCTGGTTTATCCCCCTCAGAATGTTCATATATTCAAAGCAGTTATTGATATAGTTGATTACACGGTGGTTACCTAGACCCCAGTGGGGATACAACATGCCCTGTTCAGCAGATTAATTTTCTAAGAGCCCTAAGGTTGAAATATTTTTGTGTCTCCCTGCCATGCCTCTGGATTTTGCATAGATCTGTGGATTTCTATAGAAGTCTGCAAGTCAGTGGTAATGGCAAACATTGAGATGCATGTTTCAGTGTGGATCCCCAAGGGACAAGGATAAGGGGGATTTGGAAAAGTCATGATCACTTTCTTAAGTTTTCAGTGAGATTTTTAGCAAAAAGACTTGACCCCTTGAAAACTCCAGCATGCCCTGAAAGATTGGTAGGAGGATGTAAGCTTTGCTTGGGATATCTCTACAGAGTATCACCAGCCCTGGCAAACAGTCAATTAAGCTTAGTGCCTGTACTCTGATTTGGCAGGAGAAATCATGCCTTCCGATTCAATGATCCTGAATTTAATGGTTTGGCCTATCTCTTTGGCCATAGCTTTCAGGGACTGCTTTTTATGATATCTGGTTACTAATCCATGTCTTTCAACTTTCAACCAGCGAGACATTTTGGAAAGAAATTGAAACGATGTCACCAAGTTGGATAAATCATATGTGGTGTTTTTTTTCTAAATATGCTTCTCCACCCACACTTAGTATGTGCTAATTGTGGGGCAGTTTGAAAATACATAAAAGACTACAAAGAATAAAATGAATATTGCCTACAGTCCCATGATGGAGAAAACCTCTGTGATGTTTTTGATGTTTTCCTTACAGTTTTTGTCTTTACATGTTGGCTCTGTATCTATGCATTTCTGTATTCACATAGCTGAAGTATTAGAGTATATTCGAGTTTCTGTTCTGTTTTTCTTTCAATATTCTCAGATTGTCATATTTCATTCTCAGGAAAGAAGCCTAAAAATAAAATGATGGTGCCGATCTGTTAGTTCACACTGAGAACTGGATAAGCAGGCCTCTCCTCCCTGAGCCAGCGCACACACGCTGCCAAGAAGCCCTGTGAGTACAGAAAAGACAGAATAGAACAGGAACACAAACATCATTTCACAATGGCATCTTCTGGACCTACGCCTTCCTTAACCTTTTCTCTTCCTTGGCTTTGTTTCCTATCTTTCATGGTTTTTTTTTTTTTTTTGTGACTCTCTAAGTCATGTCTGACTCTACTTCTCATTTTTTACCTTAGGATAAATAGTTTAGAGTCAAAGACCTAGGTCATAGAACATGAATTTTTTGTTTGAATTTTTTTCATTACAGCATCTTTCTTGTGAAATTATATATTGGCATTATAACATTTGGAAAACATAGAAAAGGGAAAATGAAAAGATAAATCCGAAATATTCCTGTCACCCAGAGAAAATGGTCACTTCTGTGCCATGTATTGTCCCATCTGATTTTTTGTGCCTGCACTTCTGCTTCTTTTATTCATATTACTTACTGTTACATTGTTTTTTTCCCCCTTTATCATTAGATATTATTTGAAAACATAATTTAATGGCCTCGTTCTCCCAGCTCGTAATGTATTTGGCCATTTCTCTTCTATTGAGTCTATTGAACTGTTTTTTAACTTTTTGCTATTTCGAATACTACTACCATAAACATCCTCACATTGACTCTTTGAACCTCTTGTAGCCTCATCCCACAGTCAGGCCTGAGGACACTGAATGAAACCAGGGACATGGAGATGGGCTTCTTTAGGTTGAGGTCAGCACACTTGTGTCCGCTGGGCAATTGTAACTGTAAAGAGGTGCTTCTCTGGGTGGATGGATCTCAAAGACATGTTTCCCCTGAGAGGACTGAAAATAAAACAATGCCCCCTTCTTAGGGCTGGCACAGCCTTGCCAGGCACACAGCCAAATGAGCAGAACGTGGGCTAGATTTCTGGGCCCACCTTCCTGGCCAAATGCTTTTGTTGCACTAGACAACCTGTCCAGCCTTACTAACTGCTGTGTCGCATGTGACTTTTTACCCAAAGGCACAGAGCTAGTAAGTAAATGGTAGAGCTGGTTGGGAGACCCAAAGTTGATCAATTCCAAATCTATTGTTCCTTTAAATATCTATAGCCACCCTCCTGACCAGATCAAGAAGGCAGCGATCTAGGGTTTCTGTACTTCTTTACGCGTGGTATTCATGACATGGCACCAGGATGTTCATAGTACATTTAGTTTTTGAAAAAGTAGTCACCGCAGGATTATCTAAACATTCCATTCAGGCAATCACATGTATTGTCTGGCTTTCTAAATTCCCCAAACTTTGTAAAAAAAAAAAAAGTGTCTGAATTTATGGACTCAAGTTAAACACACACATACACACACACACACACACACACACACACACACACACACCAAAAAACAACTAAACTAACTGTGGTCTTTAGGATTCTTGGAAAATGTCCCCTTCACTAATTCAACTGTAAACAGCACATATTTTGAACACGATCTCAGCATTCACAATACATAGAGTAACTCAATTACTGGAGGGATCACTGCAGTTTCTGACATTCCACCAGGATGTTCTGGATTCTTATCTCAACCTTGTCATGGTTTTCCTTGCAGAATTTGGAAAGTAACTTCTACCCACAGGCAGATGGAGGATGAGAAAATGACAGTGCAGTGAGAACTGAAGACTTAATGTGTCCATTTTATGTTCTTTAAACCAATCCTCTCTGTTGCATATTTTGACACGTGGTTTTTAGATCTACATTCATCAGTCTTTGCAAAGTTGGAAGTTGATTCAAAGCCAGATGTTCAGAAATAGAATGTCAAGGCAATTGTAATTTTCTATCCTTTAATTTTTGTACAGTAACTTCGTTGTAAAAATTGTTCTAGCCTGATGGGTATCATTGAAAACCAGGCAAAAAGCATGGGTCCAGTAGAGAATCCCTCAGATTATTTATTAAACAGGCGTACGCAGCACTAAAACAAACATTCCTTTGGGTCTGGCACTGGTGTTAGGTGGACTTCCTCTGCATTCCCTTTGAACTTTTTACTTCAAAATAATCTCAGGCTTAAAGAAAGGTTGAGAAAACAGGGCAAAGAACGCTCCTGTATCTTCACCAGTATTTTCAAAATTTTGACACATTTCCTATGTTGTTCTCTATCTCTCTTCAGTGCATACTTTCTAAAACCAGGAATGTTCTTGCAGGTAACCATGATATAATATCAAAATTGGGAAAATAATGTGCCTATAATGCTATTATTTAATCCCTCATCCTTATTTTAATTTCACCTGGAGGACACGACCCCAATCAGGGAGCAAAGTTAACATCACCCACCACGGGGCCAGTTGACCACCTTAATCTGTAATGTGATGTCCTGAGAGGGACACAACATCATATCTGTGATGTTCCTTCAAAAATGCATCAGCTGTATCTCTTCTTAGGGAAACAGACCCACGGTGAGGTCTGGACAGGACTCATCACAAGTGCCAGCGTCACCAATACAAAACAAGTAGCCACTTCCTCAAAGACATAAGGGACAAGTTGTTCCAAAGGAACAGCCACAGCAGCTCTATCATTAGGAATTGTTGGAGCAGATGATTAACCAAATGATCAACAACTGGATGGGGTCCCAGGAAATCAATCCTCACTCATTCTTAAGGAACTGAACTGGCACTTAGCACAGACACACGCACACTGGCCCCGTGTGGCGGCGCAGACGCCCCGACGAGCCTGTAGACAGTCCCACGTAAGCAGTCAGCCCCAGGGTTAGGCCGGCGGGTTGGGCCCTGCAGCCCCCCACAGGATGGCGGGGCGGGGGCCGGCCCGGACGGCGGGGACCTGCGGGGCGGGGAGGCGCGCGTCTTGCCCACCGCCCCCCAGCCCTGGAGCTGGAGAAGCCCAGGACAGCACGTGCCCAGGACAGCACGCAGCTCAGGCCGCAGGGCCTCCCTTTTCCCATCCCTGCGCTCTGAGAATGAGCAGATTTGTCCAGCGCAATAACCAGGAGATTTAGGGGGCATTTATAGAGCACTTGGCGAGATTTTCATTACATGTTCTTTATATTATATAATTATGATAAGAAAAATAAAATACGACCCTTTTAGGGAAATATTAAACATAGATTTAAGGTTTATACTCCCACCGCCCTCCCCCAACTCTTTAATGAGAAATTTGAACTTGCCCCTCCGATCTGACTTTGTCAGGTTTTATGCTTGATAGGGCTTTATGAAATTCCTCCTCTGCCTCAGAACCAGGTTTCTTGGGTCTGAAGCTTATACGGTTTCAGAGACTGGGGAGACTTTAGGAGAATAGAAAATAGCAAATAGCAAACCAGGTAGGAAAGTTAGTGTTTACTTTGAATGAGAAAAGTCATAATAAATCACTGGAGGCTTATAGATAGAGGCCTGCATCAGAACTGCTCATATGGAAAGCTTTCTGCTTGATATCTGGCTTCCCCTCCCAACCTAGAATATTCTATAACTCCCGGCAACCCTGCCAGCACTCATAGGGTCTGGTGAAAGCGAGGCACTCTGGACCTCAAACCTGATCAGCTCCACAATAATCACACCATTCTATAATCACCGTAATGGAGACCATTTGTCAACTCAAGTAGGTAACATACAATGGCCATTGGACTTCCATTCAAAAATGTACAACAGTTGAAATATTAGACTCAAAAGCTCCTGCTTTTCTTTAATGGAGAAATGAACTATTACAGTTTCTTATGATAAGGGGTATTGATTTCCAATCCACTCAATTTCTATGTGTCAGGCAAGGACTTTGAAAGAGTAACAAAGCTCTATTTTGTAGGACACACGTGTCTAGTTATAGCAGGTACCCTGCAGCTGGTTTGGATCAAAAGGGTACTTCAGCCACTTGGTTTCTGATGTACTAGAGCTGAAGTGATACTAGAGAGGACGCCCCACAGACTTCCCCACTCCCAGCTACCTGGGCTGCACTTCCAGCCCCAAGGCCTCCTAGGGCACAGCAACACAGCCTCTCCCACAGCTGCCCCTGTCCTGCTCTCAACCTGCACAAGTACCCGGCAGGTGGATGGGCATAGACTTGGCTCTAGCAAGGATGCCATTCATCATGAGGGACTCCAAGGTAAACCAAATCCTACTTTCCCAGGGCTTCTGTCCTACAAGCCCTAATCAGGCTGCTTTGGGGTCAGATCCAACCAACCACACTGTCAGTGGAGGGGATAGAAGCACAGCTGGTTTCCTCACACAGGCAGTGGGCAGGTCTGCTCTAGTGGACAGGGTGCTCCGTGGTCGCAGAAGCTTAGGTCAAAATCACAGATAATGTACGTGAAAGGGGTTTTAAAAATGGTCAGTTAGTCTCAGACAGATTTCTGGTCAAGCTTCCTGGAGTAGAAACTCTAAGAACAATGCCTCTGATGTGGAGAAAAAGTCTGAGGAGCAGCAACAGAGCAAAAGAAAGAAGCTTTAAACAGATGGCCAAACTCTGACAGGGAAAGAGAGATGATATTTTCCAGCAGTTTCCATCCCTCTGTTGCAGTATGGCATAGAGGACAGTATGTGACTGAGGGCGAGTATCTGCCAGTTGGGCAAATCACTTTGGTAAGTCTGTTGCATCATTTGTAGAACCAGCTTCACAAGATTCCCATCTCAGCCATTATGAAGATCAAATGTGAGGCTTTCTTTGTAAATGACTGGGGAAGGTTTGTGTTTATTTTTCTCTTTATGTGACTGTAGAAATGTCTGGTGTTCAAGTTCACCTGTAGTAGACCATTGATAAAAGCCACACATTTTTATTATCACAACTCATTTAATCCCAGAAATAAACACATACACCCACTGAATCCCTTGAGAAGAGCTGAGAGAATAGTGTTCTGTCTCCACCTCTCCATTGTGGTGATGGAGGTTTTCACACAGGTTTACCTGAGCATCCAAAGCAGACTAAAAGGAGGGAAAAGTCACAAAAATACCGCATAGTTGCAGCCTTAAGCAACACTGTAAGGATGAGAAAATATTTGTAGAGAGGATGGTTGAGCCCCTCAGAGATTAATGGCACCTATCTGTCTCTGTATTATTTTACTTTATTTGATATGCATCTACTGTAGCACTAGCTGGGGGAGTCACTTTTCCTTTCCCCTAATCTTCCTGGATCTCCATCCAGCTCCTGCCCTGGAGGCCCCCCTACCCCACCGCACCCCCAAACCACATGCCCAAAATGGCTCCTCAATTTGCAGTTCCCAAGGGGGTAGCTCAGAGCTCAGTTCTCATTTCTTCCCATGTCAGCCTGGATTTATACAGCCTTCCTGCAGGGTTTCCTGCTCCATGCTGCTGCAGAGTATTCACAAACTTGCCACAGTTTAATGGCCAAACCTCATATTTAAAATATTATAGATACAAAGAGAGGAAAATAAATAATTCTCAGTAATGGGCCATTGAGGCCTGGCGGTGGTGTCGGCCTGAAGCTGTGGACAGTTGAAGTCTCAGGTCTTGGCAGTGGAACATAAAGAGTAGCGTGGCTTTGCTTGGGGAAGGCCTGTGTGTGACTCTCCTGCTTCTTTTGGGTCTGGGGTGAAGAAGACCCTCAGAAAGAATTTTGGTTAGAAACCTGAAGCCAACAAGCAGTCATGGCCTCCCAAGATCATTCCCTTTGCCAAAGGTGAAGTGAAAGTGCAGGAACTCCACATTTTTGGGAAACTTTGTTCCGATACGTTCACTGATCACCACCTAAAATGAAATAACAAACAGTTTCCTCCTTCCCTGTCAATGTCTCGAGTATTTATTAGTCATTTAGCTGGGTTTCCAAATTGTCATGTTATAGTAAACCAAACACCAATGGGAATAAAAAGTGTGCTAAAAATAAGAATTTTAGGGATCCCTGGGTGGCTCAGTGGTTGAGCATCTGCCTTCAGCTCAGGGCGTGATCCCTGAGTCCTGGGATCGAGTCCCACATCAGGCTTCCTGCATGGAGCCTGCTTCTCCCTCTGCCTGTGTCTCTGCCTCTCTCTCTGGATCTCTCATGAATAAATAAATAAAATCTTTTAAAAAATGAGAATTTTAAAAAATAAGGTTTTTTTTTTAATTGAGGGAAAAAGCACACAAATGAAAAAGGAAAACAAGCTTATTGTGAATCAAATATAAATTTTGTCTACATAGATTAGGTATTTTCTTTCAATTCCTAAATCCTTTTTTTCAAAGATTTTATTTATTCATTTATTTGACAGAAAATGAGAGAGAGAGAGAGAGAGAGAGAGAGGGAGGGGGAGAAAGGAAGAAAGAGAAAGAGAGAGATAGAGCATAAGCAGGCAGAGAGGCAGGCAGAGGGAGAGAAAGAGGGGGAAGCAGGCTTCCCAGGACCATGACCTGAGCCGAAGTGGATGCTTAACCCATTGAGCCACCGAGGTGTCCCTAAGTCCTATTGATGTATATTCATTTAATATCTATGATTTAATTTGTAGCAGGAGTGTGTGTATATGCATTGTTAGAACAGGAAAAATAATATACAGAATGTAAACAGAATGAAATGATTTTTCTTAATTTTTTGAAGTAATTTTTTGGTACTAGCTCCCCTGCAACAATTTCCATCTGCAGCTTTATCTTTAGAAGTTTTAATTAGTTTTTAATTTCACCACTTGATTTTGATGAATGCTGTTGGCAGTGGATTCAGATGGCAAGGGACAGGTTTAATCAATTGCAAGTGGCTCCTATAACCTTTGGTTTGGGAAGTAAATAGGAGGAGAGCAGAAACTCAGTGGCACATTCTCTTCTCTTTCAAACATATGTTCTTATTTAATAAATTCTCTCTCAAATAAAATAAGCCTATAGTTATTGGCGGTCAGTTTCATGTAATAAGAGCTACTACAGTTTCCCATTTAAAAAAAAAAACAAGACTGCAATAAAACAAGCAGTGAGTCACTTTATTGGGTATGAAGTAATAAACCAGTGGTTATAATGATAACTTCTATGACGTGCTTCAGAGGAAAACAACCTTGATTGTTTTGTTCAGTTGGAGGTAGGACTTCTTAGCTTCGTGGCACAGAAAACCGGTAGGTGATCAGATTCCGTCACTGTGCTGTGTTCTCACAGCTACTGGAAGTCTTGGCTCTCAGCAATTATCACAGCCATAGTCAATTCATAATGAAGTGTGTCATGTGTTGCTTAATGTCTCAGTCTTTCATAAAACTCTGCATCAGGGCAAGAACTACTCGGCTTCAGTAGCTGAATTCCTGTGTGCATGCATGAATGATTGGCATCCACGGGTGGGAGAAAGACAAAGAGAATGGGGGAAGGAAATGGAAAGAAAGAAGAAAGGAAAAGACAAAGAGAGAAGGCAGCTGAAAAAGAATGGAAGAAAGGAATGATAAAGACAAGAAAGGAGAAAAAGGAAAGAAAGAAAGAAAGAGAAGAAAGAAAGGTCTTATTTATTCGAAACCTGCCATCTGGAGATTGTGTCAAGCTTAGTTTACTCTTCACAAGATCTATATCAAATAGGTATTTCTAGCCGTGCTTATCTTTTAAAAGCAAGCAAACCACAGCACTGGTAAAGGGTTCCCAGCGCCTGCTTCCCAAGCTCCCTCTGCTGCACCTTGCCGCCAGCCTCCCACAGCCTCCCACGACGCAGAGGCAGTAAATGAGAGCAAAGGCATTTCAGCCATCAAGTGCTGCTGAGTGCTGGGTGCTCGGACACACCTCATCCCTGCAAGTTCACACAGTTGGGAACCCACAGAGTGACCCATCCCGGGTACCAGAGATGAAGCCGGAACGTCATTACTCCTGGCAGGAACCATGCTTTGCGGACAACCTGAGAACTGTGGCTGGACATGGGTTCTAGTCCCCTGGAAATGATATTGAACGCCCGGGGAAATTCTCTTAAAGAAGCAATAATTCTCGGCTGGATATTAACCAGATCTATGACATACAGAGCTGCCACGTCATCTTCTCATTTCGCTCGCTCTAACCCTGCAGAACATTTCTAATACAGCAAGGGTGTTTGGTGAAATACGACTTTCTGATTGAGTGAATGGCTGCAGGCCCCATGATAAACAGCAGTTCAAGCACGCTGTGGCTTTTAATGAGGGACAAGTGCCAAAGCCTGCAGATGAGTTTGTAGCATGCATGCCTTTGTTTGCAACTCCTTTCCCCTCCCCTGCCCTCCAACCCGATTATCTGTTTATTTTTCGTCACATCTATGATCGGTAGCTTTTCTATAGCGAACTTCAGTGTTCTTACCTGCCTTGTAATCATTCTGTTTTTTTCTCTTTCTCTTTGCTCTCAGATGCCAGGTTATTTTTGACTCCAAGGCAGTTTTATAGAAAAGAAGTTTTAAAGAAACATTTACTGTGTGGCAGGATTGGTGTAAGCCCATTGGTGTGGAATAGTTGGAAGTCTATACACCTTATCGCTTTGGTCTCCCCCTTCTTTTTATTATCCTTTTTTGGTTTCTATTACTGACATATTTCATTTTCTTCCAGTGTATTTATCCAGCACTAAAGCCATGCTTTTTTTAGGTCTACCTAGAAAATTTTCAGTTACATCATTTGCACAAATATGTTGATGTTAACATTGAAAAACCTCTTTGCTTGCAGTTGTATATTTTATTTGGCTAAAAATGGCTCATGTCTAATACATTACATGTCCTTTGGTGATACTATTTAAGCGAGAAATTCCAAAACTCACAAATACCGAATAGCCAAAAGCTCCAAAGCTGTGCATGAACACTAAACATGCCATATATCTCCTCCTTTTCCAAACAGAAATAGATTTCTCTCTGATTTGTTTGATAAATTTGACCCAAGATTTCCATTTGGAGTTATTGGAGTTCCTACTGTTTTTCTGTGTGTTGGTGGGCCAAGGCCTAATCACCCCGAAGCCCCACGGAGGCCATAAATTATAGCGATGAGGTGAAGCTTTGTATTCCTTCGACTACAGAAGAAGGGCCATTTTGCTGCAGCCTATTTTGACAGGCATGAATTTAATTCATTGTTTTATGACAGATGGGAAAAGTGTACATGCTCATAGTACTGATTTATGGTCATTTGGGTCTGGAGGATTCTATAATTTGCAACTAATGTGAAAACAGATGGATAGGCAGACACCAAAGGTTAGGCTGACCCGTGGGTTCTCTCCCCTGGTTACAAATGGCGTCCATATGCGTCCAGTCTCTCTGGGTGAGGTCTTCGCCGGGAGGACCAGACTCTGTAGAGCCCGCTGCACTTTTTTCTTTTCCTGAGTAAGTCAGTGAAAGTGAAATTTGGGGAACGTTTCTAAGCCTCAGTATTTCAAGAGTCCTTAGGTGCCTTCAGAACCTGTGGGATTCTTCTTTTTCTTTTGTTTCTTTTCAAATTAAAAGGCACTTTCCTAAGGTGTATACAATACGTTCATTATTATCCAAACAAGTAACACCATCTAAAGGCTTCGGTGGCTGTTTTCATTCCAATTGACAAATTTATTTTAATAGAATGATTGATTGAAAACCAGCAGTTGGGGAGTTTCAAAGGAAATACCTTGAGCTGGGTCCGGGTGTGTATTTTTGTGAGAAATGAGTTTGGGCTTAGATAAATGAATTTCTACTTTACAAATTATTTTGCGTTTTTAGAAAATAAGTGGATTATCAAGAGGAATTGCTAGGTTGATGCTAAAAGTATTTAATGCACTTTTGACTATTAGATGATTTCGCCAAAGAAGAAACAACAATGATTGTATCTCTTTTTTGAAGAAAGAACGAAATTTTAGACCTTCAGTAACAAGGTAAATCCATAGTTAATTTCTGTTGAATTGGTACTTGTAATCCAAAGCTGTAATGTTAAGAAATTGTTATTTTGTTATTGATTACCATCTTCAATCAAATAACATTATTATTAACTTCATTTTTATAATATTTCAATATTAAAACTAAATAGGTTATTAATTTTAGTTCTGAGGATGGAATAAAGTTATGTTTAATTCCATTTCATTTTGAAAATTGGAAATGTAGATTTCCATTCCCTAAACCAAGAATACAAAATTCAGGTATGATTAAGGACTGGTTTAGTCTCGATGAAATCAACATTTTGGCAACAAAAGCCAGAAGACATAATGTTTTACAGTGTTAAAATATTGCTTTGTTTTATTCTGATTTAAAGCTACATGTTACACCAGTGCAAGGGCTGCTCCTGAGGTTTAACCAACACAAAACTATCTGTTGGTTCAATTAACAGGACATTGGCAACTTCGCAGGGCTCTGTGAAGATAGCAGTATTAACCTCACTTCACTACCCACTTTTGTACATTTACCCTGGGAAGGGGAAAATTTAACTCACTGGTAACTAATTTTAAATGGCATCTAGAAAAAAATAAGCCAAGCAAACCAAATTAAGTGTTTTCTTACAGTTGTCTACTTAACCGTAGCTCCTCTTTAATCACTGAAAGAAAATCGTGTGCATGTACTTTTAAATGTTTCACTTACACAAGGACCTTCAGGCTGGGGCTGCCTATGTTAGACAGTAGCTACCACCATCTCATTGCTGGGTCAAATGTGGGTGGCCTCACCAGAAGATAACAAAAAGAATCATATGAAAGCCGGTGAGATAAGAAAGTCCAATATCTGACCTTAAAAACTTTCTCCTGGTCCAAATGTTTAATATTTAGTAAACATTCAGATTATTGATATAAGAGCAGCCTTATTTACAATGTCACTTGATAACAAAACAGATACACACTGGGTATTATATGTAAGTGGTGGGTCATTAAATTCTACTCCTGAAAGTAATATTACACTATGTTAACTAACGAGAATTCCTTTTTACTTACTTATTTTTTTAAGATTTTATTTATTTATTCATGAGAAACACAGAGAAAGGCAGAGACACAGGCAGAAGGAGAAGCAGGCTCCTGTGGGGACTCGATCCCTGGATCCTGGGGTCATGACCTGAGAGTTAAAGGCAGATGCCCAACTGCTGAGCCACCCCAGTGCCCCAACTAACTAGAATTTAAATAAAAACTTGAAACATTAAAAAACAACAGGTAGGAGAGACATCTTTTTATTCTGTACTTTTTAAAATGGCTGTGGTAAATTTCACATATGTATTCATGTCAACTGCACGGATAGGGTCATATCTCAACCCCACCAGGGCTTGAGATATCTCACCTTGTTGACACATAACCTGTCCCTGCTCCCAACTATCGTGCACCACACCTGTCGCTGCCTGTGCTTCATTTTCGTCCATCATCCAGAGCCCCATCTCCTCTCCAACCTCTTCAATTACTCAGCGGCATCAGTGCTAGGGACTGGACGATGATCAAGAGTTCCAGGACCCCTGCATTTGTGGGGTACATGGTCTCCCTGGAAGAATTTAGCTCTCCCTCTCCACATTCCTCCAGTTCCCTAGGGCATATCTCTTCTAAGCAATTGCCCTCTCGGGAGGTTGGTTATTCTTATCTTTCTCTTTTATTAAGGACCTCACTTGATTATATTAACTTTAAAATCTATTACCTACTTCAGTGCCTGGGACAAATAGTTGTTCAATAAAAATTAATTGAAGGTTAAATATGTGAAAGAAAACTGAATTCAGCTCCATGATGATAGCAAACAGGCTTCATGAAGTAAAGTACAAGTAAATCCATAATATACACATACTAATAAAATGATTTCAGTAATAACTATATGCAAAGAAACCAATTTTATAATTATTTTTAAATTTTTTAAACTATTGCTTGCATTATTTTATTGCTCAAATAATGTGTAGTTACATCCTTATTGGCAGCATTCCTGCAATTCATATAAAATAAAAGTCAACTTCTTTGGCTTCTTCCTCTCCCCATAAAGTTCTCCTGAGGGCACCAAAGTTACAGTTTATGAATAATCTTCCATACTTTCTCCTTTGTATTTACAAAAAGTTATATGGAATATATAGTTAAATCATTCTATCTTGGTTTATATATTTTTGTTTCTAATAAATAGATAGCGGACACTGGCAGTATGCCTGGGATTTTTCTAAGTGTTTAACATGGTTTACTCATTTGATGATCAGGACAACCTTACACAATAGGTACTGTCATTGCACTTGTCTTACGAATGAGAAAACCAAGGCCGGGGAAGTTAACTGACGTGCCCAAGGCAGTGAATGATGCAATGAGGGCAGGGAGGCAAGCAGTCTGCACCTGGAACCTATACTCTGAGACTGTGCCAAATGAATTCTTTGCAGCATTTTTTCTCCACTTGATAATATGTCTTGGATTTTTTTCTCCATGTCTTTACTTATAGATATAGATCATTTTAAAAATTACTAACTAGTAGTCTGTAACATGGGTGTACTCTAGTTTATTTTGCCATTCCCACATTCATGATGTGACTCCTGCCTTTTATTATTATAAATTTCAAATGAATATTCTTATATACTCTGTGCAATTGTGGCAATATTTCTGACTGACATACGTAAGTAAAATGTGAGGACAAGGGGAATGTGTACTATATTTCAATAGATGCTGCTAAATTATTATCCAAAAAGACTACAGTTACTTTCATTAATTAACATTATCTTTTTTGTTAGTATTGTGAGTGTGAAGGATCTAAAAGAGATAGTTGATAGTTCTAATTTGCATTGCCCTAATTGTATCAGTTTTTTTATTTTGTTATTGATTTATAGAGATTCTTTATATATTATAGCCACTGGATACTTTATATATTCTGGATACATGTGACATACATTACTAATATATTTCCTAATTCTGTTACTTTTCCCTAAACTTTGTCAACTCCTATTATTCCATTGCTTTAAACATTAATGGAAAAAACACTTTCTGTGCTTTTTATGCAGCTTAAGAAGTTTTTTTCTGCCAGTTTGTTTGTTTATTATTTATTTATTTATTTATTTTTAAAGATTTTATTTATTTATTCAGGAGAAACAGAGAGACAGAGAGAGAAGCAGAGATACAGGCAGAGAGAGAAGCAGGCTCTCTGCAGGGAGCCCAACATGGGACTCGATCCCAGGACTCCAGAATCAGGCCCCTGGTGGAAGGCAGATGCTTAACCACTGAGCCACCAGGCATCCCCAGACAGGTTTTATATATATATATATATATATATATATATATATATATTATTTATTTATTCATGAGAGACACACAGAGAGACAGGCAGAGTCACAGGCAGAGGGAGAAGCAGACTCCATGCAGAGAGCCCGATGTGGGACTCGATCCTGGAACTCCACGATCATGCCCTGGGCCGAAGGCAGACGCTAAACCGCTGAGCCACCCAGGGATCCCCACCAGACAGTTTTAATTAGACATTTTATTATAACACAATTACATTGATACTTGTTTTATTTTTTGTTTGCTTATTTACCTGAAGACATTCTTCTGGAATTTATTACTGTGCATACTTTTTTCCCGCTCAGTTTTCCCAATACCAGTTGTTGAGTAATTCTTCTGCCTCTTACTGATCTGAAAAGCTAATTTGTCATAAATTTAATGAACATTGCTTTCTTCTCATAATTGTAGGAAAATTAGCACTTAAAAAACATACAGATAAGACAAAAATTACTAGTAATCATAATACCTTAAACTACTTGTAAGAGTGCCTGGGAGGCTCAGTCAGTTAAGGGGTGGGTCTCCCTTTGGCTCAGGTCATGATTTCAGGGTTCTGGGATCCAGGCCTGAATAGGGTCACTGCTCAGCAGGGAGTCTGCTTCTCCCTCCCCCCCCCTTTTTCGTGTGTTCTTTCTCTCAAATAAATAAATAAATAAATAAATAAATAAATAAATAAGATATTTAAAAATAACAGAAAATAAACTACTGTGTAGTATTTAGGTGATTTATTTCCATGCATAGCATCAGTTTATATGACTGATATTTTATTCAGCTCCTTCTTACCATATAATAAAAATTTTAATATATCACTGTCTTAGTAATTAAAATAACAATAAGGTACTCTGGTATCAAATTAACAGAAACTTCTAAAATGACAATATAAAATAAAATAAAGTAAAATAAAATAAATAAAATAAAATAAAATAAAATGGCAATATGCAGGGTCAGTGAAGTTGGAGCTTGGATTGTTCACATTGCTACCAGTAGCAATTTTTTCTGTGCAAATGCTCTGGAAAAATGCATAAAATAATTTAAGGGTACTACAAGGTTTATATGCTTTGATCTGTAGTTAATTTTTAAGATATATATGCAAAGGGAATAATCACACATGAAATAAAAAATTAACATATTATATGGTGCAGGTATATTTTGTAAGACTAAAAAGCATGTAAACACTAAAATGTCCCACAATGAGGATGGTTGGATAACAGAGGGTACATTCCTGGGATGGAATACTATTGACTTAGTGCAATGGGGCTTTGTAGGCCTGGCTTGGCAGTCATTGGTGCTTTTTGCCAAATGTTCTCAGGTCTTTACCTCCTGGGCATGTGGGAGGCTTACACTTCCTGGACACCTTGCGTTTGGGTGGGGCTGTGGGACTGCCTGACAATGAGTCATGAGCAGAAGCGATACGCATCATTTCCAGGCCGGAACATTTAATTGCTAAAGGGAAACACTCCAGGTTTAGGAAAAAGACCAACAATATTTGAAATGATATGGCTGAGTGATAATAATAAGTAGAGATCTTCTGCTATCCAGAAATGTAACTATAGGTTAGATGTAAACAGACATGTGTTGTTTTAAACCACTAAACACTAGTTAGTAGCCATAGCCATTGATTAATACAGATGATAATACATTGATTAATACAGCCATTAAAAAGGTTCACAAAACAATATCAGCTTGAAAAATAGGGTAAAAATGTGTTGCATATGTATGAAGTCAATCTTCTGTATGTGTGTGTATATATGTGTGTGTGTGTAAAATAATGTTACAAATAGTGGCAGGGAAAGCTGCATCAGAATATTAAGTTTTTACCTTTGAGTGTTGAAATCGTTTAGTTTTATTAAATTTTTTCTGTATTTTCCAAAACCAAGACATATTATTTTATTATTATACAGCTTTTATTATTATAGAGCTTGATCTTTAAACTTTTATAAGTATATAAAATGGTTATGTAGTGTTTCAACATGTGAATACATACATAAATTTAGTTTCTTCTTATTGTTGGGAGTTTTAGTTATGATTTTCTACTATTTTCATAAGACAATAATTGTTGTATGTAATTCTTACTCAGCAGTAAGATTATCTATCAGAGTCATAGAATTAATTATTCAATGATTATAGATAATTTTAGGTCTACATAAATGCTATTAAATTGCTTTCATTTATTAACTACATTTTTATCTCTAAGTGCTCATCCACATTCTAGAAAGCTAGAATGGAGGGAGAGGCAGAGGGAAAGGGAGAGAGAGAATCTTAGCAGGCTCCACACCTCTGATGTTTAACTAACTGAGCCACCTGGTGCCCCTGTAAAGCTTTATATTTTGACAAGGAAATTCTTCTAATCATATTTTTGTAATTGAGTGTGTCTTAAGCCATCCAAGACAAAGCACTGATAATATACTTTACTTCCAATCTGCTGTGGACTGTAATGTGAACCTACTGCACATGCCTGGGACCTACATGGGGCCGCTTGTATATATATCATGTGAATCTGACATCACTTGAACTTGTCTTTGAATTCAACAAGTTCACTGATGACACTTATGAATATGAAGACAATGCCAAATTACTAGAAAAATTTTAAACATGTACAGTCAATATCTGCATTTGTGTGGCTTGATAATAGTTCATTGACCAACACCAGCCATGATCAATACTACAATAGTATTTCTTTAATTTTAATTAATTTTAATTAAATTTAATTTTTACTTCATTTTTGGCAAGTTGTCCTTTCATCATCTTTGTTCTTTTGTGTGTTGGGTTCTTAGTTCCTATCATCTATATGAGATTGACATCTGCTAAGGTTTTTGACCCTTTTTGATGGCTGTACATCTTATGTGTTTGTGGATTCTTTGTTTATATCTTATTATATTATAGAAGGAATTTGAGTGTCTATCTTTTCATCTTGAATGGAGGAAGAAATATGCCATGCACTGTAATGAAAAGACAACCAAAGTGGCCATACTAATTTCAGACAAAATAGTCTTAAGTCAAAAATCATTTTAAGAGATAAAGAAGAACATTATATGTTATAAAACGGTATATTCATCAAGAAGATACAACAATTTTATGTATTTATTTATTTATCTATTTATTTATTTAGATTGTATTTATTTATTTATGAGAAACACAGCAAGAGAGAGGCAGAGACACAGGCAGAGGGAGAAGCAGGCTCCCCACAAGGAACCCAATGTGGGACTCCATTCTGAATCCCGGGATCACGGGATTCTGAGCCGAAGGCAGACACTCAACCTCTGAACCACCCAGGCATCCTAGATATAACAGTTTTAAATACATATGCACCTAACAACAGAGTCCCAAAATATCGGAGGCAAAAATTGAAAGAATCAAAGGGAGAAATGTAAAGTTCAATAATAGTAGTTGTAGATTTCAATAATGGATAGAACAGTAAGGCAAGATTAATAAGGACCTAGAAAACTTGAATAAAAACATAAACAAATGGGACATAATGAACCTCTAAAGAAAATTCCAACCAAATAGCAAAGTACACATTCTTTTGAAGTACACATGGAGCAATGTCCACAATGAATTGTTAGGCCCTAAAAAAAGTCTCAATAAATATTAAAAAAATTAAAATAATACAAGTTTTTTCTCATACTACAATAGGATATTAGAAATCAATAATAGAAGGAAATTTGGGAAATGCACAAAAATGGAAATTAGAGAATACACTCAGATAATCAATGGCTCAAAAAAGAAATCACGATGAATACAGAGCCATACATCCTTAGCAAATAGTAGAAACCAAATCCAACCTACATAAAAAAGATTATACAGCAGGACCAAATGAGATCTATCCAAATGCAAGATTAGTTCAAATAATAAAAATCAATAAAAATAACAATGTTAATAGAATAAAACAAATCCACAAGATCATTTTGAGAAATGCAGGAAATATGCTGAAAAAAAAACTATTCTTTCATAATACCCCAAAACTCAAGAAATAGAAGAAAATTTCCTAAATTTGATAAAAAGCATTTATAAAAACTAGCATTGTAATTAATAGTAATAATAGTAATTGATCAATCAATCAATCAATTAGTACTCATTCAGCTTTCACTAAATTAGAACATAACCAGCTAGGTCTAATGAGAGTGGGGAGATGGGTCTAGGGGTGGGGAATTACAGTGAGATGTACAGTCAGGCTTGGAGTCTTGTCTCTGCCTCTCATCAGCCAGTGAATTTGGGCATCACTTAAATTAGCTGAGCCTCAGTCTTCATACCTATATAATAGAGAATACTGAGACTTTCCCTATAAGATTTTGGGGATAATGGCATCATTTGAAGTATGCAAACTACCTGTAGGACTTGGCATAAGGTTAGAGTAATGTTTCCCTGAGAAGTTTCTCATTTAATTATAAAGAAAATGTGTAACCATTTCTATATTAAGCTGTCTGGGTTCTTTTTTTTCTATTGAGCTTTAGACATTATTTATTCTGGACATTAAAACCCTATCAGATACATGATTTCTAAATATTATCTACCATTGTATGTATGGGTTTGTCTTGTCACTTTCTTTTTAATATCCTTTGATTTTGCAAAATTATTGATGGGGTCCAAAGTATTTTTCCCTTTGGTTATTTTTGTTATGGCATCATATACAAGACATCATTGCCAAATTCAAATTCATAAAAGATTTACTCCTGTATGTCCTTCTAAATTTTAAACTGTTTTAACTTTACATATATTTAACTTTTAAATTTAGATTATTGATCTAATTTGAGTGGATTTTTGTGTATGGTATAAAGTAGGGATTCACTTTTATTTTTCTTTTTTTGGTTGAATACCCAGTTCTAGTACCATTTGCTGTAGAGACCATTCTTCCCCCCAGCAAGTGGTCTTTATACTCTTGTTGAAAATCAGTTGGCTGTAAATATATAGGTTTATTTTAGACTCTCAATTTTGGTCTATTGGACTATGTATCTATCTTTAGGGAAGTACCACATTGTTTCCCCTACTGTAGCCTTGTAGTAGGCTGAATTCAAGGATTCCTTGAATCCTGAATTCAGGAAGTGTGAGACAACTAACTTTGTTCTTTTTTTGTTTTACCTTGCTTACTTTACTCATTTATTTGAGAGAGAGCGAGCACATGTACGCACAAGTAAGCAAGCTGTGGCAGGGACAGAAGGGTAGGGAGAGGGACAAGCAGACTCCATACTGAGCATGGAGGCCTACATGAGGCTCAATCTCATAACCTGGAGGACATGACCTGAGATAAAATCAAGAGTCAAGATGTTCAGCTGACTGAACCACCCAGGTCCCCCATGTTCTTCAATTTTAAAGATTTTCTTTATTTATTCATCAGAGAGAGAGAATGAGAGAGAGAGAGAGAGAGAGAGAGAGAGAGAGAGAGAGGCAGAGACACAGGCAGAGGGAGAAGCAGGCTCCATGCAGGGAGCCCGACATGGGACTTGATCCCGGGGCTCCAGGATCACACCGGAGGCTGAAGGCGGCGCTAAACTGCTGAGCCACCTGGGCTGCCCTGTTCTTCAATTTTAATATTGATTTGGCTCTTCAGGGCCCCTTACAATTCCATATGAATTCCATTTGAGTCCTCAGAGCAGCTTTTCCATTTCTGCTCTAAAAGATCATTGGAATTTTGGTAGGGATTGAATTGATTCTGTAAATCACTTTGGGTAGCTTTGCCATCTGAACAATATTGTATCTTCCAACCCACAAATATAGATGTCTTTCCATTTATTTAGATCTTTAGTTTCTTTCAGCAATGTTTTATAGTTTTCAGTTAACAAATCATTTGCCAGCTTAGTTAAATTTGTTCCTAGGTATTTTATTCTTTTGGATCCTATGATAAATGGAATTGTTTTCTTAATTTTATTTTTGGATTGCTCATTGCTGGTATGAAGAAACACATCTGAATTTTGCATTCTTATCTGTATACCACAACTTTGCTAAAATTATTAGCTATAGTAGTATGTGTGTGTGTGTGTGTATTCTTTAGATTTTTCTATTTATACAATCATGCCTTATGTAAATAGAGATAGTTTCATTTCTTCATATTCACTTTGGATGCCTTTTATTTCTTTTTCTTGCCTAATTGCTTTGGTTAGAACTTTGTACTACAATGTTGAATGGCACGGGTGAAAGCAGGCATCCTTGTCTTGTTCCTAAACTTAGGGGGAAGCTTTCAGTATTTCATCACTGAGTAAGTTAGCTTTGAGTTTTTCATAAATGCCCTTATCATGCTGAGCAAGTTCAACTTTATCATTAGTTTTCAAGTGCATTTTGTTTTGATCATGAAAGTGTTGGATGATCTCAGATGTCTTTCTGAGCCAGTTGAGAGAATCATGTGTGTTTTTACCCTTAATTCTCTTCATGTGAGGCATTACATTGATAGATTTTCATATGTTGAACCACTCTGTATTCCTGGGATAAAGCCTATCTTGATCATAATGTATAATTCTATTAATATGCTCTTGGACCTGCTTTGTTATCATTTTTTGAGGATTTTGCATCTGTATTTATGAGGCATATTTGTCTGTAATTGTTTTGCATATTTGCTTTCTGTATATCTTATACCTTTGTTGTTTCTTATCTCCCCCATTGGCCTTGTTTGTTCTTAGTTGATTATTTATGGTACACCACTTTCTTACTGGTTACCATGGGAGTTAAAATGAAGATCCTAAATTTATAAAAAGTCCAGTTTAAATTGATGCCAATTTTGGTTCAATAACATATGATAACTCTGCTCCTATACAGTTTCATTCTTCACCTTCATGCTGTTCTTTACTCCATAAATTACATCTTCATACATTATATGCCCACTAACATAGATTTATGATGGCATAAAGATATATATATATATAAAATCATATAGGAAATAGAGGAGTTATAACCAAAAATGCAATAATCCTGGCTTTTATATGAAATAACCTGTATCAGAGTTCTTTATTGCTTTGTATGGCTTTTTGTATGGTTTCAAGTTACCATCTAGGTTTCTTGCACTTCAGCCAGAAGGATCCCTTTAATATTTCTTGTTAGCCAGATATGCTAGCAATGAACCCCTTCATTTTTTGTTTATTCTGTTGTGTATTCATTTCCTTCTCAATTTTTAAGAAAAATCTTGCAGGTTATAAAATTCTTGACTGACACAGTTTTTTTCCATTCCTTTATTAATGCTATGTCACTGTCTTCTATGTTTTTTTTTAAGATTTTATTTATTTATTCGAGAGAGAGAGAGAGAGAAGAGGCACAGGCAGAGGGAGAAGCAGGCTCCATGCAGGGAGCCAGACGTGGGACTTGATCCCAAGTCTCCAGGATCATGCCCTGGGCCGAAGGCAGTGCTAAACCTCAGAGCCACCCGGGATGCCCTGTCTTCCATGGTTTTAGATGATAAATTGGCTCTTCTATTGATCTTATTGGTAATAAAATCAGTAATTCCATTGATCTTATCCCTGTATGCAGAGTTGCTTCTATCACTATTGATCTTTTCATGTTGTTTTTACATTGTTTCTCTGGTTTCTTCTAGTTCTTTGATTATATTTAAGGCAGCTGATTTAAAATCTTTGCCTAGTAAGTCCTGGGCTTCTTCAAGTATGGTTTCTGTTGATTTATTTTTTCCTATAAATGGACCATACTTTCCTGTCTGAATGCCTTATTAATTTTTTGTTGTTGAAAACTAGACATTTTAATATTATAAGGTGGTAACTCTGGAAATCAGTGTCTCTCCTTTCCCCAGAGATTGCTGGTGCTGATTGTTGAGGTTTGTTAAAGTAGTTGATTAGGGAAGTTATGTGTTTTTTGCCTTTTCCAGACTGTTTTCACTAAGATTATACTTCTGGTTGTGAGTGGTCTCTGAAGTCTCTGAATTATTGTCTCAGTATTCAACCAGTGACCTGACAGAGATTCCCTTAAATGCCTGCAGCCAGAGGGAGGGAGGGAGGGAGGGAGGGAGGGATGGAGGGAGGAAGCAAGAGAGAGATAGAGAGAGAGAGAGAGAGAGAGAGAGAGAGAGAGAAAGAAAGAAGAAAGAAGAAAGAAAGAAAGAAAGAAAGAAAGAAAGAAAGAAAGAAAGAAAGAGAAAAGGGAAAAGAAGAAGGAGAGAAAAAAGGAAAAAGAGAAAGACAAAGACTTCTCTCCTCATCTCTGTGGCTTAGCACTCCTTTACGACTAACCCAGGTCGTCCATAATTCTGCCTTATCCTTTAAACCACCTGATTTTGTATAGCCCAATGATCTGCAATGTGAGTATGTGAGCTCTTCAACTTTAAAGAACCTTGTTCTTCTTTTTGAATATTGTGTTGACGAGGCTTTTGCTTTCTCAGAGGTCAAAAAATACAGTTTTAAAAGTACATACACAATTCTGGGTGATAGCAGCCTTTTCCATAGACCCACCACCTCCTTATTTAGCTGGTTGCTCTTCACAGCTTGACAAAGCAAATCTACTCTAGGGAGTGTACCAGGCTGATACTTCATTTTTCTCTAAACTTTGGTATATGGAGATAATATTGTAAATTCCTAGCCTAGTAAATGGAACTAGAGATCAGGCTGAATGTTGGGTAGCCAGAAGGGGGAGTAATTTCTGGACCATTTCTGTTAATGGCAGTTATGACTCAGATTCCACTGACTGTGGCCATGTAAAAACATAAGCCCAATTGACCAGGTATGATAAATTATACCTTGTAGAAATGATCATAACAGCATTGAAAAATCCATATGCTCTTCAAGAACTTTGTCTTTCCTCATTAGGAACTGGAGTCTATGGCTCCTCCTTTTGAAATCTTGGGGGAGAGATTCTATAAATAGACTGGCAGAAGTGATATTATATGATGTCCGAGGTTAGATCATAAAAGGTAATACAACTTCTTTTGGCTTTCTCTTGGGAACATTCATCCTTGAGAGAGTAAGCCTAGTATGAGTAAGCTCAGAACACATAGGGGCCCATGTCAAGACAGAGACTGAGGCCCCAAAACCTCAGTATTGGATGAGTTCCCAGCCCACAGCCAGCACTAACCTGCCAGCCATGAGAGAAAGCCATCTTAGAAGTAGATCTTCCAGCCTCCGGTGAGCTACTATCAGCTAATATGAGGTGATTTGAGCAAATGACCTTTCCACACTGAGCTCTGTCCAAATTGCAGATTGGTGGGCAAAAGAAGTGATTTTGCTCTTTTTTTTTAAGTCATTAGATTTTATGGTTTGTTAGACAGCAACAGAAAAACCAAAACAGCAGGTCTTCCAAATTTTTAAGAAAAGCCTAATATCTAAATTTTCAAGTGAAATTTCTAAATTTTAAATGTTAGCAACTAATTACAAATTTAAAGTACTTTCTGCAAGTTAATGTGAAATATATTTAGGTCATTTTCAGCCCGCTGGCTACAATTAACAGTTTACGCAGTATCTCAGTTAATTATCACAGTAATGATAAGGCTGCCAGGTAATTGTTATTATATTCATTTTCCAGATAACCCAAGAATCACAGAATAAACCAGTCCAAAGTGACACAGCTGGTAAGAAGCATAGTCATGATATGAACTCAGCAAAATCTATCTGCTTTTCTCTATGCCATACCACATTTTTAAGCTTAATATACAAGACAGATTATTTCCTGCTCCATTTAATCCTCGAAAATCTACCTTATTTAGAAATAGTCCCAAGGTGATGTTGTTTCTTTCACTTTCTATCCTTTTGGAGCTGTTTCCTTTTTCTTATTCTTCATTTCTCCCAGATCCCTCACCTCCAGCTTCACTCTTTCTCATGGGTTCCAGAAAGAAAATGATTAAGCCACAGAAAGCAGCAATGACTCTGTAACACAGAGGATTTGCGCAGCAGGGCTGCAGTGAGGCAGGGTTATGGTGTGAGAGAGCCATACAATCAGCACAGGTCAAGCTAGACTAGCACACATCCCAGCCAATTCACTGGGCACAGAGTTTACTCATGCCTTTTGAGATTACCATTTTGTGACTTGTTTTCCTTATTTATTCTTAAGAACCAATTATCATTTTCCAGATCCCTTTTGCTACAAGAGTAAAACCAAGATGCAACCCAAGATTGAATATTTGGAAGTCTGTGTTGGTATATCTTCTTTTTTTTCAGATTTTATTTATTTATTCATGAAAGACACACACACACACACAGAGGCAGAGACACAGGCAGAGGGAGAAGCAGGCTCCATGCAGGGAGCCCAACGTGGGACTCGATCCCAGGGACTCCAGGATCAGGCCCTGGGCTGAAGGCGGTGCTAAACCGCTGAGCCACCTGGGCTGCCCCTGTGTTGGTATATCTATTTGGTTATAGGTGAAAGACAGAAAAACAGGTTGTGGTTTTTTTTTTTTTCTTTTGTCACCTTTGAAAGATAAAAGGAGGAAGATAGTGAGAGCCACCGTTATTTCCTAGGTGATTACAAACAAAGGAAAAGGAAGAGAAGCCTATCGTTATTTTTTGGACAGCAACTTTATCCTTGGGACAAACTCAACTGGATTAAGAAAAACTTTTATACTTCAAATATAATGTGATAAATAGGTTTTCAGGATAATGGCCTTATTTTCTTTCTAAATATCTAGATATTTCTTTGGTTCTTCCTTAGTGTGTTTTATTCTGGTTAGTATAGGTCTAAAACACATTTTAGATCAACTCCATGCAAAAGGTGATCTTGTAACCTCTAACCTTACTAAGTGCAGCTTGTATCTTTTTGTCACCATTGAACTCACATAACTATGGGGCATGTTTTTCCAAACTGACTGGGGGATGGAAATCTAGGATTTTGCACCAGTTCTACTGTTTTAACTTGGAAAATTCCAAATATCTATGGGACTCAGATTTTCTACTTGTAATAAATAGATTATAATAATTTATCCATAGGCTGTTTTTTTTTACAAATTAATTTTTATTGGTGTTCAATTTACCAACATACAGAATAACACCCAGTGCTCATTCCATCAAGTGTCCCCCTTAGTGCCCGTCACCCATTCACCCCCACCCCCGCCCTCCTCCCCTTCCACCACCCCTAGTTCATTTCCCAGAGTTAGAAGTCTTTATGTTCTGTCTCCCTTTCTGATATTTTCCATAGGCTGTTTTGAGAATAGAACAAAAATATATCACTATGTCAGTCAATAAAATTCTTTGAAGTGAGGAGTCTTCGCAAATTCAACATAGTACTTTACAAATAAGAGATTTTTTTTTCAATTTCCCCAAATCACCTCAAATTCTGCTGAGGGAACAGTCACATCTTGAGATTTGAAGAAAACAAAGTTTTTAAAAAAGAAGAGTATTATGTGATGGTATAAGTTTGTGACTTATATGATCTTATGTGGAATGTATTAATGTTAAGTAAATATACACATCTTCTCTCCCTGCTCCATGGGAGGAACTATCTCTTCACCCCATTGTTGTTGGGTGACTCACTTAGACCAATGAAATATGAGTGGATGTGATACATGCCGCATCCAAGCAGAAGATTTAAATTCAAATCATATGTATGGTTTGACTTGGTCTCTTGTACTTCTGCTCACCATCATGAGAAAAGCCTTCTCCAGGTAAGCACTTCTGCTTCAGCCTGGCTCACTGAAAGATGTACAAATGCACCAGATCTGTGTGTGACCTGCAGTTTCCTCCTGAACCAGCACAGCTAACCTGCAGACTTGCAAGAAATACACGATAATTGTAAGCTGTTGAGACGGGAGGTGTTGTTATGCAACATTTTTGTAGTAAAAGCTGATTAATTCACATATTAAACACCTTCTACCTATAAGACTTCTCAGGACATATATTATGTTAATGACTATTGTGGATCCCAAAATTAATTGGCCCTAGGCTAGACTTACAGCTTCTGATGAAGTACTATTTTAAAATACAATTTTCAGTATTTTTTTTTAGCAGCAGAAAGGTTTTCAAAAGCAAAAAGGTTTAAAGTTATATACAACCTATTTTGATGTAATTCAGTAAGAGCCATGGCATTATTGTATGATTGTATCCCCTAATACAGACTAGTAATCTAGTATAGTGGGCAAGAGCAATGGCTTTGGAGTAAGACAAGCCTTACATTTAAATCCTAGCTCCTTCACTTAGGATTTAAGGAACTTTGAGGAATTCATGTACATTCTCTGAAACTTAATGTCCTTATTGGTAAACTTGGAATCATAATAATCATGGAGTTGTTGTGAGAATTAATTGAAATACTAATAGTTTTTACACAGTGTCTGACTCAGTGCATGGACTTAACAATAGTAGCTAAAGCCACTATTTTTTTAAAGCCCAGTTCTGTAAAATTCTGTTTATTCCAATTCTGTTTATTCCAATTCTGATCAATTGGAAGTAGAAAAATATTAGGGCTAAAGAATATAGAATATAGTTGATTTTTATTAAAAACACATTATTCAAGGGAAAATATCCTCTTCATCATTTAGGGGCCATTTTTGACTGACTTCATCTGTCTAATTTCCAGGGCACGTTTTCATATTACAGAATTCAGGTTTTCCTAAGGTGCACCCTCCTCCATGAGCAGCCCCTCCCTGCACTCTCTCTGCATGGTAGAAGCCTGGCAAGACAGGGACAGTTGGTATTCTGTCTGCAAACACTTACGTGAATGGAATAAGTCTCCCTGCTCCAACCACCCTGGGTGCTTCCCAGGACTTCCCATTCCTATAAACCACCTGCCTGGGCCAAATTAGCAATTTCTGCTCCTATTACAATCCAAAGGCAGAATTTGGAATCACATGGAAACTTACGACATTCCAAAGATTGAAGTAGAACTTCTCTAACCCCTGCTATGATTACTCTGCTCTAAGTGTCAGAAAGGAAATGATCTTTTAAAAGGTGGAATAAGCAAAAGGGGCAAACAGTCTCTTCTGGCCTTTCTTTGGGATTTTTAAGGCATTTCCCCAAAGAGCCCTGCTGGCATCTCTAACTTTCCAAGGTTTGTTCATTGTGCCAGAGAAGGAAATGTACTTAGAATTGCTCATTGGGGTAATATTTAAGTCAAGGCTAGATTTCAAGCTCGGTTTAAACACAACATTTTGATTTTTTTTAAGAAGAAAAATATGCCTGGAAAAAGACTGCTTTTCGTATAGAGAGATCCATAAACATGCTTTGACAACTTTCAAAATGGGATAGGAGTAGGCCTATATTTCTAAATGTAGATGCCTTGAGTCAGGGTGAGTAAGCTAAATGAATCTATTCATTTTAGATATGTTTAAAATTCTCCTCATCATGCACTGAAATTCTCCATAATTTCCAGTGATTCTTTCTCATATTTGGCATCATTTTAATCTTTCCTCTCCAAAAAACAAACACTAAAGTCAAAATGTGAGCAAATAGCATTGGGAATTTTATAAATGTTATATATAACATTCTGAAGTTTAAAAAATAGACAGTTCTGAAGGCAGACATTACTAATCAAAAATTATTTAAGGTAATGAGTAGCAATATGAGGGTGACTTCAACTCTTATTAGAGCTGTTGGTTAACAGATTATCAATATCTGCAATTGACATCTCCTTGCTACTCTTCTTGCTGGGAGGAAAATTCATAATATCAATGTCTACATGAAGACAGTGGAACATTTATAAGACATTCAGGCAAGCCCGTGGCAGTTAGGATGTGTCAGAGTACAGAGAACTTGTGATAAAATATACATAATATAAAATGGATCATTTTGACCATTTTCAGGGTACAGTTCAGTGGCATTAAGTGCATTCACATTGCTTTGTACCATCACCACCATCCATCTCCAGAACTTTTTCATCATCCCAGACTAAATCTCTATATCCATTAAACAGCAACTCCCCCTTTCCCATTCCTCCAGCCCCTGAAAACAAGCATTCCACTTCTGTTTCCATGAATTTGACTATTCTAGGTACCTCATATAAGTGGTAGAGATATCTTATGATATTTGTCCTTTTGTGTCTGGCTTGTTTCACTTAGCATAATGTTTTCAAAGCTCATCCATATCATAGCATATATCAAAATTTCCTTTTTTAAAAAAGCTGAATTATCCATTTTATGCAATACCACATTTTGTTCATCCCTTTATCTGACAGTGGACACTCTGATTGCTTCTACCTTTTGACAGTTGGACATAAACATTGGTGTACAAATATCTCTTAAAATCCCTGCTTACAGTTCTTTGGGGGTGTATACCAAGAAGTGAAATTGCTGGATCATATGGTAAATCTACATTTAATTTTTTTAGGAACCACCATACTGTTTTCCATAGCAGCTGCATCATTTTACATTCCCACCAGTATGCACCAGGGCTCCAATTTCTCCACCTTCTTGTTATCACTTGCTATTTTGTTTTTTGTGTTTAATTTTCTTTTGTAATAGCCATCCTAATATCTGTGAAGTGGCCTTAAGCTTCACTTTTGATTTGCACTTCCGTTATGATTAGTAATGAGGATCGTTTTAAGTGCTTATTGGCCATTTGAATATCTTCTTTGTAGAAGTTCTCTATTCAGGTCCTTGGACCATTTTAAACTGGGTTCTTCAGTGTTTTGATTGTTGTCAAGTTAGCAATATATAGATTCATAGCCAAGTTATGATGGATTTGTCATCTCAAAAATTGTAAAAAAATGGAGATAAATATCATAATGGGTCATGTTTTCATTGTTGAAAGATTGTTGAATAAATATAATACATTTTTAGTCAGTGAAGGGAGATTTATTTTTCATGGAACTCATTCCATACAAATCATATACTTTGATATTTAGCGGAATTCTCCCCTTCCACAGGTATTTCTTTTGGACCTCTACAATCAGAGAACACAGTCAAGAGAAGTGTTTTCCTATGCTATTTCTCCTCTCATCTCTTTCCTACCTCCTGTTTGCTCATTTCTTCTTGCTGTGAAATAGCAGTGTTACTGGCAGCAAGATATTCTCTGTTTGTTTTGGGAGCAGACCTCCCAGCCCAGGTGGGGTGTGATGGAGCTCCATTCAGCATCCTCCTGGCCACACTGAATTCTGTCACCGTGCCCTTCACCTCGCCACTTGTTCAACCGGGCCTTGGACAGGTCCCCTTAGCTCTCAAAACCTCTTTCCCCACATGTAAAGCTGTATCTGACATTGCTCACAGAATTGATTGCTGATAACCTGAGGCCTGGCCTGGCAGCTCTGCAATTGCCTAGACTCCTGGTCCTTCTCAGTTCCACCCTCACCATTACCTCCACAAAATGGACCATCCGTCCAGCCCACTAACTCCTTATAGCAGCCACAGCTTCACTGGAAATTTGAAACAGACACTTACATAGCACTTACCCTAAGCTAGGCATTTACAGAGTATAAATAAATAAATGCCCTCGGCATTTTATGCACAGTAACTCATAGATATCTTCTAATAACCCTATGCATCCTATTATTATTCCCATTTTACAAATGTGGAAACTGAGGCAAGGATAAGAAAAGCAAATTCCCAAGGGCCACACAACCAGTAAGTGGTGGGAGCTAGGGAGTAGCTCCTATGACTTCTTAACCACCACTTCAGGCTGATTTGGGATTTGCTTGGCCCCAAGGGAACTGTGTCCAGGTCCTTCTCCCTCCCAGTTTCAACACCTGCCACTCACCAACCCTTCCCCCCACTTTAAAGCAAGTCACCAGAAGAATTATTGCAACTTTTGAGTCTTTTTATTGAAGAATACACTTTTAGACTAAAACATAGAACTTGCCAATAAGGATATTATTATATTCATCTCTCAGTTTCATCCAATTTGCTGTCATCTCTCTTCCTCATATTCTTGATTGATGGACTGATACACCATTGAGGAATTGCTAAATTGAAGCAAAACAAGATCAGGGTTGAATCAATCTCACAGCTGATTGCTACGTAACTCTCATTTCTCATGAGATGAGAATCATGAAGATAAACCATGAGGATGCCTGTATGTGGCCATAGATCAAGACCAAAATGCTCAAATTATGATTTATCTTCTTTTTGGAGAGAAATTATTAGGAAGGGCAAACATTTGTAAATAATACAGTGATCATAGTCTGTGGTCAGGAATCTAGAATATTAATATGTGGCAGCACTATAACTGAAAATCCACTGCTTATTCATCACAGCTTATATTTGAAGTTACCTCAAATCACTGAATCCAAAGCCAGACCATGTCTTTCCAGAATTTCCTGCATTGAAAATCTTTGCAAGATGCCTCAATTCTGAATTTACCAAACCACAAAGGAATTTCATTTCTTCCTCTCAACCACTCACCTGGAACTGAATCTCAGGAGGAGGCTCTCAGCCCAACAGTGTGGACAGGCAACACCTGTCCTCTGGTGAGAGAGGAAAAAATGAGCAGTTTCAGAGAGATGGTAAAACCTGGCCCCAGAAATAATCGCCATCTGAGGGACTCACTGTAAAAAAGAGGGAAGGAGTTTAGGTGGAAGAAAATTGTGAAATGAATAGAGAAGGAAGGAGAGCAGGTATAGGCAGATGCAGTAATGAATTACAGAAGGTTGATCAGCAGTGAGTTACCTCTTAGGTAAGTGCTGTTGATATTTACCTTAAACCAATGTAGAAACTGAGGCACAGAGAAGACTGGATGTGAGATTGCTCAACATAGGGGCCCCTGGGTGGCTCAGTGGTTGAGCATCTGCCGTTGGCTCAGGTCATGAGCTGGGAGACCTGGGACCGTCCTACATCGGGCTTCTCCCTCTGCCTGTGTCTCTGCCTCTCTCTGTGTTTCTCATGAATAAATAATAAAATCTTTTTAAAAAAATTGCTCAGGATAGAGGCAGAGATAGAAAGTAAAAAAGGGGCTACTCTGCAGGATGACTTCTGACACTACCGTTTTCAGTATTGTTCTGGGTGTTGTAGCTGATTCTCCAAGATACATTAACAGAGGAGAGGCATGCACTGTGGAGAAGGGATGGCATAGTTTTTATTTGCAGATAATATAACTGAATTCTTAGAAAGCCTGAAAAATCAGTTACAATTTTAGAATACCAACAGAGCAATAGGATAATGTTGTTAGATACAAAACAAACATACCAAAACTAAATAGCTTCATTTATTCACAAGCAATAATTTATTCAAAAAGGATAAAATATATGAAGCCCATGAGCAAAAAAACAAATGGCTTTAAGAATAAATGTGCAAAAGTAAAACATAAACACCACAAAATTTGCCTGAAGATCATAAAATCTTGGTAACTGACGGAGGTTGAGTGATTATGCCACAATGTCATATTAGTTGAACAATCAAAATACCGATGGGATTTCTTTTAAAAATGTTAGAGAAATTTTTCTTAAAAGATAACTGCCAAAATAGCCAGGACTTAAAAAAAGAGAAGAACTCTGGGAGTGGCTCCTCTTGGCAGCTACAAAATACAACACATAACAGTAGCTACCATTTGTAAACCACCTGTGGTAAATACCATGCCATAGCTTTCCTGAATGGCACATTTCCCTTCCTCCAACAACCTTATGTAGAGGCTAGGGAGTTTGTGTACAACTTCACAAAGTCACACAATTAATGGCAGGTTTTTGCACAGCACCATCTAATTCAGTACCCACTTGCTTAGTCACCATGCTTTAAGCTACAAAAAGTCAAACCAGGTAGCATCAGTGCCTAATCAATGATAGGTCAGAAATGGGTGGCCTGGATTAACTGTTAAAAGAACCACCTCTGATCAAAGAATATCTTTAAAGAGATGCTGAACAATTACTTGCTTGTTTTAGAAAGAGAAAACAAAACATCCTCACATTATGTGACCTACAGAGCGAAATGGAAAAAAATGAAAACAAGTAAAAAAGAATTTACAATACAGAAAAATATGTGAAAATCTAGCTGCTGTCATGTTAGAGAAATGCTTTCTATGAAAGAAATCTCAAGGTGAAATTAATAAGATGTAATGACTCAAAATGTCAAAGATGTCTTAACCAAATATCTTAAATTGGTTAAAATTCTAATCAAATGTAGAAAAGTGCTCGTATTTTGTGAAGGAAGCCTAATAATATGTATCAAGCTGACTAAAAGTTCTTGTGCTGTGATTCCCTATTTTTGTTCAAAGACTTTATTCTGAGGGAAATCACCAGCAGTGATGCCAAAGATGAGAGTCTGCCCAGCAACAAACTTGGTTAAAAGGTGTTAAATAATCTAACTGGAGAAACAGATTCAATAGGAAAAAAAGATTAGCTAATTCTGGTGCATCTCTATGATACATATGTCACAATTAGCATAGTATTTTCAAAGAACATATAATGACATGCTCTCAGAACAAAAATTTAAGAATGTATGTACATCAGGAAAAGAGAAAAATAATTGTCAGATTATGCACCAAAACTTCAAAGATAATTATGGGAGGGGGTGGGAATTACTAGAAAGTCTTTTTTCTTAAGTTTTTATGTAAATTCCAGTTAGTAAACATACAGTAATATTAGTTTCAGGTGTACCATTAAAAGTGCTTCAACACCCCCATACAAGGCCAGGGCTCACCACAGGTGCCCTCCCTAATCCCTGTCAGCTGTTTAACCCATCCCCCCCCTTTATAATGACCAGCAGTTTTTTCAGAATCTGTTTTTTGGTTTGTTTGTTTGTTTTTTTTTTTGACCCTCTGCACATCTGTTTTGTTTCTTAAATTCCATATACAAGTGAAGTCATATAGTATTTGTCTTTCTCTGGCTGACTTACTTCACTCAGCATATGCTCTCTAGCTATATCCATGTTGTTGCAAATAGCAAGATCTCATTCTTTTTTATGGCTGAATAATATCCCATCCAGTCAATGGATAGTGGACTATTTCCATAATTTGACTATTATAGGTAATACTGCTATAAACATAAGGGTGCATGTATCCCTTTGAATATTTTTGTATTCTTTGGGTAAATACCCAGTGGTGCAATTGCTGGATTATAGGGTAGTTCTATTTTTAAGTTTTTGAAAAACTTCTATACAGTTTTCTCCAGAGTGGCTGCACCAGTTTGCATTCCCACCAACAGTGCATGAGGGTTCTGCTTTCTTCACATCCTCACTAACACCTGTTGTAGAAAGTCTCACTTCCATATTTTTTTAAATTTTGGCAATATTTTACTTTTGCATACTAAAAATAATCCACATTTGAAGTTGGAAAAGGAGAAGAAATTTAAAGCTAAAACACTAAATTCAAAATTGCATATCAAATATGATTATACATTTTTGATTTACATTATGATATACATTATACATAAATGTGGATATATTTTTAAAAATCATAGTAACTATCAGAAAGGAAGCATGATTGGTAACTTTCTATTTCTTTTATACTAATTTTTAGACTTCTCAAAATCTGCCATGTATTATTTCATTGTTTTAATAAGAAAACAATAAACTGTGCTTATGTAAATGCAAATCTCAAAATTGTTCAGCTTTTTGGCTTTCTGCAAAGCAGATTTCTGTGTGTTGTGTTATGGCATGTGTTGACAAGCCATTCCATGTACTTGTGTCTCTGGTTTGAATTATATAAAAGGCATCTCATTTTCCTTTGTGAGTGTGTCACCTACATTTTTGGGTGTTGGTGGGTGTAGGTGAGTGTGGTGAAGAATGCACCTTTCCCTGTCTTATATTCTACGGTAGTGGCAGAAAGTTGGCTTGTACGAAGCCCGGGGGGGTGGTGGGCAGAGTGGAGACGCCCCGGCTGGGCTGGGGGGTGCTGCCAGGACCTCCAGGGCTCAGAAGGATGTGCGAGCTGGATACAAGACCCGCTCCCAGGAAGCCCTTCTGGACGGAGACTGAGTAGAAGTTTCCTTCTTCTGTCCTAGGGATAAGTCAGCATTGCTGGCAGCATCTGGATCTGCAGGTGAGACATATATGAACACCGATGGGATGGGGGGTCCTTTACTGAATTTTTTTACACTGATGTTCCTATTCGAAAACATGGCTTGTTGCTGTTAACTGCTGCAGGTTCTCTTCCTCCCAGCTGACGCCCCCAGAGTGAAATGAGAGAGGTCTGAGGAATTCTGTAAACAGCGAAGTGCAATGAAGGTAGGAGTAGCTGTTCAGAAAAAAGACGGGCCTGTCGATTTGCCCAGCACTTGTCTCTCAGCATATCAACATCCCTTTTCTTGCAGAACATGTTTTCCTACCTCCTCACACCCTGGACTCCTTTTACTGACTTTTCTTTTCACACCATGCTAATTCATGCCTTGCGTGCCTTTTTTTATCCTGCTGTGTGGCTGAGAAACCTCAAAGGCAGTAGGTGGTCATGGAATTGTGCCCCAAATCCTGTAAGGGAAGTAGGTGCAGAGTTGACATGACTCAGGACAGGATCTTTCAGCACCAGTTCTGGGAGCTTCCAGACTGCAGAATGCAGGTCCTATCAACCGCTGAACCCACAGGAGGCCCTCATTTGGGCCCCAGGCATGCAAAGAAGCCAGACAGCACCTGTGTTCCACGAGCTGGGCTTCCTCTGTACCCTCGATCTGCTGAGCCGTGTCCGCAGGCCTTACAGCTTACACAGGGCAGGAGGTTTCCAGACATACCCTTCCATTGAAGAAATCGGTTCTATTTCATCAATGGAAGGGGGGGTGTCATTGGCAGCCAGCTCCCTGACTTCCGCTGATACAGTGCTGTGGCAGGCAGCCAAGCCAGGTTTGGCCAACTCAGAAGTCTGGCTGAGGTTTCTGTGCCTCTTGAACACCATCAGGAAGGAGCTGTTCTTTGGCATTGCTCATTAGTTGGCAAAACACTTTGTTTTCTAGCCTGATTTGGGTACTAATTCCAAGGCACAGATGTATATTTTTAGATCCTCTTATGTGACACTTGAATCTGCTTGCCATAGGGATTCTTCTTATATCCACTAGAAATAGTTTGCTCACAAAGCACTAAAACTTCACACAGCCAGTCAGGAGATCAAACGATGAGGATGGGATTCGAACCCATGCGTGCAGAGCACAATGGATTAGCAGTCCATCGCCTTAACCACTCGGCCACCTCATCTCATACATTTGTCTTTGCTTTTATATATGATTTAAAGAAGAGTCAGAAGAGCTGTGTATTACTCCAGTCCCGAGAGGATGGAGGCCCAGCAGTTGATCTGAGGAGATAAAAGATTGAATAGTGGATTATTTAGATAGAATGTTCCCCTCAATACACAGAATATTCCAAGTGCTTTTGTTAGATTTTTTCCAAATAAACGGCGGAGAAATAAAAAAAGAGCCAGGCAGTAGGTTCGAGAGTGCTTTAATGGGGAGCGCTCCAGGGCGAGGTTCCATGACTCAAGAGAGGTGGCCCGAGTCAGGGAAGTCGCGCCTGGGTTGGGGAGTGTGGGGGTTTTTAAGCCCTTATTGGTTCTGGGTCTGGATCCCAAATTAGGCAAGGGAACACCGTGTCCCTAGGTGATGGGGATGGGGATAGTACAGACGATGGAGGGTGGTCCCTGGCTGGAAAGTCCCAGATGGAAAGTTTTGGTTTCCCATCTAGGTTTCGATTTACTGGAGATGACGTGGTGGTCATGGCTGCCTTGGCGGGAAGATCAGCCATTTTGACCCAATTTGAGATGTCCGACATTTTGGGTGCCCCTGTCTCTCAGCCAGCCCAACAGCTTTAACCCTTTGTCCATCTGTGCAGCATGCCTGCAAAAGTGATACAAGGTATATAAACCTTTTTGTTCTCCATGGAAAATGCAGGAAAAATAAAAGGGAAAGAGAAAGAAACAATCATTGACTTGGGCACAGCTGAAAATAACTGTCTTGTTAGGTGATTTTCTGGGATGGGGGTGGGAGCTTTTATTTTTTTTATTATTATTTTTTAATAAATTTATTTTTATTGGTGTTCAATTTGTCAACGTACAGAATAACACCCAGTGCTCATCCCATCAAGTGCCCACCTTAGTGCCCGCCACCCAGTCGCCCCCACCCCCCGCCCATCTCTCCTTCCACCACCCCAGAGTTAGGAGTCTCTCATGTTCTGTCTCCCTTTCTGATATTTCCCACTTATTTTTTCTCCTTTCCCCTTTATTCCCTTTCATTATTTTTTATATTCCCCAAATGAATGAAACCATATAATGTTTGTCCTTCTCCGATTGACTTACTTCACTCAGCATAATACCCTCCAGTTCCATCCACGTGGGAGCTTTTAAATATCCCCAGGCCCAGGCCACACCCAAGACCTAGAAGTCACAATTTCAGGAATTTGGGCTTGCAGACAGCTGTAGTGGTCAAGTCTGAGAACTATCATTCTGTTAAGCTTTCAGGTTGTTTGATCTGTTTATGTGTTTGGAGGGGATGCCACCTCAAGCTGGCATATGACCTGGGGCTTGGAGGCAGAGTGGGGAGTTGGTGTAGAAGGGCACAGCAGCACAAGCACAGGGACCAGAGTTTGCGTTGTCACGGTGATCTTGTGCTCCGGCAACTCCCAAGTATTTGCAGACCACTGCTAGGAGACCCTCATAGCTCAGCTCATATCACCTCCAATGGGAGGTCTCCAAATGGCTCTGGGTACCTAGTGACATAGGCCATATTTGATCACTTCTCCCCCACCTGCCCCACCCCCCCTAGAGATTGCCATGGGGGACAAGGACATCTTTCCGTATAGCCTCTACATCAGCTGCTTTAGGATCCACTAAATATTTTTAAGAGAATAGGTAGATGAATTCATCAATTGATATACATATTCACCTGGCTTGTTATTGATTCACTTCAATTCAGTACCTATTTATTAAATGCCTTCTATGGACCTGGCACCCTGGTGTAGACTCTGGGGCTATACTTCTAAACAAGAGAAGAGTCCCTGAAAATCTTGGGTGCCCAAAGTTTTCCCTGAGGATCCCTCCATCACTGGGCTCCTCTGTCCTATAATGTGCTGTTAATTCCACTTCTTCCTTCAGTTTCTCTCACACTGGCCCCCACTTTTCCATTGAAGGCTTTGGATAGAGAGAAGAAAAGTGTGTTTAGGATTGAACCAGCTCCTGGGGGGCACCCAGGTGGCTCAGTGGTTGAGTGTTTGCCTTCGGCTCAGGGCGTGATCCTGGAGACTCGGGATCGAGTCCCCGCATCGGGTTCCCTGCGTGGAGCCTGCTTCTCCCTCTGCCTGTGTCTCTGCCTCTGTCTCTCATGAATAAGTAAATAAAATCCTTAAAAAAAAAAAAAAGATTGAACCAGCTCCTGCAAATAGGCGCTGAAAGCTGTGCTTATTTTAGCACATGTGTTTTACACCAGGGCTACCTTTAGGAGTCTCTCTCTAACCGGCTGGGAGGGGAGTACTTACTCAGAGAGGAATAAAATTTAATATAAACATTCCTTGCCCTCCCTCCCACCCACCCCCAAAATTACCTGACACTGAAGGCAAAAGCCTGGTCTCCAATTGTCTATAAATCCAGCTGTTCCAATATCTGAATTTACAGAACTGCCCTCCAGTTAATTTGGAGATTGGATTTTAAACATGTTTCAGGTTTTGCCCTAAATCAGCCAGCCAGTAGGTATTTCAAGACCCTTCCTAAAGTATAGGCCTGGTACTGTACACTTAGGTTTTATTTCTCTGGAGCCCAGAAAGGTGAAATCCTCAAAACTAATCCACAGGTTACGACAAACTGTACAGATTGATGTGGCCCCTTCCTTGTGTAGACTCTATACCTTCTCCTCCTGTAGGATACATGCATTGTCTTTACTTAACAGAACTTTGCACCAATCCTGTAGGTGCTTTTTTAGGCAATAGATGAATGCTTATTTGAGAAAGAATTGCCAAAAGTTCCTGATACAGAGCTGCCATCTGAAATGCACATGGAAGCCAAAGATTCACCTGGCCATGACTTTGAAGGAAAAGTCTTTGTCTGAATCTTTGAATATTGTTTATGCCCTTACTTGTCAGCAGAGATTTCCAGAAAGCTAAATGTCACGTACTTTAAGATACAAAATATAATCTTGTTAGCAAAGGCTTGTGTTTAATTTTATCTTATCTCCCATAATGAGAAGAAAGTAACCTTATGTTACATAAAAACTCTCCTATGTTATTACAGATCTTAGAGCCTGTCTTACAACAGCCCCATCCAGGAAATTCTAGGTCAGGGATAAATGCAGTGGGGAGTGGCCTGAAGTGTGATGAGCTGGTATGCAGTAGATATTTCATTTCTAAGAAAATTGACCCATTGAAAGTACAATGGGTTGTTTAAAAAATAATGATATAACTTGGAGATTGAGTGCCCCTGTTGACATTTTGACAACATATATACAACATGTATGCAATTTATAATATGAGTCATTGTAATAGTTGTGGTTTCTATGAATTTTACATGGAAAAAGTGGAGAATGCTTGATACTTAGCTAATCCAGTGTGGAGGGCCCTCTGCCATGTAGCAAGTGCCCACAAGTGTAGGTGATTCAAAGACACTGAGGGTGTCTTTAATAATCATCCTGCAATAATTTTTATTTACTTAGCAATCATGTGGGTCGATCTCAAAGTTTAGACATGTTTCTTTTTTAATTTATTTTTTATTGGTGTTCAATTTGCCAACATATAGAATAACACCCAGTGCCCCCCTCAGTGCCCGTCACCCAGTCACCCCCACCCCCCACCCACCTCCCTTTCTGCCACCTCTTGTTCCTTTCCCAGAGTTAGGAGTCTCTCATGTTCTGTCTCCCTTTCTGATATTTCCCACTCATTTTTTCTCCTTTCCCCTTTATTCCCTTTCACTATTGTTTATATTCCCCAAATGAATGAGACCATATAATGTTTGTTCTTCTCTGATTGACTTATTTCACTCAGCATAATACCCTCCAGTTCCACCCACGCTGAAGCAAATGGTGGATATTTGTCATTTCTAATGGCTGAGTAATATTCCATTGTATACATAAACCACATCTTCTTTATCCATTCATCTTCCGATGGACACTGAGGCTCCTTCCACAGTCTGGCTACTGTGGACATTGCTGCTAGAAACATCGGGGTGCAGGTGTCTCGGCGTTTCACTGCATCTGTATCTTTGGGGTAAATCCCCAGCAGGGCAATTGCTGGGTCCTAGGGCAGGTCTATTTTTAACTCTTTGAGGAACCTCCACACAGGTTTCCAGAACTGGCTGCACCAGTTCACATTCCCACCAGCAATGCAAGAGGGTTCCCTTTTCTCCGCATCCTCTCCAACATTTGTGGTTTCCTGCTTGTTAATGTTCCCCATTCTCACTGGTGTGAGGTGGTATCTCATTGTGGTTTTGATTTGTATTTCCCTGATGGTAAGTGATGCAGAGCATTTATTCATGTGCGTGTTGGCCATGTCTATGTCTTCCTCTGTGAGATTTCTCTTCATGTCTTTTGCCCATTTCATGATTGGATTGTTTGTTTCTTTGCTGTTGAGTTTAATAAGTTCTTTATAGACATAATGTTTTTTTATATGCATGGTTCATTTCAGTGCTTATGAGCCGTAATTAGAAAGAATATAAGGTGTTGTATTTTGCTTTCTTTACTACGCTCTTTTGTTTCCTGAAATTTAAGTTGGGCCCATATGAACAAAATGGGACTGTTTTCTTGGTGGAGCATCAGGGTGACAGAACCACCATGACAAAAAAGGCCTCCCAGGATAGTATTTGGATAACTGAATTCTAATGTAAATGATGCTGTCTGCAACCTTCTATTCCAGCCCTTAGAGTCCCCCTTCTATACGTAGCAAGTAGGCAGGTAGTTCAGTAGCATGTACCTAACCCTGGTAAAAAATAGATTTTCCCCCTAAAACAATACGCATAGATCATTGTACATATTCATTACCTTTTAATTCTTTGGCAAAATACAGTTTTAAAATGCTATAACATCAGGGCACCTGGGTGGCTCAGTAGGTTAAGTGTCAGCCTTTGGTTCAGATCATGATCCTGGGGTCCTGAGATTGGGCTCCCTCCTCAGTGAGGAATCTGCTTCTTTTTTTAAATTTTTTTTAAAATTTTTATTTATTTATGATAGTCACAGAGACAGAGAGAGAGAGAGAGAGAGGCAGAGACACAGGCAGAGGGAGAAGCAGGCTCCATGCACCGGGAGCCTGATGTGGGATTCGATCCCGGGTCTCCAGGATCGTGCCCTGGGCCAAAGGCAGGCGCCCAACCCCTGCGCCACCCAGGGATCCCAGGAATCTGCTTCTTCTCCCTCTCCTCCCTGCTTGTGCTTTCTGTCACTGTCTCCGTCTCTCTCAAATAAATAAATAAAATCTTTAAAAATAAAAATACTATAACATCCCCAAAGTACAAAGAAAATACATCTTTTTCATTGGAGAAAAGCAAATGGAACAATCTTTTCCTTAATCCCTTTAAAATTTCTCAGTAATTCACATTTTTGAGACTGCATTTCCTTCTAGAATTTAAAAATAAGTATGAAGTTATCAAAATATGCTGCATTGAATATATATTTGTATTTCTGTTTTGGTGGTTCTGAGCTCACTTTATGCAACATAATTTTGGGAAACTCACACAAACCACATGAAAAATACTTTTAAAATTTATCCTATTTTGGGTATGCCTGGGTGGCTCAGTGGTTGGGTGTCTGTCTTTGGCTCAGGGCATGATCCTGGAGTCCTGGGATCAAGTCTCATATTGGGCTCCCTGCAGGGAACCTGCTTCTCCATCTATGTCTCTGCCCCTCTGTCTGTGTCTCTCATAAATAAATGATAAAACCTTTAAAAAAATGTATCCTATTTTGATATACTTAAGTGAATTTTTCAGTGTAAACAACAACAAAAAGATATGGAATATCTCCTATATGCATCTAATCTAGGGTTAATGTAATTTTTGTAATCAAATTTTGTGGGTTTGGTTCCCAAAGCCATCTTTTAAATTCCTTTTCCTATGCCCTCAAAGTCCATGTTCAAGTTCTGGCTGCAAACGCCCCCAACCATGCCCATCACTGTATGTCTTAGAGTGAACGTTGAATACTTAGTAATCTTGAAAACAATCAAATGTAAGGACTACCCAAAGTATTTCTATTTCTCTAGTAAAAGAATGTTAGAAAGTAAACAGTGATTCTGAATCATCACCAGTTTGATTACAGTTTCTATTTCCTTAGATTTGAAAATATTTTTCTTCCTAGGTCTCAAAAAGCTGCCTGACATAAATGTATCTTTGTTGAGGTGACACTTTATGTTGTGGTCCTTGAAAGGTGGTGGAAGAGTTACTGGAGGAGAAAGAGGTTGACACAAAATACAAGTGTCATTCCCTGGGAAAAGAGTGTAACAGCTGGCCCCATGATTGTTGGCAGTGACAGCATTTCAAAAGGACACCTTAGAACTGCAATGGGGGGATCCCTGGGTGGCGCAGCGGTTTGGCGCCTGCTTTGGCCCAGGGCGTGATCCTGGAGATCTGGGATCGAGTCCCACGTCGGGCTCCCTGCGTGGAGCCTGCTTCTCCCTCTGCCTGTGTCTCTGCCTCTCTCTCTCTCTCTGTGACTATCATGAATAAATAAATAAAATCCTAAAAAAAAAAAAAAAAGAACTGCAATGGGCCTTCTGGGTTTGGAACCAGGTGTGTAAAGCTGAGGCTGCATTGCCCAGGCTCTCTCACTTTCATGCATAAACAGACACAAGAGGTTCATCAAAGTGACTGGGTTCTCTCTCTGCCAGCCTTGCTGGGGACACAGGCTTCAGAAAACAGAAAGGTGGCCCTGGGCTGGCTAATGCTCGGATGTCTGAGAGACACCGAGGTATATCCACACTTTTTTTCCTTTATTATGTGCCCTACATTTCCCGTGGATGAGGACCCAGTTCAACCTTTCATTTATTTCAGGAGGAAGGTATCAGAACCACAACAAATAGAAAGAACTTTCCTCCACCTGCCTGGCATTACAAAATAATCCAGTGAATTCCCTGTGTTTTATTTTCTTTTCTTTTGTCTTAAGAACTATGCCCCCTCCCCACCCCTGCCACGAATGTACTAAGTGAACTAATTGTTGCGTTGTTTTTCTTGGAGTGATTTTCGTGTTTTATTAGTTTCTCCACTTCACATCGCCAGTGATTTAACTTCATCTCAGCATCTGAAATGTTGCCATTTGATAAAATAAGTAAATTAATAAAGTCTAAAGTGCTTCCAAAGCAGGCAGACACCTTTTTTTGTATGCTGTGATTTTACTGCTCTTCCCAGCTGATATTTATAACTCGGCCATATGTGGTTATAAAGATTTATTATGAGCCTGTGGAATAAGTTCTGTTAATGTGTACGGTAAACGTCCAAGTTTTGACTCCACAAGCCTCAGGGATTTCTAATAAGATGAAGCCGTTTTGATTGCCAGCCAAGCAGTGTGCAGTTGGAGTGAGGCCTCGCATTGACAAAGGGCTTAGCTATGTGCCCTAGACTATACGCGCCCTGTATGTGGGTTTGCTAAAAAAGTTTGCAGAGCTCAGGTAGGTATTTTTCTTCTTCATCACCATCCTCATCTGCGAAGAGCTGAAGTTTGAGAATCTGTTGACTAAAAGTTGGAACGGAAAATTTTAAGACGATGAATAAAGGCCAAACTAAAAAGGAAGGGCAGAGTCACCCGGACGTATCGTAAATAGGGCATTTGTACCAGATCCCTCCCCTACCCTGGTCTGGCTAATGAACAGTTACTCTGAGTTCATCAGGAGGGAAAAAACTGCAGGCACCAGCTGGGATTAACCCCACCTTCTCCCCTTCCACAGCCAGTGGAAAAGGACTATGGCCTTTTCCTTTTATGCCCTTCTTCCATTTTCTGAAATTTCTCTTGCCCTTAATTTATATTTCCCAAGCAAATTCATGCCTTTTGGGGAAGAGAAAGGTCTCAAAATAAAACAACCATAAGGTGGTGTCAAAAAGTATATAGCAGTTTTCTCAAGCTTGACTGCGTTAGACTCGCCTGGGGAGTGTTTTGAAGATACTGCAATGTCCAGTTTGATTTTCCCCCATAATGCTGGCTGGGCTTTTTTTTTTTCTTTTGAAGATCCCCAGGTTAAAGAAGAAGAAGGAAGAAAAAAGAAGAAAGAAGAAAGAAGAAGAAAGAAGAAGATCTCCAGGTGATTCTAATGTAAAGCCTAAGTCACAACCCACTGGTTTAAGCCCCAATTCTAAGTGACTTTTCATAGAAGTGTTGAAAATAAGTAACATTTGTCTACTCCCAAAATTTGACAATCTCTAAAGACAGTTTGAGGAGCAGTATTCATTAACATGGAAGAGCTCAGGTCCTGAAAAAAATCTGTGCGGACAAAAGGAAACCAATCACCTAAGAGAAAGGATAGGACCTGAGCTTGCCAGAGAGGGTGTCTTGAATTTTCTGCAGGGTATTGTGAAATTTCTGCACAGCACCATTTTTGAAAAAAAAAATATTTACTTGAGAGAGAGCACACAAGTGGAGTGGGGCGCAGGCGGCAGGGGTGGGCAGCAGAGAGAGAAGGAGAAGCAGACTCCAGCTGGGCAGGGGGCCAGTCTGGGCTGGCCTCCAGAACCCTGATCATAACCTGAGCAGAGGAAGGCAGACGCTTTACTGACTATGCCACCCAGGCACCCTTCTGCACAGCACCATTTCCCCTTTGTGCATCCCCTCCTCAAGTGCCCATAAGGTTCTAGATCTTTCCCCAGTTTTAGCTTATGATTGAATTGCTCCCCCTCTCTCCCTCTTTCTAGCAGATCTGTGAAGTGCCATATTAGATTGTGCTTAATTAATTCATCCCCAAATATCTATATATAATGATTTAATCTATGATTCTTTCCATTACCATCAACATTACAAAATGATTTTGGTATTTATCCTAAATAAGCAATGAATATAGAATTCCGGGTATTCAAGAAATCTAGACTGACAGCACACTAATTCTTAGTACTTCCCTTAGGTATACTTCTGACCAACCAACATTCTTCTCCGATGGTTATTGTCCTTTAATAGGGAGCTCTGGACTTTAGAGTCCTGTTCATGACTGGACAATGTGATCTTTCCTGTCAATTTCCTGGCCAAAACATGTCTGAAATCCATCCGTCTGCCCTATTCCCACTGTTACCACCACCTATCCAGGCCACTGTTGTTTATGGAGTTAGTTACTGTAAGCTTCTACTTTGTCTTCCTCCAAATTCAGTTTCTGCACAAGCTAAAGGTCACCCACCTCACACTGGCCTCCACTCAAAGCTTCTTGATGCCTTTCCATTTCACTAACAGTAAAATCCAAACTCCTCACTTGCCATGAGCACTGTTGGGTCTTCTCAAACCCACTTGACACACTCTCTGACCTCAGTGTGGCCGTTCAGCCACCTGGCCAGCCCAGGCTCTTTCCCACTGGGAGCCTTTGCCATGCTGTTCCTTCCACCAGGCAAGCTTTCTGCCTGTTTAAGCCTTCAAGTCTCTGATTAAATGAAACCTCTACACACAGGAAGGAGCTGTTCTTTGGTATTGCTTATTAGTTGGCAAAACAAATGTCTTGTTTTCTAACATGATTTGGGTGCCAGTTCTGAGGCACAGATGTATATTTTTAGATCCACTTATGTGACACTTAAATCTGCTTGTCATAGGAGTTCTTTTTCTTTTCTTATAACCACTGATGAAATTGTTTGCTCACAAAGCACTAAAACCTCACACAGCCAGTCCAGTGAGGAAATTGAATAATGAGGGTGGGATTTGAACCCATGTGTGCAGAGCACAGTGGATAGCAGTCCATCGCCTTAACCACCGAGCCACCTCATCTCATGCAGTCCATCCCTTTATTATCCTCTATCTCAGCCTGCCATTCACTCCTTCTTAACATTTATTTTTTTTTCCTTCTTAACATTTAAAATTTGCGGTCACCTTATTTTTTTTGTCTATTTAGCTGTTCTATGCCTGCCTCCTCCACTAGGAGGGAAGTCCTTTGATGACATAGACCAAGACATTTGCCATTTTATTCAGTGTCTGGAATGAGTCTGGCATATATTGAGCACTCAAGAAATATTTGCTACTGGCTGGCAAAATAAAAGGAAATTAGCTCTCTTCTTTCTTGTCTTTTAACTTATCAGTCTTTGTTCTGCTTTTAGTGCAGTTGAGATGGGATCCAGGTGGCATCCTCCACTTTACCTTCTTCTGGAGGCAGCTCAGGGCCATTTTTAACTCTTAGTGTGCAGACTTGGGAACTAGAAAAGACACTCCAGATGGTATAATAGTACCAGCAGACACATGCTGAGCTCTATGTGACATGCATCGTTGTAGACATTTTAGTCTTTAGTCTCACGATGCAGTGGATCAGGAACTGTTCTTCCCATTCCATAGATTAATTAATAGACACTGGGACTCAAAAAGGAGTGCTTGCCCAAGACTGTGTAACTGATGCATTGGAAACAAGTCTTTTAACAGCAGATCTTCCATGCTAACCCACTGTACACTCCTCAGGAGACAGAATACTTTTATGAGTACACTTCACAAACTGGCTAAGACGAAGGCACCAGATTTTACATTATGGTAAAAGGGTGGTTACATTAAGAATGTGAAGTACTCCAATCTTTCCAATCCTGCATTTGCACAGTTGCATATTTTTTAACCAAAATTAAAGGGTTTTACATTTCTTTCCTTTGAGTAGCATTACATTTATCTCAGTGAATCATTCCTCAAGTTCTTTTAAATGTCAGTGGATGTTTAGAGTGAAAAGGACATAAATCCCAGAGAAAGACAGGCCTGGGTTCAAACCCTGGTCCACAAGGGAGGGGTGTACAATCTCAGATAGGCTACTTAACCTTCTTGAACATTGGTTTGCTCCTTAGTAAAATGAGAGTGCCAAGGCATAGCTTTATGTGAGGGCTAAAAAGATGGTACTGGTAAAGCATGTGGCCATGCGCTTCACAGGCAGGCTCTCCATCAATGTCAGATCCTGCCCCTTGGTCTGTACATCAACTAGCTCTTCCAGCTGTGTTATCTGAGCTTTGCAGACAGTAGACCCTTGTTCCATAGATTTTCAGTCATCCATCAAGTAAACTGCTCCCAGAGGCAACAGGCTTTTAAGGGAAGCTGTCTCTTTCCCTATACACTGCCATCATCGCAGGGATCAACCCACACATACTTGTGATCAGAATTGCCTTGATTTATAAGAAACACGAGCAACATTACCCTACTGCAGCTGGGAATTTTTTTCTCTTGGTGGTGTTAATAGCATTACATTCTATCTTAAGCTTCTTGGACATCTGAATAAATGTTAGTGTTAAGTGTGGTGAAATGAATACTGAAAATGAATCTGTCCATCAATATGAACAGTAATTCAAAGGCAGGAGAAGTGAAAAATTTGTAAACTCACTTCCGATGCTCAAAAATTACTTCATGCACAGCATAGGACAGTCATCTGCCTATTGATCCTGACTTGGAGAAGCAGAAAAATGTCTCTTTTAATACAGAGGAAAGCTTCTCAGCAGGCTGCCCTCTATTTTTTTGAAGATTTTATTTGTTTGTTTGTTTGTTTATTTTATTTATTTGACACAAAGATAGAGAACACAAACAGGAGAGTGGGAGAGGGAGAAGTAGGCTCTCTGCTCAGTGAGGATCCTGATATGGGGCTTGATCCCAGGATCATGGGATCATGACCTGAGCAAAAGGCAGACACTTAACTGACTGAACCACCCAGGTGCCCCCAGCCTGCCCACTATTTCTAAACTGTAATAAAATGTGACTGTTACTGAAGGGTAAGACCATACTTAGAAGGTTATGCCATTTGCACTGAATAATTTGCCTGATTAATTCATAATTACTCAATGTCACCCAGCTGAAGTCTAGATAGATAAGCTTTGATGAAAGGGAAAAAGGTATCCTAGGAGAAAGGCAATCAGTGAATCAAAAAATCAAGGGAAAAAAGCCTGGATTTACAAAGCCAGGACAAGTCTGAATAAGACAGACTTGTCTTACTGGCAAGGAAGGAGCTATATGAACACCCAGATGTGTTCACTTTGGGAACAAATTTCAAGCTGCACATATACAATTTGTGCCTTTGTCAGTGTGATTAAACCTCAGCAAGATTGGTAGAAAAAAGGACTAAACAGTGGCAAACAGAGGCAAAACAACCAAAATGTGTCTTCCAAAGTAGTCAAGTAAATCACTCAAAGTGGGTTATGGTGTACTCTCCTCATCTTCTCCAAATTGTGATCTTCCAAAAGGGCAGGTGTCTGTCCTAATGTAAAGACCCTTTGAAAGAATCTTCCTAAATCCAAGACACTTCCTTAAGACATTTTAGGAATACCAAGGTACCTGGGTGGCTCAGTTGGTTAAGCATCCGACTCTTGATTTCAGCCTAAGTCATGATACTGTCAGGGTCATCGGATTGAGTCCCGAGTCAGGCTCCACACTGGATGTGAAGCCTGCTTAAGATTCTCTCTCCATCAGGACATCTGGGTGGCTCAGTGGTTGAGCATATACTTTCAGCTGAGGCCATGATCCCGGTCCAGGGATTGAGTCCCACATCAGGCTCTCTGCAAGGAGTCTGTTTCTTCCTCTGTCTACGTCTCTGACTCTCTCCGTGTGTCTCTCAGGAATAAATAGATAAAATCTTAAAAAAAAAAAAAAGCTTCTTTCTCCATCTCTCTCTGCCCATCCCCCTGCTAGCACTCTTGCTCTCTCTAAAGAAAGAAAGAAAGAAACAGACATTATAGGACACCAAGAATAGAAGGATAAAAGGTCATTGGCAAGGGACAAAGCACAAGACTGGAATGACTTCTCATTAGCTATACTAAGTGGAGTAGACAAAAGTGGAGCAAAGCACTGAATATTGTAAAGGAAAATCATTTCAAATATGGAATTTATGTTCAGAAAAACTATCAGACAAGTAAACAGGAAAATGAAGTTAACTAGTCATGAGAATCTCCAAAGTTTATCTTATACACAACTTTCTTAGGAAATTAATAAAATGTACCCCAGCAAAATAAAGGAAAAATATGGGAATAGTGGAAATAGTGGGCTCTAGCGGAGAGAAATGAAGTCTTAGGATTGCCACTGCTGCTGTAAACCTGGGAGAAATCTTTCCAGGTTGGGTCTGAAGGACACAGGCTCTGGGAGGAAGCATCTGAAGAGCGTAATGTAATGGACTTTCTGACTGAAAAGGTGAGATGATAGAGAGCAGCTTAAAAATATGATGGACATATGACGCTTTTGTCAACAAGAAACAAGAATGCAATTTAAAAATCCAGGGAAAAACAAACACAAAGTAGATAATAGAGTTCTGTTCTAAACAGAACGAAAACTGAAAAGTGGAATGATTTTGAACCAATGGAATGTAAGAAAAGAGGAACCATTCTGCTTTGATCTTAGAATAAATTTTATTTATCTGGCATCGGACCCATGTTGAAGAAATTGTAATACTAGAACAATACCTGATCTGGCAGCAAATGGTATTTTTATAATCACAAAATGCATATTATACCTACTAGCTTTCTGGGATCCCTGGGTGGCGCAGCGTTTAGCGCCTGTCTTTGGCCCGGGGTGCGATCCTGGAGACCCAGGATCGAATCCCACGTCGGGCTCCCGGTGCATGGAGCCTGCTTCTCCCTCTGCCTGTGTCTCTGCCTCTCTTTCTCTCTCTCTCTCTCTCTCTCTCTCTCTGACTATCATAAATAATTTTAAAAAAGTTTTATACCTACTAGCTTTCCAATTATGGATCTAGACTATGAGAAAGTCATGGCAAGTTAATTGTTATTACATATAAATAGGAGGCAAATGTGAATAACTGATGATGTGAAATCAGAGGGTTGATTGAAGTTAGGGCAATGAGATGAGAGATCAGGGGCTAGCCTTTGTTTGCATAGAAGCAGTATGTGTCAAGCAACTGATGCAAAACCATGGCTAATACTAAGGATAAAAGCAGAAGAATATTTTTAAAAACTGTAATGGGACAAAAGAAAAAAACTAACAGCTAAGAGTATAACTATCAAGCATTGTGAGGAAAAGCAAGGAGAAAGAAGGTATCAAGATATCTCTCACATTGAAGAATCAATGCATTTTTGTTAACTTTGTTAAATGTTAAGGCATTTAATAGGCCAGTCCTCAGCCCCCTGGAAGCTTGAAATCTGCCAGGGTGAGCATATTTACAACACAGGAAGTGGCAAAAGTTACAAATTAGGAAGCAGCCATGATAGGAGCTAAAAGTTGTATTGGTCAAAAGAAATAGCGTCTGGAACGTGTGAGTGGCTCAGTCAATTAAGTAAGTGTCTGACTTTGGATCTCAGCTCAGGTCTTGATCTCAGGGCTGTGAGTTCAAGCCTCTGATTGGGCTCCACCCGGAGTATGGAGCCTATGTAAAAAAAAGTTTTTTAATTTAAAAAAAGTGGAAAAAAAAAGAATTAGCTTCTGGAAGGTTGTATCTAAAGAGGTTGGCAGACTATGACTGTTTAGCCACTGGTTCCTGTAAGTATATATTCTTATATACATATCTATTTATCACATGTTATTTATTTCTATCATCTATTACTTATGTTTATATATTATTTTATGAAATTATTTATAATGTGTATTTAAAACATTTTTTTAAATCACCAGGTACTGCCCCTTGAGCCTAACTGAAGGAGCAGGCAACCAGAGGAAGTAACGAATGAATTACTGGGAAGCCAATAGGAGCATCAGAATCAAAGATGGGAGTGAGAGAGGGACACTTCCCTAGCAAAAGAAAGCATGTGCAGAGGCCCAGAGGTTAGAAGTAAAGAGCTAACCAGGAAGGTGGGGAATAGATAATCAGCATAATATTTTACAGCATGAGAAGTATGATTGAGTGACTCAATCTCAGAGAAAAGCAAGGCTCTAGGCATTTTTAGGGCACTTGATGGTTTCATATCATTATGTAGAAAGGCTTCACGGTGTTGTGTACACTCATGCCTGCTGTATGTTTCCTGTGTACCATCCTGAAATTGGAACACATTTTACAACTCTGGTCAGCCTGGCAGTAGTATTTTTTCTTTATTTTTTTTATTGGAGTTAAATTTGCCAACATATAGCATAACACCCAGTGCTCATCCCGTCAAATGCCCCCCTCACTGCCCATCACCCAGTCACCGTAACCCCCCGCCCACCTCCCTTTCCACCACCCCTTGTTCACTTTCCAGAGTTAGGGGTCTCTCATGTTTTGTCACCCTCACTGATATTTTCACTCATTTTCTCTCATTCTCCTTTATTCCCTTTCACTACTTTTTATATTCCCCCAAATTAATGAGACCATATGTTTGTCCTTCTCCGATTGACTTATTTAACTCAGCATAATACCCTCCAGTTCCATCCACATTGAAGCAAATGGTGGGTATTTGTCGTTTCTAATGGCTGAGTAATATTCCATGTATACAGAGACCACAGCTTCTTTATCCATTCATCTTTCGATGGACACTGAGGCTCCTTCCACAGTTTGGCTATTGTGGACGTTGCTGCTATAAACATTGGGGTGCAGGTGTCCTGGTGTTTCACTGCATCTGTATCTTTGGGGCCAGCAGTAGTATTGATACAATCATCATTTCCTGCATATGCTCCTCAGAACTTGTATGTCTTTAGCTTGGAAGAAGATATTGAAGGCAATAGTGGAACATCCTTTTAATAAGGGCTGTGTTTTCAATATTGTTAGTGGTATCGGGGGTGACATTGTATAGCAAAACAAACATAAGAACATCAAAGTCTCCCAGTTGAAAAGCTATCCAAAGCTGCCAAACTCAGCATGAACAAGTGTTAGAGAAACATCATCCCATTTATTTAATTGACGTTGCCTCCTTGCCATACATGAAAGAGTGATCTATAATTTAAAAATCTGTGTGTAAAAAAGTCTTTAAAATCTCATTAAATTAAATTAAACAAAATTAAAATTAAAATGCCAAGGGATAAGAAACACTTGTATCAAATTTAATTGATGATATTTTTCCTTTGATGGCACATAAAAATTACAACACTGCTAATAATTATAGCATTTTATAGTCAGTGAAATGAGGCATATATATATTCTTTGTAAAAGTAGAATTATCTCTCTCTAAACCTTTTGCACTAAACATTTTTTTTGACACTAAGTACTTGTTTAACGGAATCAAATTAACACCAGTTGTTAAAACAGCAGCAAAATGTTTCTGGCTAAACTCATTCATAAGAATGCTCTGCCCTCTGGGACACTTTATTCCCTGATCCTCCACTTTCTTTATTGTGAGTTATTGCAAACCCTTCTCAAGTGGGGAGTCTGAGGAAAGTTGACAAAACGGATGCCTAAAGAGTCCCATTACCTGTTACCCCCTAGGAGGGTATACTGGGGGATGAATATTCTGTCCATGGAGTGATCCTAGGACTTTGCTCTCCTTCTACCTGCTTCCCAAACCAAACAAACCCCAAGTAGAAGCCCTCCTGCTGGCTTTGTAGTGGACTAAGCATTCAGAGTTGCTCCCTTGGGCAAGGGGGATATGAGGTTTGCACTCAGAGCATGGGAACTTGCTAGAAGAATCCCCCATAGTTGGGGGCTTGTCCCAGGGTGTTCATTTTAAACCCTAAGTACATTCATTGTCTGAGGCACTTTAGGAAAATAAATGATCCTGGGGTCTTGGCTTTAGAATGTCATTTTCCCCCCTGATACCTGTTTTTTGAAAGACAAAGGGTGGCAGTAAAGCAAAGTGCAGGTGAACATGGGCCCAGCCTTCAAGTCTGTCTGCCCTTTTTGCTTAATGACTTTGAGTTAGAGCGTTCAACTTCATTTTGCCTGAGACTCGGTTTCCCCATTTGGAGACAGGGTAAATAATGCGTCTTTTGCAAGCTAAGATTGAGGATTGAAAACCACAGTTTTCAGCATGCTCAATGCTCCCCAAGAGGCTCCTGCTGTTCGTCATCAGAAGGAAGAAAACAAGGAAGCTGAGAATAGTAAAGGATTAATAATGAAGGATTATTACTTTTAGAGATTGAAAAGAGCTGAAAAATAATCTAGTCCGAGCCTCTCATTCTACAAACAAGAAAAGTCAAATTCTGACCCAGACCAAGACTTTCATAAGACAAGAGGAAAAGTTTAGTGTCAAAGCTGGGCCTTGCTGTACACTTGGTAGAAATTTCCTACAAGTAATGGCAACCACACACAGACTTGGACCAACTGGATTTTTAAGTTTTACTTTAATATCATAGACTGAAAGAATGTGGCTCAATATTTTGGTGTTTCTAGTGTAGGACATTTTTGTCAAAGGCAGTTAAAATAAAAAAGCTTAAGCTTTCTTCCTCCTTAAATTAGAGTTTAAAATATAAAATTCAGGTGAAGATGGGAATTCAAATTTAAAAGGCCAAGAGATGGAAGATTGAAGAACTAGAAGATACGCATTTTGTCTTTCACAGGAAACAAATTCTTCATTCCGTAGTACAGCCAACCATAGCTTGCAAGATGAATGACACTTTCTGTCAGTGGTACACTTTTCCAGTTACATGAAACCCTGGTTTTGCAGGACAGACTCTGGTAGAGCAGTTACTGTGTCGAACTTTCACGGCTTCCCCCTGGAGCCAAACCTGTGTGCACAGAGCATCCTGAGGTTGATAAGGAGTCTCGCGCTGAAATGTTAAACCACCACCACAGGTACTGGCACCTCTTTTCCCTGGAGCATCCCCTGCATAGGCTGCATCATTTTGATCTCAGACGAAGTGAAGAGAACAAGGTTCTTTGCAAGGGTTCAGGCACGTCCCTCCCACCTCCATTATTTTTGCATTTCTGAAAAATGTTTATACTTTCACTCATTATTTTTTTTAATTTTTATTTATTTATGATAGTCACACAGAATGAGAGAGGGAGGCAGAGACATAGGCAGAGGGAGAAGCAGGCTTCATGCACTGGGAGCCCGACGTGGGATTCGATCCCGGGTCTCCAGGATCGCGCCCTGGGCCAAAGGCAGGCGCCAAACCGCTGCACCACCCAGGGATCCCTCACTCATTATTTTTTAAATCAACTTCTCTCTTTATTGGTTGCATACCCACTTCTTCTGGTTCCTAAGTGATAACATCAGGACACACGCAGTTTCCTTATACTAGCTAACTATTTTCCTAAGATACAGTGAGAGAAATAAAGAGGAAAAGCAATAAATGTCTATCTGAGATAGAGGTGTATCAAGCATTCATGCCGCATCCCAGTTGCACCGGGGGTTACAGGGATGCCAACATGCATTAACACTCATGCGTCTGCATGCCAAGAGGAGTCTATTTTATTGTAAGTGAATTAAAAATGGAAAGCTATTGCATCTTCTTCATGTCCCAGAAAAATGTAAGGAAAAAAATCATTATTTTTCCTCCAAACTGTGCATAGAGTGAAGGAAAATCATCTGGCCTTATTTCTTACAAAACTAAGAAAGGTTACTAACATGGCAATTGCAAATCCAAGGACAGCTGGTGGAGGTTCAGGTTGCAGAGCCTTATGACGGCTGGACAGGTCCAAGTTCCCCAAGTTCTGAGTGTGGCAGCTGGGGTCGCAGGGCCTCGGGAGGCCTTGGGATGGCTGCGTTGCCACGGCAGCTCGCTGGAGAAGCCCTCAATGGCTGTCCCTCTTGTCCTCTCCCTACAACCTGCTTGTGTTTTTTTCCAAGGACTTTGGTTTTGAGGTCCTGGTTTCAGAGACAAATAAAGATCTCATAGGATTCAGTACAAAACAAGACCCTTCCCCTGAACTTTGTTTTCTTTTGACTGTAAAACCAAAGTCACACATCTGATAGGCTCATCAATAAACAGAAGAATGGATTACGAAGAATGAAGAAGAATTAATTACTTATGAAAATGGCATTCCAAGGCAGAGGAGGCCTGGATAGCCTCATCTGCTTGTTCCACTGGCAGGAACCAAAGCTGGACCTGTGCCATCCCAGTTTATGCACAGGCGGAGGGAACCTCAAGGCCACACTGCACAAGACATGTCCCTGGACTGGTATCACCCATTCTGCCTGCTGACAATGGGGGCTGCTATTACCTGGAACTCTCTGCCTTGAGGCTTTATCCAAACAATGACAGACAGGAGGTGTGTGGATAAAAATCATTGTCAAGGGGGTTCTGCAGCTTCCTCCCCACAGCCGCTCCCCAGAGGGACTGAGAGGCCCTGCCCAGGGTGCTTGAAAACAGGTCTATAAATTCCTTTGCATCTTACATCCCCTTGTCCCTGCTGGGGATTTCTGAGTTCACCTTACAACTAAACTCCTTGCACTTGATTCCTGGCCTCAGGGTGAGCTCCTGGGGGAACCCAGGCCAAGGCCTAGCTATGCACACACACACACACACACACACACACACGCACACATGCACACACTTGCTCTCTTGAGCACAGTCTTCATGCTCTCATGCCTGAGTTCTATTCTCCTGTCACTTACCATAGAAAGGGCATCATGAGTGTTATGATCCACTCCTCAAGACATCTGTCTGGGATGTGTCCTCTTTTCTTCCTGCTTAAAAGGAATAGTGCAGATGACAACTACAAAAATAGACTCTCATGGTTAAAAAGAGTCTAAATGTTGGTGTCTATAAACACAATATGTAAATGGATTAAGTTTTCCTTTCAAAACACCTGACCTTTTGCTTTAAATGCAATGTTAACTAGCTTTGAATCCAAAATATTTGCATCTTGCAATTTCTGTCTACAGTCTCTGAAACAGCTGATGGAGAACATTCCTCATTCAAGATGGTAAAAGAACATAAAGACTCCTAACTCTGGGAAACGAACTAGGGGTGGTGGAAGGGGAGGAGGGCGGGGGGTGGGGGTGAATGGGTGACGGGCACTGAGGGGGGCACTTGACGGGATGAGCACTGGGTGTTATTCTGTATGTTGGTAAATTGAACACCAATAAAAATTAATTTATTAAAAAAAAAGATGGTAAAAGATAGGGTGGGGAGTGCTGATACCTCACTCAAAGACAGGAAGTGGAAGAGAACAAAGGGGAATCAATGGATTGCCTAGAACGCTATGAGAGACATCTCTTTTCATCTACTCTGATGGCTCCAGGGTAGGATCCAGGGAAAGAAGAATGGCACATTGCGGACTACAGAGCACCCCTCCCCCAAGAATAGCTCTTCTTTGAATAATGATCTCAGAATGGTTGTTTATAATTAGAAATGTTACCAGGACACACTGGTTCCTATAGTCCTGCTGTACTTTCCTTCTAGTATTAACAGCCACACCAGGATTCAAAAGGCTGCTACACATTGCATTGGCTTTTCCCTATCTGAGATTGCTGAGCATTTACTGAAGGTTTACTACATGCCAGCCAGGGGGATAAAGTCCTCTAGAAAGGTGGTTCAAATAATCCTCCTGAGAGCTCTCCAACAGCTTTGCCAAGGTAACCCAATCTGTGGATGAGAAAGCTGAGACTCAGAAAGATTAGGTAATTTGTCCAAAGCCACAGAAAAAGCTTGGTGGAGATGAGATTTGAACTCTGGTCTTTCTGAGTCTAGAGATTCCAGTTTAAGTCATAATACCAGCTGTTCCTTGAAAAGCAACCCCAACCCTCTCCCTGTCTGACTTGATGGCTGTATGGGATACATATTCTCAAAAGGACATTGTGCCTCTTGAGAATGGGTTCATGTGTACTATGGGGTATGTGAAACTGAAGTGATAGACAAGGCATAGTTTCTGGAAAAGTCATATAGTTGATAGTTGAAATGTCATTTTCACACTAAAGCAAATGCACTGTGGCTGCCAATACTAAGACTCAAGACTTTTGATGGGACATTGAGCTTCTTTTCAGGGCCAGGTGGTGGCTCAGCCTCTGGTTCTTACTCACCTGAGCCCCTCTTCCCTTCTTGTTCCCCCCACCCCTGCTCCAATGTCACAATGTCATATCGCCCATGATCCTGACCCATTGTTGCTAATTTGGAAAGATGCACTGAGGTAAGTCCACCGAGTGACTGCATCCTCTGGTACCCAGGATACAGTTCCAACTTGCTGCTGTCATTCTGTCAGTGGGTTCACACTGAAACCCTTACCTTTCACTTCATTAGTCCTAGAAGACTAAGCACTTACCAAGGTGGGCATGGATCCCAATGCATGGGCTCAATGACAGAGATAAATATTGACCAAAAAATGACATTTGTGAACATTTATTGCACATTCTGAGAATGGGAATGAAGGAAAAGATTACATTGAGACCAAAACTCAGAAATGGATTTGGTTTGGCAGACCTGGAAGGCTTCTTAAAGGAAGTGACATTGAATATGACTCTAAAGGCTTGGTTGTTGGAAGAATACACCAACTGAAGACTGGGACATGTCGTTCTCAACCCTGGATGCACATTTCAATCACAGACAGGACTTTAAAAATATACTCCTTCCCAGGCTGATTTAGATCAGAATCACTGGAAAGGACATAGGCATCCCTATTTTTAAGTTCCCAGGTGACCCTAATGTTCAGCCAAGTTCAAGAGGCTTGGGCTGGAGCTGAGGCAGGTGCAGAGGCTTGAGACCAGCATGTGTCCAGAGGGTGCATGTGGAGGAGGTGTGGACAGGTGGACAGAGGCTGACAAATAAGCATGGGCAAACTGGGCAGGAGGCTGTTCCAGTGTCTAGCCCAGGAAAAAAAAGTGGTGGTGGTATTAGAGCTAGAGAGAGGCCAACTCCATGAAGAAACAGTTAGGATGGGATATATCATCTAGGACTTGGCATGGATGGGTGAGAAGCTGAGGGAGAGATGGGCCAGTCACGACTCCTGGTAGATTCTCAGCATGAGTAACAGGTATGATTTGTGTTCTGCTTGCTAATTGATTTAGCGTCATCCCTGATGAAAACTGAGAGGGCCGTCAGCAGGAAGCTCACCTGCAGTAGCAATAAATAGCCCTGCTCATGTTGGGCCAGCTCTCTGTGGGGCTGGGCAGGCAGCCGGGAACAGGGCTTGTCTGTAATGACCTCCAATGTGGAAAGAAAAAGAACTTTCACATCCTGACTCTAAAACTCTCTCTTCGCCCTGTGAGTCAGTACATAAACTTTAATTCAGACATTGGCAGTGCTGTCAACAGCTCGTATGTCATTAGCAGAGAGCTGCTGAAGCTCCATGTGCTAGGGAATGGGCTGCTTTTGCTGCCTTCCTTAGAGGTCAGAACCTCCTTTATTTGTGGAAACTTCAAAGACAAGGTCTTTCTGGACTGTGGGAAAGAAGCTGAGATACAGAACTTCACCTCTGGCCTCTGTCCAGTGGCTGACCCGTCTAGGCCAGGGTTCTCCCTCTCTGAGTGATACAGATGTCACTCTGCACACCTGGTGAAGTGTGTAACCACAGTGCTGGAGGCCTGGGCTTGATCTCATGAGGTCGCCACCGAAAGCCCAGGAACGCAGCAGACCATGCTGAAAGAAAGCAGAGTATTAGCCTTGACCAGTGTGGGTATGGGTGCTACCAACAAGTAATAGCATAGGTAGGAAAATGAGCAATAGCCTCTCCTAACTTGGTTGTCCTCAAAAACTGTGTCTGCTGACTCCTCTTCAGAACTGCTGGGGGTGGGGGTTGGCAAACACCCCTGGGAAGAGCAAAGCCTCTCATCTGTAGAACCTGAGCTCCAAAGCCCAATTCTACCTGATAGGAAAATTCTAACAAAACCTCCAAAGTCCATTACATGAAACTAAAGTTCAACACAAGTTGTTAATGATTTGAATCTGCTACACATAGTATGAGTCCTTATAAACTAATAGCAGACCTGGTAAGTCCTAACTTGTCCATGGGCAAGGGGATGGGGAGCATGAACTACAATTTAAAATATAATACTAATTGCATGTACTAGCTGAAGAAATCACCCAACAAAACCACCCTGAAAGGTTTTTAAAATAGAAGGTGGTGTAGCTATTGTAAAATGATGCTGAGGAAAACCAGAAGCATTTCAAAGGTTTTGAAGTCTCATTATATTTGAAACAGCCTAGGTTTGCTGCTATATAGTTTATGAGCCTGAAAATGAAATTACAGGACATAAAATAGAAAAAACCTAATCAATATCATATAACCAGGAAGCTTGGAAATTTAAAGGACTTCTCATGTGCTACAGTTGAGGCCCCAAATGCCAGGAGAGAGCATATGGAGAGGAAGCTGGAGGTCAGATTACACCCCTGTTACCTTGTCCAAGGGCAACGGTTCTTCCATCAACTTGATTTTGAGGTCTAAAGTCCAAGACATGGATGACTTTGGCTCCTTCACCTCCTCATTCTCATTTGTATTCTTCCTTCTCATAGCAGGCAGACTCAGTGTGAAATGAGCAGTTATTTTATCATTCAGAACTTGTAAAGACTTCCTGATCTTATTTCCACACGAGTAGTAAATCCTTAAGAGATGTTCTCTGAAGACAAAGAAAGGATGAAGTTCTCCTTTTCCTACATCACAAGAGATGATTGAAGCTCTTCATACCTTCCCCTCTCCACCATTCTAGGGCTGAGGACAGCTTTTGAAAGTTGTGGCTTTGGTGAAAAAGGTTGGCAACAAATTCCAGCTATCACAGTTCCTAGATGTGTGACCTGGGACAAGTCATTCCTTGAACCTTACTTTTCTCAACTGGTAATGGAGATAGATCTCTACTCAAATATCACTCCCTTGGAGACTCCTGACCCAGCCACTTGACCAATAATGGTCCCATCTCTCCATTTGGAAAAATTCTTCTTATTTTATTTTTAATCAGTGACATTCTACTCTATTTCTTTTTGTTGATGTGTTAACAATAGAAGGCAACCTCCTTGGTGCTGCATTCCTGCCCCTAGAACAGGCCTCGTCTTAGTAACAGCAAATGTAATCATGAATAAGGTCGGTCAATAGATACATTGAGAGGCAGGAAAGCCATAGGATAAATGCAGGAAATAACAACATGTATGGGTAGATAAGAGGAATACAAAGCTCACAGTGAGGAAGTGCAAAGTGTGGTCAGAGTGTTAGGGGGTAAGTCAGCAGAAGGAGGAAGGCACTGATACTGTGGCAGAGTCCAGACACCAAAGATGTGAGATGCCTGTTCCAAAATCCCAGTGTCAACTCATGAAATATTGGAAAAGACATACATTGGTCTGTGTTCCTAGTTCCTGACATAGAGCTCCTAAAACCCTTGTACCTTCCTTGGTGATAGGAGTACTTTTGTTCTCTGGATGGGGACTAGTCACCAGAAAAAAATCAACCCATGATTGGAGAAGAGAGACAGGTTTGAAGTAGAATTAATAATCGATTGTGCCAGTACAATGAAGCCTCCATAAAAAATGGGGGTTCAGAAAACTGGATTGATGAACACATATCAGTGGTGCACACCAACTCCATGGAGACAGAAGGTCCCTGCTCAGAACTGTTTCAACCTCACTCCATGTACCTCTTCATGGTTGTTTGTTCATGTCCTTAATTACATTCTTTATAATAAACCAGTAGATATTCCCTGAATTCTGCGAGGCTTTCTAGCAAATTACTAAGTCCAGTGAGGGGGATGTGGGAACCCTGATTTTAAACCAGTTGGTCAGAAGCACAGATGACACCTGGACTTGTGATTGTCATCTAAAATGGGGGAGCCAGAGTTTTGTGGGGCTGAGCCCTTAACCTGTAGGGTCTGCACTAACTCTGCTTAGTATCGGAATTGAATTGAATGATAGGTCGCCCAGATGATGTCACAAATTGCCTGGTATGTTGCAGATCTGGTCACAGAAGTGTTCTGTGTGAGTGTGTAAAGGACAATAAAAGAGTGTGTTTCCTTAGACACTTCAACATCAATGAGTATTTGTGCATTGACCTTATGTGCAAAATCAAGTACCATGGGGCACATAGAAAGAATGGCTTCACTGGTTATCATCCAGGTGGGGAGAGGAGTGGATACTCCAGATGCCTCACCCTGTGCCCCTCCCACCCTCCCTTGAGTCCACCTGTTTTGTGGACGACAATTCCAGGTGTACTGATAGCACTCTACTGCAAGCACCTTCTTGTGCCCTTTGCCTGAAGGTTCTCCCTCACTTGTTTCTTCATAGGCATGTGCAGTTTCACTCTTCAGGAAAGCCAATACTCCTGGGAACAACAGAATCATCCCTCAAAGCAGATGGTAATCACTGGGTCAAGGCTCCAGGCTCCCTGTCTGGGATGGGTCTGTGAAGTTCCTCAGAGGTTCCTGGCTGGGGTTGAATCCCAAATGCCCATGCAATATTTGCTCACTAACACACACATCATAGGTTTTTCTCCCTGTTCTGTCTTATTTTCCTTGCTCCTCCCCAACTCACTGGGATCCCCTCTAAATAGATAACCTGCCCCTAAGTCCTTATCTCAGAGCCTGTCATCAGGGACACCAAAATTAAGCATGTACACAGTAATTGATAACCTAGAATATATGACATTAAATCAGAAGCATAGAATCAAAGTTTCTTAAAATAAGAAATTGACCTTTCTGAGGAAGATAACATTACTCTGGTCCCTGACCATCAGTGCAAGAAAGTTTTTTTATGGCAGGATTTTGAAGGATTGGTAGGATTTTCATAGTGGAATAGAGAGGAGGAGGATGAAAGGGTACAGAAAAATGCAAGGAAGGAGAGAAGATGAGGAAGAGTGGTCTTTGATAATAGGAACATGATATTGTGATGGAGGCTGATGTACTGAATAGAAGAAAGTCCAAGAAGTATTGATTGGGATTGGATTATAAAAGATCTTGGATCTGTAATCATCAAGACAGCATAGTACTGGCAACAAAACAGACACACAGGTCAATGGAAAAGAACAGAGAACCCAGAAATGGACTCTCAACTCTATGGCCAACTCATCTTTGACAAAGTAGGAAAGAATATCCAGTGGAAACAAGACAGTCTCTTCAATAAACAGTGTTGGGAAAATTGGACAGCCACATGCAGAAGAATGAAAATGGACCACTTTATTACATGATACACAAAAAATAAATTCAAAATAGATTAAAGACCTAAATGTGAGAAAGAAATCTATTAAAATCCTAGAGGAGAACACTGGCAGCAACCTCTTTAGCCTCAGCTACAGCAACTTCTTCTAGACACGTCTCCAGAGGCAAGAGAAACAACAGCAAAAATGAACTACTGGGATTTCATCAGGATAAAAGGATTCTGCACAGCAAAGGAAATAGTCGACAAAACGAAAAGGCAACCTACAGAATGGGAGAAGATACATGCAAATGACATGAGATAAAGGGCTAGTATCCAAGATCTACAAAGCAATTATCAAACTCAACACTCCCAAAAAACAAAAGTATCCAATCAAGAAATGAGCCGAAGGCATGAACAGACATTTCTCCTAAGAAGACATACAAATGGCCCACAGACATATGAAAAAATGCTCGATATCACTTGCCATGAGGGAAATACAAATCAAAACCATAATAAGATACCACCTCTCATCAGTCAGAATGGCTAAAATTAACTCAGGAAACAACAAATGTTGGTGAAGATACAGAGAAAGGGGAACCCTCTTGCACTGCTAGTGGGAATGCAAACTGGTGCAGCCACTCTGGAAAACAGTGTGGAGGTTCCTCAAAAAGTTAAAAATAGAGCTACCCTACAACCCATCAATTGCACTATTAGGTATTTATCCAAAGTATACAAACATAGTGATTTGAAGGCACACAGGCTCCCCAATGTTTATAGCGGTCATGCCCACAATAGCCAACATATAGAAAGAGCCAGATCTCCATTGACAGATGAATGGATAAAGAAATGTAGTGTATGTGTGTGTATTGATGCAATATTACTCAGCCATCAAAAAGAATGAAATTTTGCCACTTGCAGTGACACTGATGGAACTAGAGAGTATTCTACTAAGGGAAATAAGTCAGTCAGAGAAATGCAAATACTACATGATTTCACTCCTTTTTTTAAATTTATAATAGTCACACAGAGAGAGAGAGAGGCAGAGACACAGGCAGAGAGAGAAGCAGGCTCCATGCACCGGGAGCCCGATGTGGGATTTGATCCCAGGTCTCCAGGATCACGCCCTGGGCAAAAGGCAGGTGCCAAACCGCTGCGCCCCCCAGGGATCCCCCATGATTTCACTCCTATATGGAGTTTAAGAAATAAAACAGATGAACATAGGGGAAGGGAAGGACAAATAAAAATGGAGAGTGAAGCAAACCATAAGAGACTCTTAACAAGAGGAAACAAACTAAGGGTGGCTGAAGGGGAGGTAGGTGGGGGATGGAGTAATTGGGTGATGGGCATTAGGAGGGCATGTGATGTAATGAGCACCAAGTGTTATATACAACTGGTGCATCATTAAATTCTACCCCTGAAACAAATAATACTCTGTATGTTAACTAATTTGAATTTAAATAAAAAATTAAAACAAAACCAAAAGAAGAACAAATAAACAAGCAAAAGATCTTGAAGTTTAGCTAAGATTTAGAAAATTGAATCCATAGGAAATTGGGAGCCATGAAGAGTTTTTGAACAGTGGCTTGACTGTGATTATAGAAGAGATTTCATATTTGACTGGGTTAGAAGGATCCCAGTCTGTAAGAGTGAAGATCGGACTATAAGGACCTGGGGTGGTCTCTCTGGGAGTGTGTGGGAGGGATAAATGTGAGGGAATGTGCTTGGAACCATAGCACACCACCCAAACTCCTGTTAAAGTAGGTTGCATAGCTGCTGGGAGGGCTGTGGGCAGCAACCTGCAGCTCTCAGTGGCTTCAGAGAGACCCAGAGAACCACCTCACTCCTCTGGCTCATGCACAGTCTAGAAGCATGAAGGATGGATCACCTCAACCCAACTTGGATGAATTCTGATGGGCCATTTTCACTCTGGGGCTGCTCATCCTATTGACCAAGGTTGACACTGGGCATGCATCACAGCTCAGCTTCTCCCTCTGCCTACTCTTCTTCCTTTCCTCCTCCCACAGGTGTCAAGTCCCAAAGGTATTTCTTTTCTTTTTTTTTAAGATTTTATTTATTTATTTATTTATTTATTTATTTATTTGTTTGTTTGTTTGTTTATTACCAAGAGAGAGCATGAGAGGTGGAAGAGGAGGGGCATAGGGAGAAACAGGCTCTCCATTGAGCAGAGAGCCCAACATGGGGCTGAAGGCAGCTGCTTAACTGACCAAGCCACCCCGGTGCCCTGTGGAAGGTACATCTTAATAATAAACACCTTGAGTGCTAAACTCAACCTCAAAATCTGCCTCTTATGAGCCCAGCCTGCAACAGGAAAAATGCAAAAGGATGAGGGGGTGAGGATAAAGTTGACGATTGCATTTGAAGGACAAAGCAGAAATGAGTTGGCTTCCAGAATAACTGGGGAGGATTTGGTAAAGAATGATCCCATCAAACAAACTCGAGGATTGATTGTAAGGTGTTGACTTCAAGGGGATTTGCTATGTTTGGTTTCAGAGATGTTGAGTTTAACTGTAAGGATCTAAAGAACCCATGTGATCTAGTATCCCCTACGATGGAGACAACTGGTTTTACCCTACTTCTTGTAACAGTTCTGGCTCCATGGCCACAGATTGGGCCAGTCCTGGTTCCCAGCCCCAGGTATGGTGATGTGAGCCAATCAGAATCCTTCAGTAGAATTTGCTAATTGGAAAGAATTAGTCATTATTTCCTCTGGTGCTGAAGCTGCTTTCTTCTGCAGCCATTATGTCACTTGTCACCAGGACAAGCCTGCATAGGAGTAAGAGTAAAGATGAGTACTTCTGTGATTGCATTACATTATATAAGACTCCCTTGAGGCAGATCGAAAAGTCTTGTGTTCACCTTGAAGAAACAAATGGCAATATTGTGGAGGGGGTCACTGGAATGTGGCCTGAAATGGTTCTGGTGTACAGCCATTGAGAAAACATGAAGCTCAGTCCCTCAACCACATGGAACCCAATTTTGCCAATGACCTGAATGAGCCTAGAAAGGATAAGAGCTGTAGATGAGAATGCAGCCTGGCTGACATCTTGACATCAGTCTCATGGGACCCTGAGCAGAGGATCCAGCAAAGTTTTGCCTGGACTCCTGGCCCACAGACACTGTAAGTTAATAAAACTATGTTTCCCTAAGCCACTAAGTTTATGGTGTTTATTATACAGCAATAAAAAACTATTATGCTGTCCTTCCCACATCTATAACTGGGAAATTCCACTTTCTGTCTTAAATTTATACAGGTTGGTTTTCTTCCTTTTCAACCAAGGAAGTTTGAGAGATGAGTGGCTCATAAATGTATAGAAAACTGATCCACCTAACAAAGAAAGGAGTTATGAACTCCAGGAAGACAGAATATTTGAAATGCATTATATTATGGTCAAAAATATTTGATGACCTACTCTGGAGGAGGATTATCAAACACCTAGTATATCTAGACAGCCCTGTTATCTGGAATATCTGGGCCCAGACAAAAAACATATCTGTTTAGTCCAATCCAGGTGAAGAAGAAACAATAAGAATTTCATATTTTACTTTTATTGGTATTCCAGTCCAGGCAACAAATATGAATGACTTCAAACGAGTAGTTGGCAAAAAAGGAGAAAGTGACTAAGGTACAAAAGGGCATTGGAAGACCATGTTGCCATCAGATCTACAGGTCCTGGATAATTGCTTGATTCTTGTCAGAGACTGTAAATATTCCATTAATTGCCATTACCAATAAATCATGGCTTTTGTTTGGATGGTATCACTAGTGTTTTTATCATAATCTTGATACATGCAATTGTAAATAAAAGTCACTACTTTAGCTGAAAAAAATATATAAACAATAAAACAATGTGCATCTGTACTAATTGAGTTCAGAGCAGAGATAACTTCATTCAATTGCTATTTTTTAAAGATTTTATTTATTTATTCATGAGAAACAGACAGAGAGGCAGAGACATAGGCAGAGGTAGAAGTAGGCTCCCTGCCGGGAGCCCCCTGTGGGACTTGATCCCAGGACCCCAGGATCATGACCTGAGCCGAAGGCAGATGCTCAACCACTGAGTCACCCAGGTGCCCCTCAATTGCTGTTTCTTGAACATGGACAGTGATAGGTACAGTGCTGGAGTGAAGAGGCCATGGTGGGTGTGGTCTCTATCTTGCTCAGTTTACAGACTGAGCCCCTGCTGTCTTTGTGTTAGCTGCCCTGTGTTAAGGAGAAAAAGAACTCTGGATTCACAGAATGCTGAACTGTGGTGAGTCCAGCCTCCACATTCCACTAATAAGAAAAGGAGAATGGGAATAGTAAAATGGCAGATCTGGACTTGAACTAAGGTCTCTGGGCCAAGCCCTGGGCTGACACTCTTCTCTTGCAGCATGCCGGGCCTCTTGCTACATATAAGGCATGACGGGTAGTCTGTGTCAGTTGGCTTGGGCCTTGTGCTTCAACAGTTGTTTCATGGAGCTATGCCTTATTATACTAATTTTTAATTTGACTCAAAAGCCCCAGTATAAAAGATGACAAGAGAGTTTTAAACTATCTTGGGGGAAATTGTTAGGTGGGAGGGTGTGGCACTTGTAAAATTCTTTATAGTACTGTCAGGATTTGAATGTGAAGAGAACTAAGGGCAGTAGGAGCTTTTCCTGACCCATCACCTCCCTTTTGGACTTTGTTCTAAGAAGGAACAAACAAACTTTGGAGTGTCTTTAGGGTGGCTGTCTACATTACCGTACACCAGAACTTCTTGTGGATTTATTTAAAAATAATGATTATTTAATGAGTTAGGATAAAATTTTGGTTATTACCAATCTTAATGAGAATCTCCTTATAACAGCACCTCTGATCTTGCCAAAAAGATCCAGCATGAGCTTGATCACATATTCAGATCCAGGTGCCAATTTGCTGAAAATTTGAGGAACACATTGGGGGTGCAGGCTGCAAGATGCAGACTTGTGGAGACTCTTCAGGTCAGACCAACTGCCTCTTAGGTGGATAAATTAAAAGGAAAAGAAAATATTAAACAACATTTCAAGCTTAAAAATATGCAGTGAAGTAATTACTATCAAAGAAGGATGATGTGGACTTCTGGAGGAAAGAGGTTGCTGAGGTTGGGATGGATACATGGAAGGCTCCGGCAAAGTCCTCTTTACCTGAGTAGCAGTCACAAGAGTGCTTCCTAAATTATATGTACTTTTGTGTAATTTTCTATATTTCTGTTTTATTTTATAATAGCAAGTTAAGAACTAAAAATCATTCCCCAGGTGAATTTGATTTAGAGGTAGGGATGCCTTAACTTGCTGTATTCCAGCCATGGTACTAGATGTCCTCACATCCCCCAGTATTAGTTTGAATTGCTTTGGGATAGCATATTGGGTGATTTTCATCTTATAATTTAGGAAACTGAAACTCAGTTTCAGTTTGAAACTTTTGCTGATGTATTATAACATAGCTAAGTATCTTGAAAATTCCAGTTTTCTTCAGACTCTTAATTATAGAGAACAAATTGCTGGTTACTAGAGGGGAGGGAGGTAGGGAATGGGGGAGATAGGTGATGGGGATTAAGGATGCGTCTGTCGTGATGAGCAGTGAGTGATGTGTGCAAGTGTTGAATCACTAAATTGTACACCTGAAGCTAATATAACACTGTATGTTAACTAACTGGAATTAAAATAAAAACTTAAAACAAAAAGAAAATTCTGATTTTCTGGAAGGAGTGCCACATGTGGGGACCAGATGAAAAAGCTCAGGGTAAACCCCTTCCTTTGGTTTCACAGAACTCTAAAACACAGAAATTGGAGGGCACATTATAGGTAACATGCCATAAACACCTCTGCACTTTTCAATTAACGAAGTCAAGTCCAGAGAGAAAAGACCCTGCACCCAGAAAATTATTGAGAGGGCACGTGTCCAAGTTTTCAGAAGTATGCCTCACCCTTTATTGACATTAATTCATTTAACCCTCTGACACTTTGTAGATGAGTAGTAATTAGAACTCATGGAGGTAAAAGAACTTCAAGTCATGGCTTGAAAATGATAGAGTTTGAACTTGATCCCTGTCAGGGTTCCTAGGTCCAAGCATAGGATTCTTAAGTGTATTCCAAGAGGACTTGTTCTGGCAGTAACAACCTAGAAAACCACCTTGGTGAACGTGTTGGACTGTGCTGTGTTGGTTATTCTCTTTTCCCCTTCCTGTGACACTGAATCCCTTGTCTACTCTTCTTTACTCTGCCCAGGGCCTGACTGGGCCATCCCCAGATTTCATCACCAGTCATCAAGTTTCCTTTGGGCTCGGGTTGCTGCAGGGGTTCAGCCAATGAAAGGTTCTAGCAAGAGACCAGCAAGTGGGAAGAAAGAGGATGGGGTATTTCTCTGCCTGCCATCTCCCAGCTTCCACTTGGGTTGTGTGGCAATGCTGAGTCCTCTTTCATGCAGTTTCTTCTCCTATGACAGCTTTCACAGGCTCTTACAAACACCAAGCCCCTCCTTGCCCATTCAGGCCAAAGGCAGTAATGGCTCCCTCTTGCTGCTCATCTCTGGATGCCTCAGTCTTCCTTCTTGGTTCCCTTAACTGTGCACATACTGTCACAAAGAGTCTCACCACTAAATTCTAAGTTAAAACATTTGTGTAGAAGTCAGTTTCCTATCAAGACCCAGACTGATAGACTGGCCACATGTAGATGTGGGGTGAGCATGAACCTTACTCCACAAACTTGGGAATGAAAATCATGTCATGCTACTTAATGTTCTTTTTTTCAGTTCAATTCAATCTGACTCCAGGATGTCTGAGATTGGATGGTAGGACACCCAGTGTAAGGCACCCTAAGTCTCTATGAAGATTACAGGGGTCTCATGCTCAGCAAAATAATTCTGTAAGTCTTCTCCATCTTCAGGATATCACCTGAAGTCACAGGGTCACCTCTGGGATTCTGCTGTTCAGTGCACACAGCCCATTGATGTCTGGAGGTCCTACTATGCTAAGGCTCAGCCACCCTGAATCCCAAGGCCCAGATTCAGCCTCCTCAATTGTGCCCACAATTATATTCTGGCCTTCAGAGGTTCTGTCACTCCCTCAGAGCCCAGTCGAGCAGTGGACAAGTCCTCAGCATCCCCGAAACCCTGGGTGTCTTTCTGTTCTTAGTCTTAATTTGCACAGCCTCCACCTCTCCTCTTGAATCAGGAAAGATCAAGGATTTGGGCTGTCTCCTTGACCAGGAGAAGAGGGGAAGATACAGAAAGGACAAAACACAAAGGTAATTCGAGATCAGGCTTGCAATGCACCAGAAAACCAAGACAGAGTAAAGTATACTCTATCACTCCCTTAGTAAGCTCTTGTGGTACCAGACACTGTTCTCACTCTTTTGGAAATAAGAATTGAAGGAGACCCATAACTGGTTAGCCCTACAAACCTGCCATGTGTCAAGGCCTTGTGGGAATTTTCCTGCCTGCCTGATGGAAAGAAACGCAGGAGAGTTCATGCGCAAGCCAAAAATATTTCCCTCCCTGTCTTCAAAGAAAGGGTCAATTCAGGATATGATTTCAAGATTGTTTAGTAGTGCCAATTGAATATATTCTTATTTTACTTAATTCCTTCTTTTTTTTCAACTCAGTTTATTTCATGCTTACTAAAGTGAAAAAATAAGAAATGAATGATATTTTAAAAGTAGATGTACACTTTTTTAAGGTACATGATGGGTAAAACTTTCCTCAGTTCTGGGGAAGGCAAAGCACAATCGAATTCTCATAAAAGGGATGCCTGGCTGGCTTAGTGGCTGAGCGTCTGCCTTCAGCTCAGGTCATGATCCTGGGGTCCTGAGATCAAGTTCTGTGCCAGGCTTCTTGCAAGGAGTCTGCTTCTCCCTCTGCCTATGTCTATCTCTCATGAGTAAATAAACAAAATGAAAGAAAGAAAGAAAGAAAGAAAGAAAGAAAGAAAGAAAGAAAGAAAGAAAGAGAAAGAAGAAAAGAAAGAAAAGAAAGGAAGGAAGGAAGGAAGGAAGGAAGGAAGGAAGAAAGAAAGAAAGAAAGAAAGAAAGAAAGAAAGAAAGAAAGAAGAAAGAAAAAAGAAAGGAAGGAAGGAAGGAAAAGAAGAAAGAAAGAGAAAGAAAGAAAGAAAGAAAGAAAGAAAGAAAGAAAGAAAGAAAGAAAAAGGAAGGAAGGAAGGAAGGAAGGAAGGAAGGAAGGAGAAAGGAAGGAAGAAATAAAGGCCATTGGGGCTCCTGGGTTTGGTTTTTGGCCAGGTCATAATCTCAGGGTTCTGGGATCAAGCCCTGCATCAGGCTCTGCTCAGCAGGGAGTCCGTTTGAGATTGTCTCTCTCCCTCTCCCTCTGTCCTTCTTTCCCTTCCCCCCACCCCCTGCTTGTACATAGTTTATCTCTCTAAAATAAATAATCTTAAAAGAAAAAAGAAATGCCATTTGAAATTTTTTTTGATTTTTTATTTATTTATGATAGTCAGAGAGAGAGAGAGAGAGAGAGAGGCAGAGACACAGGCAGAGGGAGAAGCAGGCTCCATACACTGGGAGCCCGACGTGGGATTCGATCCCGGGTCTCCAGGATCGCGCCCTGGGCCAAAGGCAGGCGCTAAACCACTGCGCCACCCAGGGATCCCAAGAAATGCCATTTGAAAGAGCATGTGTGCATTTGGTAGGCACAGTCCCCCTATCAATCACCTACTGCTATCACTAAGGAAGCTTCGGGACAGAGCTCATGCTATGCCTCCACCGAGAAGGTAGAAGGGGGAGGGTTCTGGTTGTTTGACATGCACCTGTTGAGAAATAAATCAAAAGTTCACCTATGCATGAGCTTCCTATGCCCTTGGTAAGAGCAAGGTGATCCCTGAAGGCTGACCTGAACATGACAACCTGACTCCGGACTGCCCTTGAGACAGGTTGCCCAAGAGGTGGTGGGTGGCCTTCCCCAGTGACAGGATACCCTGATGGTATCCGCTCTACCTTTGTTTGTTTCTTTGTTTGCTTCTTTATTTACTTATTTCCGACTTTACTGAGATATAATTGACACACAGGATCGTACAAGTTTAATGTATACTACACACTGGTCTGATGCACTTATAGATTGCAAAATCTGCTTCAACCAAAGAGTATCACCCTTAATATAGAGGATAATTGCATCTTGGTGTCATTTTTTCCCCTATTTTCCTATAGGCCCTGAGGAATGATTCAGAGAAGCATACAAGTGAGGGGAGGGTGGGAATCTTGGTAGTCCATGGACAGCTGTGCTAGAGTCTACCCTGTGGGTGAAGTCAGCTTCCCCCCAACTTTGATAAGATCCCTGACCAGATTTAAGCCATTTATGGAACCCTGATCTCTGACTGGCTGCTCCAATTGCCTTTAGATTGAAGTCTGTTACGTGTTTCTAATGGTCTTTGGTGGGTTTACCTGGTGCGGTTAAGCCCTTTGGTGGGTTTACCTGGTGCGGGTAAGCTCAAACAAAGGTAGAGGGGATACCATGAGGGTATCTTGTCACTACCTACTACCTCTTGGGCAGCCTTTCTCAAGGGCAGTCCGGAGTCAGGTTGTCATGTTCAGGTCAGCCTTCAGGGATCACCTTGCTCTTACCAAGGGCATAGGAAGCTCATGCATAGGTGAACTTGTCGATTTATTTCTATTTATTTGCCTCCTTAGGAAAACCAGGCAAAAAATTACAATAAAAGCAAATGGCAGAATATTTAACAACATGAAAGAGGAAAGACCACAGTAATTTTCTGTTCATACTAAAGTGCAGAATATTATATTATATATTAATATAATAATACATTAATGTATAATAATAATGTATAACATTAATGTATAATAATATTATACATTAGTGTGTAAATGAGGCAAAAATATTCATCAATCCTTTATGAATTATCAATCCATGGATGACTTTGAACATACGCAGGTTTTGACAGAGTATTAGGTTTGATTTCTGGACCAGAGTTAACATTTTTGGAAAGATCCCTGTACTCTATGTTAACTACAGATAAAAATAATAATAATCCACTTTTATAAGGCAAATTTCAACTCTTATGGTAATACTAGTGATCTCAAGTTCAAGTCACCATGCTTGAAAGTTTCCTCCCAATATCCATGCTTTCTGGCATTGCTGTAGACTCCTTGCCAGCTCTTCGTGGCTTTCTTTTTTTTTTTTAATAAATTAATTTTTATTGGTGTTCGATTTACCAACATACAGAATAACACCCAGTGCTCATCCCGTCAAGTGTCCCCCTCAGTGCCCGTCACCCATTCACCCCCACCCCCCGCCCTCCTCCCCTTCCACCACCCCTAGTTCGTTTCCCAGAGTTAGGAGTCTTTATGTTCTGTGTCCCTTTCTGATATTTCCCACACACTTCTTCTCCCTTCCCTTATATTCCCTTTCACTATTATTCATATTCCCCAAATGAATGAGAAAGAACATACACTGTTTGTCATGCTGAGTGAAGTAAGTCAATCTTCGTGGCTTTCCACAGTAAGGCCAATCCGGTCCTTGGTGTTGGATCTGCCTGACCTAGTTTTGGCTCACCTCCCTAAGCCAGCCCCATTTCCTAATCCTCTCCATCCAGTTATTCTGGCCCCTCTGAGTCTCCAGCCCTATCTCTTGTCAGTTAGATGGACAAGAGCTCACAAATGCCTCAATCCCACAAGAATGTGGCTGTCAACCTCTCTCATCTCTGACTTTTTCTGGCAACCAAAGTTGCTTTGATACAAAGAGAAGATCACTTCTGTACCCAGTGTGGCTCTTAATAATGTCCTGAACTTTCTACCATTGCTTCGTGTGCTTAGCATCTCTCAGTCCCCAGCACTGAAATCCCCAAAAGGGAGCACTGGAGCCTTCTGTGTCCAGGGTACAATGCTGGAGAACCCAAGGACACCCTTGTTCCCACATGCCCAACAATCCACAGACTGGGAGACATACTGTCAGGCAAGCTGATTCTCTGGGAAAATCAGGAATGACCTATATTTCCCCTAACTCTTTTCTATACCAACTACTAAAGAGCTGGAGAGAGAGACCCACATGGAAGTACTTCCTTTTTCCTTGTTCCATAAATAACATTCTGAAGCCTGGAGAGGGGAGGTGTGGAGAGCAGAATTCTTAATGGTGGAAACTGAAATTGGATAAACTGAAGGAGGTAGAATGAAAATACAGCGGGTGAAGATGATGCTGAGGGCGTGGCCTCCTGGCGGTGACCTGTGTGTAGCAGTGCATTGGTGTGTGCACTGAGGCCAATGCTAGCACTGCAAAGTTTTGTCCTTTGTGTGTGTGTGTGGTGGGGGGGAGCAGGGCTCAACCCGAGGGCCAAGCAGGGGATCTGAAAGTAACTGGGTTTCTGCTCAGGACCAGGAGCTTGGCTTCATCCCATCTCATTCTGATAAACACCCTTACCGCCCATTATAATTATTCTTGTGTCCAGAGGGAAACCAGGCCTAGAAAGGTGATGTTCACTTCTATTTCCACGTCACTCAGGCAAAACTGAGACTTGAATTCACATTTGATTTTGGTTTCCAAAGACTTTCAGACTCCTTCTATCATGTTGATGGTTCTTAAATTGTTCAAGTGTCAGAGAAACCGGAAGATGTGCACTTTTTTTGTGTTGTGTGAATCTCTTGGAAAGACTGATGGGTCAGACTTACAATAGCTAGCTCAATAGGTAATTTCACATTAAACCAGATACAGGGGCACCTTCTATAGATTCCAGTTCATAAGTGTTAAATTATTCTTTAAAATTTACAGGAGAAAAATAGAACAGTGAGAAAAACAGATTGGTATTTTTTTTTTAACACAGGGCTTGAACTCACAACCCTGAAATCAAGACTTGTGCTGAGAGTAAGAGTCAGATGTGTAATGACTGAGCCACCCAGGTGCCCTTCAATTGGTATGACTTTTATGTGACCCAGGAAAAAAGGTCACCACTGAAAATAAGAAACAACAGAAGCCCCGTGTCCAGCTTGGGGACCACTAGTCTGAGAGATCAGCGCTGGGCCTGGCCCCTGCTCACCACTGGAGAGAAGCTAAGAGGCAGAGAATTGCAGCCCTCTCCTGGAATTCCCTGCTGCTGCCCCCAAGCCTGTAACCAATGAGGTCCCACCGGCCCCGCTATAAATGCTCATCAGAGAAGCAAGTCAGTGACTTTTGTTTTAGATTTTCTCATTTCCTTTTTATACAAGTCACCCACACTTTTTGCTATACATTTAGAAAATGCAGGTAAACAGCAGCAACAAAATAAAAACAGGTAAGTTGTGAACATACTCCACTGATACCCCACCACAATAAACATTTTGTAATTTTTTGTGCATACACACTCTCTGGGTTTTTATTTTTGCATTCCTGCCTTTCTATGCCAATTAACACATAGCTGCATTTGTGTTTCTCAAAGATGTGTTCCCACCACATGTGCTGCAAATTTCCTGAAATGCATTTTTAAAATGCATAGTCCTAGATTTTCATTCTACTGAATCAAAAAATCTTGCACAGTATGGAGCCAAGAATCTGTTTTTAACAGAATTTTGGAGTGATTGTTATGTGCACTACATGCTGACAGCCATCATCTTTGTCATGTCCCAGAGAATTCCAATATATATGGCAGAGCCTGATTTATTTAGTCAATGCCCTATTGATAGACACTTTGATGATTTCTGACTTTTTCCCCAAAGATCTCTTCTATATCAATACACATATCTTTACACATTGCTTTCTTTGGACACATTTTGAAAGTGGGGTTAGTGGATTATGGGGCTTAGGCTTTTTGTGCCTGTTGCCAGTGCCTGGAGCACGAGTACTGATGTGTGGTGCCCCCACCCCCACTTCTACCCCAAAGGTACCCGCATAATGCCCAGAAGACCCAGAAGGTAGCCTGCTGAAAGTTGGAGGCTGCTGAGATGAGGACTCCAGTCTAAGAGCCATGGAACCCAGAGATGAAACTCTGGCATATCCCACCTTGCCTTAGACTGTGTCCTTTGCAGGAGCTGTCACTTCCCATGGTGCCTACACCTGCTGCCCATAGATGGCCCCAGGCTGACCACTTCCACAGGTCATCTGATGGCTGCAGAATGAGTGTATCTCCAATGGAGGGACTTGGGAAGGGGGTCTTTTGAGTCCTGCACCCCATTCCAATTTGTGGATTTCCCCCACACCAACAAGCAATTCTTGGGACATCAACTGGGTATCCTACAATTTAATTCAATTCTGACACTATCTTCCTGGAGGTTAAAGGTTTAATCCTACAAGACTGCCCCACCCACTCCCCACACACTTCAGATCTCAGTTGCAAGCAAGTTCAAGCTATGACCCGTTCTTCTGACCAGAGGTTCCCAAGACCATCTCCTCAGGATTAATTAATTTGCTACAGCAACTCACAGAACTCAGAGAGACTTCTTGCTTACTAGATCATCCCTTTGTTATAAAAGGATATAATTCAGGAACAGCCAGATGGGAGAGAAGTACGGGGCGAGGCGTGGGCAAACGTGTGGAATTTCGATGCCCTCTCTGAGCACGCCACTCTCCCCAAATCTCCGATGTTCACCAAGCCCAGAAGCTCTCTGAACCCAGTCATTTCTGGGTTTTATGGAGGTTTAATTACCTAGGCATGATTGATTACATCATTGGTTTTTGGCCATTGATTCAACTCCCAGCCCCTTCTCTGCATGGAGGTCAGATGTGGGAATGAAAATTCTAACCCTCTAATTACATGGTTGGGTCCCCTGGCAACCAACCCCCCCCCCAATAAGGTCACCTCATTAGCATGACAAGAGTCACATTTATATCTTTCATTCCTTAGGAACATCCAAGAGTTTCAAGAACTCTATACCAGAAATGGGGACAAAGACCAAATACACATTTCTTTTATAAATCACAATACCACAGGGGTCACGCGGGGAAGGAGAGCCACTCCCACGGGGAGTTCCCTGGTGGGCTCACATTCCAGACCTGGTGTAGGTTACTGAACTTCTGCACACCTGCCCTTCCATCCCTTCTCCATTCAGCTGACACCATTATATTGCCTGCCTGTGTCTGCAGTCCCAGAGGGGACTTCTTCCCGGACCTGGAGTTTCTTACACTCTAGCTTAGGAGACAAATTAGTGAACAACCAGAATTCCCCATGTGTGGAGATACACCAAGGTGTGGCTTGTTATCCAGGGAAGAGGAAGGAGCTGGGATCCCCTATGAAGTCATCAGACAGGTGACCATTTCTCTATTATCTAAAAGGGAAACCTTTATTATGAGAGGAATGCGCCATTACCACAAAATCTGGAGCACATGAAAGCACAGAGCAACTATATATATATATATATATATATATATATATATATATATATATATTTAAATATAATGATACATAATGAAATCATACTTTACTGACTCACTAAACTGGTTTTCTCCCTCAGGATCATGGCATGGTCATGTCATGTCAATATATTTATGACCTCCTTTTAAAATTATTTCCATGACTATTGAGTTGTCTACATTACAGCTCCACGAGGTATTTAAGCTGTGGCGCACATCCTTGTTTCAGATCAGTAACGTATGACAGGTTTCGTGGCCAGGCTCCCCTCCACCTTATCAGATATCCCACCTTGAGCCGCCCTCCTGGACATGAGTTCCCTCATCAACACCAAAGTGTCTCCTCATGAAAACTTAGTATCTTAATAGACTGTTGGATTCCTGAATATATTTTCCTATAAGTAAACTTGGAATGTAAATACCAGGAAAATTAAGGGTTATTAATAGCCCCACTAATGCTATAGGTGAGGAGACATTTTTCTGAAGAATGTTCTAGACTTAAAAATGTTGGCAGAGTGGGAACTGCCGCTCAGGGCGCTGACTACTACTGACCTCTAATGGCAGCCTAAGGTACTACATCAAAAGACCCTTTCAAAGCTGGGAACTTGGTGTTATTTGTAGTAGATCCAACCCGTTGTGAATTCCCAAGGTCTTTGAATAGGTGCCAAATTTGCTTATAACTAGAGGTATTTTGACTGAGTGGCATGACATTGATATAGTGAGTCATGATTCAAAAAGGGGCCACTAATTTTTTGGCTGGAGCAGATGATGATCATTGTCATGGATTTATAATATTTTTTTAAATTTTTATTTATTTATGATAGAGAGAGAGAGAGAGGCAGAGACACAGGCAGAGGGAGAAGCAGGCTCCATGCACCGGGAACCCGACGTGGGATTCGATCCGGGGTCTCCGGGATCGCGCCCCCGGCCAAAGGCAGGCGCTAAACCGCTGCGCCACCCGGGGATCCCCTATAATGTTGCATATAGTGTATAAGTATACAACACTGAAATGTTTGCATTGACTCACCCACTGGTTATATATTGGGGTCATCTTCATCCTATGGCTTTAAAGTTGCATTGATTTCAAGCACACTTCCAGGTGCAATCCAGAAATGCCTGTGATCATTCATTGCCTGTCCAATTAATTTTTCATTCTGGTGGGGATGTCTGGCAGGGGCCTTAAGGCCCTCGGAAAGGCCAAACTGACATCTGAGGTCAGACATCCCTGGTACCATACACCAAGGCTCAAAAGCTCAAGGAGACCTCATTCCGATCAGACCTCATTTCCTTCCACTTGGAAGGAAATTGGCAATAAGGAGCTCATGGATGTCAAGTGACCTGAACTTGGATGGATCCAAAGCGCCTGCAAAGTTCTCAAGGTGGGTGACTTGCCATGGGACCTGCATTTGCGTAAAGACACCAGACGAGTGGAGATATCAAACCTTGGAACTGCATCATATTCAGCTGAAGGGAGGAGGAGAGGAACCAAGGGAAGGTCTAGAGATAAGGCTGAGACCATCATGGAAGCAGAGCCAATAGGAACTGCTCAGGTGAGAAAAGGAGGAATACACAATACATTTTCATAAGATGAGATGGTATTTTAGTGATGTGATTCTGCTCTAAAAGTTCAGGGTGAAACTACCTGATTTTGTAGTCTGAGTTTCTGTATTCTTTATCATTAGTGAGGGGAAAAGCAGATGGATTTCACCGTGTAGCATTTGAGTGTCACATTTGGACTCCAGAAAGATGCTCTCTACTCTTCACGTGGCTAAACAAGGCCCTGACTGACAAGGAGATCTTTCCCTCCAACTTTGATGAGTTCCCTTCACCTTTTGGCACAAGGGCATGGCTCTGATGTAATCAAAAAATTAAGGTGATGCTGAAAGAAACAAACCTTAATGAGTTATAATTGCCATTTCTCTATGTATTTTTAAATGGGATTTTATATGCTAGACTATGTACTCACTGTAAAAAATTTAAGGACTACCTAAAAATCTAAAAGAATAATTAAACCACTCAACCCTACTACATGACAATAATGACATCCAATATTCTGATATTTTGATGTGTATTTTTATAGTTTTCTTATTTTATTGTTTTAAAAGATTTATTTATTTGAGAGAGAGAAAGCATGAGCAAGAGGGGCATTGGGAGAGAGAGAATCTGAAGCAGACTCCTTGTTTAGCACAGAGCAGTGGAGCTTGATCTCATGAACCTGAGTTCATGACCTGAGCTGAAACCAAGAGTTGATTTTAAATTATTTTTAAAATTGTTTATATGTATTTCCACATTTCTATCTACTTCTTAATCCAGACATATATGTACTGAATTGAGAATCAAATCATCTATAGTGTTTTGTTAAACTGGTTTATTTGGGTTAGCAATGGTAAAGATGCTTATTCTTTGTAATATGATTTTATATGATTTTAAGGAATGTACAATATTACATCGTGAACTTGTAAAAATCTACCTATCATTTAAGTTATTTCCATTGTTTTATACTGAAAAGAAGCCTGCAATGAACATCCAATAAGTCTTCCTTTGTTTACTTGTTTTATACTTTATTAATAATTCTGTTAGTGGATGAAGATATTTCCATTAAAGGCAATGAGTGGCTTTCTCAAGGTGATATAGAAGTCAGTTAGGGTTATCAAAAATTTTGTTTCCAATGTAATCATATAAGATGACCAATAGGGAGGTGAGAAAGTGCTTTTCATAGATTATTTGCCTGTTACTCTACTGATATTGAACCTGAGAAGGGGGAGTCCTATTGAAAGATGTGATGAAGCTCCAGGTGAACTGGAAAGGTCCATATCATGGCTGGAGGCCATTCCACACCTCACTTCACTTCATCCTCACAATACACCACTTGGGCTGCTATTGATTTATTTCATAGATATGGAATCTGAGGACCTGGGGCAAAGAAGGGGTGCCCAGGAACAGAACAGAGTCCATGCACATACATGCCTAATACTCAAAACTATGACATTATGAGAGGGAAGGACATCTTGGAGATCAGGAAGCCTTTTCATCCACCACCCTCTTTTTTTCCACCATGAACCAGAGGAGAAATAGCTGATCAAGCCCATAAAGCCCAAAGCAGTGCTGACAACAGAGAAGGACCAAGTGAAAACTAAAAATAGGTGCTCTCCAAAAGATCATCAACCACATCTGCCTGATTTGAATTTGCAAAATTTTGTCCCTGACCCCTGTATTCTCTTTTATGTATTGTCCTCAACCTTAAATTTAGTTAGAAATGCAAATAAGCGGGCAGCCTGGATGGCTCAGCAGTTTAGTGCCACCTTCAACCCAGGACCTGATCCTGGAGACCCGGGATCGAGTCCCACATCAGGCTCCCTGCATGGAGCCTGCTTCTTTCTCCCTCAGCCTGTGTCTCTGTCTCTCTCTCTCTCTCTCTGTGTCTCTCATGAATCAATAAATAAGATTTATTTATATAAATCTTTATAAACAAGAAATGCAAATAAGCTAAATAGATGTTAAAGATCTATTTAGACTAAAGTGTGAATGACTATTCAAACCATTGAGTATGCTCATTTACAAAAATTAATTTCCCCATACTTTTGGAGAAAGACTATTTATCTGAGATATTTGAAAAACTGAGATTGTTGGAAACTATCCATTAATGGTGAGGATCTAACTATAAGAAAAAGAAAAAACTTAGTAAGGACTAAAAAACCAATATAAGTGTGAACCAATACGGAACAATCAGAAGTGGGAGACTATAATCAGATAGGGAAAGGGTGGAGTTCCTAATATGGAATGAATTGATAGGCAGCCAATTGGAAAGAACAAACTATGTAACAGGAAATTGAAATTACTACAGGATCATATTTGGCATTTATCGGTCAAAATTCTTTAAAAATATTCCATGAAAGGGACAATCAATGGGATTAAAATTTGCTTATGGTTTTTCTTGATGATAGAATTACATATCTTAATCACTGCAATACCAAATTAATATAGCTGTGATACTCCTTATTTTCATGACCTATGATGCCATGTACTTTATATTGTAATAGAATAAATATTGTTGATAAATATCTTCTGAATTGAAACCCAAATTCACATCTGTGGAACACAAACTTTATTTCATTAAAGTGAATACATATAGCATATTTATATAAAATATAGCATAGTGAGAAAAATGCAAACTGTGAATTTAGGTGGATTTGAATTCAATACTGACTCTACTATTTACTAGCCAGAACTCTTGGTAAATTACTACACTTCCATTAGTTTCTATCTTGGATTGTGCAATCTAGAAATAATAGAGCATCTACTTTGCAGGACTGTTGTAAAAGTAATTGGTAAGGTGTGTGCACAGTATTACACAGTACACCATTCATAAATTCGTAAGATACTATGACTGAGAGGAGACAATTGCCCTTTCCCTCATTGGATCTTCAGGGATTTGGAAGTAAAACTCATCCTGGTATTTCATGGTAAGGTTGAGAACACTCACATAATCCAAAATAGACTGGGTAAAGATGCTGAGCACGGTGTTCCTGATAGCTCCTGAGCAAGAAGAGTCAGCTACAGGCTTTCTGTACAAGCCTCCAACTCTCAAGGAGTAGGGGAAGATGGCCACATCCCTGGCTCTCGTCCCTGAACACTTCAGAAGCTGCCAAGGTGTTTCATTCCTCATTTGCTGGGACTGATGGGATTAATGAACCTAAGGCTCTTTGGCCATTGGCTCAAACAGAGCCCTGTGTGCACTCATCAACCATTTTCCCTGGCAATGGAGATGTGTACCGTCCTTGTTCCAAGTCTCCTTTCGGCTGCCTAAAATTCCTCAAGCTTAAGAACCATTTGGAAAAGGAAAGGAAGACATCAAATCTTGTGACATGTGAGGTGCTTGGATGTCTCAGTGGGTTAAGTGTCTGCCTTTGGCTCAGGTTGTGATCCCAGGGTCCTGGGACGGAGTCCTGTGTCGGGCTTACCACTCCCTGGGGAGCCTACTTCTCCCTCTCTCTGCCTGCCACTTCCCCTGCGTGTGCTCTCTGTCAAATAAATAGAATCTTTTAAAAAAAAAACACACACACTTTGTGACATATCTGTGTACACACACACACACACACACTTAAATGGAGTGTGAAATGGAGTGTGAAACATGCAAATGGATAACATTCTGTCAGAAAATGAAACCAAACCCTTGGCCAATACTGTCACCCACAGAAGTGAATCAGCAGGAGTTAGCAACACAATTCATCCTCACAATTAATTCTGTTTGATTTCCAATAGTGAATCTGTTGTATGGTTTCCTTAGCAACACAGGGGCATGGTAGAGGTAACTGAGTTTTTCTCAAAGCATCTCTGAGAATGAAGCCAGGTTTATGGACTGCCATCTCAACTTTTTTTTTTAAAGATTTTATTTATTTATTCATGAAAGACACAGAGAGAGAAAGGCAGAGACACAGGCAGAGGGAGACGCAGGCTCCACGCAGGGAGCCTGATGTGGGACTGGATCCTGATACTGCGGATCATGCCCTGAGCCAGGGGCAGGTGCTCAACTGCTGAGCGACCCAGGCGTCCCCCATCTCAACTTCTATTTGGGGGGAAAAAGCTAGAAAAAAAACATGTCCACATTCACAACTGGATCAGAGCATTCAAACACACAGCTATAAAATACTCATCAGGATTTAATAAAAATACTGTGGAAAAAAGAAATTCAACTGAGTAAGTTTGAAGATCTCATTAACTTGATGAAGCAACTCAAGCACAAATCAAGCCATATCCGTCCAGCAAGTATAGAGATGTTTTCTTTGTATAAAATGGAAGGTTTTTATAGGAAGGAGGATGGGGCAAGAAGTGACAGGCAAAGAAAAGAAAGGATTGTTTCAGGCCAGGACATCTTTTTGGGGGGAAGGGAAGACAGGCTTTTTATCATGCAGATAATCTCACTGGTGCTGATCTGGAAATTTCAGAGTAACTAAAAAGGTTCCAAGCCTGGGATAGGTTGAAATCCAAATTAAGTCTTAGTTTGCTGTCCTGGGGGACAAATGACTCCAATTTGGGCTGTGTGTTCTGTTATAACAATTCTATATAGTTGACTAAATTAACCAATAAAAACTGAGCAAAGTGACATAATTGCTCCATAAATAGACTTAACATATGCCTGAAAATACATATTACATTCAGTGAAAAATTATTCAATTTTACTGTACATTAGGGCTTGCTTGCTTTTCGAATACTGCAAATAGGCTACAGAGCTTAAATTTATTTACTATGTACCAGTTTCACTGAGACCCATGCAATCTTTAAGCATATAATTTTATATTTTATACCTTCTGTTTCTTATTATCCAAAATTCATACTATTTCCCATTAGCGAAAATTATAATTTTCTACTGAATTCCAGCATGCAGTCTACTGTAAATATATGAACAAAATTAAATCTTTTTCCTTAATGACGAAAAGAACTTTCACTCTTTTGCACAAAAAGAACATGCCTACATGGCAAATTAACAAATATATTTTCTTTATTGGAAAAATCAAATTGTGCTTTCTCATGTCACTTGAAGTAGTGACACCAGTGCACTGCTTTGGAACAGCAAATAAACTTTGGTATGAAAAAAGTTAACTCCAAAGCAGGTGGTGGTGAACTACAAAACCTAAACTCTTTGTATCTTAATGCTGAATGAGGGGCTCTCAACAAATTACAACAATCATAAAACGTCTTTTTCTCCTTTCTCTTTGTCTCTCTCTTCTTGCTTCCTTCCCTCCCTCTCCCCTGTCCCCATCTCCCTCCTCCATTTCCCTCCACCCCTTCCCCCTCGCTTCCTCTTCCCTCCTCCCTTCTCCTCTCCTTCCCTCTTTCTCTACTTCCCCTTCCTCCCCCCCCCACCCCTTCTTTCTTTTCTCAACCATAACATGCATGGCACATCTCTACTCCTGCTAGAGAGAGCAGAGTTTTAGAGTGAAACCACACATCGCAAATCCTGAACCATGTGGTTATGGTGGGAGCAGTCATGCTTATAAAATAAGACCTTCCCCTCCCCACCTACACTGATTGGACCAAAAAGAAGCACCTGACACAAGCTAGGCCTGTGATGCTCTGCATCTGAAACCAGCACTATTGGGAATGGGAGAGTGCATGCTTGCCTGGCTGGCCCTGCAGGACTACCCTGAGTTGGGAAGGTTTTGCCAGTCAGATGTTGCCAGGAATGTTTCTCTCATTGCAGAGTGGGAAACCAAAGGCTTATCTGCAACAGAAAGTAGAATCAGTGAACCCTCAGAGCCACAGAGATAATGTCCTGGGCTCCCATCAGCACTCCGGACTGTGATTTATGCAGTCCAGAGACCTGGGGCACCCTTGTCGATGATTCCAAAAGCTCCCATCTCCTGATAGCCAATCCCCATCTTTTTATTCCCAAAGCTACGCCTTGGGTTTTTTCCTATGCATACTCAAGAGTTCTGACTGCAAAAACAATACTAAATCTACTTATTTTAATTCCAAAAAGGTTAAAAAAATGTGTGTAAGGTCTAATAATGAATGGCTGTCCTGCAGTTTGAGGGGCAGAGATTGCAATAGTAATAATGGCAAGAGAGATTTTTCGTTGAAGCATTTCAGCTCCACTCCATCTGCACTGTCATCTATTCCTTGTAATCACCCCATGAAGGTATATGTCATTCAAAAGATGGGGCACCTGGCTGGCTCAGTGGTTGAGCGTCTGCCTTTGGCTCTGGTCGTGATCCTACGTGGGATGGAGTCTCACATCAGGTTCCCCACGGGGAGCCTGCTTCTCCCTCTGCCTGTGTCTCTGCCTCTTTCTGTGTGTCTCTCATAAATAAATAAATAAAATTTTTTAAAAAATGAGGCCATCACAAAATTACTTTTGGAACAAGTCATCTGAAATTTTCCCTGATTTCAACATTTGTCTCTCTCCTTATTATGGGAAAGGTAATTATGAATCTCTGACTTCAGCCTTTAGAGCAATTCCAGGATATGGGTATATTTTCTCTTATTTTGTAGATAAAGGAAAAGTGGTTTGCAGAATTCAGTTGCCTCAAATCACACAGCTAGTCAGGGGCAAAGAAGAAATTTGGACTCCATTCTTCCCAGTGGTTAAGCAAAACACTTTCCTTTCTGACACACTGCTCTTGCTTCTGTTTGCTAGACAAGTCACATTCCATGTAAAAGTTATCAAAGTGTTTCATGAGTGATCTTATCAGTTTGGAGAAGTGTTGAGGAAGAATTTAACTGATTTTTTATTCATATTTTTATGTTTTATGAAAATTGTCAGAAGACATAGAAGCAAAATATTTGCCTTAATACTATTGCAAGGACTCCATGCACAAATGATTTTTTTCCCCATCACTATATGGACCATGGTCTTCTTAACAACATAGCTGTAATATGTGGTGTCAGTTGTTATGCACACAGACACAAACATTGATATAAAGAAGAGTTGATAGCTTCCATAGCTTCCATAGCTTGGCTATTGTAAATAATGCTGCATTGAACACAGGGGTGTATCTTCAAATTAGTGTTTACCTGAAACTAATATGACATTGTGTGTTCAATTATACTCATAAATTTTTTTCAAAAAAATGAATGAATGTTATGAGTATATATATGTATGTGTATATATACATACATATATATACATACATATATATATACACATATGGGATTTGCTATTGGATTATATAATTAAAAAAATCAAAAGCCAGTCACTACCATGTGACAAACTAGAGCCTGTGTTTCTTCCAATATCAGGTTAATACAGCATTATTGAGTTAATACCACAGGAAAAAAAAGCTTTGATGGCAAAGCAATGCCACATGTTTGAAGCATATAATACTTATCCCAGTGAGTGCTTGAGATGAGTGGAGGTTGGGTGCTAATGGTCACACTTCTTGGTATGGTGCAATGTTTTTCTCTCAAAATGTGTAGCTCCCCAAACAATAGTATGACTCAAAAATACTGTAGATTTCCAGAACCCACACTTATGCAAAAAGTGTGACCAATTTAGTCACACAACTGGTGAGTATGTGGAACAAATCCAGTGATACCAATTATATGTTACCATGCAGATCAGAACCTATACAGTGGACAATCTAGTAAAGCAAGAACACCCAGGAGGCTGCCCTCTGTGAGGATAAGCATCAGTTCTGCTGCCTTCTAAATGAAGAAGCAGGTCACTGTGTTGTGTCCCTATAAATGGGCAAGGCACAGTGAGAGGTGTGGGTTGGGTCATGGAATCACATATTCATTACATAATGAACAGATCATCACAAGGATGGAGTCTGTCAGAAAATCCTGGATTTGGTCCTAGATGGAAAGGTAGCAGAGGGCTTCATTTAAAACAGCCTTTGAGGGAGACTTCATCAAAACAAAACAAAACAAAACAAAGCAAAAATAGCTCTTCTTGAGTATATATAAAATATTCACTTGGAAAAATGTTGCCTTTGAACTTTATCTTGAATGCTTTTTGCTCCACAGCAGAGTAAGAGTCTGCCATGAAATGGGGGCTGCCCACTGGTATGATCAAAGGGTGTTGCTGGCTATCTAGGGTCACAGTGGAGCTGGCCTGCCTTGCAAGGGCAGTCACTCTATTTCCTCAGCAATGCTACCCATATTTTTTGATGAATGTGCATCTCACTAATAAAATAATTACAAATCAGAGAGGGAAGCATATGGAGACTACTTATACTAAAAAAAAGAATAAAAAATATTTATGTATATCAATGCTATCATTATGACTAATCTAATAGGGAACTCTTCCTTCAAGAATGTAGTATTTTGGTCTCACAAATTTTTTTTTAAATTTTATTTATGAGAGACACACAGAGAGAGGCAGAGACATAGGCAGATATAGGCTCCTGCGGGGGAGCCTGATACAGGACTCGATCCCAGGACCCCGGGATCACGACCTGAGCCAAAGGCAGACACTCAACCGCTAAGCTACCCAGGCATGCTGTTCCCACAAAATTCTTAAACCCATGGTGTTTGTGAGTACTTCCACGGTATATTAGGTTTAGCTGTTTTCACTGTTGAGTTGGCTGGCAGCTGTACTGCTAATTTGGGGCCTGGTCCTGCCCTGTCCTGTTAATAATGCATAGCCAGGCTAATAATAAGAGAAAACTTAAATAATGGAAAGGAGTTTTACCCCAGATTGGTGTTCAAATCCATCTGATCATGACTTTTTGGAGGCGAAATACATGACGTGACATGACCTGACAATTTCGAAATAAGGAAGCATGGTACACAACAGCCCACTCCACTCAAAGCTGCATGGATGACTGAGTCACCTGCGTTTTATTCAGTTTATATGAAATGCTTCCTTGTTGTTTCTTAATTTGAGCTTCCAGCAGGATGTTGACAGTTATGCTGTCTTAGGTTCATAGGAAAGCAGATAGGTAGCACATCACGTGCAAAGCATTTGTATGAAGACCTTCCCTCTGCCCCCCTCCCCGGCCTTCTCTCCCTCCCCCTCCCCCTCTCCCTCTCCTTTTCTCTCTCTCTCTCTCTCTCTCTCTCTCTCTCTCTCTCTTTCCTTTACTGTTGGTGACCACCCATGCTTGAGCGGTGTTTTGGCTACTTTCCCACTGATGACTTTTCCAAACCCTGTCAGTGGTGGCTAACAGTTAAATATGCTGCCACCAACTTACAGAAAACACAAGTTGGGTTGCTTTTTTTTTTCTTTTTCTTCAAACTTGCATGTTTATCCTTCTTCACCTTGATTCCTGGAAGAGTCAAACATCTGATCTTCAAGTGAAGCTGGAAGGAAATGGTTGTCCCAGCTGAAAATAGCCTGGATCCCAATTTGCTCTTGAATGCTCTCTTGCTCAAGATCAATGTTTAATATTTTCTTTGTGTGAGGCAGTGTCTCCTAAAAACAAAAAGAGGAGTTTGGCTTGAGCTTTAGAAGGTCCAGGAAGCAGCAATGTTCAGTGGAGAGAATATTATTCCATTTGCATGTGCCTGATGAAAGAAATAATTCTGACATTGAATATTTAAGCACAGCTGTGGTGGGAGGACAAGAGGAGAAATGAGGGATAAGTAGGCTGTTCACCCAAGCAAAACCACTTGCCACCAGGCAGTTAACTCCAGATCATATCATGCTGTTATTCCCTCTCCCAGGAAAGATGCTTTACATTATTTAATGAAGAAAGGTAGTATTTTGAACTCCAGGAAAATAAAAATGTTACAACTTTGAGGTTTTTACTTTTTTTTTTTTTAAGTCTCATAGTATTTGGTGAATAAAGCTAAAAAAATTTAAAAAGCTACTTTAAAAAAAAAACTAAAAAGAGAAGTTGTCTCATCTTTTAAGAAGGCAAGTCCAAACATTTGGTAAAGATGAAGGCTGGTCTAGCATTTAGCCAAATAATCTCAGTGTCTGATGGTTATGTAATAAAAGGTATTTGATTCAAAACAGTATGCCATGTTGGTCAGCAATATATGCTTTCACTAAATAACTGAAACACACAAATTGATATAAAGTGAAATTCTTTTTCCAGAGTTAATGAAAGGTTCCTGTTTGTGAATTTTAGGCTTTGAAGTCCAGACCTTCCCAACAGCAGCAAGAATTTACTGGTGATTTATCTCTATTTGGACAAGTGGCGAACAGAGCGTTACTCTATGGAAAGCTGACATTCCCTACCTGTCAAGGCGGCTTTCCTAAAACCCCTTACACCGGCTCCCTTGGCTGCAGCTCCTCCTTGGGCTGTGCTCCAGGTGGGGCCCAACTGGGCAGTGGGGTTTGGCCTGGCATCAGCTCTCCTCTGGGGCCCTCCCCCTTTCATTGCTGTCACTCTGCGCGTGCACCCTAGGTCTGGGCAAAGCCTTATTCCTCTGTGTTGTCTCCTCTGAATCTTTCTTTGTGACAGTCAATACAGGAACTAATTCTAAGGCTAGTTTTGCCTGCATAAATAAAAGAGGCTTTTTCAGACCCTTCTAGAATTTTCCCAGGGGTCTATTCCACATATATAAATAGTGGCTGAACTTCCTTCCCCACCTTTAAGTGCACAATGTCTATCTGGGAGAGGACCATGCACTGGAACTGTCAAGACTGCAGAAACTGTTGGAGACCAGAGAGCTTCACTGGGACAGGTGGTTTCTGGAAAAAAGGCATCCAGCGTCCACAGGTACAGGGACACTGACAGCCATTGCTGGGTGGGATCCAAGCCAGAGACTCAGGGTGGAAGTTAGACTGTGTTTGGACACTCCTTGCATTGGGGTGTCTAGCCAACCCCCCTCCCATATTCCACTACAGTGCAATCATAAAAGAAAAAAAAACTGATCCAGTCCATTCAGCAAAGCTAATGTGTGTTACTGGATTTTCTTTTCTTATTTTGATACTTGCCTGGAAGCAACACGATTTTAACAACCATTGATATAAGCTAGTGCCAACAAGACATGGAATGATGAAGTTACTTTCCTATTTTTTGAGTCTCTGGTTTTTATCTATCCCTGAATGACCTTTAACCTCAATCAGCTGACATTTCTGATACATTCCTGCACAAATCCTTTTGTGAGGTTGTATCCTGGATGCAGAGAAAGCCCAGGACAAGAACCATCAGCAAGGGTTCCTGGGTCAAGTTGGAGATACATGAACAAGTTAAAGGAATCATGAGTGAAGTTGCTGTGGAGGACAGAAGCACCAGAAAGAGTTGAAGAGCTGGCCACTGGTTGGGGGGCATCAGACCCTGGCTTTGTCCTTTACTAAACTGTATGGCTTTGATACAATCAATGGGCAATGACTGGAAACTCTGAGCCCTGGTTTACATGTCTGAAAGGTGAAGATAATGTGGCACCTACCTCACAGGTTGCAGGGAACCTTGAATGTGATGACTGTGCCGTGCTTAGCATTCTGTCAAACGTATGGTAGATGTCCATAGTCACCAGTGCTGGAGTGTTCCGGAGTCATGCAGAGGAGGCTTGTTCATGGGACAGGTGTGATTTTAGTTAGGAGGAGAAGAAAATGAGTACAACCTCTTCAGCTGACTTCATGTCCCAAAATTACATCTTGTTTTCAGGTCGTTTGGAAACATTTCTCATTGAAGAGGGGAAAAAAGAAACATATTTGTGCTTTTGGTGGAATATTTCAAATCAGAGGTACCATGCACAACTTTGTTGCATACAAAAGCCTAAAAGAGAAGAAGAGGAGGGACAGAAAAATGTTGTTTGTTGAATCTGAATAGAGAGTGAAGGAAAGAGTGATCGTCAAATAGTTTAGAGTCCTGTCATTTGGATGAAATTCATTTCCAAATAAAACTCTCCACGGCATCATCTCTGCCTTTCCTCCCCTCCCTTCCTGCCCTAACTCACTCTTCACCAGACCGACCATCACCTTTCCCAAGGCAATGCCAAAAAAACACTGCACTTTTGTATTTCTAGCTGACTTCCTAACTAAAAACATGAATCCTTAGAACTGGGCTCTGAGTGAGGATTCCAAGCTCTAAGACATGTTCTGAAAGAACCAAGCTCGTCAATGACTTATGAATAGTGTTGATTATAACTCAACTACAGAATGGGATCAGGACATTTGAATATAAAATTGACCTGGACATTTAAATTTGAAATTTATGTTTTCATGATGCCAAATATTTGGAAAGAAAGGTTTTTCTAGAACAAAGGGATGTTTTTTCATTCATATTAGATGAGTCGGAAAAATTCTGACGATTTCTTAAGATGTTGGCTAAGACACAGAAGAGCAGACATTTGGTTCTACATGGAAATTTGGGTGAGGCAGAATGCATCTACAACATGGTACTCGACCAGCCTCTTTCCAGATGTTGTGTCTGGCTTCACTCTGAATGTAAACGATGAATGCTTTCAGGACTCACTGCTAAGTGAGATGTGCTAATGCCTCAAAAGCACTGCTTACTCAGCTGTTTCTGCACAAGGTACCTGGAACTCTGAGCAGAGTTTTTTTCTTTTTGTGCATCTATGTTGTTATTTTTATTGCCATTTCTGTGGATTATCCCAAGAGATAAGAAGTATGCAAATTAAAAGAAGAAGAAGAAGCATGCAGATTTTGAGCAGGCGCTGCCTCAAGATACTCTAATAGTTGTGCAGGAACCCAAACCCAGCTTGAAGAAATGATAGAAGTTAACTCTGGGATGGTATATTCCTGATCAGAGCATTCATCACCAGTGGCATTCCCATCCACTATTTTTCTCCCAAGATTCTGTTATTCCTCGTTAGGACAAAGGCTTCCCAGGAATGTCACTGGAACATCTGGTGGGGCTACAGACCACAGTGTCATTGCAGAAATATCTGTTGCTGTCCTTGTAAAGAAAATGTTAAATTTAATAAGTCTGGAAAAGTGGAAATGTTAGGTTGATGGTAGAATTCTGGAAAGATTTGCATAGCTGATAATTGATGCCATGACTGTGCATGACATCACCGAAAGAGTAAACAAGGACAGAGAGAAGATGTTCAGGTTCAGACTTGAAAATCTCTAAAATGTCAGATATGGCACTATGTCTGTAATGGATTGGAGGAATAAGAACATTGGAGAGAGTCCAGCAAGTCCAGCATCAGATACTGTAGGGGAAAGGGTGGAATTGAGAGAAAAATGTGAATTTGGACATCTGTTGACCCTCATAGGTGTTGAGGTGAGTAATGCTCTGCTGCCTGTATAGAATCTATTCAGTTTGTGCTTGGTCATCTCCAGAACACAACTTGAGGGCTTGAAGCTATGTTTCACTTCCCGAGGTGGCACGCATTTCTAATAATCTTTAGGACTTCTCCAGAAAAGTCATTTAGAGCCTTTGGAGGTCAACAGCAGGAGGTTCATATTCCAGAAAATTCGAGTAGGTACATTCTAAGCCTGATTTAGTATGTTACCAAGAGCACAAACCACAGTTTCTTCACTATGGCAATTTCACATTCTGCGACCATGTTTGTCTATTAAATGCTAGGTGTTTCTGAATCACAGTGGTTTTTTTATTCTAAAACCATGTACCAAAAAATAAAAATAAATAAAAAGTTTATTTAAGACTAATGAGAAAAAGAGAAACTCCTGCTAATATCCACAGTTTATGATATCCCAAAGACATTTTTGCCTTTATCTGCTCATAATTTGAACCCTACCTCTTCTAAGGCGTTGGCCTCTCAGTATTGCTGCAGATAATTCAGTGTTGGCCTCTTACGGTTGTGGCTTCTGAACTCACACTCATCTACAAGCTTGGAAAATTATACTGAAGCTGATGTCTATCATCACACACTTTGGAGATTCCATATCATACTCCGCTACTACCATTAAAGACTTTCACATTGACACAAATGTTTAGCTACTTCTCTCTAATGGTTAAATTGCAAAATAAACCACATGTGGGCCTCTGTCTTAACTTGATGTCGAAGGAATAGCTAGCTAGTGGAGGGATTGTTGGATGACCTCGAGTCACCCACCAACATGAATCACCTGTTTTAAAAGATAAGGCAGTTGCATGCCGGTTTCCAAATCCAACTTCTGTTTTCTACATCAGACATCAAGCAGAACACCTGGGGAAGGTCTTTCTAGAGGAATTGTCCTCATTGTTGATGTATCAGCCTGGTTGTGTATCAGAATCACATGGAAAAGCTTGTTTAAAAGTATGGAGCCTCTGCAGTTTCCAGTTCAAAACATTTAGCCCAGAGCCTGGGAATCTGTATTTTAACCAGCATTGCTTATCCATGGCTCTGGACTCACGTTTAATATGTAGGATCTTACAGTAGATATGTCAAACCAGCGGAAGCATGCCCGTGTGCTCACAGACACAAGTCTTCTGTAAATGATGCAGAGTTCCATCACCTGCTTAGAGTTGCATTAATGACTGTCCTGTGCAAAGTCACTGGTCACACATAATTTCCTGGATGTGATCAGTACTATATGTTGACATTAGGACCAAAGAAAAGGGCCTTATTGGAACTGTTTTCATTATTCTCTACAACCTTCAAATAAATGCTAGCTAGAAAAATCAGAGCAGGGATGCCCGAGTGGCTCAGTGTTTGAGCATATGCCTTAGGCTCAGGGTGTGATCCCAGGGTTGTGGGATCGAGTCTGCATCTGGCTCCTCTCTCTGCCTGCATCTCTGCCTCTCTCTCTGTGTGTCTCTCATGAATAAAATAAAAGCTTAAAAAAAGAAAAGAAAAATCAGAGCAGGTACCTATGAGACCCTGATATTCTCAATGTTTACCATAAAGTAGCCCTTCAAGGCTGCTCATTTCTTAGCCCATCAGTTTGGACTCAACAACCTGAGTCCATCTTCTGTTCAGGTAATAACATCCTTGACATCTCATGGCTTGCTTTAACCAACCCTTCAAAACTGGATGAGCTGAAAAGGAGTGTTCTAAGTGTTGGCTTGGCTTGCTCTATTTATCCTTCTTCCTAATAGGATCTGTTGCCTTTGCTAATAGGTTTGACTCATCTGGGCCAATACCATGAGATCTTTGACATGAGTTATCCAGGTGGGTTGGGCTGATGTCACTGGGTCAACCTAGGAGAAGTGTGTTCTTCCCACATTGTTTTTGATGACAGCAAAACCATTAAGTGCACCTCCTCACAGTAGGGTTTTTCAGTGTGTGGCCCATAGACTCCTTTGCATTAGCATTCCCTAGGTATTTGATAAAAAAACACTCTATTTTTTGGATCTCTATCCTGGCCCACTGAATCAGAATTTCTGCTGCTTTCTGGAGTCTGTATTTTTTAACAATCTTTTTGGGTAAGTCAAATATACAATAATGTTTTGGAACTAGGGCTCTAATTATGGAGTCACAGAATGAAGGAAACAACCCTCTGCCACCTTTCACCGTGTCCGGCTCTGGAATAACACAGAAAAAGCCTTGGAAAGAAGTGTTCTGCTCAAGTGTGTAACTGTTAGTTTAAGGGTATTATTGCTAAGTCCTAAATCTGCCACACCTTCCAGCCCAGTAACCTCAGTAAAAGGTGCCTCCACTCCTCACAGACATCCTTAACTCTCACTTGGACCCAACATCCAGCATTCACTCAGAAATCCTGCCAGTTTTACCACCTTCTCTGTCCTTGGCTATTGCAATGGCCTCTGATGACCTTTCAAACAGGCAAAGTGTTTGTTTTAAAAGTACAAGTTAAGATATGTGGCAACTCTCCCCAAACATGTAGATGATTCCCAATATCACTAAAGAATAAACTGTAAGATCCTTCCTGTGACCCCCAAGCTCCTATTTTGGGCCACATTGACCACTCAGCCCCAAACCCCTGCCTTCCTTGCTATTCCTGAAGTGCATCAAGCATGCTCCCTTCAGGACCTTTGCATTTGCTGTACCTTTTGCTCTAATGCTTTGTCCCCAGGTATCTTCCTGACTCAGTCTCTTGTTTCATTCAGGTCTCTGCTCAAATGGTATTGCATTGCCTCATCCCTACTGGCCCATCTGGGAAACATAAAACCTCCTTTCTCCTTACCTTGCTTTGCTTTCATTCATACCAACTGCTCTGACATGTATTTTTATTTATCATCCTTTCCCTCACACTGGAGTATAAAATCCATGGAAACAAGGTATTTTTCTATTTTTGTCATTGCTATTTCCTCCATGCCCTAAACAGTGACTGGCACAAATGATTGAGTAAATAAATAAATGAATGGGTGCTTGGACACCATGTTTTCAAATTGCATTCCTGGAGGACTTCACGAGGGAGGCACTGAGTGTGGCGGCTGTGCCTAGATCATCTTGCTAATGTGCAGTTCTTGTTACAGTCTCCATAGAGACAAAGTGATTATGACCAAATACTGCCCTTGAAATCTTCCCTCTCCCTTTTGCTTTGCTGATGTTCATGGAGTGGTGTGTAACAAACATTGAGAGTTGAACCTGTCCACAGTACATCATACAGCAGTGATCAAGGCCCACCCACCTGGAGTCCTTGGCTCATCCTTTGCCAGGCTTATTTCCACCAACACCACAGATGGCATTTTTCAGCTTACTCCACTCCTAAGCTCATTTCCATGACTCCCTTTCTCACATGACTCATGCTTTCCACTTCCCACTCCGCATTCCTGACACTTTACACCTGTATCATGAGTTCCTTGGTCAAGCGCATCCATATTCCTTCTTCCCATACACTGGTCTCCTCTATCACTGGTCCTACTTCCCCACCTTTACAGCCATTTGCTGAAGCGATTCCCCCACTAACTTTCCAGGATCTGTTCTTTGCTAGGTGAGAGGTGCTCTGTGTCCACCTGCAGGGCCACCACTCATGAGCCATGAGCAGGAGCACTGGTTGTGGAGTATGTAGCTTGTCCAAAGGTTCACTTCTGGGACTGCTTTTTAAATCCACTAATTTTAAGTGTCCATGGCTTGGACATGTTTTCCCATTTCTAACTGAAGACTCTTTCTAGCACAGGTTTATGTGCAGCCTTTACCAACATACTTCAGGATATTTAAATTGAATATTTTATTAGGTTATGTAATTTGAAAAAAAAATTAAGGAAAAAGTGTGAAGTGGCTTCCTATAGTTCCATCTGTTCTGATTTGCTAAGAAGGAGATAAGATCGGTTCCTTTTCCTCCTCTGTTCCTAGTGTTTGGCCTATGTTCGACATTCCCAATATGAAATGCACTCCGTTCTGCCTGTAGAAACCCAGAACCATGCCAAACAAGAAACACAAACGTGGTTGTGGTGCCCGAGGTCCTAGTCTGTGATCTTTCCCCACAGCTGGCATGTTCCCTCTGAGGCTCTGAGACATTCCTCATTAGCTCAGAACGGGGACTGAAAGGCATATCCAATTAAAGAGAAGGATAAAAGGCCCTCTCTTCTGCTGGTCTTCAAACCAAGTGCCAAAGAATAACCTTTGTACAGAGCAGGATGGGAACTCCTGTCAGGAGTCAACCCCAAGTCTCCCTGGGGGCAATGCCTGCTGAGGCTATGCACCTTACCTGTCCCCTCAGCAAAAGAGCATCTAGGTGGGCTTGCCCAGCATGGTGGCAGCACGAAATCTGGAGCCAGAAGCACAGAGGAGCAGAAAATTCTAGGTGGGGCTAGCGGTCACTCCCTATCCCCACTTAGCTGCTATGCTTCAAGGTGCGTGGGTAAATTTGCAATAGTGGCTGTGAATGCTTCTGGTGATTGTTAGTGGTGGTGGGAGCGGGAGTGCTGCTGCTGCAATTTCAGTCTTTGTGATCTGACTAAGACTTAGCAGTGCAATGTTTAACTTTTGTTTGTGGGAGGACTGTAAAGGTACCAAACAAACATAAAGGCTATCTGACCTTCAAGAGTGAGGACTGTACTAGTACTCTTCATCTAACTCTACCTACATAGCGCCCATCCTTTGATTCAGCATGTCTGTGATGCATGTGTACGTGTGTGTGTGCACGTGTGTATGTACATGCACACGTGTGTGTGTCCCTGTGCACCAGTGTGCCTATGTGCCCATAGGTGTTATCTGTTATGTACCAGGACATGTTGCTGGAATCTTCTCTTGTCTATCAATACACAAAACACACATATATACAATACCCATATACATAATCCCCATCCACACAGATTTCTCCAGTCTATAGATCCCCATAAAAGAGATTGCTTTGTTTTATGGCTTGTGTTCTATTCAAGTTATTTTTAAAAATGTGTAGCACATCTATAGTTTTTTAGTTTTATTTGTATTTTTAAAATTTATACTAAGTGTCCCAGCAGGCACTACCACAACACACAGAAGCAAGTATCTTGTGGTTTCTTGTGTTATGATATCCACTCACAGCTTGATCTGACCACAGATCAGGGAAAAGGAGTCAGCCACATTTTGGGTTATGCACTGCTTTGACATCTACAAACATGACGTTTGACTGTCTCCATTATGTGATTCTTAGGGTCTGGCCTAGGACTTTAGAGTCAGTGAGAAGGGAGACCAACTTACTTATTATTCTTTATTAACTCATTCTTTGCACAAATACTTATTGAGTGCCTACTACATGTTAGGTACTGTGCTTCCAGTAGGAAGCAAAAGCAAGAAGTTCCTGCTATTTTGATAACTAAATGCCCCTGCCTCCAGGTAGACTAAGGGAACCACTGTTGGGTTATGTATCCATCATTATTAACAGCCAATGAAATGCAAAACATGATCTGAAAATTTGGTTTTTATAATACCAAAGAGTTAAATATTGAGTCACATTTTAGTTTAGTTGTTTTTATTTTTACATCTTATATTGGTGGCTTTTCTTTTCATTTCTTATTGAATCTTTCATCCAACAAATGTTTCTTGCACATTCACTATATGCTGAATCTACAGTAGTGAACAAGCCACATATATATCTTCTATCCTTTGGAGCTGTCCAAACCAATATTTAAATGTTAATATACCACAGAAGCAAAATCAAGGCAAGCACAAGAGCAAGTGTTGTCTATCTAGTGTTTAACCTTTAGATCAGATTATCTGAGTGGGGAATGGGGAATAAGATTGGGAAATACATAAGTGAAACAAGATATAGCACAAAGCTTCAGAAAGGCTGAGTCTCAAAATGTATTAGGACAGAAAGATTAGGGAAAGATGGGGGGCAGGGAGTTATAGGGTGGAAAGAATCCTGATTTCTGTCAGGGAGCATCATCTTCTATTGGTCAAGGAGAAGAATTCCAAAGCACAGTAGAGGTTGAAAATCAATGTTGATAATGAATAGATTATAGTCCTCAGGAGGAAAGAAAGCTAGATTCAAAGGCAAAGGCTTCTCATTGACAAGGAAAGAGATCATTATTCCTTAAATATAGCAGAGAAGGATGGAGTCAGTAATGATAAAAATGATTTGAACTGGAAATAAGCAAAGTTGAGAAAGTTCAAAATAAAAAATAAAAAAATAAAATTTCAAACTTCCCAGAAATAATAAGCTCATCTTCTGTGAAAAGGGGCTTAGAAATGGGGACCTGAGAAGAAGGAAAAATCTGGTCCATGGCAAACTTGTAAATTGATCTCATCAATTATCTGACAAAATAGTGGACATTTTTACATTTCACAAATTAAAATGTCCATGACTCAACCATATCTAGCTGGCCTTGGGAAGAACTCACATGATAAAAAGACACACCTAGAACAATCTGCAGGAACAAATGCATATCATAGAAAAATGCACATCATAGCCAACACCCACACATGATTTAGAAGAGCTGGATAAGCTTCAAGTCCCATTGGTAGGGAACCAGAAGCTCAGTGTAGTAGAATGGAAAGATCATGGACTTTGACTCACTCAGGCTGGGTGAGAACAAGTTCAGCCATTCACCAACTGAATGACACTGGGCAGAGGGTTTAGTAGCCACCCATCTCCTCAATGAATATTATAGTGCTTACCACATGGGCTTGTGGAAAGGGCTAATGTGGTGGTGGAGTTGAAGCATTCAGCACCAAAGAAGCACATTACATTACTTCTTTGTCTACGATTTTTCAGATTTTGTTATAGGGCAGAAGATGGCCATCGGAACATGGCTTTAAGTTCAGATTTGTCATTGTTCACAGTAGCCCTGTGAAGACAACGCCTTTACTAATAGTCTATGCTGTACATGTCTTAGATACAACCACTACAAGCTGCTCTGCCTACAACTTAAGTTTATTCAATGTGGTCTATCTATCTGTCATCTATCTATCTATCTATCTATCTATCAATCAATCATCTGTTATCTGTATGCGTCAGGGGTGCTTATTAATGGTTATTTCCCTGATTTGATTACTGTTACACTCTACCTTCTCACTTCCTCTTAAAAAAAATAACCGTTTTCTCCCCAGGTCTCAGTAATGTTGTAAATGAATTATTAAAAGTATAGATAGTAAGCATGTGTTTATAAGCTTCCATTATTGCTGTATTACCCATAATTTACTTTATAATACTTGAGCACAAAGAAAGAGAGATGTAAAATTATGTGCCTGTTGCTTGGGTTGAGTTACAATTCAAGTACTCATGGTGCTCCCACCAAGGAGCCACACTTCCCTTCCATTAGAGAGGCAGCCAATCTCCAGAGACAGTGATAACAAAAGCTTCTTTTATTTACATTCCAAATACTATCTAAAGCTGGTTAGTATAAAGTGTATTTTCAGTGAAGTTTGTGGCCTGTTAGTAAGCTGATACACATTAAAAATGTGTTCGTATTTGGTGAAATTGAAGGTAATCAAGGTATGTAGATTGGCAAAATCTTGCAGAGGTGTTCTCCTGCATAAACAGGGACATGCAACCAGAGGACTGACAATTCTGAGGCTTGACCTTTTTTTGTTCTATATGCAACTAGGGATCCATAGGGTTCTGTCTGCCTGAAATCAGCCTCATTATTAGCAAAAGCTTGTCTGTGAGACCTTGGAGGGCCACCTTACACAAACCTTCCAAGTGAGGCTGTGGTCATATTACCTCAAGGACAGAGAGTGAGAAATTCATTGAGCAGCATAACAGCTTATAGGAGCTACTTCTGGGCTTGCCTGACAATTACTGTTTATTTTTAAAAGTCTGTATGTGTGTCAGAATTTTATCTGAAACTGATTTTCATTGTGGCTAGGAGCCAGCTTGTAGGAGGAGTCATCCACATCTAATTTTTTTGGAAGCTACCATTTTCCATCAAAAGACTCCTAACTTCGGGATCCCTGGGTGGCGCAGCGGTTTGGCGCCTGCCTTTGGCCCGGGGCCCGATCCTGGAGACCCGGGATCGAATCCCACGTCGTGCTCCCGGTGCATGGAGCCTGCTTCTCCCTCTGCCTATGTCTCTGCCTCTCTCTCTCTCTCTCTGTGTGTGACTATCATAAATAAATAAATTTTAAAAAAAATTAAAAAAGACTCCTAACTTCTGCACAATAAAATCACCTAAGGTCAGCTGGCAATACTCATAAAGTTAAGTAATAATAACAAAAATAATCATGAAAATACCACTAATCCTATTCGGGTAAACGTCCCCCTTGAATTTCAAATAGAAAGAGCTTCTCCAATAAGATCAACATTTTGGACAATGTACAAGATCCTTTCACATTCAGGTGTCCATGACCATCAGAAGATTTCAAATTGTTACCTTTATGGTTTATGTACATGCTACCTGAAATGTGCTTTTGCTTTTCCTTTCCTATCATCTTTCAATCTAGATGGGAACTGCCAGCTAAATGAGAGCCCTGGTTTGTTTTAATATCTGACATTCTCCGTCCAAATCCCTGCTGCAGAGATGCTGATTTGAGTTCTATGGGGGAAGACACAATGACTTTTTTGTTCATCCTTATATTCTCCATGTCCAGCATGGTCAGATCCATAAATGACGCTCAGCAAATATAGGTCAAATGAATGAAAGAAACCGTAAATAAGTGAGTATTTTTCTTTCCCTCTCTTCATACTCTTGGGTGGTTGGCTAACTATCTGCTTCATGGGAGTCTGTAGGGGTGGGACCTGACAACTGGATGCTGCAGCCGAGTGCTACAGAGGGATATTGCAGGAACCCCATCTTGGGCAAGTCACTGTTAATGAGTCTTCTCTCTAGTTAGGTCTCCACAGGTTCTTGGACAAAATTTCCCTGAGACTTACCCAAGTCACAGATTTAATGACTTTAAAGAAAATGTGTAGTCTCTGGAAATAATGATGTACTACTTTAAGGGGGAAAACTGAAAGTATACAGATGAAGAGCTGCTTAAAATAAAAATAAATATAAGAAAATCCCTATTCCACTCAGTTTTGGAAGTCAAAGCTTTTGTTCATACTATACAAAGAACCAAGGTATGATTTTTCTTGTGGCTTCTTCAAGGAGGGCACAATTTGAAAGGCTCCTCAGGATGGCCCTATAAAATCCCTTGGAGAATACTGTCTCCTAAATCAGAGGTGGCAAATTTATGATGCTTGGCCAAACTCAGCCTGCTGCCTGCTTTTGTAAATAAAGTTTTATTGTCACACAACTACACCCATTCATTTACATTTTGTCTATGGCTGCTTTCCTGCTGCAATACATCATCGAATAGTTGCAACAGAGACTCTCTGGCAGGTGAAGCCTAAAATATTTACTACCTGGACCTTTAAAGAAGTTTGTTGATTTCATCCTAAATGTCTTCAAGACTTATCCTTTAGCCACAAGTAATAATGACCCTCTCTATATAATTAAAGTAACCAAAATAATAGTAGAAGGCATATAATATGCCTTAGAAGTACTGGAATTAATTATTTAGTTATGAAAAGGGTGAGATGTGTTATTGGTTTATTTAAACTTTGCCTTATCCTACAAAAGTTTGAGGTGGTTTATAAAAACATGCAATATGATCACAAAATTAAAGTTCTCACAAAATCCTAAACAGAGAAGATTAAATTAAAATAGAAGGTGAAAATAAAGTAGAAGTTTTTCTCTGCTTGGGTTATACCCTTTAATTCTGCACTATTTTATATTAATATTACATCCATTGCTTATTTCTATTTGCTGTTCTATCAGATCTTAGTTCTTTCCAAACCTTTTCAATTATTAAATATTTCAGAGTTTACTGATGAATATTACAAGCATCCATGCACATATCACTCACATTTTTCAAAGGAGCTTTCAAAAAAAAATGGTACCATATTTGCTTGGACAATCTTAAAATAAGACACACTGTGTTCATTGATATCATAACTCACTGCTATCCCATGGCTTCTTTCACCAAAAAACTTCTATTCTGAAGGTGGTTCACATACCACTGATCTATATCTTAAAATTCACAATATATGTATGTTCCCATAAAGAATGTTTCATTTTTTAATTTATATGAATGAGGTATTATTTGTATATGATATTTCTGCAATTTGCTTTATTTCTCAACATTAGATTTTACAAAGTCATCTATGCTGAAATAAGTAGATGTAGTTTACCGATTTTAATAACTGTGTAGGAATTAAAATATACCTCTAGTTCATTGCCAATGAATGGACATTTAGATTATTTCATTTTTGAAACAAATGCTGCTTCTGTTGAACCACTATGTTGTATACCTGAAAATAATGTAACATTGTGTGTCAACTATACTCAAATAAAAAACGTCTAAGCAATCACCAAAAAATAAGAAATAAAAATAAAAAGTGCTTTCAATGAACATTCCTCCTTGCGTGGGATGGGAATGTCTTTAGGGTTTACACCTGAAAGAGTAATAGGCCGATCATAGGGTATATAGTAAAGTTTAACTTTACTAGAAAATTGCCAGGACGCCTGGGTGGCTCAGTGGTTGAGTGTCTGCCTTTCGCTCACGGCATGATCCTGGAGTTCCAGGATCGAGTGCCCCATCAGGGTCCTTGCGTGGAGCCTGCTTCTGTCTCTGCCTCTGTGTGTATGTGTGTGTCTTTCATGAATAAATAAATATAATCTTTAAAATTTTTTTTAAATGGCCAACTGTTCCTTTGAATTGCTAGTATGATTTTATACTTCAACCATTAGAAGTATAACCATTGCTCTTTACCCTAAAGAGCAAATCCTCAAAGGACACAGGAAGTAAACAGAAATAAAAAGCAAGAAATAAAAAAGGAAGATGCAGCTGGAAATGTGTAAGAAGCCCAACCATGGAAGGTTTTCTGATACTCCTGTAGAGTTCTGACTGTACTCCGTGAGGAATGGAAAGCCTTCAAAATCCCTGATATGTGCTCCAGCTCACAGGTGGATATTCTCTTTGCTTCTTTCTTGAATCTTAAACACATTGCTAAAGCAAGAGCTTTGAAAAGTGGCAGTAGTTTCAAATACTTATTGAATAAGATCTTAGAAATGCTAAGAGTCAGGTGTTTATAGACTCTCTCTGGTCTCAGTTACCAGGAGATAATTTCCTGAATATTCTCTGGCCTTCAACATCTAGTCAGAAATCCTATAAGAAATATTACACATCCCATAAAAAGACGATGTCCAGTACCTTCTTGATCCATGGAGAAGCCACCACAGTAGACTAAAATCTGTTTAAAATGATGAATGATTATTTCACCTAGTTTGGGTGCAGATGAGTTTGTCTAATCCAACACAATTCATTGATTGGTCTCTCTTGTCATCATTTCTTCCATTTTATCCTAAAGATCTCTTGACATGCTGTGCAAAGGCAGATCTAACCTTCTTCTGACATTTTGTGCATCTGTCCTTGTCTTCTGCCAGCCACCTAGAAGGGTGGCTATTTGAACAAGGATGAAATCACAACTCCTGGATGCCTGAGCTGGTTCACCTTCTTAGAGTGTTCTAGAGATACTATAGGAAGAATGTTCAGCACCTTTCTCTCAATAGGAAAACTCATTTGTTTCTTCCAGCCTTCCTGGGTCAAGCAGCCACAGATGGAAGCAGAGGCAGAGCAATCTAGATCCTGAGGGTGGAATAAATGGCCAATTATTATTCCAAGACCTCTGAGAAGGTGTGTGCCTACACACAGAGCAGGGATTCTTTCATTTTGGATTTCTACATTTGCAAATGAAAGAAAGACACTTTAAAATAGGAGAGGGGATAAAAGAACCCCAAACCTCAAGAAAGAAGTTGTAGAGTAGGGGCTGGAGTTGGCCCTAGAGGTGACCAAGGACTGGAACTGTCCACTGTCCTTGTTCTCTTTGCATGCTTGCCTCTTCATTCCTGGTTGGCTGTCAGAGGAAGCTGGAGTTAGGGCTTCTTCCAGAATGCTGGGACTTGTCTCCTTGCAATGCTGGGAACATGGAGGAACTAGGACCCTCCATATAAGTGCTGATTAAAAGAATTTTCATAGAAGACTCTGATTGGTTCAGCTTAGGTAGTCCAGCCCACCAGTGTCCAGGGTATCAAAGAGTCATGACTGATAATTTTAACAGAGCCAGTGATTGAATGGGAGAAATACATATTTCACCTGAAAGACAGACACAATCATGGGTGACTTCTCCTCATGGTAATACATCTATAAAGATGCCACAAGGACTTTATGCCAAAACATTCCAAAACTTCCAGATTCAGATAGCTTTGCCTTGATCAATATGGCATAGAAAATAATTTTCTTCCATTATATTTTTGTCTTCTAATTCTAATGATCACTTTTTGGGGTCATTTCCAATAACTCTGGATTTTCTTCTTACCTATGAGTCTCCTTAAGCAAACATTTAATACAAATGTCACCCAAAGCATTAAGGTCTTAGGGCTTTGCTGAGGCCACAGAGCCTTGTCCTCTCCTGTGGTCAGTGAAACCAATTGTCAAGTGCTCCCTTGCTCTATAGTAATGAGGGCCATGCTGCATGGTTCATACCGAAACAAGATGGGGGGAAATACTGTAGGGACACTCTTAGGCCATGGCCACAAGAGGACGTGCTTTCCATGGCAAATACTACTTTAAACCTGAATTGACAGCTGAATTCAACCTATGTGGGTTTCACTGGCTACTTTCCTAGGACAGGTTTGGATTTTATGTTATTTTTTGGAGGAGAAAGAGAAGACCTCATCTTGGAAATATCTCTCATTTTACAAATGAGAAAACTGTGGCCCAGAGATGTCACATGACATGGACAGAACCATGCAGCCCACAAAGAGTGACCCAAGATCCCTTGAGGAATTTCATTATAGGAACATCTATTAGACCCCTGCTGTGTACATCACTTGGGCCTTTGGGTAGGGGAAGTGATATAAAGGAGGCTAAAGCATGACCCCCTTTTTCTGTGAGCCTCCAGATTAGGGTCCCCAACCACATAGATGAAAACTCTGAGAATGCAGATACACAATTGACATTTTTTCCCTAATGGAGGATCTTATGATTAGTTAAATGAACCTCAACATGCAAATTATCACAACTGTTTATCCTATATGTAGATTCTACCACACAGATTAAATAAATTCTTTGCAACACAGAGATCCCTCATGATACTTCTCACATATTACCTATCATGCTTTGGGCATGGCTCTGCACATAGAACATCAAATAAATGTTGCTGACTGCCTGACCATCTGTCCCTCCTGACCACAGATGGTGTCAGGGTTGGTAGCTGTGGTCTCCTAAGGGTTAACTGAGAAAGGAGTGTGGGATTCCAGGGCCTGCAGTTGATTTCCAAGAGTCCCTCCTAGCAGGGCGAATGCCGGCACAACATCTGGTGTGCACCTGAATAAATCCAAGTAGTTTCCTTTTCAATATTGTATAAATTCTGCACCTTGACTCATGGCTATTAAATCCACTGTGGTAAGATATTCAGCAAGCATGGCAGTATTTCATTCATGAGGGAGGACCACTCCAAGAAGAACAGCATGAAGCCATCTCCACCCACCCTGCACCCCAATGCCTCTGGAGAAAGCTGTCGTCTAGGCTCCTTCTGCTCATAATTCCATTTAGCTCATTCAGTTTTTAAGGCAGGTTTTCCACTTGAAGATATACTCTTTCTTACTCTCTCCTGCCCCCAGGTTCCTTCTTTTCCTCCTCCAGACTCAGTTTCCCCCCTCCAAAGTCACAGCCATCAACAGCCTGTCTACCCCTTCTTGTGTATTCTCATCAACTGAGACTTATCACCAATGTGGCTTAAATTAAAAGCAGACCCTTTGGAGGGATGCTGGCTGTCTGCCCTCCCTCTTTCTCCTTTGCTCCTACTTCGTGCTGCTAAACACAATTCTTTGAAGGGCTCCTGGCAGAGTCGGTAGTCCACAATCCTGCCCTCTGTCACTTTCCCCGAGTGAGAGCTCAAGCTGGAATTACAAAATATATTAGGGATCAACAGGTTCTAGAAGGCTATTTGGCCCTGTACCTCCACTGTGCAGAGGAAATAAATGAAGCCTCCAACAGGATCTTGTTGCTCCTCAGGTCAACAAGGGTCCTCATGCCTTATGGCCTTGCATCCTCTCCCCTCTATTTCTGCATACCCCTTTCATCTTTGCAACTGTGTGGTGAACTCCAACTCATCATATCTCACTAAGCTGTAATGGTACCACATCTGAGAAATTTACTTTGCACTCCCTGCCCCCCACCTCATCACTCTGCCCTGGAAATTGTTATTCTCTCTTTGGGCTTCCTAGTTTTGCATAACACAACCATTACAGCTTCTCACAGTGCATGACAGATGCTGCTTACTTCCTCACCTCACCCTTCCCCCATTAAAACAGGCTGTGAAACAAAGTTTCTAATGCTTAACACTTAACTTGGGACAGAACTTGGGGAGCCACCAGTGGGAGATGGGAAGAAAGGAGGAACATTAAAAGGTGAGCACTACTCAGTTTCTGCCTGTGGATAGTGGGGCTCATTGTAAGGACACACCTCAGAGAACTATCCCACTAAAGAGCAAGGAAGCTGGTCCATTGATCTACTGAACAATGAACTAGGTGCCTCATTTTTAGGAGGTTGCTTCTGAAACATGAACTCCCTGGCATGTCTCGCCCCCTTCAAACTTCGGGCAAAGCACACTCTCAGCCAGAGGAACTTCTTAGGCAGAAAGACCTGGAACTAACCACTGGGGACCTCCAGCATGGGCCAAGGGTCCAGTGGTGTTTTCTAGGGCACCCGCTTGTCTGTGCCCAGAGAAGCAGAGCCTGGATGATACTCTCTCAGCATCGCCAAGATAAGGCCCATAAGAGGCATACTCCTTATTTTAGTTGAACTCAAAAATGAATTTATAACCTTACAAAACTAAGGGAGAGATGTAAACTTGAAGCTGGGCTCTTGGCTCAATACTTTTCCAGAGAACTTTTTAGAATTTTCACTCAAATATCCCTCTTCTAACGTCAGAGGATTTGGATGTATAATATTCTCTAGAGTCTTGAGCATTTAGTCTGGGGTAGCCTGCAACCACCAGAGCACTTCTTTGGTGCTTATTTTTTAAATTTCTACAAATTACATTCTATTCCATAGCACATCCACATTTCCTTTTGTATTATTTAAACATTTCAATTACCAGGTAAATGATTACCTGTTGCTTGTGCGCTTTTGGTGAGAGATTAATGTTCCAGGGTACTTTTCTTGGGCTTCATGTATCTCCCAGCTCATGCCACCATCCCCACCCCCCACCTCCCAGTGAGGGTCACAGTACCTCTTTCATGGGGCAACTACATGTGATGATTGCCCTGAACTCTGCCACCTAGGACATTACCTGGGACATTTCTAGGCCTCCTGCCCTCAGCCCTGGGCTCCATGCATGTATGCATGTATATATGTGCATATGTATTATATAAATAAGACCTGCAGAAAGGAAGCTCATGGAGCTCATTCTCTTCTTTATGTGCCTGCATTTTCTCATCTTCAAGACCTTCAGTGACCGTTCTTCCCTCAATTCTGATGTCACCACCTCCAGGAGGTCTTCTTTGGAACTCCCTGTAAGTGGTATTCATTGTTACCTCTTTGTGCTTTCGGTATTTCCTTGGTGCCTGCATAATGGTATAGTAGAGGTAGATGCCATCTCAGATTGAATTCTCCCAAAAAAGAGATCATGAAATAAGGATTCCAGTGCAAGTAGTTTATTTGACAGTGAGTGATCCCAGGAAGTTTACTCAGCACTTTCATACATACTGCTCTGTTGCTTTAGTCCCTCTGAGAAACAGACCCTAGCACAGCTGTTCTACCCTCCAGTGTTTTGCTGCCCACAGGCCACTTAATCCAGGCTCATTGCCTCTACCTTTGAGGTTACTCTGGGGTGCTACAGTGAAAATTTGCTTTGTAACTATTCTCCCTTGCCTGTATAGGACTGCAAGTCACTTGGTTTTGTGGATTTCTCTCAATATAGTCCTATCTTCTCTTCATCTTTCAGAATTGTCTCAGTCCTGGTATGCCCAAAGCCCCATCCCTGCTTTGCAGAGCCAAAGGGGATTTTGTTGAGTAGACACTCCCTATGAGTCAGGTGGGGAATCCACTGAATTGGGGGAAAGAAAGGTGTCAGGAATAGAAAAAAATATGCCAAGATAGTAAATTTAGACAAAAGCATACAGGTAAAGCAGACTTTGGGGATAATAGTCACTATTTAGAGAGCTGGCTGGTAGACTTATCAATGATTTCACCTTCCTACAACCCTTAGTATTAAGAGAGCCCAGTACCAAGTATTTTACTGAGTAGAGTATAAAGTTTTGTTAAATACAAGCTTCACTGACTACCGCCCTGGTTACTCTGATACTCTGTCCCTGTATTATAATTAGAAGAAACCAAACATGTAAATAGAGTTAAGAGTCCCTGGTGGCAGGACAAAACTTGTTCTTGCTTTAAGAGAAAGTTCAGAGATTTGTGCAAGATGGAACATGAGAGCAAAGGTGAGAGAATGAAGAACAAACATTCGGATTTTGTATAAATAGAAAATGAGATTTTTCAGGCAGGGGAGCATCTGGGGAAAGTGCATGCATGTCTCTGATCCTTCTACCTGGGTGGTGGCTACCAGAGCCAATCAAACAGGTAGTCGAATATTGGCATTCTTTCATCTGTTCTAACTCATCTTTCCTGAGAGATTGCCTAAGGATAAAATTAATATGTGGAAGCAGGGCCAAGCGATGGAGGCACACATCATAATGGTGTCATTTGAGAACTTAAATCCTGATGACAAATGGTCGTGGTCATCCCACTTCTATGAATCAGTACATTTGTCTCTTTGCTTAGGCCTATTTGAATTGGGATTTCTATCCTTCGCTATTGGAAGATTCTATCTAATATATTCTCAATTTGTTTGGAAGTTCTTGATGGATAGAGATGGTTCTTGGTAAAATCAAGAGATTTCAGTGAAATGTGATGAAAGAAGCACAAGATTTGATATAAAGTGCACAGCTACTTAACATCAGGAAGTCCCAGTTTTCTGTAAAGTACAACATCTAGATCATAGGATTAGCTGAAGATTAAGTAAGACAATATATATATATATATGTGTGTGTGTTTATATATAGATATGTGTACATACATATGTCATACATGTTTGTGTGTGTAGCTGGACCCAAATAAAATAATCCATGATCCCTTGTGTTCTACTATCTGCATGAGGTAAACTCAAGGAACACCAGCCCAGTCAGTGCAGTGATCAGAGAGGAATTCAATGGTTGTTTGAGTCTACCATTTTACCATTGAAGGGGATAAAATTCATTCCCTGCAGCAACATTTGTCAAAATCTTCAGAAATTCCCTCAAAGTCCTCTGGAAGCTCATGCCATACTTCAACTCAAATCCTGGTATGTGACTTTTCACCCTTTTTCCCCCCCTCTACCGCCATTGCATTCTAATCCAGAGCTATATTTGAGAGATAGTTAGTGTTCATTTGTTGAGTGAACAGAGGCTCAAAATAGCAGTCTTAATAGGCCATCTTAACAAGAACAGAAATTATGACCTTTCCCTATAAAAATGTCAGAGATTGCCATTGTTATTTTTGGTATGGGGAGACTGCATGATTACTAAGAATTTCATCAAGAGCAGTGCCTTCCCCGAGGAAATCAGAGAGAGCAGCCTCTAGGATCTCGCATAATCCTGGGGGATGCTGCAAGCTTCCTGAGGAGCAGGCAAGAAATCAACATGACAGTCAGCACTGAGGACTGCCATGAGGAATGAATGCCTTGCCAATTGCACACCTAGCTGTTCCTCAGTATAGATTTAGGCTCTGTTGTCTCCATATCCTTAGTAGTACTTGTCCCTAGAAGGTGGGCTTTAATTCTGATCAAAGAATGCTTAGTGGTGGGGTAGAGAAAACAATGAAAATGCAAAGGAGAAAAAGAGATGCATTCCACCTCACATGAATACACTGCCCCTCCATCTCCCAGGGTTGTGAGGGAGGAGACACCCACAATGCCAATTATGATGTATCCGGCCATGCTGCACCATGTGTGACTCAAATTTTGGGGTAAATGAAGAGAGAGGTCTCCTGAGGCAGAAAGTAGATATTCAAAGGCAAACTTCAGTAGTTAGGGATACAGAGAGCCCTCTACTGTCTCCTTTCTCCCATTCCCCACCTCCTGCCTGCCACACCTTGTGCCTCCACATCAGGGGCTGCAGAGCTGAGTGAGATTTGAGATGTTTCTACAGAAAACCCTGGAGCAGATGCTGCTGGTGGCTGATCCAGAGCCCCCCAAGGGTACATTTTACTGGATGCCTGGGGGCCTGTTGGAAGGGCTCTCCATGACAAAATTTCTGGGAATCTGTTCCTGCGCCAGCTCCCCAGAGGGTCTCTGGGCTGTGTCTTGTCACCCCAGAGCAACCTGGAGCCATGACAGACTGATAAAATGTCTCAATGCCCAGCTCCCTGGCCTTCAGGCAGGACAGACTCTTTGTAGAATTTAAGCTCCCCTTGGGGACCAGAGACTTCTGGGATTATGTTACTAAGACCCTCAAACTACAGCCATATATTTTTTGACACCTCTATCTGCATATAGGCACAGTCAGAAATGGGATCTGTGAACTACCGGTTACAATGGGTCCTTCATCACTTAGACAATGGGGCTGCAAAGTCAACAAAATAATTTTTATTCTTGGTGGTTACACCATTCCTATGGCTATTTGAGAAATGTTAGTTGTGTTACCAGCCTTCATGGGAATCTGACGACAGAACATTGCTCAATGGCACATGCTCACTAATATTTGTCAGTTGGCACCAATTACAGAACACTTGCTGATGTGGGCCTTTCCTCTACCCCCAATGGAGACTCTAGTTTTACTTTTACTCCCATGGTTTTGAGATGCTTAGCCAGTCAGGTTTGTTTTCTTTATATGATTCTAAAAATAACAACTATCTTCTTTTATGTTTTATTGAAAGCTGTCCCACCAATTCACAAAGAGGCACCCCCTTTTAATGGGTGTTAATTCAGTTCCCCAATAGCAATAGCAGAAAAGATAAGTATTTTGACATATGTTATTTTAAAAGTCTTAGGATCTGAGAAGCCACAGGCAAAATATGCTCAGAAATGAATGAAAACATGTGAAACTAAAATATGCATTCTGGCCTCTGAGTCTGAGCCTGTTTCTCGGAATGCCCTGTCAAATACCCTCCTCGCCAAAGGATCCCTCCACGTCAAACTTCCAAGAAACACCATCTGGTCATTCCAATCCCCAACATTCCTGCTATGTATGATCACATATTAATTACATTGCATATTTGCTGTTTAATAATATCACATAGAAAAGTCACATGGAATAGCTTCATAGAACTTGTTCAGAACCTGGCCCCAGGGTTTACTGTGATTCTGAGCCTCTGTTTTTCCTCAGCTATGTGATCCGATATTTTACAGGGCTGTGTATAGGATTATGTAAAACATTGCCCTGGAAATCCAACAAAGTAAACTCTCAGTATAGATTTTCTTTCCCTCGTCCTTTTCTTCCTCATGGTTTTTTTTTTTTTTTTTTTAAGATTTTATTTATTTATTCATGAGAGACACAGAGAGGGAGAAAGAGAGAGAGAGAGAGAAATAGGCAGAGACACAGGCAGAGGGAGAAGCAGGCTCCAAGGAGGGCTCCAGGATCAGGCCCTGGACTGAAGGTGGCGCTAAACTGCTGAGGCACCTGGGCTGCCCTTGTTGTTGTTGTTGTTGTTGTTGTTGTTGTTTGGAGAGAAAGAGAGAGCATACAAGCTTTGGGGGGTGGGGCAGAGGGAGAGGGAAAGAGAATCTCAAGGAGGCCTCCTGCCCAGCACGGAACACAATGTAGGGTTCAATTTCACGACCCTGAGATCTTGACCTGAGCTGAAATCAAGTGTTGGACACATCACAGTGAGCTACCCAGGAGCCCTTGCCTTCCTCATATTACTCCTTATCTTGTATATGGAGGATATGAGTGTTGTGGTTTTCAACTCTATAGCAAGCTACTCATGAGTAGGGGATCTGAGCACAAGTGTCTATTTGAAAGGTGATCCCAGGAGACCCTGGGAGGGAAGTGAGGAGGGAAAGAGTTATAAGAGAGCTACCAAGCAAGTTGCTGCTTTGGGTAACTGGGCCCTAATGCTGCAAAGGAACTCTAGAATGTGGCATGAAACATGCATCTTGGTTTTTCAATCTCAGGGGCTGGGGGTGGAGTATTAGTGCATCAACCCCTTCAGTCTTTGGTTAAAGGCTGTCCCCAGTGCCCTTCCAGCTTTTTTTGTTCTCAGACATAGTCAACCTTCAAGGCTCCAGAGAAAGTAAAGAGATTCAGCACTTCTCCCCTAAAGCAGTCAGGCCAGGAGAAAATGGGCAGACACTGTCCATATCTGCTACAGGTGACTTTGGCTGAGAAAAAAAGTTTATGATTGTGACTGGCTCCAAAAGAAAAGTTGGAATGTAAATATTGACCTTTATGCAATGCATGAGGTTACAGTTGCGGACTGCTTTTGCTGACAAGAAGGGAGGTTTCAACCCCACGTCAAAGATCTTAAATCTAGCCAGAAGACTTCTCTAAAAGCCCAGTTATCTTGACTACATACTAAAGTGCATATGTATGTATCTTTATATGTGTATATTTGTATTCATATAAGACACTGATTGCAAAAACTTCTCGTAGAAGTTTAGCCAAGAAGCCAGTCAGACAACCCAGTATTATTACAAGGAAAAGGATAAGTACATACTGAGAAGGATGATAAAAGGTGGAATTGTGAATCCTGACTGGTGCAAAGGGGCATCCTCGGAGAAGGGAACACGGGCCTGATCATGGAGGGATGCATGGCAGTTACCTGGGTGAAAGATAAAGGTGGAGATGGGGTCAGGGGAAGAGAGATTATGGTGTGAGAAACCTCATGGCAGGAGGGAATGTGGAAGGAAGCCAACATGAGAAATGACTCCAGGAGTTTTGACTCAAGGTAGGGGATCCCTGAGTGGCGCAGCGGTTTGGCGCCTGTCTTTGGCCCAGGGCGCGATCCTGGAGACCCGGGATCGAATCCCATGTCGGGCTCCCGGTGCATGGAGCCTGCTTTTCCCTCTGCCTGTGTCTCTGCCTCTCTCTCTCTCTCTCTCTCTCTCTCTCTCTCTCTCTCTGTGACTATCATAAATAAATAAATTAAAAAATAAAAAATAAAAAAAAAGAGTCTCAAGGTAACATGCATTGGCAATGTGACCTTGGCTAAGTTGTTTAGTGTGTCTGCATCGAGTCTTCTGCATCTGAACAATGAAAAAAAAATCCGACCTTAGGACAGTACTGTCCAATAGAAACTTCTGGAATGATGGAAATGTCCTAAATCTGTGCTAAGTACAGTAGTCACTGGCCACCTGTGACCAGTGAGCCCAAGAAATCTGTCTACTGAACCTAAGAAACTGGTTTTTAGATTTTATTTAATTTCAATTAATATAAATTTAAATAGCCACAGTGGTTGCTGTATTGGATAGTGTTGCTTTAGCGTGTGGTTTCAGGGACCATTATACCTGAAGCATCTGACACAGAATATCCACCCTTATACCCCCACCCTTGGTGAGATTCTGATCTCATAAGCCACGTCTCTCTATCCGATGCTAATTTAAAATTGCCTCTTAAACGAAAATGTGTTTGGTTCCAAAGTGGCTGCTGCCAATAATCCCCACTGGTAGTAATGACTACCCTGGCATTGTTCCAGCACCATGATGGACTTGGCCAGTTGAAGACAAAGTTCAATGAGTCACTAAACAATATGAAATATCTCAATTTTAACCAAAACTTTGGGCAAGAACTGTCTCCAAGGCTGCAGAAGCAGGACTCAGCAGATGACCCAGAAGACAAGAAGAAAAGCCCAGTTTAAAGAATAACAATCAGTGGCTGAAAGCTATTAAGTTCGCTCTTCTAGTTCAAAGAGATTTGAAATGGCAATTTGTCAGGCAACTGTTGTCACTTTAGATGCCCCTAGTTGCTTTCTTTGAAGCCCTTGATTGACTACAGGAGGCTATGCCAGATTCTTCTAAAGACAGGATTTCCACAGTTGAACACATTTATGTCACAGTAATTATGACTCTTCCCAAATTTAATCAACAAAAGGCAAAAGAGTGCAAGTTTTAGAAAATATGCATGTGCTCTGCAGAGTCCAGGGGATGGCCTGGTGACCATGAATAGGCTCAAACAACCAGCTCAACAGTTTCAGGCACTGACTTGTGCTGATTAGATGCTAGAGAAAGTTTCTTTGTTGGCGAGGGAAAGAGGGATCACCAGTCACCCTGAGGATGTCTTCCTGAGTTCTGCTTCTTCTAGCCAACAGGCAAACAAACTTTAACTTGACTTGAATAACTTCTGGGAGAAAACAGGCAACCGGGAAATAAGCAACCTAACAGTATTATCTCTCTAGCTAGCAGAGGTAGGCTCTAGAAGGAAATCGTTGCTAATTGTTTCTGAAAGTAGGTGCAAGCGAAGTGTGCCCCTGTGAAACAATGGAGCCATGAGTGGAAATGGGTGCAAAGGGAAATAAACAAGCAAGTGTGAAAGGGAACTGTAGCTACCACCCACCTGACTCAGACTTTCTTCTGGAAATCTGCAGAAATGTGGGAAAATGGAATTAGCCCTCAGAAGCATTTTCACACTAGAAAGAACTATTTGCAAGTTAATTTGCTACTGGTGGGGCTCTCCATAACCTACTCATCAGCGATGGGAAGTGTGCCCAAGGGTGTGCATGGTGAGAACTGACAGGATGACAGTCCATCCTAAGCATCACAAGGAAGGTCACACCAGCAGGATTGAGGCTCAAGGGATGCAAACTGTCCTCCTAGCCCAACCTCTTTCCAAACATCTACATGTTCTATAACTCAGGCAACAGCAGTGTCCTAGACAGAAAGAGGGGGAGTGATACAGACAGTAAAGATAGGATGTCAGAGGCCCTGAGGAGAGGGCCAGCAAGGTGGACTCTTGCCCAGCAGCTGTATGCCAGATGTCCCTGCTAGGCAGCCTTGGGGACACATTCATGGCAAATAACTAAAGAGAAACTCTGGCAGAAAAAAACCTATGATATCTGCATACGAAATGTGGGGACAGGGCCAGGAGCAAGGTCAGAAAAAGAAACTCGCCAAAAGCAGGGATGAACAGATGCAAAGTAGGTGAAGCAAGGAGAGTTCTGGAAAGCTGTGATGGAAGAAAATCACACTTCTAGATGCTTCACAGGTGTACACTCCCAGGTACAGGGAGCCAAGTCACAACATTTGCAATGAGAAAGCACAAGAGCACCCAGTAGGAGGCTCAGAGGTCAAACCCTTCCCCGCCCCCAACATTTAGCCATTCAGTCTGTAATGTGTGGGTTCTGTTTGCACAAGGAGTGTACCTAGCAGCATGATGTCACACAGGCCATGTGAGTGACCGGAGTGAGGACTGCTGACCAGTGCATCTCAAGTGTTCAAACAGCATTCACTCTATCTGAACAAACCAAGAAGAAATTAACCCCAACATGAGATTCTGCCTAAATCACTCAGGCAAAAGAAAATAAATGACTGTGTAGATAGGCAGTAAGAGCCACGTGACCTCAACATTTAATCCAATTAGTAGGCTGTAAAAGATATTTAGAAGAAGAAATGTAATGACTTTCATGTTGATGAGCTAATTGGTCTTCGTTCTGGAAAAATTGTGTCTTCCAAGTAAGAAAAGGTGATAGGAAAATATTTTTCCAGGAGTTTCCATCATCACTCCTAGGCAAGAAAGTTGCCAAGAACCTGAATTGGTGAGGCCAAGAGCAACCTTGTACAGAATTTTGAAGGTGAGTGAAAGATGCTAACCTCCTCACAGATGGGCGTGTATCCCAAGACATTTGCAGCATGGCCCCTGGTTAATGGAGAAAGTGATAGCTTTGCTCAAATTAAAAATGTAAAATGTTACAGGCCCATGAAGGAGGTATAATCTATTATTATTATTATTATTATTATTATTATTATTTGCAACAAAATACACATACAAATAAACTCAGAAAATACACATAAAATTTACCATTTTAACCATTTTAAGTGTGAGGTTCAGTGGCAGAAAGTTAGGCAAACATCACATTGTTAGGCAAACATTACCGCTATTCATCTCCAAAGCTCTTTTCATCTTATAAAACTGAAATTTCAGACCCATCAAACAAAGCTCCCCATTCCTTCCTTCTCCCAGACTCTGGAAACCACCATTTTGCTCTCTGTCTCTATGAATTTAACACCTCTAAGTGCGTCACATACATAATATCATATAGTATTTGTCTTCTTGTGACTACCTTACTTCACTTAGTGTAACGTCCTCAAGTTTCATCCATGTTGCAGCAGGTGTCAGAACTTCCTTCCTTTGTAAACCTGAACAGTAATCCACGTATGTATATTCCAAGTTTATCATTTCATCTGTCTGTGGGATGCTCGGTTTGCTTCCACTTCTTGCTTATTGTGAATAATGCTGCTATGGACATTGCTGTGCAATATCTCTTCAAGACTCTGCTTTCAACACTTTTGGGTTCCCAGAAGTGGAATTGCTGGATCATATGCTAATCTTATTTTTAATTTTTTGAGGCCCCCTTATACTGTTTTCCATAGCAGCTGCCCATTTGCATTCCTACTAGCAGTTCACAAGTGTTCCAACTTCTCTGCAACTTCTCCAATATTTGTCATTTTCTGGTTTAGTTTCATTTAATTTGGTTTTTCTGTTTATTTTAAATAGCTGCCATACTAATGGATGTGAAGTGATGTGAAGGCAATATCTTTAATCATATGAAACTTCCAGAATTTTCTCATTCATTCATTGATTTATTCATTTCTATGCTCAACTACATATTTATTTTTAGGGTCCCATCTATTGTTTATAGCTTTCAACCAGTTGCTAATTCAGAAAAAGCGTAGGTTTTGTGCATCAAGAAAATAAAAAGTAAATAAATAATACATTATCTGACAGAGATAAGAACTATTAAGTAATAGGTTAGAATAACATCACAGAGAGGGAGATAATTAGGGGACATTTTAAATTAAGAGGTCAAGATAGACCTCTTGGATGAGGAGCCTGTCTTGGAAATAGCCCAAAGAAAAGGTTTCCAGGGGAGGGAATAGTAAATGCAAAAGCTACAAAGGGGGGAAAATGCTGGATGTCTTGAATTTCCAGACTTAATAATGATTTTTATCAGGATTTTCTTGTTTAGGCATTTGTGTTCATAAGGATTTGGAATCATAACCAATGAATGGCATTGTTTGACATATTAACATCTTTATATATATATGTGGAACTGTATGTGCACATGTATATACACATGTCTTTCCCTTGATGTGAGCTACTTGGTCTGCTTGACCAGTGTGCTTTTGTGGGCAAGTCAGAGCTCTTCCCTATGCTGGAGAGCATATTGGCATAATGTGGCCTGGGAGCCGGATTGCCAGGGATCAATTCCAGCTCTGATGAGTGCTGGCTATGTGGTCATGAGCAAAATTACTTATTTTCTCTGTGCCTTGATTTCCTCATCTGTAAAAGAAGGATAATGACAGTACCTCTGTCATAGGGTTATCATGATGATTAAATGAGTGAGTACATGCAAAAATGCTTAGAATAATGCCAACTATAGTAATAGTGCAGGATTTAACTCTTTTTTTTATATATATATATATGCTCATCATGCTACTAGGACACTTATGCAAGCATAGGGGGATTAAAGACTTTAAAGGCAGTTTATTTTTATGCTGCTTGAATTCTTGCAACTTCACCCCTTAACTGATCTAGATTTTAGCATTCCAACAACAAAGAGTTTACTGCAACCTGGGAAACTTTTATGTCTCTTGGGAAAATCTTTTATATATTAAGTGAAAACCTATGTCTTCATTCCCAGTTATCTCTTTCTTATTTGGGTTCTATCCCTGGTGGACACACCAAACAAAGCTGGTCCTACTTGGACAGGAGAGTATTTCAAGTACTTCAAGATGGCTGGCAAGGCCTTTGAACCTTGTCTTTTTCAGGTTAAATATCTTACAAGGTTTCTCAATACTTCTTAAATGTGTCTTTGCATAACTTCCATTTCTTTTTTTTTAATTTTTTTTATTTATTTATGATAGTCACACACACACACACACAGAGAGAGAGAGAGAGAGAGGCAGAGACACAGGCAGAGGGAGAAGCAGGCTCCATGTACCGGGAGCCCGACGCGGGACTCGATCCTGGGTTTCCAGGATCACGCCCTGGGCCAAAGGCAGGCGCTAAACCGCTGCGCCACCCAGGGATCCCATAACTTCCATTTCTTGACCAGTGTCTTTTAAATGTGCTCCCACTGATATCCATACCAATTAAAATATGGTGCCCAGACTGAGTGTAATTCTGTAAGTGTGATCTGAGCAAGGCAAACTTAATGACCTTCATTTAAGAAGGTCATTACCAATAGTTCCGGTAAAGAAATCAAATATTGAAGTCAAATGTGTGGCTGCCATGTCTCATGATTCCTCCTTTAGGAGGAATATTTATATTTTTTCAATATATTTTCAAATATATTTTTAAAGAATATTTATATTTTTCAATATATTTTCAAATATATTTGAAATATGTTTCAATATATTTCTAATATATTTTTCAATATATTTTTAAAAATATTATTTTTAAAAAATAATAAATCTATTTTTTCAAATATATTTTTTAAATATATTTTCAATATATTTATATTTATATTTTATGGTAACAAGTACCATCGAGAATTCTTTGCAAACATAGTTTCTGAGTCAACTCATCACCATTTTTTTTTTTTTTTACTTAGGGTCATCACATTACAGTCTCCAATGTAAAAAAAAAATGTAAAAAAAACCATGCTCATCACTCAAAACAAAAGCATTCCTGCCAATAGTTTGCAGCAGTTTATCAGTGTTTTGAATCCTAATTTTGTTAGACAATGTCATCAATTAACTTTGTGCATTATTAAATAATCTGAGAGACATATCATGAGAATTTCTATGTAGGTTAGTAATAAAACACATAAATCAATGAGGCAGGGTTCGGAGCCATGAGTCAACCGCTGGAGTCCTCTATACGGGTTGATAGTGCTCCCTCAGTATCTATGGTATTTAGTCTGTCATCTCATTACTGATCCAAATAATTGTCATATTTTCCAAAATTTTTCATTTCCCCATATTTTCCAAAATGCATCATTAAATACCCTGTCAAATATCTAACTGTAGTCTAGCAGGCCACAGGGACCTCTTGGCCATTTATTTGTCAGGTGAAAATGCCTTCTTTAGCAATGGACAAAGAGGAATTATTGGACTCTTGCTAACAGCAGATTCCAACAGGACCAGGCCTTTCCACTATACAAGATAACTTACATAAGTATCCCATGGTGTCCGTGACTATAGAGTTGTGGCTCTCTGACTCAGTGGGATCAGAATCTGCTGGAGGGCTCATTGACATACAGATTGCAAGGCCTCCACCTCAGAGTGTCTTACTCAGCAGGTCTGGGGTAGAGCCTGAGAATCTGTATTTCTAACAGGCTTCTAGGTAATTTGGATGATGCAGGTCAGAAGTCCACACTCTGAGAACCACTGCCTTAGGTGAACTTCTTCCTTCCTTCCTTCTTTCCTTCCTTCCTTCCTTCTTCTTTTCTTTCTTTCTTACATTCTTAGGATGGAAAGGAGTAAAGGTAGGAGGTAAAGTCAGCCCCAAGTTTTGCTCACACCTTTGAGAACACTCAAATAAGAATATCTCTCTAACAGAGGGCTGAGTATTTATTAATACCATCTTTAAATTATATTGGAAAGGATTGTGATTTGTTATCTATTTTTTATCAGACTTGCGATTTTTTAAATGTATTATTTATTCACCCCCTGATAAATAAAGCCTATTGATTAATTTAGGTTTTAGCAAGAAAAGAGGGATCTTCTCAGATCTTTGGCCAAAAGTTTCCTTAAAATATAATGACCACTATATGGTTTAATCCAGTATTCCTTTAAAGAAACAGAAATAAGGGTTAGTGTGAAATTGCTATTTCTCAGTAAACCCATGCTAGCTTCTTGTGATCAGATTCCTTTTAAAAGGAAGCAGAATGAGTAATCTATTCCAGAATCTTGCCTGCACCAAACATTCTAGGTGTCTGCTCCCCTAACCAGTGTTCACTCTGAAGCAAAATAAAATTTATTTTTTTAAATAAAATTTAAAAAAATTCTCTTTCCTTCAAGTTGTCTATCAACTTTACATCATCATTTCTGAGCAATGAGTTTGTGTCTTTGATCATTCTTTTGCTTTTGTCCTGTCCTCAGACCCCCTATTTGTCTGGCATGCAAAGTCCTCTGCTCATTCAGGGTTACAGATCCACCTACCCTCACAAGAATCTTCTTTGTATTCTAGTCCATGTTCCAGTGGCAGGGAGCATTTCATTGCCAGGGAATCTCCATGGGCTCTGGCTTGTTTCTCCACATTCTCAAAGAGTGTCACATTCTTCAGAGCAAGCAGCCCAAAGGGTCACATCTCTCCAACTAACTCCATGACTGACAAGCACAAACCCAAAGATGTGAAGTCCTGCTGGACCGTCTTCTGACTGAGGTCCACCTAGCGATGGCAGTCTTGGTGAAATGCATGGCACTCTCCCAGCTGGTTCTACTGGGCAAGATCCCAAAGTAAAAGGATGCTCTGTGAGGGTGGATATTGCTTCCCCAGAAGCTCTTCTCTTCCTTCCAGTGAGCTCCTCAGTTAGACCCATGCTCATCCCTGAACACACACAGATTCTGCACCTTCTCTCACGGATTGTCTTATCCCAGAAATCTGCAGGCAGGCACCTTCACTTCATTAGGGTCTTTACTCAGATGTCCCTCTCTCAGTGAGGTCTTTTCCAAATGTTCTATCTAAAATTACCACTTCCCCTCCCCTGCCACTTCTTCCAATCCCCCCTCCCCTGCTTCATTTTTCCTCCTTAGTATGTGTCTCCATGGAAAAAGCAACTGATTTTACTGGTTTTAACTTATTTACTGTCTGTCTTCTCATAGGGATTATTGTCTACTCTTGTGTTCGAACATTTTAAAAGATATTTATTTATTTTATTTAGAATGAGTGGGGGTAGGGGCAGAGGAATAGGAGAGAGAGAATCTCAAGCAGGCCCCACACTAAGCATGGAGCCCGATTTGGGGCTTGATCTCACAACCCTGAGATCATGACCTGAGCTGAAATCAAGAATTGGATGCTTAGCAATCTGAGCCACGCAGGCACCCTGTGTCCTGAGCATTTAGAAAGTGTCTGAGGTTACTCCTCAGTGGATACTAAATGCATGAATTTCCTCTGAAAGGGAATGTGGGAATGGTAAGCATGGTAAGCTTACCAGCAGGTTTATTCTCATGCACACTGATTTTTAGCTAAGAGCTCACATGTAAATCAGGAATTGAACTTGCTTAATCATAAAAGTCTCCATGCCTATATCCTCCATCAAAAGACATTGGGTACCTCCTGGAGTTACCACTACTCTAGTTTGAGGGCATTTAGTCTAGTTAGCCTCAAAAGGCCTTCTAGCTATTAAATTTCCTGAGTCTATAGGCACACAGAGGAGGGCAATATAGTATGAACTGGCCCACAGAGAGGCAGAGGCCACTATTTACCCTTCCCTCACCAGCCTGTGTAAACTAAAATCATTTCTTTTTCCTGCTGAATACACAAAACCTCCTTAAAATTCTCATCAGGATTCACACAACAAATGTGGTCCATCCCTACAATGTCAGACCATTAGTAAGAATGTAATTCCATTAGCCCTGCTAGTTATCAGTAATTACTATGTGACAGGCTCTTGCTAAGTGCTCTCAGATATCATCCATTTGATTGGTTGGGTAGTATAACATCCATTTTAAAGATTAAGACACTGAGACTCAGAGATGTCACATCACTTTCCCAAACATGTGCAGTTAGCAAGTTAGTTAAGTTACCCTGACCTCACAGTCCATGCTGTGCAAGCTCTGTGTCCAAACTTCAGCTCACCAATCATAGGGGATAAGTAAATTTTGAGTCATTATTAGTAAAGATGTGGTTCTGCAGTGCATCTGGGCTTACACATGGGGCTAGTTTCAGGAAGACAAGCCAGGACTGTGTGATCTAAATTGAGGCACCATGTCCTTTCAGGAGCCCATCTAGGGGCCCGTGATTGAAATGACTTGGGGTCTAAGGAAAATGTCTTCCATTCTTCTCCATAAAGATTTGGGACCTACATTTTTCACACTGAATAAGGCCAATGGGCCCAAAGGCACATCTGTGTTTCTACACAGCCTCCTCTCCATGTACACAAATAAAATAAGGGATCACCAAGTAGACACCTGTATATACAGTCACCTTCTTTGACCAGACAGATATTTATTTGCTGTTGTATAAATGAGGGAAATTTGCACTCAGCCCTGAAAATTTGGCTACCCTGGTCCATCCTTCCTCCTCCCCAGTGATTTCTTCACTGAGAATGGCCACAGTCCGTGACACTTCACCGTACTCTGCTTAAAGCCCGGCTCACAGTCCACGGAAGATCTGTTTTGCACCTGTACTCAGGCCTCATAAGGTACTCAGACTGTCAGGGAAATCCTGTGCCTCGGTGCTAAATCAAGTCCTACATGACAGGGAGGAAGTGCTTTTAAAGGCAGGTGTTCTAATCCTGTCACACATTGTTTTATGGGATGGCCCTTTAAAATAGACCTTGTGTAATGGGGCTTGCTTTTAAGGGGTGGGCTCATCTCACTGGACTGAGAGTGGAAAAGATGTAAAAACAAGGCAAGGACGTAAACTAGGAATGTCAAGTTCTACCCCTACTTCCATATCTTTACCTCACACACACAAACACCAATGGAGAAATGTTCGTATTCTCCCTCAACAAACTGTAAATGTTTGATTTGTGAGCTGTCATTAAAATGTTAGCAAAATACCTTACGAGCATCGCAGAACATTTCAGACCATTTCAAAACAGCATTTCAGAATTGCTAGGAAGCAAATTAATTGTCTTAACTGGTGGTATTTTAAGGTGAAAATATTTAGATCAACTCCCATTTAAATGCATGACTTCTAAACCAGTAGAAGTGATGGTGTTTTTTAAAGTATCTTTGTTTTATTTCATTTATTTGTTTCTGCTTTTTTTTTTTTTAAGGCTGACTGCCACATGCAGTGCCAATTGGATATGTATGGAGACTTGGAAGCTTGACTACTCTACATTCTCCCACAAACGGACCTTGAGAACTTATTTGGATGTTCTAGCAGGGGACCACTGGTATACCTTTCATCAAAGAACAGTTCACATCTATTGGGGAAGGTGATCCTCTTTGACAAAGCACACAGGTTTGGGAGGGATGCACATGGAACAGCGAAGGAGAAAGGGGACACTCACCCAGCCAGCCAAATTGGCTGAATCAACCTGGCAATCAGTAGGTTAACAAACATCTTGGCAGATAACCCTCACATCCTAAGAGTATCAAAAAAAAACAAAACAAAAAAAAAAACAAAACGACAACAAAAAACTGATGTGTTTACAAACATCAGTCACATACCATGTCATCAGAAACCCAGGGATGATTGAGGAGCTGAGATGAGAAGAATGTACTGCTGGTTAACTCTTGAACACTTGAAGCAAAATAAGAAAAAGAAAAAAAAAGGCAAGACAGCACATGACATCAGGTTTTGGGTCTAAGTGCTGTCCCTTCGGGGAACATTGTCCACCACATAGCTGCATGGCGTGTGCCATATAGACACTCACATGCCATTGTTAAGTGAACCAACCTCTTGAAATGGCTCATGCTATTTCGGAGCTCTGCTTGGAAATTAAATAATTATTCCTTGGGTTTATCTGTAGCTTACCCCACATAAGAAAAGGTCATTTCCTTCTACTACATGGATCCCTATTTTAGAAACACATCTAATAAACTTCTTCCTTACTTTCCAATCTCCTTCTTGCAAATTCTCTGCTACGGTCAATCACTTGTTTAATTCATGCATTTGCACTTTTTCTCTAACTTGTTTCATTCTGCTTCGGACAGACATCTGTTCACCACATTTCTGCCCACATCACCATCGTTACCCACTGAGCCATGCCCTTGCCCATTCAGTGCTAGATTTTTCCATGCTCTAAGGAGTCTGCTAGTGTTTGCCCACAGAAGAGCCGACAAGCAAGCTGGGTAAGATGGACATGGGAGGAACTTTGCTTATTTACCACTGGAGTAAATAAGTATGACTCACCAGGTGACACAGCAAGAATGGATCACACTGCATCTCACTCAGGACTCTCATCTTCAGTGTCTCTGTCCTCTGAGCTGTGACAGAGGGGAGCAGGGACCACATAATGGAGCCAATGAGACCAGGGTTCCTTATCTGTGGTCAGGCACTGGATTCCAAAGAAAGGACACCTGTGTGTCTGGTAGATTTCCCTGGAGAGATATGGAGGATGCATTGAAAGGGCACAGGCTGGCATCAAAGAAATCACTGGAGAGGCTGGATTTAATGACAGTTATCTGTGCTGCCAGTTGCTTTAAAAAAAAAAAGAAGATTTTATTTATTCATGAGAGAAGTGGAGAGAGAGGCAGAGACACAGGCAGAGGGAGAAGCAGGTTGCCCTTGGGGAGCCCAATGCAGGACTTGATCCCAGGACCCCGGGATCATGCCCTGAGCTGAAGGCAGATGCTCAACCACTCAGCCACCCAGGTGCCCCTCAATTTCTTATTAATATTACTTCGTTGGGCAGCCCAGGTGGTTCAGTGGTTTAGCGCTGCCTTCAGGCCAGGGCCTGATCCTGGAGACCTGGGATCGAGTCCCACGTCGGGCTCCCTGCACGGAGTCTGGTTCTCCCTCTGCCTGTGTCTCTGCCTCTTTCTCTCTCTCTGTCTATCTCTCATGAATAAATAGATAAAATCTTTTTTAAAAATATTACTTTGTAATTAAACTATAACTGAATGATTCTCTCTCCTTATAATTTGTGCTTCTTAGGAATTAAGAACTCCTATGCACTCCAAGGTCATACAGATATTCTCTTATATTATTTGCTAAAAGGAATGTGTTTTACATTTCCCACTTAAATCTTTAACCCATCTTTTGTTTTTAGTATGGCACAAGGTTGTTTTAACTTCATTTTCCTATGAAGGACTAATCACCCTGCACCATTTGTTGAAAGCCCTTTCTGTCACCTCTGATCCACAGAACCAGCTCTGCCTCAAATTAAGTTGCTTATAGATGCATAGGTATGTTTCTGGGAACTCATTCATGGTGGGTGTTTTGCTTTCGTTTTTGTTCTCTGTCTATCCCTGCAGTGATACAACATTTTCTTAGTTACTATAGCTTTAAGTAGGCATTATTTTCTAATGGGGCAATTTTTCCCGCATAAGACTGTATAGTTGTTTTGAGGTTTTGTTTTCTTTTTTATAGTCTGCATGGATTTTAGATTCAGCTTTTCAAGTTCCTGTGGTAATTTCGAGTGGGATTGCATTGCACCAGTAGGTTCTCAGAGGTTATGATTGCTTCTTCCCAATCTAAATTGATCTGCTAGTGAAGATTCTAACAAAGTTTTCCTTTAAAGCAAAAGTGAATGGTGGGCCACATGGTAACAGCCATGGCTCCAAGCTATGTAGAAAAATTTGTATACCTCAGATCCCCAAAACTATGGGTGATCATATAATGACTTCAAGCCTTGCTTGTATCAACCTGAAGCAAGCCTTCATCAGTGTCACAGCCTCATGTTTTGTAGAAATAGAGAAAAATACAAGAAAAAGCCAATATTCAAAAGAGAATAGTGTAAGGGATATGAGATGAAGGTAGTTTATGAAAATTAATATAGTCATCTTGTTAATAGAAAATATTTGTTTTATAAATCATGAATAGCAAATCAAGCTAATATTAAATCATGCTAAATTCAAATTTCATTGTATATTTTATGGAAATCATTTCCATAGGCTATATAATACAAAAATAATATTTTTTCAGTATACAATACCATTTTTAGAAAAATGTTTGAATAATATGTCTGGCAGATGGGAGTTATTGGAACTTTTATTGTCTGGCAGTAGAATGTATTTACTGTGTATGAAATTTAGTTTCTTCATTTGGAAAATGGGGTTAATAATATCCACCTCATGAAAGAGTGATACTAGCATAAGCTAATGATTTCAAATACTTCTTGGTGATAGGAGCTTTTGTCCAAATGACATCCCCTGAGCTCAGTATGTACATTAGATGTGCCCCGTGTTGCATTATTCAGCTTCCTCTGCTCTCCTGCTCCACCCGCACTGGTGTCTGTATCGTCCCAGAGCTCCTTGGAACTGGTCAGTGTAGAAGAATCAGAGTACTGAGTAGAGCTCAGAGCAGCTGATGAGGCTAATTTAATGGGAACAAGGTAAAATTATTGGTCAAAAATAAAAGAATGGATCAAAAAAAGTAAATAAGGCAGGGAAGAAAAGACATGAATCCTCTTTGTATTCAGGAAAGATTTTTTTTTTTTTTCAGACAAGAGAGAGGCTCTGAGTAACTACTGTTGAGGAAAGTGAGAAGGATGAGAACTAGGTTTTAAAGAAATATATATTTTTAAAGAAATATATGTTATATATTTCTAATATATAGATAGTCTCCAACTTATAATGGTTCAGTAGACTTTTTTTTTTTTTTGCTTTACAATAGTGCAAAAGCAAAACACTTTCAGTAGAAACCACATTTTGATTTTTGAATCATTTCCGGGGGCTCGACACTCTCTCATGATCCTGGGCAGTGGCCCTGAGCTCCAGCTCTCCATCAGCCCTGCCATCATGAGGGTCAAAGCCAGTATGTTTACAACCATTCTGTTTTTCACTTTTGGTACAGTATTCAGTCAATTATGTGAGATAATCAACATTTTATAATAAACCAAGTTCTGTGTTAGATGATTTTGCCTTAAAAGCACTGTAAACTTGAAAGTGACATGCCCATGAGGCATGATCAATTATAAGAAGTGGCTACTGCTCATAATGCGTTCTTATAAAAGCAGTCTTACACATCCTGGTATGCTTGTTAAAATGTAGCTTCCTGAGCCTGTCCACCCAAATCAACACAGTAAGGCTCTACCTTTTCTGCAGGTTCCTTGTATCATTCTTATATGCTCCAAATTTGAGAACCACAATGTTTGTGGAATAGGAGATATGGAAGCAGATAGAACTTGCAAAGGTCTATACTCCTTAACAAAGAGCAAGTTTGGGGACTTTTTTATCTTGAAATAATGAGTATTGACTTACTACTAAGTGTCACTTAACTCAAATAAAAAATATTGTTCTTAGGCCTCAATATCCCTGGTGAAGCAAAAGTTACTGGTAGAATTGCACATCAATTTGTGCATTTGGGGGTCTGAATCAGTCCTTGGATTTGCATATATATATATATATATATATATATATATATACTATCATTTATCAAATATAAAAGGATTTTGTTGTTATTCATTTTAAAATTATCAAAATATTAATAGTTATTTATAGTAATAGAACCAAAAGTTATTTGGTTCCATTACAATAATATGAAGGTTTAGGGAGGAAAAAAGGACTCATGAGGTTTTTTTATTTCATTAAGAAATTTTTGGGATGCCTTGGTGGCTCAGTGGTTGAGCATCTGCCTTCAGTCCAGGGTATGATCCTGGAGTCCGGGGATCAAGTCCCACAACGGGTTCCCTGCATGCAGCCTGCTTCTCTCTCTGCCTGTGTCTCTGCCTCTCTGTGTGTCTCTCAAGAATAAATAAATGAAATCTTTAAAAACAATTTTTATTTATTTATTTATTTTTCTTTCTTTCTCTTTTCTAAGCTATTGGCCAAGACAAAAGTCCTAACATAGTCCAAAACATTGCTCTCTAGTGTCTGAACTGCTGAGGTGACTTTGTAGTTGGGCCTGCAAAGTGTTCCATGGATTTGTACAGAATTGCCTGGCCACGTGATCTTGGCAGAGAGATTACTGTATGGTTACTCCATCGCTTCGAGTCTCCTTCTATGTACCACTTCAGGGGTGCAGTGAGTGGCCTGCCACAGAAATTCTGAGAACGACTTACTTCCCTATTTAAGTGGCTCCTATGACATCATCATCAAAAGTCAAGAATATGAGCGACACTCAGCAAATACAACATAATCTGGTACATACCTTGCTCTGGACATTATGTAGGAGATTTCTAGTACCTTTGAACTTTGGCCAAGCTTTAAATGGCATTTATAAAAGCCAGCTTAGGTAGTACGGTGACATCTTATGAATAGATTCGTCCTTGATTTTTACAGTTTTCAGTGTGCTAAAAGCAAAACCAGGCGAAAGAAAAGCATCAGGCAGGACAATTCTGCCACTTACGTTAGAAGCATGAGAATTCGGTTTGCCGACTTTTAATGGGTTAATAATTAGTTACAGATTCTCTCACACCCACAACACAAATTATTACAGGTTAAAGACTCAGCGTTTCCTTGAGACTTTAGTGTGGATGGGAAAGGGATCTTGGAAAGACTTTCTGTTCTCCTCCCTTGTCCCCTCCTGTAAACCCCAACCCCCCCAACTAGCACTTGGTCCCACGAATGAAACAGGACTTTCCAGTATTTCCAGGCTTCTTTTCTGTTTTGTATTTCTTTACCTCCAAAACAGAGGCAAAACATCTCCAAATATTTAAACACTACATTTCCACTGTGTCCCTCATATTCTTTTCCCCCTCTTGTTAATCACGCATCTAAATATTTACATTGTCTAAATTTGGAATCAGAGTAAGGGAGGAAGGAAGCATTCTCATGGAAAGGAATCCAACCCCAGCTCAAAATGTATGCAAGGAGAGGTTCTCACAAACCAATTACTCTCTTTAGGTGCAGAGAGCTGAGTTGACTTCTTGAGCAACTAGGGTTTTCTACTTAGCAAGAGAATTTCCCAGAGGGGCCCTTGCTGATAAAACTACTGGAGCCAGTGTGCCACCTAATGGTCTTTCCACACATTGCAGTTTACTAGGAAAAAGTAGGGGGGTTGCGGAAAGAAACCTTGGAAATTTTCTTTAGCAAATGCACTGTACCTGCGTCAGGTTAGAGTCTCATAGAATATTAAAATTTGCTGCTTATCCTAAATATTCATCCATTTAAAAAATAAAACCATTTTATATATGGCCTTCAAACTGTCCTTTATTAGACCATCTATCTAATTTGTCAAGAAATACTAAGCGAATCTGGTTTGCTGTTAATCTTTATTTTTCTTCTTTAGTTACTAGCAAATATTTGAAAGGTATACATCAAAGGCAAAGGGGCATCCACTTGATAGTGTTCCTAACCCTCAAAGTAAAAAAAGTCCACAGAGTATCCAGAATCAGCCTTCTAAATGTGGGAACTGCACAAGGTCATTTCATCCAGCATGAACCACACACTAATTAACTCAAAGTTAATACCATCACTCTTGGAACAGATGGACATCCTGTAGGTCCTACCAAGATGATCTGAGTAGGACACCAGGTTGCTTCTGTGATTCTCTTGCCCGAAATGAAAGGCTTTGGAGAAATTTGAGTGACGTTCTACAAAATAACTGGCCTCTATTCATCAAAAACATTAGGGCAAGAGAAGCAAAGATAGGCTGAAGGACTCCATCACATTAAAGGGGCCTAAAGAAACATGATGAATGGACGCAAGTGTGATTAGACCATGGGTGGACTAAAGGAAATAGCTTAGAAGGACATTGTTTGGACAGGTGACGACCTTTCAAAGTAGACTTTGAACTGCATAAAAGCATGGTATCATTGTTAAATTTTCTTACTTTATAGTAACATTGTGGATATATAGGACAATTTTTTTCAGTCATAGGAAATACACATCTTAAGAAAGCCTGTAAGAATTGAATCAATATACAGACCCAGAGCAGAAAGGTGAGCTTGCTTGTAGGTGGTGCTCTTGCACAGCTAGTCAGGGAATCCTGGGTCTGCGGCTCACTCTCCCTGCCCTGGTCTAGGGCTGTCTGACCTGGGGTTTGAATCCCTTGTGTCTTGACTTCTTTATGATAAGAGGAGACCAAATTTCTTCAACTTGTTCTATTTAACTTCGTTCCCAGGGATGCCCGAAGATCGAATTAGATCACAGTCTCAGAGTTAGTTAAGAGTGTGTTAGGCCCCTGCCTGCAGAAAGGGGTATAGACCCCCTCTGCTGGTGAGAGTGAGAGTAGCCGGTAGAGACAACAGGTTCTTCTTTGACTGAAGTCAGATGACAGACGGGACACCTGGTTATCAGTCATTTCCCTCACCTATGTCGACAATTTTCTCAGTTCCTGCGCATTTCCCTCCATACTATCTCATCAGACTTGTACAAGACTTTACAAAACACGAAGACAAAACATGAGAGACTCCTGACTCTGGGAAACGAACAAGGAGTAGTGGAAGGGGAGGTTGGCGGGGGGACTGGGGGACGGGGTGACAGGCACTGAGGGGGGCACTTGATGGGATGAGCACTGGGTGTTATACTACATGTTGGCAAATCAAACTCCAATAAAAATTAGCAAAAATTATTTATATATATAACAAAAAAGTTAAACATAGAAAACTGAAAAAGAATATCGATGGCATTTACAGAGCTCACATATGAATAGTGATGCCTCAGTTTTATTTTATGATTTAGCTCTGAGTAGAGTCGGGGTGAGTTCATAGGCTAGTTGTCTCGTGGGCATTCACTGCTCCTTGGTTTGATGCAAAATACCTACTTAGCACAATCATCGTGTATTGCAGAAAGGCCCTGTCTTTGAAATGTATCAGATGACGACTGCCATCTCAATTCCAGCCTGAGTGAGTTGTTTTACCTCTCCAAGCCTCAGTTTTTATGCTTAACCACACACACACACACATGTCCATTAATGATACATAGCATTGGTTAGTGTATTTGTTCATATAATGTACTATAACCTTCTGAAAGTATAATGTAGATGTGGAAAAGTGCCCTTTCCAAGTATACACTTGCATGTACCTTCACAAAAGGAGCACACTCATATAGACACTACTAGATCATGAAAATGAACGCTGCCAGCACCTGAAAGCCCTTCTCATGTATTTTTAATTCCATAAATGGTATTCCTGTGTTTGCATCCTTTTACAGCTTGCTTTTTTCTTTTTTTTTTAAGATTATATTTATTTATTTGAAAGAGAGAGAGAGAGAGAGCAGGAGGAAGGGCAAAAGGACAAACAGACTCCCTGCTGAGTGGGGAATGAAACCTGGGGTTTGATCCCAGGATCCTGATCTTGACCTGAGCTGAAGTCAGATGCTTAACTGGCTGAGCCACCCAGGTGCCCCTACAGCTTGCTCGTTTCAATGAGCATCACGTTTTTGAGCTTCAACTGCTTGATCGAATTTAATGTAAAATGAGAACAATGATTTTCTATGGAACATTGTTAGCAATTTGTCATTTGATGAAATAAGCTCATGTCCAGAGGAAAGAAGGAGTGAAAGAGAGAAGAAATGGGGAAGAGGTTGGTGGTGGAGGGCATGGATATCCCAAGGCATTCCACCCCCCCACCCCTGTGCCAGCACAGTGAGTGACTGAACTCAGGGATGACCTGACCTGTAATCATTTCCACATGAATGGTTCTGCATCCTTGTACTTTGTTCATGTGACAGGGAATGTTCTGGGATGTCCATGCATATGGGTGTTCTCCAGCAGGTCATTTCTAGTACCCAAAACCACCAAGAAGGGATATTCATTCCCTGCCTTTTCATTGTAACTCATTTGCAGATTCCAGTGGATCTTCACTAAGCACTTTTATTATATTTATTTTCCTTCTTGGCTAATCTTGTTGCTTTCTCAAAGTGTAATAGGTAAAAATTCTGCCAGTGGTCCCAGCCACCCATGCTGGAGGGCAGTGGGGGTCATTCAACTGCAGCTGAAGTGGAGATTTGACCCCCTGACCAATTTCAAAGCAGATATAAGACCCTCTTAAAAACAAGCTGCCTAGGATAGCCCGGGTGGCTCAGCGGTTTAGCGCTGCCTTCAGGCCAGGGTGCGATCCTGGAGACCCAGGATCCAGTCCCATGTCTGGCTCCCTACATGGAGCTTGCATCTCCCTTTGCCTGTGTCTCTGCCTCTCTCCCTCTCTCTGTGTGTCTCTCATGAATAAATAAATAAAATCTTTAAAAATAAAATAAAACATGCTGCCTAAAACCCCATCTAAAGCAAACATTATTGGATATTTCTGATATCCCTTGAATTTTCTCCTGTCTGAAAGCTCAGCTGTGATGATACCAGTTTCATCCATCCTTCCTTCAGTAGCTCAAGGTCCTCTGTGAGCTGGGGGTGTGGGGACAGCCAGACCCTACAGGATATGTTTGGTCTGTTGTCCCTTCACCAAGAGCACAGACTTCTGTCTACCAGTTCCTGGCTTCCTCTTCTACTTCCTCTTCTTTTTGGAATGAGTGCTAGAAAAACCATGGGCAGCTTGGAGCCAGAACAGGTAGGGATCAAATCAGGGGCATCCTAGTAGCTGGATGACTTTGGGAAACCAAGAAGTAATTTCCTCACCTGCTCCCATCTTGTATGAGAATTCAATGAAGCAGAGAAGAGAAAGCACAGATCCTAGAACCTGACCCACGTTGGTTCCTAAGATATGTTATTTCCTTTTCTATCTTTAAAATTTTCACCTGCCTTCCCCTTCTTCTCTCCCTCTTTTCTTCCTTTTCTTTCCCTAGTCTACAGCAGAGGATTATGTCACTAAATCTAGGTGGTAGGTTGATGCATACATGCTATATATTAACCATGTATCCCTATATGTTTGGAATATTTCTTAATTAAAAGACAAAATATGAAAACAATATCCAATGGGGAAAATGCCTAAAGGCCCATACCCAACAAATTGAGGCAGAATCTTTGGGGCTGGAACCATTTACATTTTTCAGAAGGTTAGAGATAATTCCATTATGTAGACAAAGTTGTGGATCATTGGTCAGTCCCTCTATCACAACTGCTAATTTTTGAGGAGAGTGCTTTTGTTTGGTACAGGTTGGGTTAGAGAATGGGGCCCAGGTCAGCTTGTGTAAGCTGACACAGGCAAGAGCCAGAGGAATAGTTGGAGCAGATCTTTGAAGATCCTCATGGTAGCAAACGTAGAAGATGTCCACCCACTTCTCTGGGCCAGAGAAAAGGGGAGAATTTATCATAATGAACACAAAAACAAATATAAGTCTAGTTATATTATGTCCACCCAACCCCCACGTGCAAGTATGGGGATGAGAAGTATGGGAAACATGTGGGTGAAATTCCATTCTGGGTGTCTTGGGAATGAACAAAGGCTTGAGATCAGTCTCAGAGCCAAAGTCTCCCGTGTTCTGCCCCAGCATGGTCCTAAATTCCCAGGTCAGGCCCACAACTCCCCACATCTCAGCCTGGCCATGTGCCACATGCCAGGGCCCAAGATACACCTTGATATTTTTCTGGACTCCCAGGGTCAGAAGATGTGGGAGACACTAGGAACTGACTCAGAGGTTGAGATGCAAGGCAGCATTTTATTTTTTGTACAACGGGCTTCCAGAGAAAAACAAACAACAGTTCCATGTGTATTCAGGGAAAAATATGTATGCTATAGCAGACTTGATTTGAGCAAAACCGGGTAAGAGTGATCTGTTGCATGCAGCCCCACTAACCATCACCACAGGGGTTGTTATAGAAAAGCCAGGACCAAGTTCAGGAATGACAGGGTACAGGTGATAAGGAATGGGGGACTTCTAAGCAAAATCTTGGAGGTGAAGAATAATGCCTGTAATGAGCTGGTAGTCTCAATTCAAACCAACTAGAACATTGTTAACAAAAATATAAACCTCATTAAAATACGGGTGTTGTTCACAATGGTTTCTGGCTTTTATTCTTGGATCTGGACATTTTGAGAACAAATTTATGTACCTTTGCATGGTATTGGTGAGAGTGGTGATCACATTCAAACATAGCAGATAGAAAAGCTGTGTATGGGGGCACCTGGGTCACTCAATCGGTTAACCATCTGACTCTTGATTTCAGCTCAAGTCTTAATCTCAGGGTTGTGAGATTGAGCACCATGTCAGGTTCCACACTGAGCTTGGATTCTGCTTGAGATTCTCTCTCTCCTTCTCCCTCTGCTGCTTCCACCCCCTCCCCCAAAAAGGCTGCGTACGTCTGTGCATTTTCATATGCATGGTTGTGGGGGCAGGCACCACAGTTTTCCAAGGGCCCTACCCTTCTCTTCAATAGAGAAGTGATAAAACTAAGTCACCATCCTTTGTTTCTGTTATTATCAGTCCTGAGGTGATTGTCCCCTGATACTCTTGGCTGGAAGTGAGCAGGTAACTTCAGGTGTGCTCCCACAGTTGAAGATGTCTGATCCCAGTAGCTGTCAAGTCAAGTTCCTAGAGGTCCTCGCTGTATGTGATATCTTCTCCTCCAGACAAAGCCATACCCTGCAAGTTATCCCTTTCTAAGCCAAACCTGACAATGTGGACAACCTGAGCATTTTAGAACTTCCTTTCTTTTCCACTCCCAGATTGGGAGTGCTCCTATTCTCATAAGATCCTTCTCTATTTTTTTCACCTATTTCAACAACATTTAAATCTGTCAGCATGTGACAATGCCTCCTGCTAGTGTATGATATTTGGATTTTCAAATGTAGAGGGAATGTTTGACTAAAAAGTAAATAAATTCCCTACTGCCTCTCCAACTGGATTTGTGTAATTGTGTCAGACAAAATTGAGTGTGTATTTAAATGTATAGTGTGTATGTGTTGAGAGATTTCCACACACGCTGAACATAAGGGTTGAACTCCTTATGATATGATAAGTGAGAAATTAGCAGAACCAACTGAGGACTCAGAACCTCATACATCACCGCAAGAAACTAAAGTTGAGAAGATTTAAGCGTGTGTGAGGAGATCTTCATTTGAAAGAGCATAGATGTGCCCTATCTCTGTTCACTGGGAAGGCCTTAGAGCAATGGTTTTCCCATAGTATTAGACATACCTAACACCCAGATCTCAGATATAACCATAATTTTCTACTAAAAGGAATCCAGAATCTTCAGAGGAATGATTGGGTGAAGAAAGGTCAAAATGAGCCTGAAATATGAGCTAGAAGGTAAAGAAGTACTCAAAGAATGATGGGGGGCATGCTGTGTTAGTCTGCTCTGGACACCATAAGAAATTACCACAGACTGTGCAGCTAAAAGAATAGGATTTTATTTTCCCATGGTTCTGGACTCTGGAAAGTCCAAGATGAGGGCACCAACAGAGTTGATTTCCAGTAAGGTCTTTTTCCTTGAGTTGCAGATGACCACCTTCTTGGGTACACTCTCACATGGCTTTTTCTCTATGCTTGCATGGAGAGAAAGAGACAGCATGCTGTGGAGTCTCCCCTTCCTCTTATAAGGCCACCAGTCCTTCTAGACTAAGACGCCACTCTCATAAGTTCACTTAACTTTATTCCCTTAAAGGCCTTGTGTCCAAACAGAGTCACAATGGGGCTTAGAGCTTCACTGTATAAGTTTTGAGAGGACACAGTTCAGTCCATAACACATGCCAAAAGCACACAGGAATTTGTATGAGGGGGTTCCCACTGCCCAAATATCATAACACTTGACTATCAAAATTAATACTGGCAGCTACGAAGTGTAACTTCGAATAAAAGAAGAATCTACACTCTTGTGCTGGTATAATTAAATGAATGAATAATCTTTTTAAAAATTGAGGAAGGAGAGAATTCTTCTTTACAATAGAAAAGCAGTTAATAAATGCATTAAGAATGATGGATTTAGACAACCATAACCAGCATTTAGCAACCATCTTAGTAACACCTAATTCAGGCAAAAATTGCCAAAGCTGATAAAAGTAGTGAGTAAAACTTTGAGGAGCAGAATATTCACATGATCTCAAAGTATCTCCCCTAAAATATATATACCTTACAAAGGGAAAAATAGTACTTGGCAGGGGAGACACCATGGTAAGCCAGTGATCAGAGCTAACTGATATTGAAACAAATGGCATCATGCACCTCCTGACATGACACACCGAGAACAAGACGTCATTTCTGGGATACACCTGTTAAAATATGCATAACTAATTTCCTCATGAGGAAATATCAGACAAACCCAAACTGAGCAACATTTTACAAAACAAGTTGCCTGGAATTCAAAAATGACAAGATCATGAAAGACAAAGATAAAACTGAAAAAAACATTCCAGATTTTAAAAGATTCAAGAGACATGACAACTGCATGCAATGTATGATCTTGCATTGGATTCTGGAGCGGCGAATAAATAGACACATATATGTTCATGTACACATGCACACACACAGAGGTCTTAAAGGATATTAGAACAGCTGATGAAATTTGAATGTGGACTGTGGGGTAGATAGCAGTGTTGTATAAATATTTGATACCTTAATTTTAATCATTATATTATGATTATGTAAGAAAATGCCCTTGTTCTTGGAAAATATATCTTCAGTATTTAGAGATAAAAGGAAATGATGTCTGTAACCTACTCTCAAGTGAATTAGAAAAATGTATGCATATTTAAATAGATATATGGGTAGATAGATATATAGATGATGGATGGATGGATGGATAGATTGATAGATAATGTAAATGGAACCAAATATGAACTACTAGTGAACTTGACTAAAGGGTATATGAGAGTTCTTTGCATTATTCTTGAAACATTTGTAAATTTGAAATTACATCAATTTATTTTATAAGAAACTTGAGTCCCAAGAGTGACTTAGAATCACAGAGCTGAAAAGTGGCAAAATGGGGACTGGAACTCAGATGACATGCCTTTGGGTTTCCCAGCTTCATTCCTCACTTGGATGAAACAGGTGTATAGAAGTCTGCTATCTGGTTCCATGTCTACCCCACTTCAACCACCCAGTAACTCCTAGGCCAGTCTGAAATACTCTAACCTTTTCATTTGGGGAATCAAAACACTAAACAAAAGTAAAGTCATTTTACTGCAAACCTACTTGCTTCATGGGAATCACACTGACCTAAGGGCTCCTATGATACAGCCTCAACCACCAATTCTTCCTGAAGTGGATTCCGTGATGGCCTGTCTTCCACCAAAGCCCACTTCATAGCAATTTGTCTATACCATAACTTCATGAATAGCATCACTCTGATCTGATTTCAGATTGAAATAAATTTTCAGAGAAGTAAAATTGTTACGTTCATGTTAATGAAGAATCTCATCAGGAGACTTGGGGGTTTCCTCCAACACAGATGTATAGTTCAACAAACCTTTCCATGCCCAGTGTGTAACAAATATCATCTTCCTAAAGTGAAACAAAGCCAGGAAGTTAAGATAGCCAAACAATAGCGGTTGTTGTCATCATACGTGAGAGGGATTTTGGTAAGGCTTTTGTCAAAAATTTTGGTTATCAACATCAACCATTCCACCATTATTGCTTTATACTTTTAGTTGTGTGGGTCTTAAATATCTCCTTTAAACTAAAATCCCCAGACATTCCCCTTACAAATCTAATTAGGACGTATCTCAGTTAATAACCTCATAATGAGTTAGTATCAAACCAGTAGGGTTGGAGTAACAGCTAGTTGAAAATAAGTATGAAAGGGACGCCTGGGTGGCTCAGCATTTGAGGGTCTGCCTTTGGCTCAGGGTGTGATTCCAGATTCCCGGCTTTGAGTCCCACATTGGGCTTCTTGCATGGAGCCTGCTTCTCCCTCTGCCTGTGTCTCTCTCTCTCTCTCTCTCTCTCTCTCTTTCTCTCTCTCTCTGTGTGTGTCTCTCATGAATAAATAAATAAAATATTTTTTAAAAAGAAAATAAGTATGAAAGATGAAGATATGACAGAGAAACTGGTCTCCAATTGAGGGGGTGGGAAGGCTTGATAAACCAATTCCTTGGATTTTCATGATTTCATTTATGCCAGGTTTGGGACGGGCTGAAACAAATACCTGTGTTTTCAGGTGTACGTATTTGTCAGAATTCAACAAGTGATCCACTTAGGATTTGTTTTTTTTTTTTATTCTATGTAAATTTTACCTCAAAGAAGAAGGAGGAGGAAGAAGAGGAAGAGAAGGGAGAGGAGGAAAAATGTGAGGAAGAGAGGAAAGAGAATTGTGAACAGATAGACTCCATATGCATGACATACATGCTGAAGTGTTTAAGGGTGTTTGCAAATTAGTTTGAATGCACACAAAAAAACATGATGGATTGGTGGAGGAACAGATATGTGATACAGCAAACAAGTCTATCAAAATGTTAATTATAGAATATATGTGGTAGGTAGATCTGTATAATATAACTAATATTTTTATGGCTGAATATTTAATTACTATAATTTTAAATCATCTTTGAAATTTCCATATTGAGGAAAATAGAGGTGTTCTACAAAGGTATAATACCAAAAGTTTATAGTTTGAGAATATTCCAGCCTCAAGCAATATGTATTATTTGTCCAGAAGCAATCCATCCACACAGGTCTCTTTCCCTAATATCAAATCTTTCTTTCTCTGTTTAGATGTATAATGAAATTCTAAAGCCAACCCTATATATTTTATGGTATTTTGACCCTAATTGGAACCAGGTGAAGTCATGTATCTTTATCCAATAAACTTCATTTCTAGTATAAATAACACCCCATTAAAATGTCTGTGCCAATGACAAGATTTCCTGTCTGCTTTGTTCCAGCTGGATCCCTCATGCCTAGAACAAAATCTGGAACCCAATAGATGCTGAGAAATACTTCTTGGGAAGATGAATTGAAACTTAAAAAATAAATTAAAGCATTAATAATGTGATTCTTAATAGAACCCGCATGACATTTGTTAAACCAAAGTAACAATTATAAGTTTGTCTGGTTGAGGCATCAAGACGAATTATGATTTGAACTTAACGCAGAGCCTCTAAAAGTTTCTTATATAATCATGTTAGTAGGTACGCTATTGTGCACAAGGCAACTCCTGTGGTTCACTGTCATGAGACAGGTCTGGACTTAAGCTCTTATCCAGTTACTCGCTGTATGATCTTGGGTGAGCTAATTAACCCCTGTGCAGCGATTTCCTCACCTGCATAATGGAAACAATGAGAACTACCGTAAAGGGCTGCTAAAAGATCCATGAGTTATTTCTGAGAACTTGGAAGAATCAGACAGAAAAGGCGTTCAAAACCAATAGCTCTTCTTATATAATGAACATATATCAGAGTTCAGACTGATGGAGGTGACTACATGGTTCCAAAGATGAGCCTGGGTGAATCATTCAGAAAGACACTTATAATTAGAGGGCTTTAGAAAAGGGCCTGCACTGTGTGTTTAGCCAACCCTGGTAACAGAATTGCGAGAACTCCAGGCAATGGCCATATGCCACAGCCAGTTTGTCATCACATCATCATCATCAGGAGCCTCTGTTATGCAGTGTGGAGATGCTGCTGGTTATCATCACACCTTGGCACAGCTCCACCACATTCTTAGAAATCACTTCTTCAAATATCACATTCACACATGGACAATCATCAGTACGACAGTTTAAATTCATCTGCGGCATTTCTCATCTTCCCATTCATCTCTGCTTTCTTTTTCTTTCCATACTCCTTGCCCTGAGGACCAAACACATCAATGGAAAATATTGGTTTTCTAAAACACAAACCCTGGAACAATGGTGCCATGCACTGTACAGAAGTGACCATCAAACTGGGGTACTCAGACTCCTTGGAGGAATGTGAGTACTCTCCCACAGATAGTCAAGCCAGGGTTGTGTAAGAAAATCTGTTTATGTCTTAATTCCTAGCACAGTATTTCCTAACATTGATCTACATTCTCATTTCAATAGCATGCATATCCCACTCTTCAGAAAGATAGGCCCCTCAAGGATCCTTCATCAATCTGTGCTTCACTTCTCCAGGGCACCCCATGTGAGGGGAGTGCTCCTTAATGATTAACACAGCAGTTGTAAAAGTCAGGGAGGATTCCTGTCTTTGACTAGCTCCTCTTAAGAGCAAACCATGTCATTAAACACACACATTTGGGCACTAGTTGGGATATTCTGAATTACATATGACAGATAAACATAATACCCTGATGGAAGTGACCTGATGGGTACAGATATTTAAACAAGTGGGTCATAATATCATTTGTGTTGCCAAATTTGACAATTCCAAATGAAAAGCCCTTTTCCCATAGAGATTGGTTATATTATCTGCTTAGGTCCTTCCAATTACAGCTTCAAGTGCCATTTTTCTTACAAAGACTGGCAACTCAGGAAAAGTCTACTTCTGCTCTTTACTACTGATGTTACTCAGTGCTTGATGCAGTTATCATAATGCCAAAACCTATTAATTTGCCACTCTAATTTGATTGACAAAAAAGGTAGACCAGTTGTTTGTGTGCACATAAATTTTATGTTTGGTCTGAATGGTTTGTGTTAATTAGATATGGAACAAAACAAACTCCAAGTCCCTTGAAATGATTTGTTTTATTTCACTTGGTTGCTGCCCCCACACTTGGCCCTCAATACACTGTTGTTAACGGAATGAATTAGTGAACGAATATATTACCAAACAGCAGTGTGTCTGAGTCACCATCACGCAACCTGGCTCTGCAGAGGGTAACTGAAAGAGTCTTCCAGGTCAGTCTCATTTGACTTTAACATATGACCCCCCATTTTTACTACCAGTTTAGTGCTCTCTGCTCATTTTTGTTACACATGCTATGTTCTATTTCTGCCAATAAGCATTATTGATCTATTGTCTCATTTCCAATGGCTAGGGTATTGTTGGAAAAAGTACAAGCTCTTCATTACTTGCTGCTATATCATCTCTTAGTTGAAATGTCTTAGAGTCTGGGAGTCACTCTCAGTAGAGAACATTGCAGATATGAGAAACAAACTATGAGGCATAAACCACAGTCCAGACAAGAACCGGGAGGGAATGGTGAAGGATTGGAGGGGGAGGGCAGTAAAAGAACACTTCTCCAAGATCTACTGGGTCATAGCACTCTTCTGGGTTCTTGGGGTTTTTGAAACAACCAGGGCATTTATTTTGTTTCATGCTTTTCTATATGAGCCACCACATAGCCATAGGAAGAGCACGGATTTTGCAACCCTTAAACCTCTAGCTGAAAATCACCCTGGACTTAATAGTGAACTAGCAGAGTGTTTAGAAGAAGGTGACTAGGTATAGAATTCGAGCTCAACCACTTAAATTCCTTTGTGAGCTTGGGTGTGTTTTTAAAGCTTTCCAGTCCCTGGTGTCCTCACCTGTAATGTGGGGGTAAATGGCACAGGTTCCCAAAAGACTTGGTTGTTACTATTAAATTTAATACTAGCACATTTTAATATTATTATTCGTTTTTAATGAATATTAGTTCTAGTTTCATATATACATGAAAAGCATCAGTGCTTGATATGAAGATGCAAGTCAACTCCCTGATCTGGTCAAGTGAATATCAAAAGTGTATTTTATTATTTTGCATTTTTTAAATCAAATGAAAATCTCCCATAACTCTAATCTCTTCTGTTCTCTTTTCTGCCCTTTGGAGGCCATTAATCTCCTATTTTCAGATTGATTTAAAAAAAGCAAGCCACAGCACCAGTGCCTGCCCTCATTTCTCAGCTGAAGTGATTTCAGTTTCCTCTAAAATATTAAATTTTTCCCTTGCTCGTATTTACTATGCACAGATGCAGAAGGAGAATTACTCAAGTTTTGCAATAAAAATAAGTTTGGCTTTGCGAGCACCTGCTTTCTGCCGTTTAATAATGCCGAGCTCCCTTCTTCTGTGTGCTTCTGTTTACTCTTCTGCAAATTATTTTTGTTCTCAGTTGACAAAGATAAATGATGGGATTAATATATATTGAAGAAGTCTCTGTGAACAGTATGCCGGCCCAGAGGAAGGGTGGGTATTATTTCCCTCAGGTAAGGCAACACAGCAAACTGGATTAAGAGTAATTTGCTATGGGGTTTATAGATGATCACGATCTATTAGTGGTACACCATTTATGAAAATTGCTTTTTCTTAAATAAAAATTAGAATGACTTTCATTACCCTGTCAGGACTGAGTCATGCCAACGGCGTTTCCCCCAAGGAAAAACAAAACACCAATGACAAGGTTTAGATTTTTTATTTTACCTCAAAGCAATCTCCAAACTGTTGAAAGTAACAGCAGGGGAAAAAAATATGTGGCAAGGAACTTTGGTTTGTAAGGTTCAGGGATACTGTTGTATAATTAGAGTTGAAAACTGTAGAAGAAATTACTTGTAAGGAAAATGAGTGAAGTGAATCCAATGCCGTATGTTTTGATGGTTGTTTTAAAATCATACAAACTTATGTGATTTAAGCAGAGACTTTGCAAAATGATAACAAGACTTTCAGTGTCATGGTGTTTTTATTCAACATTACAGAATCTTTTTGAGTAAGAAAAGCAATTTTCAACCAATTGATTCAAATTTTATCTCAACATCCCCCTTATTTGGGCACCCACCAGAATCTAGCCCAATAACTCACACAATTGCCATAATGTGTAATAAACCCTTATTTACATTCTTGGCTGTTCTATGACAGAACATTTTCCCCTTGTTAGGAAGGTACTCCTTTATTGTTGTTTCTAAAATAATTGTTAAGACGTTTTGACATTTGAGCAGTTTTTTTTAAATGCACTAATAATGATAACAAAAGTATGAAAAGTGCTCATTATTTATGACTAAGTTTGGAAAATTTTTTTACCTTTTTGATGTGTGAGTGAAATAATTGTACTCTTTGTTTTATATTTCCAATTTGCATCTTAGAGTGGGAGTTGCTATCAGGCCAACATATTCAAAGAGAAACAAAAGGAATATAGGGACCAGCCATGCCCCCAACATTTTGCTCACACCAACCCTCAGTCATGCCAAGATCAAAGGCAGCTGTGGATTTGGTACAAGATTATGTCATGGGTGGTTGCAAAGTCATGGATTCCCTACAAGAGAATTGGGGTGTGGATCACATGCATGATTCAGGAATGAAAAAGGAAGACTTATGTGTTCAAGGCATTTGGGTGAGGTTAGAATAACACACCTTTCTGCATCAAGTTAACCAACTTGAACCAGCTTCTCTTGAAGCTAGAGAAGTTACCAAAAAAAATGCATTTTAAAAATAGAGACTCTAAAGCTTTCACTGAATCTGACACCTTGGGCCAGGATTGATCTAGTATGACCTCCATAGTTCTACTAAATGGATTGTACTGGTTTGCAAGAGTGGCCTTAGGAATGGTGATGAGGCCTCCTTGTGCAGTGCCTTCTTCCCACCTCCCTCCATTTATGCAGATCATAGACACACCAGTGAACCCTGAGATCACCAACATCTGCTTTGTTTCTTGGGCCTGAGTGAGCACAGATCATATAAACACTGGGTAAGAGACTCAATCAACAAGGAGAACTGGGTGAAATGATCAATCAAATTATAAACTCCACACAAAATAGCTTTATTGATTCAGTAATTTTTACTGCATCCAAGTGAACAAAGTTTTGGCCGGAGCCTTAAGAATATCACACCAAAGCAAATTCCACATGGGCCTACACATAATCAGTCTTCTCAATCCCAAATGTCCACAGCTGAGATTTCCAAGGCTGTGCTAGATGTGGTCAAAGCCCAAGTGAATCAGATTCCTTCCTGCTCACTGGAGGCCAACTGCTGACCAATAAAGAACTCATAAACAATCAGGTGGTATTAAGCTCATACTCACCTTGTCCCCTCCTCCATACAGTCACAAAAGGCAGGTTGCTTAGTGCTGCATGTAAACAACATCTAAGGAAAGACTGGTGTGAAAGAACAGAGCCTTGCTCAGGGAAACTAGATGGGAACTATAGCCTTAAACCAATTCAGGGTGTTCCACCCAGGAAGCTAGGAGTCCATTGGTGTGCTTCCCCAGAGAAACAACATTCTGAACGGGGATCATGAGACTCAGTAGATGACATGAGTTCCCCTGAAGCCCTAGAATTCCGAAGGTTGTCACTCAGTGGCTGAATGGTGGTAGAACCGTGGGTTTCCTGGGAGTGTCTTTATTGTCATTACTCCTTTCAATACTGAGGTTAAATTTCATGGTGAAACTTGCCTCCAAGAATCCTATAAATGTTGGTTGAGGGAATGAGGGATTAATCATGCCATCTTGAGTAGTTGGGATTCAGATTAATGGAGGGACAAGATCTGGGAGACATGCATCAAAAGGGGCCCTGTCAAAAACAACAACAGAAAAAAAAAACACACACACACTTCTGAAAGGGTGGGAGAATGATGTGATTGATGTCAATTGTGGGAGGCTATGGTCTTAAGCACAGGGGGAGGAACTAGTTTTAAAAATTCCTTTGCCAGGACACCTCAGGAAGTAGTTTGAACATTATATAGAGCAAATCATCTTCAATACTGTCTTCTATATATCTTGTATAAAATAAAAATGCATACCAATGGGTGTTCTGAGCCAAACTACATGCACAAAACTAATTTTGCTCAGGACAGAGAAATCCAGTTGCCACTATGTTGTCATTTTTTGTCTATTTTAATTTCTTTACCCATCAACTACTTCTCTTACTCAAAAAGGTACATCATTAAAAAGTAAAATATGTTAATTTTGCCTTTTTGCCCTTTCTTTTGGTCTTTGTCTTCCTTTTCAAGGTTAGCCCCTTGTTCACTCCCTTTTTCCCAAAGCTAACTCCTGGCTGTGCTCATCTTGATTTTTGGTGACACAGAGCTGAGTTGTATTCTCCAACAGACAGCCACAGTCCTCTGTCTTATCTGGGTTATCCTCTCTATATAGCCAAGCAGAGGTCCTGCTCCCACAGCCATTTCCTAGCAGATCTGCTGAGCAGATAAGGGAATACTTTTGCTAAATGCAAAAATGTATTGAGCTTGTATTATGATAATTAATGTACTTTAATTTTAGTACTTAATTTTTAAAAGTGCTTTCATATGTTAAAATCCATGGTTATTGTCTTACATATCCTAGGTATCCCCTTCTGGTAACCTAAGTCCCTTTGTCCTTTAGGAGGGCTTGTGTTTTGACTGGGTCTGGCTCACCTACCAGGACTTAGCTGCCTATTCGGGCCTGGCCACCTTCAGCCCACAGTCAGGAGTCTTTTGCTGGAAAGAAATGTGTTCTCTTGGCTAACTGAGCAGGCAAATCAAGCCTCAGGCTATTGGTAGTCATCCTTCCTATACGTGGAAGAACCTGTCTAATGAATCCAATAGGGTAAAAGTAGAGGTGAATGATGGGGAAAGAGAGTAGCATCCTTGAGCTACTGTATCTTTCTATGCCTGAGTTCCCCATTTATGTGAGCCAAAAAATTCTTTCTGCATCAGCAAATTGTTTTTAATATTTTCTTTATTTGAGAGAGAGACAGACAGACAGAAAGAGAGAAAAAGAGCACAAGCAGGAGGGAGAAGCAGAGGGAGAGGGAGAACCAGAACCCCCACTGAACAGGGAGCTTGATGTGGGGCTCAATCCTCATGTTCATGACCTGAGCCAAAGGCAGATGCTTAACTGACTGAGTCACCCAGGTGCTCTGCTTCAGAAAATTTAAATTGAGTTTCTTTTTCAACTGAAAGAGGTCTAATTAAAGCATAATTTGACAGCCATTTATTAAGTCTACTGTGCATCACACACATTTGCCTCAAGAATCACTTTGTTCACATTATCTTAAAGTGGGTGCTTTTTAGATTATTATTTTTATTAACAACCCTTTGAAGAATAGTCTCCTGAGACTCCAGGGAGTAATTCTCTCCACTTTACAGAGGAGGAAACTGAGGCACAGGGTGATTTAGTAAGTTGCCCAGCTTCACACAGCTCAGACTCCTAGTCCAATGCCCCGTAGAGATAAAAGACACACCAGGGCTGTGAAGGAGCTCTCAACCTCTTTCTATACCAATAGCTTTGGGTATAGTATAGACCTTATCACCATTTGCAGTTAAGTATGTGGCTAGATAACAGAGAATATGCAGGGAAGGGATTGCCCAGCCTGTGACAGCCAAGAAGGTTGGACGAGGCTTGGCTTTTCATCAGGCCTGGAGGAGTGGCCAGGTCCAGAAAGGCAATGCCCAGAGGAGGTGCTCTCAGAAAGGGAAAGACAAAAGTGAAGGCTAGAATTGGGCATACGAGGTCCCTCACACCACTAGGGGTGTGACTCTTTCAAGGCCATCCATGTCATCTGAGCCTCAACTTTCTTACTGATACTACTGGAAAGAAATGCTCTCCCTGGAAAGAAGTGACTCCCCTCCTTCCCCCTCTTCTGCCCTTTCTCTTCTTTCTCTCTCTTTTCTCTCCTCTCTCCCTTCTGTGTTCTTCCCTCCTCCTCTCTGTCCTCCCATGCCCTAATGCCTCTGGACACTTAGGATTGGCAGTTCCAACAGAGGACACTGGATTTATAATCCATACACTTGATTCCCAATCCTGTCTCCACTTACAAATGTATGTCACTTGCATCAAGCTGCTTAGCCTCTTTTAACTCAGTTTCCCTATTTGTAAAATGGACAGAATTCCTTCCTCAAAGACTTTTCAAATGATAAATCTTTTGGCCCTTCCAGATCAAGATTTTTTTGCTTTAAATGAGGTTTCTAGCACAGTCTAATTCTCTAGTCCCAACCTGGAACCTTTCATTCCTTCCACTGATGACATTCACCTCTGTGGCCTGAGTTCTTATCTTCTGCTCGGTTCCCAAACTATGCACACCGTGTGGATTCCTCACTGCTCAGGGTCATCTTCACATTACCCTGGGGCTTGTTAGAAATGCATAATCTCAGGTCCTACTCTGGACCTTCTGAACCAGAGCTTGTATTTTTTTTAATTTATTCATTTTCAAGAAAGAGACAGAGAGAGACAGAGAGAGCAAGCACAGCAGAAGGAGAAAAAGAGGGAAAGGAGAGGGAGAAGCAGACTGCCCTGAGCAGAGAGCCTGACCCAGGGCTGGTTCAGGACTTGAGCAGAAAGTAGACGCTTAACTGACTAAGCCACTCAGGTGCCCCCTGAGCTTACATTTTAACTGGTCCCAGGGAGACAGATCTGTGCATAAAATTTGAGAACTGCAGCTTTCTCCCCACATCGGACCCCACAAACCCACTGCCTACTCATGGTTGTACTTAGCTAGCTGACCCTCCCCCTGGTCACTCTTCCATTTTCTGCAAAATCCTTCCTCCAGGGAGCCTCCCTTGGTTCATGCCCCCATGGCACCTTGCACTTGTCCTGGTGACATTTAGCAGAGTTGCAATAAATAATTATTCGAGTAACCTCTGTGGTAACAAAATTCTCGCCTATATTATTCATCACATAACCTCTACATCTTAAGTTCCCAATAAATATTTCTTTAATAAACTAATGGTAAATGAAGGAGTATTGGAATAAAGGTTACTGTACATGTAAATAGCTGATATACAAGAGCTGAGTAAATGTATGTTTTCACTTTTCCATATGTCCCACAGCATAGGAGGCATATATACTCTGTGTATACGTCAGAGTCAGGATTGGTTGGGTGCTGGTAACACCAAAGCCACGTGGTCCAGATGCTGCCCTCTGGAGCTCACAGAAGTGCTTCTCAACATCAGTGTGCCGTTCCATCACCCCCATGATGAACCACAGCCTTACCCACCTATGCTCAAGGGCACGTTTGTGTGGCATGCCTTCCAGCTAGGGTTCCTCCCACAGAGGGCAATAAAGAAAGTGCATACATTTGACCTGACCGCATGTGTGGTGTGTACTGCATGTCACTAGGTACAGCACAGAGATACAAAACATGAGACCACTAGGTTGTTGCTGGAAATTCTACTCTGGGTTGAAACCAGGTATAATGACTCCAGAGGATGATTTGTAAGTTTCCTTTTAGAGAAAGATCCACATAGGCCAGAACAGTTTGGAAAGCTGCAATTGCTATTTATCAGCAGGGCAAAATGTTCTGTATTTTCTATGAGAAGCCCTCAGCTTAAGTCAAATAGATCTTTAAAAAAATCTTAATACATTCTTTTTGGCAGCAGAAGTACATTTAAATCATGATAGATAATCTAAAGTCTTGAAGGGTTTCCAGGGAGTGAGAGACACAGTAGGAAGGATTAATTGATTGAGCAGCTTAATGTAATGAATGTTCTAATTCTTCAGTAAAGTGGAGGGTCTCACTTAGCCATTTCAGTGTCTTTGTATGTAGTCTCTCTCATTTAATCTCCATGCTCTCCTTGCCTATATTTTTTCTTTCTTTTTATCTTATTATCCTGGGGATATTTTATAAGCCACCTGGGGAAGAACTTCAAGGACCAGATATAACTTAAATATATGTGTACAGCTTCGGGCTTGGGAAATTTAGGGAAAGGTTGAAAATTAGAGTCAACTTTGTGGACAAGGGATGAGTGACTTAAACACACCCTTGAAAAATCAGCAAGATTTCAATAGGTAGAAACCCATTTTAACTTGCTGGTCCTACCTTTGCACTTGCCCTGAGCCCCTTGGATCATGGAGAATTATATTAGCCTCTGAGTTGATCAGCGCTGAGCACCTAGCTACATGCCACAAGGGCTGGCCGTTATGTGGGTTCATGTGCAGGAAATCAACCCAAGGCAAATACATTCTCCATTTGGGGTGATGGAAATGGTCTATATTTCCATCAGGGGAGTGGTTCCAGGGTGGATTCATTTGTCAAAACTCATCAAACTATTCCTTTAGGGACACCTGTATGGCTCAAGTATCTGGCTCTTGATTTCAGCTCAGGTCATGATTTCAGGGTCCTGGGACTGAGCCTCACTTGGAACTCCACATTCAGTACAGTGTCTGCTTGGCCCTCTCGCTCTGCTCCTGCCCCTGCTCTCTCTTTCTCTGTCTAAAATAAATAATAAAATCTTTTTAAAAAATCTATTCTTTTAGATTGAGGATAACTTGTTGCAAATGAATTATGCCTTAGTGTAGTTGGTCTTAAAAATGAGCATATGCTTTTGGTCCATTAAGGGTCTGTCCTCACTCAAGTTTGAGGTAACGCATTGGCAACTCTGAGAAGTTGGGGAAGGTGGTAGAAGAGGAGGGTCTCTCTGTATGACTGAGCTTTGGAAGCTAAGAAGCATCAATAAGATACAAATCAAAATATGTTAGGGATCTGAATCTGAGGAAGGGCTATTGAAAGATGCTGCTCTGATTTCAGTGGTAGCTGCTCTGATTTAAGTGGCAGGGTACCTGGTCAGGAAGGTGGGTGCTGCTGCCTCGCCAGTCCAGGGTGAGGCGAAGGATCCATGGTGTGGAAAGTAGGAGAAGGGTGCATAAAGCTGAGGGGAGAAAAGAAGATGGAGAGCTGACAAGAGGTCACCATCACGGCTGGCAGAGGGAACAGAGGTCCATGCTGATGGTACATTTTGGGAAACTGTCTAGAAGTCAGTGCCTCCTTAGGCACCCAGGGTAGGGCTACCCCTTGGTACTGATGCTTTCTGCTGGTGCTTCTTAACCATTCCTGAGCATGAGCATTGCCTGAAGAGCTTTCACCAAATGCAAATGCTGAGGACCCTTCCTATCCAGCTGGCCTGGAGTGGGGCCAGCAGTTGTTGTTGTTGTTGTTTTTGAAGCTTCTCAGATGATTTTAGTGGGCAGACACCAACACCAACCCTCACTCTGTGTTCCTGGAATCAGGGTGGGGAGAAGCTAAGTGAAGAGGGGACTGAGGCCCAAAGAGGTTAAGTCACTTACCCAGAAGTTATACAGTTTGACTAGCCCCTGAGCCAGACTGGCCCCCATGACGTTGGTTCCTCACCCAGCTGCTGCATGGTGGACTTCTCTGCTCCCTTGTCCCTTTTCCTGCTGTTGACAATTGTGGACACATATGGGATCAGTGTCAACCCTCTATTCTTGGGGCTTCCTCAGACACATGCTCGAATTTCAGCACTACACAGTCAAGACCAAGGTTCTAGGCCTGGGTTGTCACATGGGCTGTGGGGAGTTGCCTTTCCCAGGACAGTGCGGTGGGGTCTCCCTCAGTCCTGCTGAGACCCTTGAGATGCCACAGGGAACCGTATATGCTTCATTTTCCCAGGCACAGACTGTCTGTTAAACTTTGAGACTGCAAAATTAAAAGAAAAACAAGCTTCCATTTCCTGTCCCTCCCAACCCATCCTAAACAGTGTTCCACCCAACCCATTCCCAAACTCACTGTTAACCACCTATTTTCTGGCCCTCCATTCCTCCAGGACAAAATCCAAAGTCTTGACCAAATGTCAGCAGTTCCTCTGAGCCATGATGCTGGGTTGTCACTGCACGAGGATACATTTCACAAACCTTTGGCACCTCCCAAACTGATCTGTTAGTTCCCCGGGGATCCCCTGCCTGTTCTCACAGATTTCTCAGGATTTAGAAAACTTAACTCTCTAGCCAGTGATTCTCAATCCTCCTTCATTTCATGGCCCCTAGGAAAGACTACTATCTCTTCACCAAACACAATGCTCTTGATCCAAATTGCTATAACTATTTGTTGGCTTCTGCCTCAGGTCTTCTGCATTTGCTTTTCTGTTCAATCTTCCTAGCTTTTTCTCCTAAACAGTTCCTTCTAAATCCTCACCCCCCAACCCAGCCAGTGACACTGTTCACTCCAGCCTATTACCTTCTTCCAGTGCACAGAACCATTTGAAATCATCTTGACTTTTTGTCTACTTTGTGTGTTATCTGCCTTGCCCTACTTAAATGTAGCCTCCATGAAATGCAAACTTCTTCTGTATTGCTCACAGCTGTACCTCTAGTGCCAGTACAAGCACATAGTAGAATCTTATTCAATGTTAGCGCAATGAATGAATGCAGGAATGCAGTTATTCTGGGCCACAGTATGCCAGATACACTTCCTGTCCTAGGCACGGCTTCTTTTTTCTTTTTTTAAGATTTTATTTATTTATCCATGAGAGACACACAGAGAGAGGCAGACACACAGGCAGAGGGAGAAGCAGGCTCTCTGTGGGGAGCCTGATGCAGGATGCGATCCCAAGACTTCAGGATCACACCCTGAGCCAAAGGCAGATGCTCAACCACTGAGCCACCCAGGTATGCTTAGGCATGGCTTCTTGAGCCACCTTCTACCTCTGCTCACCATCTGGGCTAAAGTGTGTCTGTCATCTCAGGCAAGCCCTTCTTTTCACCAGTTGGACGGCAGGTATTTTCAGAGATAGATAGATATCTGACTTCACAGGTGAACAGCAAGCACTCAGGAGATAAGGCAGGTGGATATGGGCCCCCTTTCCCGTGGCCCAAAAGGCCAAACCATGGTCTAGGAGGTAAAAGACAACCCCGACCATTCCCCAGTGTGAGGATAGACTATTTTGAAAACAAAATAAAACAAAAAAAAACTGCCATATTTGTAATAACACTGAGTCACAAAACTTCATACATTCATCTGTAAAATAAATTGTAACCGCTGGCATGGATCAGAAAACTATTAACAAATTGAATACCAATAAAAAATAAATTTTTATTAGAAAAGAAAAGAAAACTATTAACAAAAAAAGAAGAAAGAAAGAAAGAGAAAGAAAGAAAGAAAGAAAGAAAGAAAGAAAGAAAGAAAGAAAGAAAGAAAGAAAGAAAGAAAACTATTACCCATGAGCCAAATCCAGCTAGCCACTGTTTTCTTATGGCTCAAGAACTAGGAGTGGTTTTTATTATGTCTTACTGGCAATGTTTTAAAGGGCTATATAAGCACTGAGATACTATGATGGAGAGGAAATTTTAATTATCTTCTGAAAATCTCGCAAAGCAACAAATGGATGGTAATGCTGTTGTTCAGAAGATCAAAAGTGCACAGGATGAAATGAGCGTGCATATAACTTACTTTTGCCACTACAGAGAGTGTTAATATCATAGAAGAATCTGGTTGAGAAATAGACTGTCTACTCCATGAGGTGGACAAGCAGGTCATGGTTCACCAGAAGAACATGACCAGTGAGGAGTGTAAAACTGTGTAAGGAATCTGCTGCAGAAAAATATATATTCGGTCCTATGGATTCATGGGTGAAAATGCCAACTTGACCTGTTTCAACCCATTTTTATCCATCAGCGTTAACACTGACCCCTTGTAGTTCAGCTTCTAATTGTGGTATCAACATTAAGTCTTTTCCGTTAGTGCATGATATATGCTTGTCCTTAAGGGTTACATAGAGTGTCATCAAAGAGACTGGAAACCCAGCGTTTCCTTCCTAGCCTGCCCAATGTGGTTCTGCAGAGCAGACATTCGTACATGTGTCCACTTGGGGGCTCCATAGAACAATGTTCTAGAGCAGTTTTTTAAAAAACCAGATCAATAGCATCTCAACTGCCACTTCAGGGCCAACGTAACACGTCTGCATCACCTGCTCAAATTTGTAATTTTGCAAACATTATAAAAAATTTTCATTACTGAGAGAAAAAAATATTTGAGGTGAGATTTTCCCAGCCAGAGAAGCTAATCCAGGAGTAAGACTTAATTAAATGTGGTCCCCATTCAGGTAAGGAGACTGCACCAGCGGGCCACCTGACTTGAAGAATCAGCAGGGTGTGCAGGGGTCACCCCACCACCTTCCTATCTCCAGAGGGATCCCCTCCTGAACACGAGGCACTAGGAATCAGGCATTCTGTCCTACACTCTCGTTATCAAAAATCCAATGTCTAAGCCAAATTGATGCCAGGTCTGAAGAAAGAAAACATTCTGAGTGGCCCTAATTTCACAGGAAGTATACGCAAATGGTATCCTATTGATAAAAGAACTATTCATAGCACTGGGACCTCTTTATGGTCTGGAAAACATTTAGTAATGATTATGACCCTAATTTTTTACAGCTCTTTATCACATTTATGGACTTTTCCCTTTATATATCACATTTTATCTCCTAAAATACACATGGATTTGTATTGGGTTGAAATGAATATCCCAGAATTAAATGACTAACTTTCATAATATCTGGTCCAATACTTACTGTTCCTTGACTATTTTTCAGAAGGTTGAGTTAATTTACTTTAAACATCTGTATGCCCTCCTTCAATGACATGGTCTTTCTGAAATACACAAAGCATAAGCATGTGATGCAAACAGATACACCCGAGCTGCTTTGAGACATCAATCATTCAGTACCTAAGTTTGTAAAAACCTTTCCCTGATGCACCTGGTTCTGAGAAGTTACCCAAGAGCTAAGGTGGAGCCCTTTCATTGGGGTCCTGGTGCATTTTTCTGAAATAAAAACAAATATCCCCAACTCCATTTAAACTGTATCCTGCTATTAAAGGTACATATACTCTGTCATGGTCTTATATTTCTCCTCCCCAGTTTGAACAAATGTTACCAGTTTCAGGGCTTCTGGAATTATTACCAACTAATAATTTCACCAGCCCTCTGGGTTTAGAAAACAATACTTGATGTAAGCCGTTTCTGATCTCCTGCTAATCCGAGATAATTGCTTTCGGGTTTCATGGGGAATCTGAAATTCTCAATGCTGGATTCACTGAATGGGTCTACTGGAAAGGGGCTTTAGGGGAGACTTTCTACCTCTCTTAGCAACCCAGGTTTTAGCAGCGGTTCTTGCACAAAAGAAGCCTTTACATTGGTGGCTGCCAACTGCCAACTCCCTGTAAAAATCAGATACACCTATTGATGGACTTGATGATATTCTTTCATAAATTCCCAGCTTCCAGCTTCCTTCCTTCCCTCCCTCTCTTTGTCTCCATACTTTCTTCCTCTCTTCCTGTTTGTTTTTTTTTTTCAAATGTTTGATAGACTTCTGGTAAACCCCTAGAAAGTGGCCACCAAGGAAGGCTTTCTGCTGTTTGGAGGATTCAAAGTAGGTTTCAGTGGTGGAAGGTTCCACAGAGTTGGCTCCTCCATTCCTAGGAGAGAACATCAAAATTATGTTGGTCCCACTGAGACTGCTAGACCTCGGGTAAATCCTTAGACACCCCGACAGTTTGGCTTGAATTCTCTAACTTGTCACATGGCAGTTGGTTCTGAAAATTTAAACCTGGACTTCATAACATTGAAACAGAAGTTCTGGGGGCCAGGACTCGCTGACCAGTCGCCCATAAACTGTGCTTCCAGGAATAAGGGAAGAGTGGCCAGAATTCTAAAGTACAAGGCTCACTGTGGAAAGTGTAGCATCACCCAGGACCATGTGTTCTTTTGAAAAGACACACCCATGGGGCCGCCTGGGTGACTCAGTCCATTAAGCCACTGGCTGTTGATTTTGGCTAAGGTGGTGATTTCGGGGTCGTGAGATCAGGCTCCATGCTCATCATGGAGTCTGCTTGGGATTCCCCTCCCGCCCCCTGCAACAAACAAACAAATAAATAAAAATCTTTAATTCTCCTGGACACAGAAGGCTTCACACTCAGGAACAGTTTCTCACAACTTCATGTATAGAATTAAATGTCATTGCCAAGGGCTCTGTTGGCCAAGTGGTAAATTAATCCTGTATGTTTCTTTTTCCTGGGGACACTCAGATCCATAACTAGTCTCCAATCTTTTTTAGGTTTCAGTATGTTTCCACCTCCTTGAATGTATTCACATTTGCCTGCTCACTCCCTGAGCTCTATATAGGCTCATGTGTCTGCTTGTCTCCAGGTTAGCTATAAATTAGCCTGGAATTAGCTTTGGGTCTTTGGAGGTCACTTCATAATAAAACTTCAGAGACAACTAAGAAAGCCAAAGGTCACCAAAATGGCAGGACTTCCTTTGCAGCCCATTGGGTTAGATATACCCCAAAGCAGAAAATTCATTTTAAGGAATAGACACCATAACTGAGAATATATTATGTGATTTTGCTCCTTCAGTCCTCATAAGAAATATTTACGGAGGGAACAACCATTGATCCCCATTTTGCAGAGGAGCTGAACATTGGAGAATATGGGTCAATTTCCCAAGGTCACAGAGCTAGCAAGTCATTGAAGTTGAGTCCACGTAAGGCCCCTCTTCTGATCTGAAATGTCTAAGAAGTCAGGGACACTGATGCTCACCAGGACTTACTGGGAGTCATGTATGTTCAATGTTGAATACCCAGAAATACTATCAGGAAAATCCTGTTGACCCAGTAAAGCCAAGTTCATTATGGGTATTGCCATAGAGGAAGACAGGCCTGACAGCAGGGTCTTGAAAGAGGACACCAAGAAATGGTATTTATTAGGTTTGGGACTGGACTGATTCGGGGTCTTGCAAGGTGAGGAGCGATGGGGATTGGGTCATTTTTTACCTTCTGCAAGAGTACATTGGTGGACACAGGAAGGTGAGGGGCATGAAACGGGACCTGAAAAGCAAGAGTCAGTCATGAGAAGTAAGCTGTGTGGTTGGTTCAGATATTGATTTTCTAGGAGCCAAAATTTCCTGAAGCACACAGGTGAGTTACTTTCGCTTCTTCTCTGGATTAAGGGAGCAAGTTGGTTCCAGTTCTCATGCAGAAAGGACAGGATACAAACAGGTAAAATTCCGGCACTCAAGCGTTGGTGTCCCCTCGGAAGTAGCCACTATCCTTATCAGATAGCTGAGAAAAGAAAGCCTCAGGAAGGTGAATAATAATATTACAGTCCACAGGTGGGTGTGGACAAGGCCTGTTTGAATCAGGGCTTGCATTTTCACCGAGCTTCCAACCTCTGGAACATTCACGTTCAGGGGCATTCCTGCACCTCAGTTTCCTGATATATGCAGGGTCAGTAGGGGTCAGCAGGGGGAGAAGAAAATGCTTTGGGGAGAATTTATTCCAAGATCATTCTAGAGAAGTCCTTGACCTTAGAATAATCTGAGGCTACCACTCACCTGGCTTATCTCTCAAGTTCTTTAAACCTGTAAGAATGTTGATGAACTGTATTCATTTATAGATCACTGAAATTTAGTCTTCTGAATTACAAAATATCTAGGTGCCTGGGTCAGTCAGTTAAGCATCTACATTTGGCTCAGGTCATGATCCTGGGGTCCTGGGATCGAATCCCACATCAGGCTCCTGCTCATCCAGAGCCTGATTCTCCTTCTCCCTCTGCCCCTCCCTCTGCTGATGTGCACAAGCTCTCTCTCTCTCAAATAAATAAAATATATTTTTTAATATTATTAAAAATAAATAAATCATAAAATATGTGGAGTTAGGGTGTAAGTAGGGCTCTTTGAACAATGAAGAATGTTTGTTTTATATCAAACTATAGGTCACTCAGGACCCATTGCTTTATCTTTCCTATTCAGAAGTGAACCCTTAGTACCTTCCCTTCTGATTTGTCTCAGCAACTCAAGTGTAGGGTAGCAGTGGAATATCACAGACTTGAGGCTGAAAGTGGAAGTGTCAATAAAAAAACAGAAATAGGTGAAAAATCTAATTTAAAAAATGGAGGGTCAGAATTTGGTGATTTTTTTTTTAAACAGAGACATATTTTTGTCCCTGGACATGGTGTCGTTTCTATTTTTGAGCCTTTTTTTTTTTTTCTTCACATTTAGGGCTTATATTCTTTTTCTTTTTGAAGTCTGGAAGGCAGCGTGGAGACCGCGGACGGCTCCGGCCACCAGGGCGCGTGTTAGACCAGCAAAGTGACTCCACGTGGGCGGCCTTAGGCCGCGCCCCCCGCGGGGATGGACCGGAGCCTCGGAGGCGGCCCGGAGGGCGGGACCCCCCCCCCCGCGGGACCCCCCCCACCCCCAGGAGGCCGGGTTGGCGCGGGCGGGGGCGGCTTCCCTCCTTCCTCCCTCCCTCCCTCCCTTCCTCCCTCCCTCCCTGCCTCCCTCCCTCTCTTCCTCCCTCCCTTCCTCCCTCACTCCCTTCCTCCCTTCCTCCTCCCTTCCTCTTTCCCTTCCTCCCCTCCTCCTCCCTTCCTCCTCCCTCCATCCCTCCCTCCCTCCCTCCCTCCCTGCCTCCCTCCCTCTCTTCCTCCCTCCCTTCCTTCCTCCTTCCCTTCCTCCTGCCTTCATCCCTCCCTCCCTCCTTCCCTTCATCCCTCCCTCCCTCCTTCCCTTCCTCCCTCCCTCCCTCCTTCCCTTCCTCCCTCCCTCTCTCCCTCCCCTCCTCCCTCCCTCCCTCCCCTCCTCCCTTCCCCTTCCCCTTCCCCTTCCCCGCCGCCGGCGCCGCCGGGTCGGGCACACACAGGAGCGGGCGCCCCCCAGGCTTCGGAGCCGCCTCGGACTGAAGGGGACGACAACCATTTAAAAGCAAAGCGACCCCGGGCTGTGACGGGAGCCGAACTGCTCCAGGCTTTGGGGAATCCAGCTCGGTCAAGGCTCCGCCTCCCCGGGGAATCCGGCCCGTCGGGGCTGCTGCCCGCGTCCCGCGTCCGTCCCGGCCCCGCAGGGCGGCGGCCCGAGGTTCCAGACCTGCCTGTGTCGGGGCGGCAGGGGCCGGCCCAGTCCCACTGACTGCCAGGCCACTGCTAGAACACGGCTGGGACTTGTCAGAGCCGAGGGGCAGAGGGCCCCCAGGACCAACTCCTCTCCTGCGACAAGAGGCTAGGGCTCTGCAAAGCCCAACCTGGCTTGGCCAACTGCTCCCTGGGGGCCTGCCTGGAGGGGGCTCCCGGGAAGGGCGGCAGAGCTTCCTCACCCCCACCCCGGAGCAGCAGCTGCGCCCCCCCCGCCCCCCCCCCCCCCCGGCCTTCCAGCACCCAAGAGCAGCCCCCGCTGTACCCGAGGAGCCTGCAGCACTGAGCCCAGGCCTGAGGCGTGCAGCCACCGAACACCCTGGGGTTGACCACTGTGACCTCTTGCTGTTGAACCCCACACTCAAGGGGCCCCGCTGCTTCTGCTGTCACTGCCTCTGTGATACCTTAGGGTCGCCTTTGCCCCTTCAGTTATGTGACATTGGTTAAAACTGTTTGTTTGTTTTTGTTTTAGGGAGAGCAGGGGGGAGATTCAGTCGGACTGCAGAGCTGGACAGGGGGCTCCATCTTACAGCCCAAGATCATGACCTGCACCGAAATCAAGAGTCAGACGCTCGGCTAACTGAGCCACCCAGGCTCCCTGTGGTAACATGGTAAAATTCTTTATATGAAATTCTCTGCGGTTTCTTCCTCGGACTGATGGATATTCCAGCCATAACCCAACAGATCATCAGTATTGCAGATTATTTGGGCTTCGGGTATGAATTGAAAGAAATGTAAAAAAAGGCAAGGGTGAGAGAGTTTTGTTGCAGTTAGCAAGGCCAGAAACCTTCAGGACCAGAGGCAACTTTGGGGAGATTGGGCTCAGCCCGCCAGGTGTAACCATGCCTCCTTGAGCAGGTCCTTAGGGCCACAGCCTTCCTTTCTGGGCCTTTTCTTCCTCAGTGTTAATCTGCTCTCTTCTCCTAGTAAAGCTGCCCTAAAAGATGATCTATGAGTCACATTCACACCACATATAAATGACTGATAAAACTTTAACACATTATTGAGTAATTTGCACTTTAAAAATTACCTCTGTGAAAAAAAAAAAAATTACCTCTGTGGCTGAAATCCCAAGCACTGACAACACCAAATGCTGGTAAGGATGTGCAGCAACAGGAACTCTCATCCTTTGCAGGTGGGGATGCAAAATGGTACAGCTGCCCTGGAAGGGGGCTTGGCAGTATCTAACAAAATGAAATATACCCTCACCATATGATCCAGCAAATGGTACTCCTTGGCGTTTACCCAGTGAGTTGAAAACTTATGTTCACCCAAAAACCTGCCCATACATGTTTATAGCAGTTTTATTCACAGTTGCCAAAATTTGGAAGCAACCAAGATGTCCTTTAATGGATAAACAGTGTGATATATCAGTATGATGGAATATTATTCAGTGCTAAAAAGAAATAATAAAGCCATGGAAAGACATGGGGAGACCTTAAATACATATCGCTGAAGAAAGGAGTTAACCTGAAAAAAAAACTATGTGCTGGGATGATTCTAACTATATGACATTCTGGAAAAGGCAAAACTATGGAGACAGTGGAAAAAAAAAAGCACTAGCTGGGGGAGGGGGTGCCTGAGGAAGGGGCAGAGGGGTAAACAGGTGAAGCACAGGGATTTTCAGGGCTATGAACTACTGTGTGTGATATATGGTGATAGATACATGATGTGGTACATTTGCCAGATCCATGGAATACACAACTCCAATACTCAGCCCCAATGTAACCTATGGATTTTAGTTAATAATTATGTATCAATACTGCTGCTCATCAAGTGTAACAAATATACTACATTAATGCAAAAGAAAAAGACAGAAAGGGAGAACCAGGGGCATATGGGAACTCTGTATTCTCTGCTCAATTCTCTTTAACCTAAAACTTGCTTTCTGATGACAAAGCTGGGACTTCAGTTGCCCTGCTCTGATGTGCATTTCTGTCACTGTGCCTACAGCCAGGTCTGGGCAGAAGAAGGAATAGAGATTTTAAAATCATGATGAATTCACCTCCTGTTCAGTGGTGCTTTGCATTCTGGTGTCCTTCCATGATTCACTTTTCAGGGTCCTCAGAAGCTGCCCTGTGTGTTTGCCCAGGTTTTATGGCCACATTCCAAGAGAGAGATGAAGTAGCCTCCCTCTGTCTTACTTGGGACCAGAGCCTACCACTATTTATTTAGATACTCAAATGTTCAAAGTCAAATGGTTAAATATTCAATCAAGTGAATTGGCTGGCACTCCTCAAAAATGCCAAATCAAGTCACACACAAAACCATGGAGATGTCCAAAGTTAAAGAAACCTAAAAATGTAAGCATAGTTATAAAGGGCATTACTTTATGGGGGTACTGATAAAATGTAAATATGATCTGTGGATTGAACAATAGTATGGTATTGATGTTAAAGTTACTAATGTTGATACTGTGTTATGGTTATGTAAAGGAATGCCCTTTCTTTTTGTAAAAATACACCAAAGTATATATTGGACAAGAGGGCATGCTATCTCCAACTTAGGTGCAAATGGTCCAAATATGCACATAAACGCACACTTTCTCACACAGGCACACACACACAGTACTGCACAGTACTGTACACTCACACACTCATATACTCACAAACTTCCTTATCCACTTTCTCATCCACTGACAGACTCTCACAGACTCAAACACACACACACACACACACACACACACAGTCTCACATACATTGTGCACACATGCTTACACTCTCATACTCCCTCACACACACATTCATGCCACACACCTTCATAGCACTTAGGCTGAAGGGTGTGAAGAATAGAATACAGTTGGGAGGACCAGGAGCCTGTGGTCTCTTCCTGGGTCATCTGCTCACTTGCACATGGAGCCATTGACCTTGGGGCACCTCACTTACTCCTTGAAGTGTGGGAGTGGAGGGGCTTCTAAGACCACCTCTGCCTCCAAAACATTGAACAGGGTCTATGGGGCATGAAGGAAGCCCCTCTCCCATGTAGCTGGCATAAGTATGAGGCTCCTGAGAGTAAAATATTTTCTTTTGGGAAGAGTATAACGCAGCTGTGTTAACACCGAGAGTGCAGGAAAGGCAGAGGTAGCCAACCTCATGCACCGTGAATTTAGCTTCGGTTTCTCCATCCCATCTTCCATCAGCCTGGAGGAAGGTTATAAAGGGCTGATTAGATGTGGTATGAGTACTTGGGTTGTTGTCACTATTGCTCTTTTAACGTTAAAGGCAGAAGTAAAGCTAAGCCATCAGAGGTTCTGAAACCTAAGCTTTAAGAATATATATATACACACATATATTCTTTTGAAATCATTTATGATCATTAACTTCAAAGTCTAAGAAATGGAAATTTGACCTTAGAAATAGTATAGAAATACACTTATATTCTGGGAAGCCTTTTTTGACCTCATTGCAGGAAACAATGAGCAAACAGGTTAGAAGCCAGGACTGTGACAGTCTGCATGAATTCACTCATGTGTCCCTCAGGGTTGTGGTTTTCCTTGACCCTTTTTCAGGACAAGACAACTGAAAATAGAAAGGCTAAACAATTTTCTAGAACAAGGCAGAGCTGGGATTTGAACCCAAGTCAGTCTCACCCCAAACCTTGGGTCTCAGGCCAAGGCTGAGGGTGAAATGAAAGAGCTGGACATCTGGGCCTGGAACCAGGATGGCTGAGCCATCATGTGGGGCTACTTCGTCCATGTCCTTCCTTCAAAGGGACCCTTTCTCCAATGGAAGAAGTGGGAAAGGAAAGATTTGGGTTTTACAACTTAAGTTCAAATAAGAGTTTTGAGCCCTGGGCAAATCACTTAACTGCTCTGACCCTCAGTTTCCTTTTCTGTAAAACGACAATCAGAGAACCTATCTTGTAGGACTGATTGCTGAGAGGACACAATGCTGTACTGAACTCGAAACCTCTGGCACCGTGTGTTTACCAGATTCCTTTGAAGAAACAGAACCAGTAGGAGACAGACAAAAAAGGATATTTATGTTAGGAGTTTGTTCAGTTGGCTATGGAGGCCAAGAAGTTCCATAGTCTGCCATACGCAAGCTGGAGAAGCAGGAAAACCAGTGGTATAACTCACTCTGAGGTCAAAGATCTGAAACCCTGGAGTCTGTTGGTGTGAGAGGACCAGAGAAGGTGGAAGAGGAAGAATTGGCCCTTCTTTTGTTCTGTGGATGCCTCTGACCATTGGACGATGCCGCCTACACTGGTGAGGGTGAATCTCTTCACCCAGTTACTGGATCAGGTGTCAATGTCTTCCAGACCATCCTCACAGACACACCCAAAAATAATGTCTTGCCAGCTCTCTGGACATCCTTTAAGTCAGTCAAACTGATGTAAAATGAGCCATCACAGTGTCCCCATGTAAATGCTTCATCTATGTTGACGACCACGAGAGCACAAATGTTTCACTTTACAGCTGCTACTTGGTTCTAACATGATACTCATTCTCATTCCACACACAACAAAATGCAGGACATTCCCTGCTTCAATCCAGAGCAAACTTCTAACTGAAGATACTCTGTGGTGAGGTCAAAGCCACCCCTGAAATTCTATCATGGCCTCGCAGCAAGGCAGCTTCATACAAGCCCTAGAGCAACGTTGTCCCAGAAATACAACATGCTCACAAAGGCAGTGTCAACTTTTCCAGGAGCCACATTAAAAAAAATGAAACTGATTTATAATAAATATACGTAACTCAGTATACCCCCAATATTATCATTTCAACATGTAATCAACCACTTGAATTAATATTTTACATTCTTATATTCTTGTCCTCAAACCAATTCTTGGAAATCTAGTACGTCTTTTAGAATTACAGCTTATCTTAATTAGGATGACAAAGTCTCATCTGAAATACATAATTTAGATTTCATAAAGTTTACAGTTGAAAAGGTAGATTCACATACTCAAGTTGTTTTAAAACTACTGAAGAGTTTTATAGTAACTGATCCAAGCTTCCATTCTTAAACTTAGAAATAATTAAAATTAGACAATTATACTACCTCTATCGCATGATCCTCATTTCAATTGCTCCCAGCCATAGGTGGCTAACTGCCAGTGTAGTAGGCAGTGCAGTCTTTGCCGTGAAGACTCAAGGGCTCTTAAAACCTTCAGTGTGGATTCCACTGGTATTCCTCTGAGGTGATCTTTAAGGATCCATGCATGATAAACAGAAAGTCAAATATCTCCTTCTGAATGATAGACAACAAACTGTGCTGGAAATATATCTAACTTGAGATGAAATTGCCAAATATTCACTTAGTCAATCTACCAATTATTCACTAGTTTATTATTTATTAATATGTTTACTAAAACCAAGTTTATGCACAGCATTGTACTTCAGAGAGGATATGTGGGTGTGTCTTTGAAAATAATAAGAAGAAGGCCAACTCCAAAATGACAGAGGAATGGGGTTGAAATAGGTCATTCTTCAGGTTGACCTGATGAGAGTCTAGAGTCATCACTGCATAAAGTAACCCCCACCAAGGAACATCTATGAGGAAAACTACCCTCTCGTGGGTATTGGCGTTTCTCAGCTTGACCCCTGGCCCATAGCAAATGACACCCAATCAGCATTCTACATTCATGGAAGCACTCCAGTGACAGGGTATGTGCAAAGGTGTCTCAGCCAGCCTGAAAGAATGTCATCTTCCTCAGGGAAAAGTAGAGCAAGTTCACAAGCCTGATCCCCGTACCACACACAAATACACACACACACACCTCACTTAATGAGTCATTGAAAGGGAAAAGCGTATCCTTAAAATCTGTAGATCAGAACAAAGAACAATCAAGAAGTTTGGTGGTGGACTCAGTATCATTATGCCCGTGGTCTTGTGGCATTCATTCATTCATTTTTCATTTGTACATTCATTCATTTGACAAGTGTTCATGGAGCCCACAATTGCAAGGAAGTGCTGACAATATTCCTCTGAAAAAAATGTAGACCCTGCCCTCCAGAAAATCAAAATCTACTGGTGAGACAGCAGTTAGCAGGGCATATTTGATACCACCTGAGGAATTCAGGTAGAAATAGAGAAACTTTGCAGAGGGCTGGAAAGTATTACACAGAGGAGGGAGCTAGAGAGAGAAATTCTGTTGAATACTGTCAGGCTAACATGAGCATGTCCCTAGATAGGGTGGCTTGGGTGACACAGGCCACCCTGAGCCGGGGCAGGAGTTTGGTTGCTATTCAGTGTAGCTAAAAATTAAGAAGCCTGTGGGGGATACCAGGGAGGGGCTATTAGATCTTGAAGGATTCTGTATGCCTGCTAAGGACTTCAGACTTTTAATTAGGAGATCTAATGTATTTTAGATATTAACACAATAGGGAGTGGTAGTTCTCAACACTGGCTACACAGTAGAATCAGGAAAATGAGGGGGTATATGGGAACTCTCTGCTGTCAGTTCATATTTTCTATAAATCTAAAACTGATCTGGAAGGTCTATAGAATCTATGGTTTCTAAGCCTAGAAGTACATAGTCTACTAATTATAAGAAATCATTCTAGATCAATGGCCTTGAAAACATTGTCCAGACACCTCTGGAATCCTAAGGGTTGTTTCAGTAGAGTGATGAGGTCAAATCTATTTTCCCAATCTTGTGCTCCTAAGACATTATTTACTTTTTCCCAACTGCTTCTGTCATGCATGTTTAGTGGCATTTGCCAGAGGCTACGGGACATGTGCAGAAGAGAACACGAGGATTCAGTTGTCTTTTGTTATGCCAGTCTTTAAAGGAAAGACAAAGATGTAAAGCAGCATCACTGTCTTACTCAACTTTTTCCATCTTGGAACACATAACATGTTTCAGACAAATAATTCTTTTAGGTTACATTAATGGATTTATCATTGTTATTTCGAATGAGTTAATAAAAATACTTTAAATGTCTCATTCTTGATTTCTAATACATTAAATATGAATAGATGTGGCCCACACAAATCAAAGCTCTTGAAGTCCTCAATAACTTTTGAAAGTGTAAAGGGATACTGAGAACACAAATTTTGAGAAACTCTGGTCTAGACTACACTACTAAAAGATAGAGAGTAGGCTTAGAAATTAGCCAATGGGAGCATTGACAAGAGGGGTTGGTTTTTCCTTTTTCTTTTTTCCCCTTCATTTACAGAAGTTTGGGCATGAATGGAATCCTAACATCTAAGCAACCAAGTCCATAAAGGGCATATTTTCCAGTCTCCTGGGCACTCCCTCTTCCTTACTCATTTATTCTCATCAACCAGCTTGAACTTGGCATAAAAAGCTGACCCTTAATTCTAAGTGTTAGTTTATATGCCTGTCCTTTGTACCAGCTGAATTAATGACAAAAAAAGAGCGAGTAAGTTTTCTTTGAAAGTGGAATATCATTAAGATCTCTTTGGAAGGCTGATAATAATTCTCCCTTCTTATCAACTAGCTTAATTTTCCTATTAAGACATTTGCCAATCCATTAGTGCCATTTCTCTCTTTCTTATAGTTTAATAAGAGATGAGGTTGAGTCATATTAAATTACCATTTTTGTAGGTTCAAGAAACATAGCTGGATAGCAGCCATTTCACATGATGTAATCTAACAATTTCTATAGCATTAATTGCCACTTTGTGTCTTATTTAACTCAGCTGAGAAATGTGTTTCCCATGCTTGGACATATACAGAATAGCTGCCAAAACAAACAAACAAACAAACAAACCTGTTATTCTGGCAGTGGCAAGATGTCTTTAAATGCATAGTAGCCCTTGTTTTTTGGCCTTATTTTTGGAACCTGGCAGAATGATGTGTGGCTGGGTATAGTTGAGCTTGAGAGCAAACCAAGGTCTACTGATTCCCAAATCTGCACTCTTGGACCATGGTGGCCACACAATGGATTGACCAATAATCTCTATTATTCGGCACAAGTCCATACTCCAATGTAATGTTACCTTGTATTTATTTTTTAAATATTTATTTATTTATTTATTTATTTATTTACTTACTTACTTATTTATTTATTTTAGAGAGAGAGAGGGAGTGAGTGTACACACATGTGCATGTGTGAGTGGGCAAAGGGGCAAAGGGAAGGAAGAAAGAGAGAGAGACTCTCAAGCAGACTCCCTGTTGTATGTGGAACTTGATCCAAAGTTCCATCCCATGACTCTGAGATCATAATCTGAGCTGAAATCAAGAGTCAGACTCAACCATGTCACTCAGGAGGCTTTACCCTCTATTTATAATTCAATTCATTGCAGGATCCTTACAATGCTGTCTGAAACATCTAGGGAAATTTAGATTACATCTGCTATGGTTCCTGAAATCGATGTATTATATTGCACTTGGCAATCTGCATCATCTAACTCATATATTAAATGAAAAATACCATTTCATTCTCTGCTATCAGATTGGTGCATTTCTCCATACTTACCTTCCTTTGATACAGGTTTTATCATCTGAAAAGGGTGGATGATAAGTAATATCTACTTGGGATGTATGCTAGTTAAAGGCAATCTTTTAAAAAAAGAGTTTATTTATTTATTCATGAGAGACACAGAGAGAGAGGCAAAGACACAGGCAGAGGGAGAAGCAGGCGCCCTGAGGGGCGCCCCATGTGGGACTTGATTCCAGGACTTCAGGATAATGCCCTGAGCTGAAGGCAGATGCTTAACCACTAAACCACCCAGGCATCCCTAAGGGCAATAATTTAAGAGAAGTTCTGGCTCAGTGCTAGACACATGGTTGGGTCTCAATAACTACTATTTTTTTTCCCTTTCCCATCCCAAACACACTCATAAATACCCTCATACATATGCACAAACTCATACACATGCACACATTTCATGCAAAACACCCTTGCACAAATATGCACACTCACAACACTGACACAGTCACTGTGAACTCACTGTGCTCATATGCGTGAATGCTTGGAAATGCTAGGACAAATGAAAGTGGTAGCCACTTATACTACTATGCATACGTAATTGCTTTAAGATGGCACTGTGGAATAGAAAAAACATGTATCCAGAAAGCAAAAACCAGGTTTTTATTTCACTGGATTGCTCTTCAGTGTATTACGCTCATTGACAAATCCTTAATCCACCAAGCCAAGCTTCCTCACCTGCAAGATGAAGGCATGGAAGAGGATTGTAGCCTCTTGTGACTAGAACATCTTTCTTTGACAAAAATGAGCCAAGGCTTTGGAGCCTGTCACAAGTTTAAACCCCAACTTCATCCCTTAGTAGTTCATTCATTTGGAAGTCCTGCTTCCTCCTAGGCTTATTGGCGGACTGCCAGATTTGTGAGTCATTGTGAGGATTAAATGAAATACAGAAACTCACCTAGCCACTGTTAGGATCCCACAGAAGAATAGATGGCACTCAGCAGGTGACCAGGTCCTGTCTCTGTCCCAGAGTCCAAGGCAGAGGACTCGCTCTCTTCCCCCCTGACAGTAAAGCAGAAAATCTTCCCTGCCTCCTCTAAATGAACTTAACACTATGTTCAAACATCCTGTAAGAAAAAAAAAAAAGAAGAAGAAGAAGAAGAAGGAAACCCCTCACACCCACTCTGGTACACCTTGGTGTTTGCCATTATTAGAACAGCAAACTGAATACTATTGATTCAGAGGGTTTGTGGTTTACCCACTTGGTGCAGTTAAGTTTCTTTTCCTACCCCGGTGACTCATGAATACACATCAAATCCTAAATAGTTTATTTACTGTTTGAACAGATTTTTGCTTCATGTCCCATTTCCCTTTGGACAGATAACCCAGGATGCTTCCTTTAGCTACAAAAGCAAATGCAAAACAAAAAAAAAAATACTGTTTTAGAAATAAGGGCAGGCATAAGAGCATGAATTTTATTGCGGGGTGGGGAGAGCTTCAGTAGAGATTTCTTTGGAAAAAATCTCAGTCCAATATGTCTCAACATATTAATGTTCCTTTCCATCCCAAAAGTGTCTTGGATTGGATAAGAAATTATACAGTAAGCTTACTCAGAACACAACTTAGATGGGATAGAGGCAAAGACCAGAAGAGTATCAGCTAGGGCACAACTTCACTTCCACTTCCATGCCGGGGGGGGGGGGGGGGGGATAGAGAAGACGGATCATTAACTCTTCCTAAATTCCATGACTTCTAGAATCTTGCTACTGGAGATGCAGATGATCCTACTGAATCCAAATCTGCATTTTACCAGGATCCCAGGTGAGCCAAATGTGTTCTTAAACTGGAGAGCTATCCCTCAGCAAACCTTGCCAGGGGCACCATGCCTTGCAAGCTTCAAGACTTTAGCTATTGTTCATTGAGAGTTAAGAGTAACTTTTCCAAAATCCTAGAGGATTTCAGATTTAGAAAGACCTTCCCTCAAGTTTAGGTAATGCATGAATTCCTTCAGAAAGACCTTACCTGGGGGGCCCCATTGTGTGCTGGGGAGCTCTCCCTCTTAGGAAGAGTTTTCAAAAGTGCTTCCCTCAGGCAAGATGGAACTTGCTTCCCTAGAGCTACCATTTACGGGCCCATGGTCTACATTAAAGAGCCACTGAGAGGAAAGATTACCTGTCTTTCCCTGTGAAGAATTTTTGTAACTCCAAGACACTTCCCATAAATAAGATCCCATATCCAGTTCCCTCTGAAGTCTGTCTGGTAGGTTTTGAGCCTCTCACTGAGAGAACATCCCTTCAGTGCCCTGGGCCCAACCCTGCTGGCAGAGCCACATGAAGCCACATCAGCATGATGACAAGGGGAGTCCCTTGTCACTTTTTTCTGTAATTATTAAATGACAGTTGTCTGCTTTATTTCCCAGCCAGTTCAGTGGAGAGCTGTAGCTAGTCTAACCCTGGGACAGGTCATTTCTGTATGTTATCAGCAAGCACTTGAAGACAGGTATCAGTCTAATAGTCAGAGCTAGATAAATCTCGATCAACAGTGACAAAAAAATCTTCATGAAACAATACTCAATCCTAGAGACCCCAACTACAGCAGAAAATTTCAGAACGTAGGCATAGACCTCTAATAAGACACAGTGTACAAATATCAGTATATCACTTAAACCTGTTTGGTGTTCTTGGCAATAATTTAAGAACAGAGAAAGTAAGTCTAAATGATAACCAATACCTAATACTTAATCTAACACCTGCCAACTAGTGGATGCTTACTGTGTACTTTGTCCACTCTGCAGCTCCTAAGTGGCAGGATCAGGACTGGAACCCAAAGCTATCTGCTTCTCAGCTGTCTTCTTAACCATGGGATGATACTGCATTCAGTTGGCCAAGTTTTACCTTACATACAAGCATGTCTATCCGGGTAGTGGGTGGGGGCAAAGCATGAAATTAAGGCCAAAAAAAAAAAAAAAGTAAGACTAATTCCTTTTTACTCTATCAGAGTAGGGTGGACCCAAGATTTCAAAAACAGTTGGTAAAGATTTACCAACATATTACAGATTCAAATTCTTCTATACCATAAGACTTATATTAATAATTATGATGTTGAGTCATCCTTGAAGATAGTAGCTAATTCAGATGGCAGAAAAATGTGTAAAATGTTTTAAAAATATTTCCATTACCATGGTTGACATAATTTTTTCTTTATTATTTCATGGTAATGCACTGTAAATGAAGTCCTTTTTGTAGGACTTCATTGGGAGTAAGACTGACCTGGCCTTAAATTCTGGGTTTGCCACTTTACTAGTTTTGTGAATTTCAACAACTAACTTCTCTGAACCTCACTTTGTCATCTGTAGAGTGGGCTTAGTAACACCAACTTCTGAGTGCTGTTAAAGGCATGGAATGGTAAACTGTCTTTAGAGCATAAGGCCTCCAGCAATGCACTTGGCATGTAACAAGAAAAATTAAATTTATGAGATAAAAATTAAAAGGTGTACCAATCTGCAAAAGATATTTCATGATGCAAAAATGTATATTTTTATATCCTTTGGGCAAGAGAATATGGCAAGTGTGGCATCTAAGGTTGGAACCGGAGATGATTTATAGGACTTCCTTCACTACAGATTCATCCAGAAGTTGAATTTGAAGTTTGGGACACTAGGGACAGGCAGGTGCTCTGTGTTTGGAATACCATGGGCCAAAGCTTGAGAATTAATAGGAAAGAGTGGAAAGAACAGTAAACATGTGTTGAACTCAGTGACAATGAGAGCAGGGGCATTGATAGATAATGGGAAGTTGGCTTATATGCCTTACAACAGGAGTCAATATATATTTTTTGTAAAGGGTTGGATAGTAAATATATTAGGCTTTGTGGACCATACAGCCTCTGTCCTGACTACTCAACTCCACTGTTGTAGTGAGGAAATAGCCATAGATAATCTTTAAATTAATAGATATGGCTTTGTTCCAATAAAACTTTATTTACAAAAACAGGTGGTAGGTAAGATTTGGCCCTAGAGGTCATAGTTTTCTGACTACATCATATCTGATTTTAAAAATAACTTGGAAGCTCATCATCAAGAAATTTTCTAAATGCAAAAAGTCCAAAGAAAACTATTAAAATCCTGTAGTCTAGTCCAAGAAAATTTATAGGAAGAAATGACTTCTGCCATGAAAAATAAACTCTCTTCCTATCTTAGAAATGGCTCCCAGGAGAATACCCTGGGTGGGGGAATGTTTTCCCTATTCTGTGTCTGAAAATATACCTCCAACAGAAAATTTAAATGTGCTAAAAGGCAATTTCATCCAATCAGGTGGCACTTTTGGAGAAATAAGACTCAGGAGCCAGAAGCTGCTACTGAACAGAGAGGTTTATGTTTTGAGGGAGTGGAAGTCATGCCATGACCTCTATGTCAGCTTGTGCTGGCAATGGATTGCCCATTTACCAGGAGATGGGCTTCCCAAGGCAGAGGCATGCACAAGGAGACCTTCTTTCCCTCTGCAAAGGAGGAAGCTTGACGCCTGAGGGAGTTCTTGATTCCATGACTGGCTTATTGAGAATTTATTGGACAAGTTGCACACACAGATTATCTTACAGAATTCTAAGGGATTTGCTGGCAGAAACTTCTATCTAAAGGTCAAAAGGAGAAAATGTCTCAGTTTCTAGAAAAGTCCATGGTTAATATTAGCAAACCAAACAATCAGTTGGGAAAACAGTTTCTTTTCTTTTTTTTTTTTTTTCCTATGAGGTTCACAAGGGAAGGGGCAATGACTGCCTCACTCACCTTGGCATCTCCATCATATAGCACAGGGACACAAACAGTAGTCACCCACTCAGTAATGTCTACTGCATATAAGAAAGTTGCTTTTCACTCTCCTGGGATATTTCTGGCCCTATACACAGGGTAAAAGGACTAGGCTGTTGGCTGTTGAAAGGATAGATAAGCATCACAAATCTGATTATCTGCTCCTTGTACTCTCAGGGAAGCCATGCTGTTGAATGGCAAATAATGCAGTCTTAGAGTTTTGTCTGAGTTCACTGGCCACCAAACCAGGGGAAGAGGAGAAAGGGGCCCAATTGGCTCCTGGCATTTGGGACTCTTCTACACAAAGTATGAAAACTTCCCATGAGGTCCTGCTCCTTTAGAAGAGGGTGCATAGTCTTATATCTGCCCAGAAATCTCAGGAGTTTCAGAAACAAAATCTGTAGGAACTGGTTGACCCCACACGTTGCCCTATCCACTTTCAATGATAAATAGGAGGTCCTGTATTCAAGATTGGGAGAAATAGAAAGTTTAAACTTTTCCAAAGTTTAGAGCTAGTTCTTGATTCCATAAGTTGCCCTTTACTCTTCAAAATAGTTTATCCTAGTTTTAATCTACTTATAACTAGAGTTAAAATATGCTTTGGGTATTAGAAGATATCTAAACTTTGAGCTTTTGATCTCCATTTAAATGTTTGTTCCTCCCAAAAATGAACAAACAAACAGAAAAATGTTTGCTTCCATGGTAGAATGGTTATAACATAGAATCAAGGTATTTTTTTGTTTTACTGTGAAATTTGCTATATCTGTATTTCTTCACTGAATCATCCCATATGTTTCACTAGATGTGTATCTTATGAGGGGAAAATTTTTATAAGGCAACATATTTGCAGTTTCCTTTTTTACAGTACATTTTTCTATATCATTTAACTTTAAAACTTTTTACTTGAAGGAAATAGGAGCTATTTCATTCTGTGTCTATAATTATCTTATTTTCCATCCAGAATCAAAGGATTTAAAAAACTACTATCAAACCTAATTTGTACCTGTATAATGTATTTTCTGTATATTTTGACTATGAATCAATTTAAAAGCAGCAATTTAAAAATAGGTTAGCCTGAACAACAACTACAACATAAGAACAAATCTACAATCAAATTAGTAGTCAAATAACCAACGGCAAGTGGGAAATTGGTCAACATATTATTTCTTCTATAACCCAATTCAAAATGCGACATTTAAAAATGTAAATCTCTCTTTTCAATGTTAGAGAAGCATCGATGAATATTTCTATGAGTAGGAAAATATTTATTAAAATAGTGGCTACCTATTGGTATTGATATTATTCTTCTAACTGTCGACTCTTTTAAGAGACATCTGGGCCAGATGGAACTCAAGGGCAACAGAAAATAGAACACAAAATGTCATCCACCTGTGATGACCCACACAAAGTGGGAAAACCACAGTTCCAATGCTTTCTACTTACAAACCTAGAAAATAAGTAATAAATCATTCTTTCATTGGAAAAAAATGTCTCAAATAGATTGATTGGATGATGAGTACCTTCTCTCATAATCATAGTTTGGTCTTCTTTTTTAAAATTTTTTTAAAAAGATTTTATTTATTTATTCATGAGAGACACAGAGAGAAAGGCAGAGATATAGGCAGAGAGAGAAGCAGGGTCTATGCAGGGAGCCCGACGTGGGACTCAATCCCAGGACTCCAGGATCACGCCCTGGGCTGAAGGCAGGCGCTAAACCGCTGAGCCACCTAGGCATCCCAGTTTGGTTTTTTTCTTCTCTCTTTCTCTCTCCATCCCTGCCTGGCTCCCTCCCTCCCTTCCTCCCTCCCTCCCTTCCTCCATCCCTTCCTCCCTCCCTCTCTTTTTGTCTCTCTATAAAGGAGTTGACCCTGTAGAGCTCTAGTTCTTTTTTTTTTTCAATGAAAAATAGATAAAAGTTAAAATTGCCTATCTTCCCAGCTCTCCCCTTCTTTTCTGCTGTCCATTTTCACCCCCAGAATTCCAGAACTTGTTAGCTTGGAGTTTAATTGTTTATGGTAATATCAAATCCACAGATGAGTTCATAACTCTGTAGATATAAAGAAGTCTTGAAAACAGAGCAAGTGAACTGAGGATGACCTAGAACATCTTTGTAAGGCTAACATATCTGCTCTACTTTTAGAACCTAGTAAACCAAACTCACAAAACTAAGTTCCAATCATATCGTAGGAAAAACATTGTATTGAAGGTCAGAAGTCCTCTGATTCCACATCTATCACACCTAACTTTGTAAAACTAGACAAATGACTTGATTTCCTTGAAGCACAGATATCTTACCAGCCATATGAGTGTTTAACTAACATTACTAGGTCACTTCTAACTTGAACATTCTATGATTCAAAGATTTATTCCTAAATGGGGTATAGATGATAAAATGTGTTCTACTGGAGTTCCATAAAATTCAGGAGACTATGTGAATTCCTTTTTAAAGTAATGAAGTCTGCTTTGTTTGTTATGATCCCCATTTATTTCTTCCTTCACCTACCTTGAAAACTGAATTTATTTGTAACCTAAGACAACTTTTTCCACCCAAGGTTCTTTGCCTTGGGGAGCTGGAGGTAAAGTGTATGTCCCATAATATAAGAGGCAGTTCTATGGAGTTTTGCCTCTTTAACCAAACAGCAGTCTCTCTAGGAGCCACACTCTCAGGACTATATTGATTATTCCTTTTGTTCAAAATACATCTATGCTATTTGCAAATGCCTGACATCACATTTCAGATGGTCGTTTTCAGAGGGACATCTATAGAAATGAAAAAAAATCTGTATTTCTATAAAGTCAGGTTGGAAAAGAAAATGTGGAAAATTATGATCTACAAATACACTCATTTCTGAATTGTATTTATTCTCAGCTTCCTTTCCCATGTCTATATCATAAAAATAACAATACCTTTCTTCACGATTTTGGAATATTGAATGAGATAATACATTGTAGTGCATGTGAAAGACTTGAAAATGCAAGATACCACTCAGAAATTCCTAGTTAGTATTACATAGTAATCTCAGAGCTGACAGGGGTTAAGTGCCTGGGTAAAAGTGACAACTCTAGGGACAGTATTAGCAATTTATACTTGGCTCAGGCCACCAGAATTGATGGTCTTAACTTTCCAACCCATATTAATGGATCCTCATTAATGACACATTTAGAAGAATAAGAACAGAAGGAAGAATTAGATTCTAGAATGATGCTTCTCATTAAGCCTCTATTCTTTCACTTCTTGTATTTCTGACAAGGACTTCAGAAAACTCATTAGGGATTGGAAATTTTATCTAAGACACTTTAAGATTTCCAAACTGAAACCCCCTAGCATCCTATCACTAAAGGTTAGACTTGTTATGTCACCTCTCATGTATTTCTAAATGTATCAGCAGTGACCATAAGAAAAATAGGTGAATATAGATAGTTTTGATCTTTACTCTGGGTCAGTTTGTAAACATTTAAGTGCCCAGATCTGGATGCACACGGAAGGCATGGTTAGCTTTTGAAAAACCCCAACCAGAAGTCTACACTCCAGCCAGGGTATCCTTGGTTCTCTAAACCAGCATTAACATTGGTGCTTTTCAAATTTTAATACCAGATGAATCACCTGGAAATCTTGTTAAAATGGAGGTGATGACTCAGTAGGTCAGAGATCAGCCCTGAAATGTTGCATTTTTATTAGGTTCCAGGTGACTTGTAATGTTACAGGTCTCAGGGCTACTATTTGAGTTGTAGGTTGCAGGTGTGTTATTTATCATAGGGATACCATAAGTCAGATTTCATTGGGGAAATAAGTAGTGTTCAGTAACATCTTCTGGTGTTTCTTGACTAGTATATAACATCTGGCAAGCCCTAGAGTCAAATTCTCCTAATGCACCTGGGATTTCAGATTCCATGAAGAGCTCGGTTTGGTCACAGCATGTAGGATTCTTGCACAACACAGGAAGATGTAGAAAAGAGGCCTCCTCAATGAGATATACATATTATTATTGATAATCCAACAATAAGTTTAGCTTGTTGATACTTATCAAGTGCTAAGCAAATATTAACTTGCTTTACTCAATATCTGAGATACAGACTCAGTGAAGTATCATCTGTGACAACCAGTTATCTCCCAATATCCTTTTCTCCTTTCTCATTCTTTTACTGTCCCATAGTAATAGAACCATTCTGTCTTAGCTGACACACGGCCACCAGCTTCCCATATAGGAAGATTGGTCATGTGATTGTGTCCTGACTGAGGGAATGAAAGTGTAAGAAATGGCACAACTTCTAGGTTATAACTTTCCAAGAAAGGTGGCCACTATCCCTTTGACCTCCTCTCCCTGACACAGGCTAGAATTTGGACAGTCTAGAGGGGAGTTTCCAACAGATGGAAGCTGCATATTGAGAATGGAATATACTGGGACCCTAGGGGATATACGCTTTTGCTGTATACTTAATAATTATAAATGTTTTAAAAGGTAAAATATTTTTTCTACTCTTGTTTGGGCCTTACGATGACTATGAGGGTTAGAGAGGTATATTCCAAGTTCATAGATGAAGATACTGAGGCTTGGAAAGTTTGAATAATGAAGCTAAGAAAAACCTGGACTTGAACCTGGTACTTTATTTATAAATCTTGTTTACTTTCTATTTCTTAATACTGACCTGTGTTTATGTAGACTTGGAAAGCACCCTACAGAAAAGAGGTTGGCCTTGGTTTGAAATGCAAGCCAGAGTTCCATGACTATAATATTAAAATGCAAAGAGGAAGAAACTCTTTCATTTCTGAGTGCACCAGACAAACCAGCACTAGACGCAGAAGGCTTCCACTCATGAATGTCTTTAATTTTGGTTAAAGGGAAAAAATAAAACACCATGCAGTCAAATGCTCTATCCACCCCCCCCAATGCAACAAATGCCAAATTTTTAAAAAGACATGGATCTACAAATCTAACATTAACCAGCTTAAGGTTGGATAAACCCAAAGAGGCCTACACTAGACATCTTATAATCAAATTCTGGAAAGCCAAAGGCAAAAAGAAAATCTTAAAAACAACTAAAGAAATGCAACTTGTTATGTACAAGTGATCCTCAGTAAGATTATCAGGATATTTATTGGCAGAAACCCAGGAAGCCAAAAGTCAGTGGAATGATATATTTAAAAAACTGAAAGGAAAAAAAAAACTGTCAATCAAGGATTCTATGTCTGGCAAAACTATCCTTCAAAAAATTAGAGCAATCAAGACATTTCCAGATAAACAAAAGCTGAGGGAGTTCATTACCACTAGACCTGCCCTACAATATCAGCTAATGATAGTACTTAAGTGGAAATGAAAAGACACTAGACAGTAACTGAAAGCCATGTGAGAAAACAAAAATATCCAGTAAAGACAAATACATAGACAAATAAAGAAACAAGTATTATTATAATTTTGGCTTATAACTTCATTTTTAGATTGCTTTAAGAAACAAAGACAAATTCACAAAGAATTACACATCTATGTTAATGTATATATGATATATATAAAGATGAGACACAAATTTGATATATTTACACAAATGTGATAAAATTTATGACATCAATAAAATAAAGGACATTACTGTAAAGCAGTGCAGTTTTTGATTGAAATTAAGTTGGTATAAATTTATAGGTTTTTAAGACTTTAGGATGTCATATGTAATCACAAAGAAAACATTTATAGACTATACACAAAAACAAAGGAGAAGGAAATCAATATATGCCAAAACAAAAAAAAAATCAAATAAACACAAATGAAAGAACTAATGCAGGAAATGGGAGACAAAAAGGTTATAAGACAAAAAAAGCTTTCTGCCCAAAAAAAGATAGAAAGAAACTCTTCCTTATCAGTAATTACTTTAAGTGTAAATGGATTAAATTCCCTAGTTAGAAGACTGACCAAGTCATAGACTAACAGAATGGATTAAAACAAAAATAGTATCCAACTGTATGCTGTCTTCCTACTGACCTCCCAACACACAGTAGTTGAAAATGGAAGGATGGGAGAAGATAGTCCATGCAGACAGTATCCAAAAGAAAGCAGGAGTGGTTATACCAACATCAGACAAGATAAACTTTAAATTAAAAATCACTATGAGAGTCCAAGAAAGATTTTGTTTAATGATAAAAGGGTCAATTTTAAAGAAGATATAACAATTATAATCATGCATGCACCAAACGTCAGAACTCCAGAACATATGAAGTAAATAAAATTGAAAGGAAAATAGTTCTATAATAATAGTAGATTTTCATACCATACTTTTCAATAATGGATAGAACATCCAGACAGAGGAAACAAAGGACTTTAACTACACTACAGACCAACTGGACCTGACATGCATTTACAGAACACTTTACCCAACAACAGAAAAATACATATTTTTCTCTAATTCACATCGAATGTTATCCAGAATAAACTACATATTAGATCCTAAAACAAATCTTAGTAGATTGAAAGAAGTTGAAACTACACACTGTGTCTTTTTGGTAACAGTGGAATGAAAGCAGAAATCAGGGGCAGCCTGGGTGGTTCAGCAGTTTAGCACTGCCTTCAGCCCAAGGCCTTGTCCTGGAGACCTGGGATTGGGTCCCACATTGGGCTCCCTGCATGGAGCCTGCTTCTCCCTCTGCTCTGTCTCTGCATCTCTCTCTATATATGTCTCTCATGAATAAATAAATAAAATCTTTGAAAATAAAAAAAGAAATCAGAAATCAGTAACAGAAGTAAAACTGGAAAATTCTTAGATATATGAAAAATTAAACAATGCACTCTTACATGATCAGTGGTCCAAAGAAGAAACACAAGGAAAATTATCTTGAGATAAATGAATATGGAAACATAGCATATCAAATTTAAGAAATATAGCAAAAGCAATAGTAAGAGGCAAATCTATAGTTGTGAATGTTTACCTTAAAATAAAAGAAAGAGGGGTGCCTGGGTGGCTCAGTTTGTTAAGCATCTGCCTTCAATTCAGGTCGTGAACTCAGGGTCCTGGGATCAAGCTCCATGTTGGGCTCCCATCTCAACATGGAGTCTGCTTCTCCCTTTTTCTCTGCCCATTCCCACCTCTCGTTCTCCCTTTCTCTCATAAACAAATAAATAAAATATTATAAATAAATAAATAAATAAATAAATAAATCCAAAAGTAAAAACTTAACTTCATACCTCAAGGAACTTTCAAGAAGAAGCTAAACCCAAAGCTAAGAGAAGAAAAAAATAATAATAAAGACTAAGTCAATGGTAAATGAAATAGAGAAGAAAAAAGCAGTAAATAATATCAACAAAACCAAGAGCTGGCTATTCAATAAGATCAACAAATCTGAGAAACCCTTAGCTAGATTGACTAAAACGAAAAAGTGAGAAGACTCAAATAACTAAAATTGGAAATGAAACTGAGCACATTGCTACTAATTTTTCAAAAGCAAAAAGTGCGGGTGATATGAAAAATTGTATTCCAACAAATTAGATCACCTAGATGTGATGGAAAAATTCCTAGAAACTCTCACTCCAGTAAGACTGAGTGAAGAGGGGATTCCTGGGTGGCGCAGCGGTTTGGCGCCTGCCTTTGGCCCAGGACGTGATCCTGGAGACCCAAGATCAAATCCCACGTCGGGCTCCTGGTGCATGGAGCCTGCTTCTCCCTCTGCCTATGTCTCTGACTCTCTTTCTCTCTCTGTGTGTGTGACTATCATAAATAAATAAAAGTTTAAAAAAAGACTGAGTGAAGAAATAGATAATTAAAAAAGAATGCAACTAATCTATTATGTAGTAAAGAAATTAGATGATTAATTATAATTAATAAGAAAATTAAATCAATAATCAAATCTTCCAACAAGGAATGCCCTGGATAAGATGGCTTCTACCTGATGAATTCAACCAAACATTTAAAGATTTAACACCAACATTTATCAAACTCTTCCAAAAACATTGAAAAGAACACTTTCTAACTTATTATTTGAGACTAGCATTACCTGGTACCAATTCCAAAGATGTTAAGTGAAAACTACCGATCAATATCCCTTATGAATATTGATGCAAAAATTCTCAACAAAATACTACTGCTGAATTCAACAGCGTGTTAAAAGGATCATATACCACAACCAAGTGGAATTTATCCCTTGAATTCAAGGATGGCTCAACACATGAAAACCAATCAATGTAATAATACATTACATTGACAGAATAAAGGAGGAAAACATAGAATCATCTCAGCTGATGCAGAGAAAACTATTTGACAAAATTCAACACCTATGCATGATTAAAAACACTTAACAAATCATGGGTAGAAGGAAGTTGCTCTAATACAATAAAGACCATATATGAAAACCTGATGGTTAACATCATATACAATGGTAAAAGACTGAAAGCATTTCCTCTAAGATGGAGAACAAGACAAAGATGTCTGCTTTCACCACTTGTATTCAATATATAGTAGAAGTTCTAGCCCAACACAGTCAAATAAGATAAAGAGGTACAAATCATCCAAATCAGAAAGGAAGAAATGAAATTATCTCTGTTAACAGATGACATGATCTTATATGTAGAAAACCCTGAAGATTCCATAAAAAATAACTGTTAGAAATGATAACTGAATTCAGCAAAATTGCAAGATATAAAACTAACACAGAAAAATCTATTGCATTTCTATACACTAATAACGAACAATCTGAAAAAGAAATTAAGAAAACAATTCCACTTACAGCAACAGCAAAAACAATTCCACTTACAGCAACATCAAAAAGAGTATAATATTTAGGAATAAAATTAACCAAGAAGGTAAAAAGACTGGTACACTTAAAGCTACAATGTTTTCAATTATTGTTAAATGAAATTTTAAAAAGAATAAATGGAAAGACATGCATGCTCATGGATTGGAAGACTTAATATTCTGAAGATAGCAATATTTCCCAAAGTGATCCACAGCTTCAATGACATCCCTTTCAAAATCCCATTGTTGTGGGGTTTTTTTTCAGAAGTAGAAAAATCCATTCTAAAATTTATGTAAAAATCAAGGGATCCTGGATATCCTAAGTAATCTTTAAAGAAAAGAAAATTGGAAAATTCACACTTCTTGATTTCAAACTTACTACAAAGCTATAGTAATCAAAACAGTGTGGAACTGGTATAAATGCAGACATAAAGAACAAATGAATAGAATAGAGACCCTAGAGATAAACCTTTGCATATACAGTCAAATTATTTTTTACTGGGCAGCCCCGGGGACCAGCGGTTTGGCACCGCCTGCAGCCTGGGGTGTGATCCTGGGGACCCGGGATCGAGTCCCATATCGGGCTCCCTGCATGGAGCCTGCTTCTCCCTCTGCCTGTGTCTCTGCCTCTTTCTCTCTGTGTCTATGAATAAATAAATAAAATCTTTAAAAAATTATTTTTTTACTAAGTTTCCAAGACTCTTTAATGGGAGAAAGGACAGCTTTTTCAACAAATTGTGGAAATTTGGATATCCACATGCAAAAGAATGAAGCTGGACCATAACTTTAAACCGTATACAAAATTATCTCAAAATAAATCAATGATTTAAGTGCAATATCTGAGACTTAAATTCTTAGAAGAAAACATAGGAGACAAACTTCATGATGTTGAATTTGGCAACAATTTCTTGGCTGTGATACCAAAAGCACTGGCAACAAAAGGAAAAGTAGATAAATCGGACCTCATCAGAATAAAAATTTTTTAAATGTTGTACCTCAAAGTACACTATTAACAGAGTGAAATGGCAACCATAGAATGGGATAAAATATTTGCAAATCAAAAGTCTGATAAAGAATTTTCAGAATACATAATGAACTCCTATAACTCAACAAGAACAAAACAGCCAAAGAACTCAATTTTAAAATGGGCAGGGTGTTATTTTTTCTATAGGGTGTTTTTCCATATGTTGGCAAATTGAACACCAATAAAAAAATAAATTAAAAAAATAATAAAAATAAAAATGGGTAAAGTGGCAGAAGGGGTGGTGGTGCTGGCTAGCTCAGTCCATAGAGCATGCAACTTTTGATCTTGAGGTTGTGAGTTCAAGCCCCATGTTGGGTGTACAACTTACTTAAAATTTCTTTTAATTAAAAAAAATAAAAATAAAAAACAAAAATGGTTAAAGGACTTGAATAGACGTTTCTTCAAAGCAGGTTTATAGATGACCAATCAGTACATGAAAAGATGCTCAATTATCACTAATCACTGGGGAAATACAAATCTAAGCCACAATGAGGTACCACTTCACACCCATTAGGATTGCCATTAACAAAAAACAAAACAAAACAAGAATAAATAACTCAAATAAGCAATATAACTTTATGACTAAGGGAAGTAAGAAATTTAAAACAAAAGTTAGTAGAAAAAAAATAAGAAAAAAGCAAAGCAGAAATAACAAATGTCTACAAAGATGTGGAGAACTGGACCCCTTGTGCACTGCTGGTAGAAATGTAAAATGGTTCCAGCACTGTGGAAAAACAGTATTGGCAGTTCCTCAAAAAATTAAACATAGAAGTACCATGATTCAGAAATTCTGCTTCCAGGTATGTACACAAATTAATTGAAAGCAGGGACTTCAAAGATGGATATCTTTGACATCAAACAAAATATGGTACATACATACTGTAGAATATTCTTCAGTCTTAAAAGGAAGGAAATTCTGGCACATGTTATAACATGGATGAATCTTGGAAACACTATGCTAAGTGCAATAATTTTCCCCCATTGCAAAATTTTTAAGATTTATTTATATATTTATTTTAGAGAGGAGGAGTGAGCACTAGAGTAGGGGAAAGGGCAGAGGGAGAGGGAAAGAGAGAATCTCAAGCAGACTCCTCACTGAGAGCAGAGTCCTCTGGGGGGCTTCATCTCATGACCCTGAATCATGAGCCTGAGCCAAAACTGAGAGTAGGACTCTCACCCAACTGAGACACCCAGGTGCCCCTCCCCCTAATATAAATTTTAAATAATTTTTCAGGCTCCTGTAATTCCTGCCTTTTCAAGAACACATTTGAGATGAAAGGATCAGGCTAATTGCACTTAGCAGGAAAGTCTGGAAGTTCTGGAAAGTTCTGCATGTATCAACTTTCTGTTATTTTTTCCACAAGATAAACATACAGAGTAAATATTAAAATAGTATGTACCATTTACTTTTATCAAGTTGTTCCTCCTCTTCCCTTTGCTCCCTGCCTCCCAACTTTGTCCCTCCTCAACCTATCTCAGCGCCTGTGATTAGGACCAAGGGATCTCAAAAATGTGAACCCCAGTAATACAAAAATAGATGGCACCAGACATCTGAGTGTACTTCTGTGAATTAACAAAATTCCTCAAGCCATTTATGAAATCCATGTAATGATTTCATGGTGCACAGCATACCCATTCTTGTGACCATATTTCTATATCCATCCTTGCATACACATGTGTGATCTACAGAGAGAAGAAAGTTCTACTTCCTTGAGGATACTATATGCAAGGCACACAGATATGTACTTCTTTGAGTTGTCTTATCAAGTCCTCCAAAAAGCACCACACAATCCTGATTGTCATCCTCATTCGCAGGTGAGGAGCTCAGAAAGGTGAAGCAATGGTCATACCTGCTTCTTCCACTGGACATGATCCTGGCACCTTGGTCCCAGCCACCATTACCATGGAGTTCCACTGAACTCAAAATAATAATATCTTGCACTGAAGTGTACAGGCTTCTCTGTTAGTTTTACTTTTCTAGGTTCTGGGGTGTTTTTTTTTTTTTTTTTTTTTTTTTTTTTTTTTTTTTTTCAGGATCTACTGGTGGGGTTCTTCAGACTTCCTGCATGGGGAGAAAAACAACCTTGGACTCTCTCCTCCATTAAAACTGTTATTACCAATAATTACTCTCTAGGATTCTGGCTCCCTGAAAATTCACCTGCAGGGAACTTTCCAGAAAAAAAAAAAAGGAGATCATATTTTGGAAAGAGATCTATGAAGAGTACGCCTTCTTTGGAATGAATTCAACAAAAAGTCAGTCCTTGGCTTCATTTTACAGCAGGAAACAGCCTGTTTAGTATTGGTTTTTCCAAAGGCCTCTGGCCCTTCCTTTGTCTACAGAGGGTCATAAAGGCAGGTGCAAGCAGGGAGTCAGAGAGCAGACAAAACTGACCTTTAAAGTTTTGTTTCAGGCCAGTGTGCATGACTCCCAAAAGCGTACTGACTAACACAAATAGCTTTCAACCTCTGCCCTCCTCACTTGTGTCTTGCCATTGTGGGGGAGGCATTCATCTTCTGCCATGACACATCTTTTTAAGACGGAGAGACTGTGTATTGAGTTATTATGATGATTGTGACCTTCTTCTGTGACCCATTATTTTTCTCCACACAATGAACACACTGAGTAAATGCAGATTTAAAATAATACATATTGTTATTTATTCTTATGAAGTCCTCAGTGTCGACTTCTCACCCTACCTCCTGTGTCTTTACCGAGCTGGGTATCACCTTTACATTTTGTTTAGTTCCTGAGAACCTAGATATGAGGGTGGAGGTGTGATGAGGGAGATAAATACGTTATTGCTGGGACAGTCAGTGTTTATGAGATACTGACCACATGCTTGCTGCTGTCATAGGTACTGGAGTCAGGTGGAAAGAATGTGTGGGGCTGCAGTCTGCCTGTGAGGATTCTGCCTCTGAGACAGAATGGCCTTGCTCACACAGATTCTTTGTCCACTGCAGCTTTGCTGCACTAACAAAACACCCCTAAATCTCAGTGGTTTACATCACTTCTTGCTGTGAGCTGTGGTTCTGCTCATGCGCCCCCTCACTCCAAGTCAGGCTGAAGGAGCACCTCCCATTCAGGACCATGCCATTCTCCTGACAAAACGAAGAAGCAACACAGCTGGAGGAACCTCCAGATTCTTCTCAAAACCTCTGCTTGAATGCAGAATACGGTATGTCATTGCTTCACATCTCATTGGTCAGGCATGTCACACAGTGAGCCCAAAGTCATGGGTTCACTGTGTGACAGACGGAGGCCTGGCTCTCACAAAGAATTAGGTTATGTGGGAAAGGACACAGTAAAACAAAGTGTGAGTAATATGATCTATTATACCCAGAAAATCCTCAAAATGTATGTGAACTGCAGTGGATGGCAGTGACGAACATTCTACAGGTAGAGAGACTCATAGTGGCCAATGAGAGCAAAGAGAAACCCGAATGGCCAGAAAAACTAGAAGACAGAGAAAACAGAGGGGAGGGGAATGAAACTGGGATTTTCTTCAGTTAAGCATAGTGTCATGGATGGAGGCATGAGAAAGAAGCTCATGCAGACATGTCACTTTTTGCTACCTAGCATCTATTTCCTCCTTCCTGATATCATTTGAAATTGCATTTGAGAAATGCTTCTTTTTATTTGTGGGACCGTAAGAAAGGACGGTGGGGGCCTCTGGAGTCTTCTGCACTCGTCCACTTCTTTTTACAGTCAAAAAGTCAGCTGGTCACTTACATTTGCCCCATTAGACTCTTTCTTGGGGCTTTAAATGAGAGGTAGGTTGCTTCTAGGACATGACAAGGAGCAGTGGCTGAAGTTCACTTCCACGCTAAGGCCACACTGTCAGACCCAGAAGCCTCCTTCCCTCCATTCCTGTCCTTTTTCCTGTCCTGGTTCCTACCTTTCCCATAAAGTTTAAAGGATCCCCTCTACATTGAAGTTAAACAGAATGGTTTCTGTAGTATATGACCAAAATGTTCTGATTGATAAGGGACCACAGAAATCATGGGAAACCAAAATTCTATTCCTTTATAGGGTTTGGCATTGAAAATAAAAAGAAAATTTATTGCATCAAAGCAATATATCAGTGAAGATGTTGTAGTGGCCTGTCCCAGGTCACTCGGTGGCAAAACCACACCTTGTTGTGTGAGAGCCCTCCACTGTGTCAGAGCTCCTTTCCCATCACTCTGAGTGGACCTGAGCCTGCCTCAGGAATCAAGGAGGCAGCATGGAAGGGAGGCATTCTGGAATGCTGTAGGATGGCTCTAGATGAGTGGGGACCATGCTAACCAGAATGGGAAAAGGGGATCCATCAGCGCAGGATGAAATTTCCAGAGAAATTCAGGAAAAATTTGGAGTGATGCTTACAGAAGAATTAGAGTAATATGGACAATAATTATGCTAGAATGTTAAATGAAAAGGAAACAAACACATTCACTCTGACAAGTTTTATTCTAATAGAATGAAAAAAATATGTACACAAGAGTTTGGAATGCTGGATAAAAGTATGAATGACTGTCTTTTTCCTAGTTCTACTTTTATGTGGTATCTCATTCTATTACAATGAAAGTGAATCACTCTCATAGAGGAGGATAAATTTTTTCAAAATCACAATTGCTCAAGAGTAAACAGCAGAAATCCAGGGATGCAACACATTTATAAAAAAAATGCTTTGTGCAGTTCACCTTCCTATGATTTACACGTCTGCTATTTCTCTCAGAGATGAATAGTCCAGGTCTGCTTAAGATCATCTCTTCCATTTGGTGCAAAGCTTTGGCTAATGTCTGCTGGAACTGGGATAGGCTAGGAAATTCACCTAGATAAAAAGATATCACCTGGATATTTTCTCTCTATGTAGACAATACTTTATTTATGTGCCTTAGTAGCCATTGGCAGCATCTTTATAATAGCTTGCAAGGGATACAGCTGTTCCCAAATTTAAAAACAGAGAAACACAAAGGCTTCTGAAGCCTGTACTGTGGTCTCTCTTTGACTAGAAAGAATAAGAGGGAACAATGTGCATGTTGGCAGAGAGGTATTATGAAACAACTGCTGGAAAGCTGAACTGAGACAACCTTCCCTTGCTCCTTATCACTTGCAAAAAAAAAAATCTCTAAGAGCTGCTATAGAAAAGGAGGCAGGGCTATTTAGGATGATAGCCAAACACCTGCAGATTTTTGAGATTATATCACATTCTGTGGTTGTGGAGGAAAGTTTGGCCACTTTGTTTTCTTTTTTTTTTCCCCCATATCACTCATGGATTCTATTTTCTGAGAGTGCTTTGATTTTCTACTGACTTGCAAATGAGTATTTCACCTGAGATGACTCCTGCATCTTTTTGACAGCTATAGGCTTCTTTCTTCAAGGACTTTTGTACTCTTTGGAAATTGATGGATTATGGCAAGGAAAGCAACCTAGGAATATACAAGTAGGAGAACATTAGTATGTATAAAGTGACCACATTTCTCATATTCCCCTGAAGCAAGATGTTCTGAATCCCTACCCACCGCCCTATGTAGGGTTTACATAGCATGCTCTGTGTGCATCCCTCTGCAATGCCAGGCTCATGGCAGGCCCCGGTATACATTACAACTCTGGTACTCAGCTCTGGCTGAGTTCTAGGTTGTTACTACCGGGAGACCAGAGTTACCCATGAAGTGACAGCTCTTTGATACACCTGTCTTCTCTGCAGTTTGTGAAAACTCCAAGTGGCGGAAGCTGCTAGTTGTCGATTTCAATCCTTCCTTAGTCAGAGGTACAAACATGCTTCGTTCGACTCCCTTGCAAGTTCTGCGGCCGTGTAACTGGTCTGTCCAGTGGGATGCAAGCAGAAAAGAAGTGATCGTTACCTTGGAGGGCAGGACGGAGCCTTTTCCTCTTTCTCACTGGCCAGAGCTATAGAGTAAAGCAGCCCCCATGCTCTCAGAGAGGACAGGCAGGCTTGAGAATGGAAAACTGCCTACCTAAACACTATGTCTTGTCCTGGATTATTCAGTTAAAGAGTAATAAGCTTCCAGCTCATACCAGCCACTGTATTTGTGGTCTTTTTGTTGCAATGCTTTACTTACCCTACACCTCTACTAATGCATACAGAGGGCAGGAGAGCCCCTTCCCTGCTTTTCCTGCATCCTGTGCTCTGTTCCAGATAGCCTTCCAGGATTTCAAGACTGGAGAAAATAAAACACAGGCATTTCTTATAAAAAATATCCAGGATTGCTGCTTCGGAATGAAGAGCTAAAAATAAGTGAGTGTAAGCAAGTAGTAATTCAGAAAAAAAAAGGAAAACATCAGCTCCATTCTTGCCTTTGACCTGCGTGTGGTCCAGGAGTTTGAAGGGAAATCACAGCTGTCGTTGGACAAAGAAGTGGAAGCCCAGATACTCTGAGTACCTGAGAGTTTGTGTTTGCACAGGATTTTGCAGTTAATTTATTTTTCTGATTAAATGGTGTCTAAAAAATAAAAAAATAAATGGCATCTAACCAGAAGTTACTCTTTAAGGAAAACCTTTGTTATCTGACTGTTTTTATTTCTGCCCTGGTCATTTTGTTTACCAATCCTCATGGTAACTTTCTTTGATATTAGAGAATGTCAGCTTCTCAAAGTCCTCAGTCTGATGGACCCTGAAAGATGGAGATAGGACTGAATTCATCACTCATTAAAAAAAAAAAAATCCACTCCCATCCCACATCAGTTTGCCTAATATTCCTTTTTTAAGGAGAGAAAGCACAGAGGCCACAGATGGGGTGGGGGGACACTTGCCTTTCACCAAACAGGAGGACAGAAATGGGACGTTTATCTAAATGCAAAAAGTATTCCTTTTGTCATTATCGAATTCTTGTCAATGAGGCAACAATCTGTATAGGCAACAATCTGATTGTCATGTTTTCTAACGTCTGTTTTTTAGACAACAAAGAATTGCCCACAGTTTTTTAAAGCCCACCTGGGAGAGAAACAATGGAGAGTGAATTTGGGATAATTGCATCACTTCTCCTAATGACCCATGCTTCCCTTACCAGGGGTCCCACATAACCAGAAGCTCCTGCTTTCTGCTTCTTTGTGCCAATGACCCAGTGGTGATGCAGGAGAAAGTATCACTGTCCATGTGGTGGAGCACAATTCTTGTTGAATGAGAAAAAGAGAAATAGTTGGTTTCCTCTTTCCACCCCCATGCCATTTGTGCTAAATATGTAAGAGGCTAGAAAGTCTTACCCAGAGTCTGACATCTGAGTAGAGACCTCAAAAGTCAATAATGTGACCCAAACCTGAACCTTGGCAAACAGTTTCCAAAGCCCAGCTGAGAAGAAAGGGCAGGTGTGCTATTTGATTGCATTTCTTTTGCCACAAAAGATCCTACTTGTTTCAAGTTACTCTATTTGAAGTGCACTTTTCCTGTTGTTTTAATTTGCGTGTGAGTACAAACCTCCTAAGAACAAGGCCTCCCATTTGATTCACTCTTGGTGCATTCCTTTCCCAGAGGCTTGTCTTGCTGCCCATCTTGGATTCTCTCCTTCCTCCACCCCACCCTCTACCGTGCTTACTGGGATCCTCTTCCAGATCAATCCCCTGGTCTCAAAATCCTTATCACAGGTCCACTTCTGCAGCAACCATAAGATCTCAGTCTCTCCCTCTCTCTCTCTCTCTCTCTCATATATATATATATATATATATATATATATATATATATATTGAACAAAGTTAGGGCACAAGAGCAATATATGAAAAATCCAATTTTCTTTATCTTGATTGACAGCTATTATGCCCAGGAGCCATCATTCTGTTTGATGTCTCAAAGAAACAGGGGTTCATTCAGCATCACCACTTCATGCTCCCCTTGGAGTCTGTAGTTTAGGAACCTCTAGCCCTGTGTCAGCAGCCCAGTCTGGGGAATACTGGTCAGTGCTGTCATTTATGCCACTTGCTGAAGCTTCTTTCCACCATTGCTTCTCTGGGGACTCATCTTTGGGCATCCTCACCTGGTCCTCAGGTTCACCAGCTAAGCGTGCTGTGTCTGTGCTGTTTGGAGGCTGGGGTACCTCCCACTGCTCCCACATTGTGTTGTGAAGTTTACATCAATAGGAACTTGGGGGTTCTGCGAAGGTGGGTGCATCAGAGTTTAAAGTTTGTGGCTGTTGAACACATGCCCCTGAACATTTTCTCAGAGGTCAATTCTGTTTTTACCCAGTGCATATCATTTATTCCTCTTGAGAACTGAAACCAAGAGGACTGATTTCCTGACATCTGTTAAACAATACTGAACCTGGTGCTCTTTCACCGTGCTGCTGTTGCATTTCTATTCCTGGAAGATAAGACCCTACATCAACTAAAAAGTTTATTAATTAAGACTTACACTTGCTCAACCAGACTCATTTCAAGACGCTCACCTTGCTGTCCCCACCAATTCAAAGCTGTTATGTCATAAATGGCCTAGGCTCTAAAATCCTACAGATGCTCTCCTGTGACTTGGTCATTCTCAGACAGGGTTAAGATGCCCAAGTTGAGTGAACTGAACTTTGCTTTCTTGACAGGTGTTTTTGGATGATCTCCTGGGGAGTCAATAGTAGACTATCTTCTTACCACACAGCAGTGAGTCAGCGAGCCACTGTATTATCATTGTGAATAATTGTTTCCATACAGAAATCAATAGTTTATAAAAGGGCAAAATCATAGACTGAAGAACAACTTAAATGTTGTTGGACAAAAATAAATGTTGGACAAAAAGGAATAATTAGCAAAAGCACTAAAGGTGACCTCAATTTCAGAATCTCTAAAGACCATCTATCTGCTACCCTCTTGCAGCATGCTGACATCAGGCTGATTAGAAAGACAGGTGAGCAGGAGGGGAGGGGGCTGCCTGTGGGTGTGTCCGAGACTATGCTAAGGCAGTGGAAATGGAGAGTCATTTCAGAGCTGGCAAATCCTAAGTTTGTGCTAAGGTGGCTCTGCTAATACCAGGTAACGGGGTCTCTGTGGAAATCCATGACAAAAGATGTAGGAGATCATTGTTGGCAATGACCTGCTGTAACTTCCTTCAGAAGTGGATCATCCCTACCCCCACCCCAAATCCAACAATATGTCAGCATGCACACATCCCATTTTGTATGGTAAACACCAGGACGCCAAGCATCAGTCTTGGCCATAGAGTCAATACAGTGTGTGCTTTTTATAATGAGAATTAATATAGTTCTATCTCAACAAAGCAGCAGTTAGGATGTCATCCTATATTCCCTATTTTCCCCATCCCTAATTCTTAAATGTTGGTGGGCAGAAAAATCTCTTGGCACTTCCAGACTTCCCTGTGGGAGATCAGATGAGTGCATCTGGGATGGGGCCCAGAAGTCTGTATGTTTAACACTTCCCAGGCCAAAGGAGCTCATGGGAAGAGCACAGCTGAGGCTCAAATAATGTGTTTCTGAGGAGGCCAACCTTAAATCCTGGCTCTGATTCTGGCTGGCTATGTGACCCTGGATGAGAAACTCAGTCTCTTCTATTTTTTATCTGTGAAGTGAGGATCGTAATGCCCACTCCTCGTGTTTATTTGAGCTGGTAACAGTTAGATGCTTGTAGCATATGTGCATTCATTCAGTCCATACTCAGTGTCCAGGTGTTCTGGGACAAGCTCTGAGCAGGGCTGTGGCTACAAGGAGCAAATAAGGCACTCCAAGTCCTCATGGTTTTTGGGTCAGCAGATGGCAAGTACTAGTGGCTTTGGGAGGAGAACTACAAGAGGGCTGGTGTTGAGGCCCCTGGCCTCTTGAGTCAGCCCTACTTCTTAGGAAAAGCATCTGGCATCTTGAAATTACTGATGAACAATCAAGCACCATGAATTGGGTTGGGATCTGTTACATAAGCAGTATCAGCTGGGTGCAGCCTTGACTTAGGCTCTCTGAGCAGCAGATCCTGAGTCTAGGGTCCTGATGGAAGTAGCTTATTAAGGACGTTTTCCCACCAGAACCAGGAAAGGGGTGGGGAGCAGGACGGGAAGGGAAGGGAGCCAAGCTCAAGTGTGCTCTCAGGTGAAACCCTAACCTCAGCCTGGACCCTCTGAGACCCCAGGTTGTAAATGACACTTCAGAGTTTTTTGGCCAAGTAGGTGAAGGGCTGTGCCTTTCTGTTTTCAAGGATGTTCCAGTGTTGATAAAAGGGATCTGAGGGATGCCTATATTGCTATACCCATTTTTAAGCTACATAAACAGACTCAGCCAGTTTTATCTGTCTGAGCTTGCATAGCTGTTACAAAACAGCAGTCACCACTAGCTGAAGGATTGCCATGTGCCAGGCAGCCCTCCAGGTACTTTACATTAATAACTCACTTAATCCTCAAACAACCTATGACTTAACATCATCATTAGCCCTGCTAAGGGGATTGCATCAATAATAATTAGTAACCTGCCGAAGGTCACAAAACTTAACATTTCAACTCAAGTTCAATCCCAGAGGCTGGGATTTCAACCCAAGTGTGCTTCACAAACCTGGTCAAGTCTACCATGGTGCTCTCAGTATTTGGTTATCTACATGACTCTGGAAGCCTTAGGAGCAGCTGCCCTTCCCTGTTCACCCTGCATTCCCAGCATCTGGCAGAGAAGTTAGACATTCATACATATTTGGAAGAGGAGAAGAACAATTTCAAAACACCTCGAAGTACTTTGGTCTATAGTTGCGCTTGGACTAGAACAAACCCAAGAACAACAGTAGCAAATGATGAAATTCTGGCCTTATTAACTCATTCAGTCAAAAGGCACAGAGCGCCCATAGCATACCTGGCCCCATCCCAGGTGCTGGAAGAACGATCATGAAATTGGATACTTTTCTCCCAGCTGAGACTAGGCTCGACAAGTTGAGCAGGGAGGGCTGTCTGTTCATTCTGAAGGCACTCGGCCTCTCCCTTTGTGCAGGCCTCGCTGTCATGTGCCAGGAGCCCTAATATTGGCCAGGAAGGGACCTGTGTCCTTCCTCTGACCTTCAGCATATTAACAAGGGAGCTCTGTACCTCCTTGGGCCCCTTCGACCTCTCCCCTTTTCCCCTTATAATTATAACAGGTAAATAGCTCAGAGTTATGGTACAAAGAAATAGAGCTGGAGGGATAGTGTTTCAGAACTAATTGTTGAGTCACCGGATCAGGTTTCTAAAAGTTGAATATACTGTGAAAATATTCTCCTACCACAGAGTCCTGTGACTTAAAAGTGGTGACTGTTAACTATTTCTAAGGGAGAAAATTTTACTCCAATTGTTTTCTCCCTTCTCCCATTTTCGTTGTTCAATGTATCAGCAAAAACCCATGGTCTGTTTTAATTTAAGAAGAAATAATGTAAAAATGTTTTCCTCGGCCCTCCTCTCAGGTGTAGTGAGCAATTATAGGGATTGATAATTTTTCATTCCAGTATGAAGATAAAAAGGAGTCTCCCTTTCAATTCCTCACCTTCTGCCCCCACAAAGAGGGTTGCAGTACCTCTGGAGGCAGCAAGGAACCAGGCAGGGTTCAGAATTCCAGGGGCAGACAACCAGCCTCTGGGTCAGAGTCTCCACCCCAGGCCTCCATTCCCTATCCGTGGTCTCTCCCAAGCTGAGACATTTCTCAGAGTGCACTACCCTGGGCTAGCTGGAAGCTGGACAGTCTCACGTAAATGTTCCTGTGAGGTCACAGTGGTCTTAGGGGTCTCTATGATTCCTCCCGGCCGAATCATCCTAAATTATGGACACTTGGACCCCTCCTGTGTGTCCTACGGGAGAGCCTGAGTAAGACCCTGGAGCCATCATGAGCCACCAGCCTTTAGCTGTAAAGGAGAAATGAACTCTGTAGGGGACATATCCAATTCTGATTTAAATTTAATCTCGGTGGTCAATTATTTGTATAATAATGGAGGAAAATAAAGACTATTTCACCAAAGTCAACTCTGTAATTTTAGAGCCTTTAAGACATTTGAAAAAGCCTTGTGCAATTATGTGGCGCTTAATACTCAGATAATGGAACAATGAAAGATGTATGTTTGCATTTTGTAAAATTAAACTGTATGCAGTTATTTATCTTTTACCTTAATTGTTTGAGCTTGTTTCTAATGTAAACTGTTGTAATTTTAAATAAATACAATAGAAAAAACTTTCATAGGTATCAAGAATCCAGAGTAAATTTACTTTGCAAATAGGCTTTGTAGGTATGTTTTATGCTGAGGATCTTAAACTGACACTTTCATTCAAAAATCTTTTGAATTACTCACTGTTTGCCTCTCCGAGGTCAGATGGATTTTGAGGAGGCTGGATTTCACAATGGAGTTTGGGTGACTTCATCCAAATCTTGAAATATGGGAAATGTATGAAATCGATGTGCTAGTGGGTTGAATGTATAGTCTGGACTGACTTTTGTGAAGTGTGCTAACTTCATCCTTTCATTTTTATGTTCTTCCTTTAACCCTGGGTCCAATTTGGTCTCCTTTATAATTATATTTCTCATCCACTTACCTTTTGTTCACTTGATGTATTTATTATAAGGAGGTTTAAGTATCTTGGGGGATAAGGCAAGTTATAGTATATGAATATATTTGCTAATATTTAAAATAATCGATACAAGCCAAATATACTGTTGGTTAAATTCCAATGTTGTCTTTCTGATGTGATATTCATACCATGACTACAAACACTTGTACAAAACATAAAAACAGAAGGTAAGGCATAAATGATTCCTCATGGATTGCAGAGGATTTCAGGATTATGCTCAATCACATTCCCCTTGTCCAATGGCTTCCTCGGAATTTTATTACTTCAGTGACACTGAGTCACTGCAGCACAGGGTTTAGGAGTATAAACTTTCAACTGGATGCACATTCCAGCTCTGCCATTTACTAGCTGTGTGACCTCAGGCATGTCACCTGAACCCTCTGAGCCTCAGTTTTCTTACCGAAAAAACAAGAATCCTGGTAATACCTAAGTCTTGGAGGAAGCGGTTGTTCAAATGTATTGATGTATTTTAAAATACTTTGAACAGTACCTGCCTGGCACATGGTAAGCCTCCTGTGGGTTAGTCTTGAGTAAAGCTTTATTTTGGAATAATTTCAGATTTATAGACAAGTTGTTAAAATGTACAGAGAAATTCTGTAAATTCTTCTCTATTTGCTAATATTTTTATATATGTGCTTAGACATCATTATTAGTTTTCTATTGCTATGTAACTACCTGTCATAAATTTAGCAACTTAAACCAATATACATATATTGCCTCCCAGTTTCCAGGGGTTGAAGGTCCAGATACAAGTATACTGGGTCCTCTACTTAGGGTCTTGCCATGCTGAAATCAGTCAACCTGTCAGCAGAGGCAATAATCTCCTCTCATTTTCAGGATCCTCTTTCAAGCTTAGTGGGCACTAACAGAATGCAGTTTATTGTCTTTGTAGGGCTGAGGTGCCTACTTTCTTATAGGTAACAGTAGAGATCATGCTTAGCTCCTAGAGGCCTCCTGTCATTTTCTACCATGTGAGCCTTCCCACAGCATGTCAGTATGCCCTCCTGCAGGAGAGAGCATTTCTCTAATGGCTTACCTTTAGTTAAAGGGTTCACCTGATTGGGTCAGACCCACCCAGGGAAATCTCTCTTGTGATTAACATAGAGTTACCTGAGGAGTAGTCTAATCATCAGAAGGGTATTCCATCATATTCACAGGTTCTGCCCAGACTTATGAGGAGAATACATTACACAGGCATGTACAACAGAGTGTGAAAATCTTTGAGGATTACCTTAAAACTCTGCTGTATGTCTATTTTTTTTCCCTGAATACTTTAAGAGTAGGACAGATGTAATGCCTCATCACTCCTAAATGCTTGAGAATGCCTTTTCTATGACGAAGGACATTATCTTACAGAACTACAACATAATTGTTAAAATGAGAAAATTAAAATTGACATAACTATCTGTTTTAGAGACCTTATTTATCTATTACAAATTGTCCTTTATATTAGAGACACACACAAAAAAAATCTGGTCCAAGATACAATCCACATGTTGCATTTCAATGTCATGATTCTTTAGTCTTCTTTAATCTGGAATGTTTCTTTAGTGTATATTTGTTTTTTATGATCTGGGCACTTTTGAAGGGGGCAGCCTAGTTACTTTGGTGAGTGTTTGATACTTCCTCACTATTAATTTAACCAATGCACTTTTGCCAGGAGAATGACAGCAGTTATATTTTGTTCTTGATGTGTCATATCAAGAGGCACCTATGTTGGTTGGTCCAATTATTGGCGATGTTAACTTTGATCATATGGTTAAGGTGGTGTCTGCCAGGTTAGTCACCATAAAGTTAGTCTCTACATAATTATTACTAAAGATGAGCATTTTCCAGTATTAAAAAGTTAATAGGAACAAAGAAAAATAATAAACTTTCACAGGCCTGAAAGCACTGTATAACCTCAAAGCACTTTGACTTATATTCCTTTAGAGTTAGCCAGTGAACAAGTCTGAGTTTGGCTGTCTGTCTGCTGAGCTCCCAAATCCTTGTCTTTCGAGGGCTCTGCCCTGCTATCATGCAACTCTCTCTTTCCTATGACAAAACTGCCTCCCTCTCTGGGGATGCTTCTCAACACAATATCATCACATCTTACTTTGTTTCATCAGAGACTACGTTCATCGTCTTACTCTCCTCACTCCCCTCTTAGAACAGCTCTATCCTGACCTCTGTCATCATCATACCACTAAGAATGAGATAAATCATGTCCAGCTCACCAACAATCTCCATGACACTAAATCCAATGGATGTTTCTCTGTCTCCACCATTTTTGAGCTTTCAATGACAGTCAACATTATCAGCCACAATTTTCTTGAAATGTCCCTACCCCAGCCTTTTCTGGCAGGTTTCCTCTTATCTCAATGGCTGTTTCTATGTCTCTTGAAGTCTTAGATATTACTCATGGGAACCCCTGGGATGGCATAGTTCTGCTCCACATGATCGCTCAACCTCCGGCAGGTGAGCCCAAGTATGTGTCCATGGCAGTAGCTGGTCCCAAAAGAGTGAGTCACAGACACAGTGTCTTAATGTCTAGACTCGTTCTGACCCTCTGACATTTCTGCTGCATTCTATAGGCCACAGTGAGTCATAGGGCCAGCCCTGATTCAAGGGGAAGGGGAGTAAGTTTCACATCTTGATAAGAAGACCTTCAAAGTCTCATTATAAAACATGCAAATACAGGGAGTTGGAAAGAATTGGAGCCATTTTTTGCAATTAATCACTAAATCCACTAAAAATAGCCCTGGACAACATGATATTATCTGCCATCTGTTTTTGTATTTTTGGTCAAATGTAGTGGTTCCTATAGATTTTGACACACTCGTGATGCACATTCAAGTATTCTTGTGCCCTTTCTTTTCACCATATGTTCTCCCTTCCTCAGTTTTATTGATAATTGACATATAATATTATATTAGCTTCTAGTGTACAACATAATGATTTGGTATTTGTATACATTGGGAAATGATCATCACAATAAATCTAGTTAATATCCATCACCTCGACATAATTACAATTTTTTTTCTTTTGATGAGAACTTTTAAGATCTATTCTCTTAGCAACTTTCAAATATATAATACAATATTGTTAACTACAGTCATCATGCTGGGCATGACATCCCTATGACTTAATTTTTATAACTGAAGGTTCTTACCTTTTGACCACCTTCACCCGTCTCACACCTCCTATCCCTGCTTTGGGCAACCACCAACCTATGAATTCAGTATTTGTCCTCTGTCAGACTCATTTCACTCTCATGTGTCTTCTAATAAAGACCGTGGCTACCGTGGCTTCTCCCACACCCATCTATGGAAATATCCTCCTAACTGTGACCTCTGTGGATTTCCATTTTTGCTGGCTCTGTAGCATATCAGGTTCTAAGGTTACCAAATGATGTGAGGAGTGAGCTTAGATAGGGGGCCACCTTGCTGGTGCCCGGCAGAGCCATAATGATTGGTCATGGAGTTCAGCTTCTCTTACGTCTGAATATTCTTTCTAATGTCACTCTATTAGCTCCAGCTCCAGATCGAGCCATTCACTTTCTCTATCTTATTCATCAGTCCTAAGGAAATAAACAAACCAAAAAAAAAAAAAAGGAGTGTTTTTCTGTTGGTTGGAAAACCCTCTGACCTTCCATTATTTCAATTTCTTTCTCCACCATGTCTAGGTGGTACTTTGGCAAAGACACATTTATATTTATGAACCACATGAGTTTAGAAATGAATCTATTTTCTTCAAAGTTATACTGAAAGGAGGTTCAACCAAGCTGAACACATATTTGGAGAAAGGGTTACTTTCTGTGTCTTTCCTATTTATCATGGCATCTCTGAAGGTCATGATACTAACCTGAGCATCTTCCTTTTTGGGGTATCATTGAAATCACCTGGGTTGCTTAGAAATAATCATGCCTTGTCACCACCCTGAGGGATCCCAAGGGTCAGAATTACCTGGGTCCAACTAGAACCCAATCATCTGTACTATACAGAACCTCTGCAATAGCTGGAATTTTGGCAATCAACAGGATTAGAATGAATGCTGCTTGAATTCTCCCTCAACCAAGAGGCCCACTTAAATACCATACAGGTGGATTAGCTCCTTGTTCCTTTTAAATCAGCCAGAGAATAATGTCCAGAGTATCAGGCATGAGAACTAAAATTCCACATCACTTATTCTCGGTGTAATATTTTAATCTGGCTCACCTGGACTAGTTTAGAGTAATAACTGTGACCATATTGGTGACCCTCTGCCCTAGTGGAATTGAAAATTATGAGGTGAGCTCCTTTATAGGTTCTGAGATTCAGGATAATAAGGTATCTTGTCATTCCACAGGAGACAGAAGGATTTAGTCCACCCTTGGAGGCAGATGGGATAGACAGTCACAAATAAATGATGGAGTCTTGGGCCCTTGCGTCACCAGAAGTGTTCTATGGGCATCAATGAAAAGGGGAAGAAACAAGTGGAGTGTAATACATAAGACCAAGTACCCTGTTAATAGTGCAAGATTCAGAGAGCTTTTGACTTTAGGGTCTATGTGAGGATGAAGAAGTCTCTCCCAACAGACAGGAGATATACCAGTGCAATTGTACCAGACTTAAAAAAAAAAATAAGAGTAGCATGTAAAAATATGACACTCATTTTGTCAGAAAAGGGTAACAAAAGCTTACATTTTAATGCTTTTTTATGTGTGCTGCAAAAAAACCTGAAAGTTTACATAAGAAACTAAGAATAAGTATTATCCAATCAGAGGTATGGAGTCTTGATGGGGGTGGACAAGAATGGGAAAGAGAGATTTTTTTTCTGACTTTTATGACATTTTTCTGGTTTTTGAACCATGTGAATTTACTGCTTATTCAAAAATTTAATAATACTATCTCTAGTCTTACCTACTGAAAAAATACCTAAAGAGAGACACATCCTGTGAATTCAGCAAAATGTTTACATTGTGTTTTATCAATCACAACAGTATTTACATATGTTTGAAACAGAGTAGTGCAGATTAGCTCAAGACATATTATTTGCTCAGGCTATGAATAACGCTTGGAGCACATATGGATTCATGGGCCCCTTGTAATGACTCCTTCTCATGTCATGTTCATGGAAAACCATGGTCTCTGGTGTGCCCAGCCCACCTGACATTCTTGGGTCACTCTCCTTTCCATAAAGCCAAGTGTTGGACAATTTTACAAGTTAAGGTCCCTAATGTTTAAACCTCATATGGGCAGTCTGGGTGGCTCAGTGGTTTAGCGCCGCCTTCAGTCCAGGGTGTGATCCTGGAGAGATCCTCCATCGAGTCCCACATCAGGCTCCCTGCATGGAGCCTGCTTCTCCCTCTGCCTGTGTCTCTGCCTGTCTCTCTGTGTGTGTGTGTGTGTGTGTGTGTGTGTCTCATGAATAAATAAATAAAATCTTAAAAAAAAAACTAATAATACTTGTAACAGAGCTAATGAGATAGTTTTAAAAAGCTCAGAACATTTGTTTCCTCCTTTCCCTCCCAGAGCATGGCGGCTAGCTTGGCTCCTTTGGCCACCATACTGTTCATGTTGGGAGAATGGAAGCCTTTCATTCTTCCCTTGTGTTGGTGTGTCCCATGCTCTCTGTTATGTTAATATTTCTACAAAAACATTTTGTAGCTCAGTGTTGTGGGCCAAGATAATTCCATCAGCAGCTATCAAGCCCCTAGCCAGCCACATCAGCCCCTTGCCCCATCAGCATGCCTCCTTAGCACCCACACATGCCTCCCAGCACCTTTAGTGCTGTGTGTTAAATGTGAAGGCTGCCCTTATTCATAGACCCACCTGTAAGGTCACAGGCACTTTCACAGATTAAAACCTTAAAAAGGGGGCACATGGGTAGCTCAGTGGTTAAGCATCTGCCTTGAGCTCAGATGGAGATCTCAGGGTCCTGGGACCAAGTCTTACATCGGGATCCCCACATGGAGCCTGCTTCTCCCTCTGCCTGTGTCTCTGCCTCTCTTATTATGTGTCTCTCATGATAAATAGATAAAATCTTTTTTAAAAAGAAAAACTCTAAAAAGTCCTATGGTAAAATAACCTTTTTTAGATTTCTTTAAACAGCGTCTCCCAAATTCATTTACTACTAAACTGGTTTTCTTTTTTTTTTAATTTTTTATTTATTTATGATAGGCACACAGTGAGAGAGAGAGAGAGAGGCAGAGACACAGGCAGAGGGAGAAGCAGGCTCCATGCACCGGGAGCCCGACGTGGGATTCGATCCCGAGTCTCCAGGATCGCGCCCTGGGCCAAAGGCAGGCGCCAAACCGCTGCGCCACCCAGGGATCCCCTAAACTGGTTTTCAAAGAACCCTGCAAGCATTCTCAGTTCTGGCCTAAGTGTTATTAGCCCCTTCAAAGGAAACAAAGCAGAGGCTCCTTATCTCTGGTGGGGCCTTAAATCCCAGGACTGTCAGGCTTTTTCTACAATAAGAAATACATCCCTAGCTCAGTAACTCTTCCCTTCCCTTCTTCCTCTCTGATGCACTTTGTATAATATAAAGGTGGTAGATTGTACTCCTAGAACATGGATAGAGGGAAACTTTTACTTTTTCTTTTTTTTTAAAGATTTTTAAAATATATTCATTCATGAGAGACACAGAGGGAGAGAGAGGGTCAGAGACACAGGCAGAGGGAGAAGCAGGCTCCATGCAGGGAACCCGATGTGGGACTCAATCCCGGTTCTCCAGGATCATGCCCTGGACTGAAGGTGGCACTAAACCGCTGAGCCACCGGGGCTACTTTTTCAATTTGCATTTTACTTAGTGAACATTCAGTGCAATATTGGTTTCTGGAGTAGAATTCAGTGATTCATCACTTACATACAATACCCAGGGCTCCTGAGGCAAATTTTTAAAGCCAAAGCCTCCTCTCAAAAAATTCAGGGGGAGAAACAGAAATCTTACTTTGGTTTCCTATAGTTTAAAGGCTCCAGAGAGCTTTCTTCTGTTTGCAGGAAAAGCTCAAATCTTACTAAGAGTCTCTGACATGTCAATATACATTTTCAAAAGAGATCACTTTACTTTTGACTTGAATCATTTCTATCCTGACTGTTTAAAAAGCCAAAAGCGATATCCTTTTTTCCCTTCTCCTAAATCAATAGGAAACATTTCAGCCAGACCCACTGGCTCTGACCTCTGGGAAGGGCAAGCAGTCCTGCCCCAGCCACCCCTGACTGTAGCTGATGGTGGGGAAAACCCCAGGCTGGCTGTGTCTAGACAATACAACTGAACCAGCAGGGAAATGAGCAAGCAAGTCAGCATTGCAGACCATCCTAGCAAGGTAGTAGTGCATTCCTCCACCTGAGCTTTTGTGGTGGGTCAATTTGGTTATTAGAATGACTAAAATTATACAGCGGCCCCTATTCTGGTTGTATAAAAATGCCCTCCATTCAAGGAATGTACTGTGTGGTTTGCCACATTTGGGATTCTGAGCCTTTTTGGATATGCTATCTTTAGTGTCAAACCCCACATCCATTCAGTGCTGTTAACCAGATCTCCAGGGTGTAGATGACAGTTCAAGCAAGGGTATTTTCAGATCTATAAATACCCCTTGGTCACCAAGTGGCACTTGTTTCCCATATATTTCCATGAAACAGGACAGCAAGAGCCAAGTTTTCTCTGGCTTATGAAAAGGGGCTCATTCTACTGAGACTGTTTGTCTGAGTTAAAGTTAAAAACCCAGTGGGTTTCTCAGTGCTGCTCAGGTCCTCACATGAATCTTTGATGCACTGCGAAATCACATTGTCAAGGCAGGGAAGTGGGTGAAGTGAGAATTTCAATGGGAATTCTACATCTGAGGGGGGATGCGCATGTGAGGATGTGAGGGTGTGTGTTTTGTTTCTCCAAGTCTGCTTAACAGGCAGGCAGAATGGGAGGAGGAAGGACTGTACTAAGCCTTTCAGTGGATCCTGAGTTTATAGGAGGCGCTTCACACAAATGCATGAACACTTCCCTTTCTGGAAACAGCCACCGCGTTATTCGACTCAGGACCTTGTGCTTCTAGAAATGCCACGGTCCAGGTAGACTTGCTCTGTGGCTTGCTGATGGTACCAGTTTGGTGTTTATCCTATCTGTTTCACTTCCCTTATATGTACAAATGAGACCTCCTGAGAGTTAAATTTTATGTTGCCTCTCTGAAAGCAGAGTATCTGCCACAAAATCGGCCTCTCCCCACGTCTTCTCACCTCTCTTTCTCCTCTTTCCCCCTGCCACCCTCCTCCTCCCTCCTGCCTCCCCTCTTCCCTCCCTTCTGCCCTGCCCAATCCATGTCACTCACTTCTCTGTCGTCTGTCACGTGAGAAGTCCCCTGTGGAGGGGATTCCAGAGAAACCAGGAGCATCTGCCCCATCTCTGACTCCACCGAGTGCCCAGCTATCTTTGGGACACAGGAGAATTCAGTTTGCTTTTTTGAGTTAAAAATCCAGCTGTCCAGGGGCTGCTGCTCCTTTGACAACTGCCACACATGTGGCTTTGCCCTCCTCTCCTTTAGATGGCACCATTTTACTGCAGTGCAGCTTGGAGAATCCTCCCCCCGCCCCCCCCCCCCCCCGCTTCAATTAGTATTCCTTGTGCAAAAATAAGAAAATTCCTTCATTATGCTGGTGCCCAGTGGCAATCTGATAATTAAGGTGACGCATCAGCATTTCCATTATAAACCCCAATTCTCACATAGGGTTGTAGCTCAGCAATAAAAACTTGCTAGCGAGGTCCTAACCTTAGGACATTTTAAAATAAACATTGCATTTAGCTTTTAGTGGATCTGAGTGGATCCTAATTATATATGTCAAGTCTTGTCCAAGAAATTCTTTTCCTCTATGTGACCATAAGGAAATTAGGACTTTATCTAGGATTTTGAAAATCTCAGCTAGGTATCAGTTTGCATTAAAATAAAATGCAAAATGTGAAAGATATATCAATTAAAAATTGAAAGCAATATAATCTTTTGAATTTTGAGATTTGGTTTCCGAAAGATGGGTATGCTTTATCACTTCTATCACATTCTTGTTTTTGTCTCTGGGTAAACCTAACAATAGGCAAACCTAACTTCTGAAACAGCCCGAACTTCATCCAGAGGACATTTCTTTGGGAATTACCTAAATAATCCATTCATTTCCTTGCTCCACTTTTTCAGTAGCAATGTGATCCTAGAATTAATGCAGAGGCCACTTCATAATCTTGGCCACTCCATGGGGTGGGAAAGGTGTGTGGGAGCCACACTCCACATGAACCCAAGGCAAGACTCCTGAGTATTTCAGAGCAATCCCCGTTTCAAATATTCTGTCCCTTTATCCAGCATGGTAGCAAATCATGTACCCTCTCTTTTGGCTACAAAAATATTTGGTCAGGTAAATATCTGGTCAGAGAAGGATTTCCAATCTATTGAACAATACTGTATATCTTCAGACCATGCTTCTACGTGAGCCACCTAAAATAAAATCCCTGACCAATGATGGCTTTCTACTTTCCTTTAAAATGATTGATGATTGAAAGTTACTTAAATGTTTTCTGTTGAACTCTGAGGGCATACCATTAAAATTGGAAATTTTAGGTTTTAATCATTGATGAGGTTTTTCTGCTCTATAGCACTTTATGATCAGAATCAAATGTTCTAGGGCACCTGGCTGGCTCAGTTGGTAGAGCATGTGATTCTTGATCTTGGGGATGTAAGTTAGAGCTCCATGTGGAGCATAGAGTCTATTTAAATTTTTAAAAATAAATAAAGTTTAAAATTCATTTTAAAAGGAATAAAATGTCTCAGGTACACATTTGAACAGATTCACATGGAGTGATATCTGAATGTTTGTTACCAACCTTCTTGTTTGCTTCTAGCTGTTATATATGTTAAATGACAACAATTGCTTGACTGAAGAGACTCAGATTTGGAACTAGAATAAAGCAGGCCACAGTTATAAGAAGAAATGTTCTAGAATTTGTGCCTCTGAAGAGTCCCATAGGTTGGTTTCAGGAAAATTGTGCATCTTGGTGTTAGAAGTGAGACCGGAAGAGAGACTATGCAGTGTCACCGAGGACTTTGCAAACTGTTAGAATAGAGAGACTGAGAATGAGTGGACAGAGTTGAATGCCTTTTGTCTGTCCCTAAACCAATCTCACCTCTTCTCTTTTCACTTCCTGTTAAATAGTAAGTTCAGATTTGCTTTTTAAAATGTTTTCAGTATCTAAGTTAGTCTTGGATTTGAACTGCAGCTGACTTGTAGAGAAAGAAATTGGCAATGTGGGTGTGGGGGTGACTACTCTGAGTAGCAAGAAGACCCTAAATCCTTGTAGTGGGAGTCAGAGAGAATTAGGGGCTCTTTAAGATGAGCAGGGAGGTTGTCTATGGCTGAGTGGCCTTTATTTGAGGGAAGGGCTAGAATTATATACACTCTGTTGTAGCCACAAGACATAATAATTTCCCACAGCCCCAATCTCAGACCAATAACATGTCTGGTTAACTCAATTTTCCATGATAATCAGACATAAGGATTAATCAATGACTGTAACTCCCAAAGTACAAAAGATTTGAACTTGAACCCTCTGGTAGCATCAATCCCTGCTGCAAGCCAGTGAATTGATTGTTTTTCCCTCATGGGCACCTTCTGGTAGGTATACAAATAAGGAAAACCCAGGATGAAAGGAGAGGAGAGAGAAGGACAGGAGGAGAGCCATACACATACAATTTGTTGTTTCTGCTACTCTCTATAATTACAGTGATGCTTCTAAAAAAATGTTCACAGATGACTCATAGAATGAGAGCAGCATTACTTTTGTGTAACTGATACAGAACATAGGAAACAACTCCCTTCTTCCTCTGGTGTTGGTTTCAGACCACAATGACTATTTCCCAACATAAGAGAGGAGAAAGAAGAAGAAAGAAGAGAAAGAAGAAGAAAGAAAGAAAGAAAGAAAGAAAGAAAGAAAGAAAGAAAGAAAGAAAGAAGAAAGAGATTTGAAATGTTAACTTTATCGAAAATCAAGATGGATGACTAGGCAGGTTCAACTGGGTAAGACTCACCAGAGGGAGGTGAGAACAGAGAGGAAGGAGGGTTGTAGTGACAAGAGATGTCTGGAGAAATTGGGGAGACTAACAGGGTGACTTCTTTTTTAAGATTTTATTCATTTATTTTAGAGAGATAGGGTGCTTGCGAGCAGGGGAAGGGGCAGAGGGAGAGGGAGAGAGAGAATTTCAAGCAGACTGCCTGCTGAGCACGGAGCCTGATATGGGGTTGGATCCCAAGACCCTGAGATCATGACCTGAGCTTAAATCATGAGTCAGACACTCAACTGACTGAGCCATCCAGGCATCCCAACCAGGTGATTTTATAACCAAACAATGTCTATTACTATGTTTACTTGTACCCTTAAGTTGCTTGAGGATAAAACAAATGAATTGTGCCTAACTTCACATTGGAGAAGTGATTTCAAATAGCAATAACAAAAAAAGCATGCAGCCCAGAAATGGACTTGACCCCCTTCTTTGCCAAACTCCCATTCACCTCTCAAGACCCAATTCTACATGTCTTACTCCTTCTGTGAAAGTGTATTCAATTTTTCTCTCATATCCAATCTTCCTTCTGCAGGTTTTTGTTCATGCTCCTGCCATGAAATGTACTCCTGTAGAACACTCACTAGATTAGAAAGCCATTCTTCCCATTCGACTGAGTTCTTCAGGATGAGAGCTTATTCATCTTTGTATTCTCAATGCTAGGTACAAACCTTATATAAGACTAGATAACATAACTAGACATGGCTAACAGATGATGAATATATACATGGATGCTGGAAAGGTCTTGCTCTTTTATCTTTGAGTGGTTATGAAGAAATTACCAATGGCAAAAAGCCAGAAAATTGTCATTGTGGCTGCTGTAGACACTTAACAGCTAGTTTCTACACAGTAACCTAGCTTGAAAAGAATGCCCAGAAACCAACATGAATGCCTAGAACTTTTCTGGGTGGTGGGGATCAACCTGGTTGAAGATCTCACTCCATCATTAGTCCCAGGACTCAAGTGAACCCTGATACTCTTGGACTAAAATGAGTACTCATTTAGAGGAAACATTTGGCAGCTGGAGATGTGGTCAGTCAGCAATGAATTGTTTAGATACCTGGTTGCTGTTTCCTAGGAGACCACACGTCAAGTACCTGCTGAATCATGTGCTTCCGTTGGGTAAAGATAGGCTTCTCTGACAAGATGTGGGAGGTTGGGCTGGAGCAGATACCTGACACACATCCAACTGGCCAATCTGAGATAGAGAAGAGGAAAAGGGAAATGTGAAGCTTTACTCACTGAGAATGTATTGTCATAGGGTCTGCTTCCAAGGGAATTGTATGTTTTCAGGTCAGAAGGAGCCAGTCAAGCCATTAACTTGTCATTTTTAATAGGTGTTCTTCCACCAAAAAGGTTTTTCTTTATGTTATTATATGAAACCAAATCCTTTTATTTCTGCTGCATAGACATAATGGCCTGCTTATGAGTGTAAAGCAAGTGCAATGCCACATATTCTAAATGAAGGGGAACTTTATAACATTCTACCTTTTTAAAAAAGATTTTCTTTATTTATTTATGAGAGAGAGAGAGAGAGAGAGAGAGAGAGACAAGCAGAGGGAGAAGCAGGCTCCATGCAGGGAGCCCGATGTGGGACAGGATCCCAGGTATTCAGGATCAGGCCCTGGGCTGAAGGCGGCGCTAAACCGCTGAGCCACCCGGGCTGCCCTATAACATTCTACCTTAAAAAGGAAGTTAATGGTCAATGTGTGACAAGTAGTAAATCATGCATGGGTCAGTTTCAATGAAACACAGGGAAAATTCTCAATATGGCAGAGAAAATAAAATGGGAGATTGTCAAGAATAAAGCTTTATGATTGAAATTTAAATATAAATCCAGATTCTGTTTTCCAACTCTTCTTAATTCTTCCCCTAAATAATTGTGATAATCTTCTGTGATGCTTGGTATAACTAATGCTCCAAGACCCTGCAAAAGATAAAGGCAAGAATCAACAAGGATTTGGGGAGTTATACCTATGAAATAATGCTTAAGCCTTCATTTGAAATTCCACATTTCTGCATCTTAGGCAAGAGTCATTCTGGTAAGAGATATTTTAAAGGCAGGAGTAACCCAGTTGACCAACTCAAAGGAGAAAACAAAACATAAAGAGCTCATCTAGCACTTTGATTGTTGGTAAACTATACCAGATTGGTTTGAGATGACTAGGTTGGAACTAAACTCCTGGAAAATAAAACTAGTTAAAAACTATAAAGCAATGTCTTCTTCAGAAAAAAAGTATCTTTATCCAGCTATCCTACCGAGGAGCTATTTACTTTTTATCTTGTGTCTTCCTTCTCATGTTCTAAAATTTCGTACTCTCTGTGAAGCTCCTGAGAAATCCAGTTATCACAATGCTCCAAAGCATAACACCCTCATCCTTAATCTCTGTGCTCTGTCTCTTTGCACATGAACTTGGCTTAAAATGAAACATGTTGGTCAATGGGCTCCTGCAGGAGAAGGGACCCTGACAGCCACAAGATACACTGCAAGTATATATTACAACAGCAGTTTAAAAGCCAAACCATTGAGCAAATTATATAGTTATTAATTTAATACCATACTAAATATATATTATTTTCCCACAAAATTGGCTGATTTCATTAAATTAACCCTTTTTCAACAAACTCAGTAGACACTGTTGTAAAGAGCATGTTTCCAAAAAATATTTATGCTATGGGGAGGTACTCACAATACATTCTTTAAAGGAGAAAAGAAGAAAAGGAAGCAAAAATCTACATACAATATGACCCTGAATCTGTGCATATATATATTTATATCAAAATGCTGACAGTGGTGAAATCTAAGCTGTATTTGCAAATTACCACCTATTACTTGTACAAATAGAAACAAGCAAGAAAAACAATCTTCTCTAATTTTAAGAAGCTTTAAGGAAAATTATAACATGGAACTTTCTAAAGCTTTGCTTATATTAAATAAGCATAATGACTCATTGTATAACAACATTCAATTATGAATATTTGCTTCACTAAAACATGAGAAATTCTCCCTATGTTGAACATAAATAATTTACTTCAACACATCCAGATGTAAAAGGAGATCACCTGCACAAAAATACAAGGATAAAATTAAAAGAATGTTAAACACCTCAGGAAATTTCATAATGTGGTCCTTCCCCATCCTTCATTCAGAATATGAAATTTCAGAAAGAATTTGTGAATAAGAAACTGCTTGGCTTATCAAGGAAGAAAGACATCTATAGAAAAGATTCAACCTGTTAGCTGGGTTAGATCAAATGAATGTCAATTCTATAAAACCACAAATGCAGTCTATCAATGAAATAAATCACACTATGGTGTTGGAAAGTTGAAATTTTTCTTGAGAGTAGTCCTGTTTTCCTATGAATGAGAAGTAGGAATTATTTCTTTTTAACAAAATCTTCCTGGAGCCATAACCTACATGACCTCATTTCTTTGGAAGATGGTTTCATCTTCCCCTGCCACTGAGTCCTACATATGAAAATGCGACCTTCCCCGTGGTGAATAAAACCTCATTCGAATGGGTGCACACTCTCGCTCACATTTTGAAATATGTTTGCATAAGAATTTATTTATGGTTGAAAAGGTCCATGAGGTTTTTCCTTCCCTTTTACTCTCTCAGGGATTTGAGATAGGGTTCCTGCATTGATTCTATCACATAAGCTCACACTCAGGCAGATGTTTCTATGTCCTGTGCCTTTACTTCTTACATGCAAGGTAGTCATCCTGATTCTATTTCTTAAGGGAAATGGGGATGACAAGACAAGAGACTTACTACTTATGGAAACATTTTATATGGCTTATAATTGCAGATTTAACATTTACAAGGGGCCATGCATTAATCATTCATTTGGCAGAAGGACAAATTTGAATAGAACAAATTAAGAGACTGTTATATAGAAGTAAACACCCAAACTGCTGCATCAAGCCAGCTGTGCACCTAACACCCCCACCTGCCTGGCTTTTACTATAATTTGGGTGCTTATTCCAAAAATCTCCAGAAATGCAATGGTGACCTCACAAGGCTGGACAAAGAAACAAGATTGCTGGTTACAGAATGATTACAGAATCATTTGAGAATCACTTTCTCTAAGCTACATAGAACTTGATTGTAATGAATTGGAAGACATGATTTGTTATGGTGGTTTTTTCAAATTTATGGGTGTATGATTATTCCTTTATATCTCTCAGCTATAAAGAGCCCATGACAAATGACTCCATGATATGGATAAGGAAATAAATGTAGCTTTCCCCCTGAAAACTGCTACCTATGTAAAATTCTTGAAGGAAACCACCACCTGTTAAATGTGCAGCCCCCTTCCTTTCTTGATTTGCAAGACTTCTGCCAATTTAGGCAGAACTAACCTTTGCAGAAATCATGCTGTCAGATGTCATGGTGAGCTGGACTTCTAGCCCCACCTGCATGCAGAGGATCACCTGGAAGGCCAAACCTTATGGATAAGTTGATCTTGGGTCTAATAAGTGATGCATAAGGCAGTCAAAGCAGCAACTGGGTGCATTGCTGGAAGCCAGAAGCCTGGCCATCCCACCATGTTTTCCTACTGGCTTTGGATTTCACTGGCTAAGGGGCTCCTGAGCACAGCCCTGGAGGTCTGAGCTAGCCTCGGGAGTGTTTGATCAGAGTACCTGCCTGCAATCTTCTGGCTTCCATTTCTTGACAGGTGGAGGCAGAATAATCCTAGTCCATCAAAAGGAACCTCTAATGAATAGGCTCCTCTCCAACTCTGCTTCACCTTCTGCCACCCAGCCCCCTATTCTGGCCAGACCCTAGCGACAGGGAGGAGGTAGCTGGAGGCCAAAGAAGAAGGAAACTTGCATCGGTGTGTGGAAAACTCAGCCACCTGTCTAAACTGAATGTTTCTGCCAGGCTAAGGTGGAGAGACAATGCCTCCAGCTGCTGAGGTGGGAACCCCATCCTGGTTCAAGGGAAGGGCTCACTGGTGTTGGGGGTGGGGATAGGCTGTGCATCAGCTCCGGGACTGCCCCAGGAGAGGAGGTGTTGGCTTGAAGTCCTGCCTCCTAGGTGCAGACCCTGCTGGCAGAATAAATAAGGAGGGGGTTATTTGTGTGGACAAATAGAACCCAGCCGGAGGTCCCAGCGTGGGAGGAGCCCTATTCCCTTTCATCCTGGGTGGGATGGAGGACTTGAAACCAAGGGGACTATTCCAAAGGGAGAGGATTCCCATACTTCTTGGAAGGGTAAACACCTTTTAACTTCTTTCCTGAGGGTAGGCCACCTGTGTGCTTTCCCATCTATTCATCATTTTCATCACCATTTACTGGGTGCTTGTTGCACAGTGCTAGATGCGGGGGGCAGGGAGGGAGGGAGAGACAACACAGTTTGGCCTCTGCACACACACAGCTCTTAACCTCCAAAGCTTAATAAGCTGTGCCCGCTCCACCTGATTTTCTTTTCCTGCGATGCGATTCCCAGACTTGGGTGAGCAGACACGATGAGCACTGATCTCAGGTGGCATGAGGCAATCAGGTATTGACTATTACCAAGGCATGGGGAGCTAAAATAGGAGAGACCCAGAGCTAAAGCGGCCAACGCCCTTGTATTCACGTGGAGAAACTGAAACCACTGCAGGGAGGAAGTTCAAAGCCATGAGATCAGATCCTGCAGCTCCCTGGCTCCTGACCCAGTGCTCCCTGCCCTGTGCCTGGTGCACTCCAACTCTGGGAACCTTCCCCCCACTGGCCCAACGTGGCTGAAAGTTTTTATCCAAATATGAATACAGGGGAAGTACTCATTTGGACAACAACTTCTTATTGCAGCTACTATTCATTAAATAGTTTTGGAAGACACAGACTTTCCCCTTAAAAAGCTCTGCTGCCAGTGAATCTACTAAATCAGTAACAGCCAAATCTCCCTGATGACGATGACAAATGCCACACATGCCTTCAGTATGAAGATTTGTCTTGAAATAGGCTTTTCCTCCTGAGACCAAAAATAAATATGCTTCGAGGTTTTTTTCTCTGAAGCATTCATTTCTTTAAAAAGCGGGTCCTATGGTTACATGGCAAATTCTAATGATGATTCTCCTAAATTATTAGTTACGGTTGAAAACTTAACTCTTCTCCTCTCCTCTTTCAAACCAGGGATACTCATTTTTAAAAACAATGTTACAAAATCGGAGATTTTTCTTACTCTTTCATGGGAAGGTAAATGATTTCATTAACAACATTTGAGATGGAATTTGAAGTATTTTTATATAATTTCACTCTTTTGATTCTGAGGAAGTTATGAAATTGGCAAAAGGTGTTACAATGCCAATTTTAGGTAGGCAGGTATCCATTTTTAAAGAAGAAATATATTTAAAATATTAGGGGACTCTATATCACCCGGAGAGTGGTGGCAATGCCTACATTTGAACGTAGGTCTTTTGATGCTTAGTTCTGAGGCCTTGCTGCCAGGCCACATGAAATGTATTGCTATCATCTTGCCGTGGGTGTCCCCTGAAGATACGGCTGTGCAAAAGTGATATACCATTACAATAGTATGATATCAACATAAAAATAGGTTAATGGAACAGAACGAAACCTAGAGACTCCAGCATATATAAAAATTCAGGATATAATAAGAGTAGGTTTCAAAATAATAGAAAAAGAGAAAAATAGAAGCTAATAAGGTAATAGGTTAAATATGGAGGAAAAATCAAAATTAAAGCCAGGTAATATTATACAAATATTCATATAAATTCTAGGTGAACTTTTTTTCTTAAAAAAATAAAAGATAAACATTGTCATGTAGTAGAATTAGAATAAAAACCAAGGGGACAGAGGGATAGATAATTTCAGGACAAGAAAGTGTTGGGTAAGCATAATAGCAAACAGAGATAACCACCAAATAAATGAGTGCTGTATTTGATTATGTAAAATATCAAATTTCAAAATACACACACACCACAATACACATAGTAGACAAAAGAATAATATCTTCACGATGCAAAATATTTTATAATTTTTTATTTTATTTTTTTAATTTTTATTTATTTATGATAGTCACAGAGAAAGAGAGAGAGAAAAAAAAAGAAAAAAAAAAAGAAAGAGAGAGAGAGAGGCAGAGAGAGAAGCAGGCTCCATGCACCGGGAGCCCGACGTGGGATTCGATCCCGGGTCTCCAGGATCGCGCCCTGGGCCAAAGGCAGGCGCTAAACTGCTGCGCCACCCAGGGATCCCTAAATAATTTTTTAAAAAAGAAAAAGGAACTCTAGTGCATGTTGGTGGAAATCCAAACTGGTGCAGCCACGATAGAAAACAGTACAAAGGTTCTTTTAAAAATTAAAAATGGAGCTACTGAATGATCCAGTAATCCCACTGCTGAGTATTTGCCCAAAGAATACAAAAGCACAATTTGAAAAGATACATGCACCCCTATGTTCATTGCAGCATGATTTACAATGGCCAAGATATGGAAGCGGCACAAGTGTCCACTGATAGATTAATGAATAAAGAAGATGTGGAATATATATATACATATATATATTTGTGCGATATATATATATACACATTTGTGCATGTGTGTAAATATTTATATAATGGAATATTACTCAGCCATTAAAAAGAATGAAATCTTTCATTTGCAAGAACATGGATGGATCTAGAGAGTTATAATGCTAAGTGAAATAAGTCAGGGAAAGCTGCATACCATATGATTTCAATGATTTGAGAAATTTAAGAAACAAAACAATGAACAAAGGAAAAAGGCACAAACCAAGAAACAGACTTTAACTATAGAAAATAAACCGATGGTTATAGGAAGAGATGTGGATGGAGGGATGACTGAAATAGTGATGGGGATTAAAGAGTACACTTCTCATGATGAGCACTGAGTAATACATAGAATTGTTGATTCACTATACTGTACACCTGAAACTAGTATAACACTATATGTTAACCATACTGGATTTAAAATGAAAATAAGTAGATGATAGATGATAGATAGATAGATGGATAGATAACATACCAATAGATTAATAGGAGGTTTGGCTAAAGATATGAATGAGCAACTCACTGAAGAAGAGATAGAAAAGAATGATAAACACATGAAAAAAGTTATCTCATTTATAATAAAATTTCAAAAATTTATCATATAGAGGCTTATATTCAACATTTATCCTATAAAATTGATCAACTTTTTTTTTTAATGAATACACCAAGCCCTTTGTAAAAGTGAAAAAAAAAGAGCATTTTTGTTAGCTCATGGAAATGTAACTGGAATAACCATTCTTGGAGTAACTTTGCAATAAATACAAGAATCTTAAGAATATATTTTCTATTATCCTAGAGTAGCCAGGTGGACCCAATGTACTCACTAGGGTTCTTACAAGAGGGAAGCAGGAGAACTAGAGTTGAGAGGGAGATGTGAGGACAGAAGAGAGGCTTGTAGATAGAGGAAAGAGCCACAAGCCAAGGCAGGTGGTCACTAGAAACTGGAAAAGGATTGCACAGATGCTTCCCCACAGCCTCCAGTAGGGATGCAGCCCAAGCGATATCCCAATTTTAGAACTCCAACCTCCAAAACCATAAGAAAAGAAATTTGTGGTGCTTGAGGCCACTAAATATATATATATAGCTTTCTCTGTGAAGTAGGATATCCAATGTCAGGATATCAAGCTATCCTAAAAATTCAAAGAGGTTGAAGAAGAGTTGTTCACGGTGGCATTAGTTATAATTGGAAAAAAGGCGAAACAATCTAAGCATCCAACAGTTAAAACATCTGAGCAAATCATGGTGTGTGTGTGCACGCAGGATTGGAGTTACATGAAGATAGTAAAAGTCATGTTATCAACAAACATATTTAATTATGGGAACAATATGCAATGTATCTCTAAGCAAAAAATTACCAGAGCATATGTATTCTTTGATTTATCCAACACGCTAAATGCTATGCTTAATTACATAAATAAAAATGTGTGTCTATATATAAAGAAAATACAGAAAAGACATAAGGATAATGACAATGGTTACTTTAAGTTTGAAATCATAAAGAAGAAAATGGAAATCTTTCATATTCCTACCATTGCTCACTTTAGTAAACATGATACTTTGGAAGTCAGAGAGTAAGAATGAAGATTTAAGGTGTCATGCTTTAACATGTCATGCTTTTTTAAAACCACATGTTAATGCTCTCAGTATGGCATGTTTTAACATTGTGCTTTTTTCCTAAGTTATAACATGCCATGGTTTTTATTTTGCAAAATGCTTTCCCCTAAGAATTTAATAAGAATACAGTTGGATGATAGAATAGTTGCAGTTGCTTTTTCTTTTTTTCTTCTTTTTTCTTTCCTTTCCTTTCTTTTCTCTTCTTTCTTCTATTCTTTTGTTTTCTTTTCACTAATTGCCCTGAGCTTAAACTTCTAAACTCATTACCTCTAGTTTCTGACCAGCTATTACTCCATAACCTCTGGGTCTGGCTTCTCTCTTTCTCCACCAATAATCCACTGAAAGTAATCTCCTAAAGATCAGCAACTATTGTCCACTGTGATCTCCATCAACTTCACCTCCAACTTCCACTGCATTTCCTCTCTGAAACACACCCCCTGCTGATTACCTGCCAGCTGCAGGAAATCTCTCCTAGTTTCCTTTTTTTTTTTTTTTTTTAAGATTTTCTTTATTTTTTCATGAGAGACACACAGAGAGAGGGAGAGACACAGGCAGAGGGAGAAGCAGGCTCCCTGCAGGGACCCCAATGCGGGACTCCATCCCAGGACCCTGGGATCACGCCCTGAGCCAAAGGCAGAGGCTCAATCGCTGAGCCACCCAGGCATCCCTCTCCTGGTTTCCTTACCAGCTACTGAAATTCGCATAATGTTCAGGTTATCTTTTCTTGTTCCTTGTCACTCTCATGTAAACTTACTGGTTCTTTTAGTTACAGCTATCTTTTCATATATGTGACTCCTAAGTTGGAGTCTAGCTCACTTCTCTCCTGAACCAATATAAATTTGAAATACTTCCCCAGTCCCCAGCATTTCCTCATTCCCATCACTGGTCCTCACCTTGTATCTCTGAGCAATTCTTGTAACATCCTAACTTGTCTTTCTGTCTGTGACTTCATGCCCTTCCATCCTCCTCATCTATAGTTATCTAAATCAAGTGTGGTCAGAGGTCCCAAAGGCCCAGATGGAAACTTAGGGCATGTAAGGAATAGCTACTCTCCCTTAAAACCCAGTACAAACACTGTCAGGAAAACTAAGAAATATTTCTCGAGTTTCAAGAAATACTCAAATCCATGATGCCTTTGAATGTGAAACGTCTCTCTCCATAGAACTGTGCAGTGCCCAACCTAAACAACCATAGGCAGCATCTTCCATTCTGTTCATATAGCCCATAGTCACCACATCAGAGTAACTAGTTTGAAAGTACCCATAAAGGTCATTTGATCCCAGTACTTTAGACCATCCACATTTCCAGCAGTCTTTTGGCCCCTGTGTGACCATCTCCAGTGACTGAAAGTATCTCTCTGTTCTTCCTTATTGAGTACAGAAAATGAACTTGCTGCTTCTTGAAGCTTGCATTTGTTGGCAAGTTGGACATACTTTAGGACCATTTGGAACAAGAAAGCAGAATAGGGTCATGGTTAATGGCATAAGTTGGATAATCAACAGAGATGTTTTGGAATGGTTTTGCTATTTACTAATTGACCTTAGACAAATTCCTTAGTTTCTCTATCCTTTAGTTTCTTTACCTGTAAAATGGGGATAATAACATCATTGCTCATAATCTCTTCTTAGGGTTCTGAGAATTAAATGAGGCGATCCCCATAGCAAGGATGTTGTCAGACAAGATGCTGTTGGGCACCCATTTGCTCCTGCCCATGTGGATTTATTATTATTATTATTATTATTATTATTATTATTATTATTGAAGTATGATTGACGTACGATGTTATATTAGTTTCAGGTGTGCCACATATCAGTTTAACTTTACTCAACATTGTAAGTGCACCAGCCATAGTAAGTATAGTCATTATGGACGATGCCCAGGTTGATTTTTCACATTTTTCTTCAATTTACCCTATCTTGTACAATTCGTGGCTCTTCCTAGATCCTGAACACACGTCTTCTAAATGTGGTCCTTCTGAAGTAGGTGTCTGGACTTTGGATATCTCCACATCTCAGAGTGGTAAACTCACCCTGATTTGCATTCAAGACTCATTACTATTTATGCAACCAAGAATCTTGTTAGATGCTGGGAGAACCATATGATACTCTCAATTTCTGAAGTACTTATGGAGGAGGAAGCACCCGGGTGCTTTTAGTAACACCTGGAGCTCTACTGCATCAGAGCTTCTCAGGCCTGCATTCCTCTCTCTGTGCTGGGATCCGTGATTTTCAAGCCTGCTGCTAACAGCATGCACAGTTATCCAGCATGTGGCCAAGCAAATTGTGTGTATCTGCCTCTCTCCTGCTAGACCATGAGTTCCTCAAGGTGTCTTATCCTCCCTTGTGACCCACTATGCCTGACACATCACAAATATCCCACAAATATTTGTCGCATTTAAATTCAGCTTTGATTCTAACGTTTACCCCTTATGGGCAGAAATAGTCTGAGATGGGGAATGACCTGCTTTGAATTAACATTCACGTGTTTTCCATTTGTCCCTGGGAGCCCCACACAATTCTTCCTGAAAGCTTGTCCTTGGCTTTTTAACAGTCTTGGCTGTCAGTTTTTGCTTGTTTGCTTGCTTGCTTGCTAAGCTTTCTTCCTCAAATATATACTCCCCCTTCCCCACATGTACTATTTTTTTTTCTCTTTTTCCAGTGTAGACAGTATGTCTGTTTCCTTTCAAACACTATTTGGAAAACCTGGCCATAGTTTTGGTAGCAATGAGATGCTTTCTCCTTATTTCTATTAGTTTCTCAAACTCCCACTCATAAAGCCTCAAAAAATCTCAGCTTAACTCTGACCAAAGATGTTGCTAAATATGCTTAGTTATTTGTAATTAAGATGCAAAAACTGTACTCAGGTATGAAGTTACTATAAAAGCTTCTGTTAAAGCTTTACATTATCCTTTTTAAAAAGATTTTATTTATTTATTTGAGAGAGACAAAGCATAGCAAGGGAGAGAGCACACACAGTGGGGAGGGTCAGAGGGAGAAGAAGTAGGTTCTCTGCTGAGCAGGGAGCCTGACCCAAGCGGAGCTAGATCCCAGGACCTGAACAGAAGGCAGACCCTTAACAGACTGAGCCACCCAGGCACACCAAGTTTTGCATTATTCTATGTGGCTATATTATTTATTTGAAAAATAATTATTTTGTGGGTTCTGAAAGTAAGTGTATAAATGTATCCCATAAGAATGTCCTTTGAGGGATCCCTGGGTGGCGCAGTGGTTTGGCGACTGCCTTTGGTCCAGGGCGTGATCCTGGAGACCCAGGATCGAATCCCACGTCGGGCTCCCGGTGCATGGAGCCTGCTTCTCCCTCTGCCTATGTCTCTGCCTCTCTCTCTCTCTGTGTGACTATCATAAATAAATTTAAAAAAAAGAATGTCCTTTGATATTCTAATTAAAAAGTATTTGTATCTGTCAAATATTTTTCACTTTTCTTTTCTCTGACTTAAGAGATTTTTCTGTTCTATAGTGGGCAAAATTTCCAGGCTAGCTCAAGTGAAAAAATAAATATCTTTTAAAATATACTAATATATGATATTATATATGTCACATATAACCATATATATATAGTTATATATAGTTATATATATATACATATAAAATCCTCATCATCTTACTCCTTTTATGCCATAAGAGAAAGTAATCTCATTCTGCTCCTTTATTTTCTACAATGATTTTCTGGGTGTGAGCAAGTGGAGGTAAACTAGCAACCCAGATGCCTGCAATTGTCTCTAAATATTTTCCTGCACACTCAAAACCCTCATTATGAACAGAAGTCTTATGTTCCTTCACACAGTGATGAATGTTGACTTAGCTTGAGAAAAAAAAAACTAATTAAAAATGTTGTGGAAAATGCAAACGTGGTTGATTCAAACAGCCAAAAGGAATTATCCCCCTGTAATGTAAACTACCTATGGAGTGTCGAAGTTCCTCGAATCAATTATAGTTTCTAGAAACCAAACAAATGATGATTTTGTTCTTGTGCCCGAACGCTGAAACAAAGGTTTGGCGGAAGCACACTTCCCATTTAAGTGTTATTGCCGGTTTTTAAGATTTTACACTTTTTAATTTTTAGGTAGCTAACGACCAACTAGTAGCTCAGCAGGATGTTTTAATTCATGGTAATTGAATAAGATTTGTGTGAAGTAGGGTTTTTTTGTTTGTTTTTCTTATTCATCAGCCCCTCATTCCAGAATTTCATTTTGGAGTTTATCAGGGCAAAATGTTTCCCCAGCCCTGCTCTCTCGCCAGTCCTGTTTGCTGAGCTCCTCAGGGTTCACCCACAAGTTCTACTTGAATGAGTCGTATTTGGACAATCATATATTTCATGTAGGTCTTTGGCAATGACTGGGCCAAGGTCAGTTTTATATTCTACTGAAATCATAAAGTGACACTTGAGATAAACAGAATGTTTACTCTCTCCATGTGAGCTGAAGCTGATATGTAAATGTATCCCTATTCTTTCATCAAATTTGCATTTCCCCTCTTAGCCAAACACTACAGGGTTCCAAGTCAAACAGTTTTAATGATGGTCAACTCTTTATGACCGATGACCATATCAGAGGAAAAGAAACAGCAATTTAGATTAAAATGAAAAAGCACAGCCGCAACATAACCCTCTACTCTAGGTTAGTGGTAATTGGATGAACTTTCCATACAAGAGGTGTTTTGATGCTTCACTGCTTAGCGGTAATTACCAGTCTTCCAGCTTTGTGTGTGCCTGCTCAGCCCCCTTGTTATCTGCTACAAACACACCGCACTCACCTAGCATCAGTGTTTTTGTGTGTGTGGTTTATTTTTGTTTTGTTTTGTTTCTTGTCCTGGCCAAATAACCCAAGTACCTTTAAGCAGCTTCTTTATATTAAAAAAGGAAAAAAGAAAGGCGGGTCTACAGGGAAGACTTGATCCTCTCTGGAAAAAGAATACTTCTTTGCTAACGCTAGCAAGGAAGAGATGCAATAAATAATGACAGTACCCAAAGTAGAACATGAAAACCAAAACCCTGGTTTTTGTGGGAAAGAACTGTCTTCCTCTGTAGTTCTACAAAAGTGAAGGCATCCCCCACCCCCACCCCCCGCAGGAGCCTGCAGTTACTAACGCCAAGGTGAGCAGGATTCTGACTGATAGGTAAGAAGCCAAGAGTTCCCAAATAGCCTCTGGCCCCATGAAAAGCCACTACCAGGGGCTTAAATCTCTCTGATGCAGTTAAACAAGGGTGAGCCTCAGAGAACGTGAGGGATAAAATTAGTACCTGTGTTTGCTCTCCATTCTTTTTAAACAAAAGGAACTATTTCTGTGTTATGAGTTTGCAGAATACAGAGGGGATTAAGCAAAGGGACCACACAACTCATTCCTCTCCGGCTGGGGGCTGGGTTAAAGACTCAGGCCCAGCCCTCCAGGGGAGTTAGAGCCCATGGAGCTGTTGTTCCTCCTGAAATCTGGGTGCTCTGGGCCTTGCGCTGAGAGGAATAGGGCTGGCTGCTTGCTGCATAGCCCTTCCTGTGCTGGGTTTTGTTTCTGCACCAAATGCAATGTTAGCAAGTTCAAAGCAAAGGGTCTCGGAGACAGAAGAAAAAGTGACATTCTTTCAGGGGCTCCGGGATTCTGCTTCCTGTAAGGAATGAAAAATGAAGACTTTTGGCCCTGAGCCTTGCTAGGCTACTGGACATCTCCCACTTGGAATGTCAGGCACATCAGTAAATGGCTGGACCCCGCAACAGAACTAACATAATTCATGCCATCAGTACAACAAGACGAGTATCTCTGCCCGACTCCAGCGCTTGTCCTCTGAAGAAGAAGACGAAGGCAAAGAAAGAAAGGAAAAGAGAAAGCAAAGAGGCAAGGGGGTGTGGGGGAAAGGCAGGGGACAGTTTCCTTTTCAGTGTGGCTGTCAAATGGCGATCTAATTGTGGCCGGGCTGCAGGAGAGCAGATAGCTTCTCTGAAGCCCGCAAGTATTTCTGCCATTCACGAGGCCGAAGGATGCCACACACAGTCTGTTTGTTCAACATAAGCAAACAGATTGTAAACTGGCTGATAATTTTTGTACTGACAATGTCATTTACAGCTGTCAGCCTTTCGTCTGCCTTGTTTGCTTTATTCAAATATGAACCAAGTGGACCTCCCTTCCAGCGCTTTCTTCTGCATTAAAATCACATCCATTCCCTTCCAAGCTGTCTTATCTAAAATTCATTGGAGGCCAATCAGTTGGCTGAATGCTTTGTTGTTTCCATGGAGGCAAGAAGTCTAGTGTGGACTTTTGGGGATTAGGAAGTTTCAGATTTATAGCCTTGAAGTGCACATTTCTTTCAGTCGGGTTGGTTTCTTTTGATTGCACCGAGGCAGGGAAATTTAAATATAATTTGATGTCTGAGCTGAGAAGAGGCGCTTTAAAAATGTCATCCTGCTCTCTTGCAGCTATGTGGCACCAACACTTGGTCTCTCGTCTGAAGATTAGTCCTTAGAACGTGCCACCTTTGGGGCCCTCTTGGCCCAGGTCATGACCACTCCTCTGCTGGCTCGCACCACAAAGCCTCACCTCTTCTCAGATGAGCCTGATTTGGGTACCTGCCTGCCCGAGTGTCACCCACAAACCTGGGAGCCTCCTCTATTGTTAGGAGAGGTCCCAGGACTCTCTGTTAATAATTCAGATCAGATCAGCTGCCTGGCCTGTGGCAGGCAGGTGGCTGCAGACACTGCCACTTTGCTCAGAGGGTGCAGCACATCCTTAAAAAAAAAAAAAAAAAAGACAAGGGAGCAGCATGGTCACCCAGCTCACTGCATCTGCTGCTGGTAATCGGGCTGTTGCACATTCCCAGTTCCAGGACGCACTCTGCTCTCTGTGTTTCTGTCTCACGTTTTATGGACAGCATCAACCCAGAGGCGCTTTTCTGGGAGAGAGAATTTGCTGCCTTCTTTGAGAAAAAAGTGATCTTTGAGAAAACCTGTGCCATGGCCATGTATTGTGCAATCCATTACTTAAGTTGAACCTATAAAACCTAGTATTGCTGGCTGATGCACTCTGATTGGATTTATGACTGTGGCAATGTGATTAAGCTCTCATTTTCTCAGTCTTTAAAATGGGCATAATGTGAATCAACCCCAATCACTGAATACGGAGAGTAAAGTGTATGTATCATGAAATAAATCACAAAAATTTTTACACATTCAGGAAGAGTGCTAAAGTCCAGCCCACCTCAAATCTACAATTTTTCCTTGAAGTCGACTGCAAATAACCTCAAATACTTGTTTAGTACCTACGCTTAGCTTAAGAAACAAAAATTCTAGTAGATGTTTGGAATGAGTAAGACACATGAAGTCATTTGAGAAGAGGTTGAGATCGTGTCTGGTGTCATGTTGGATGGAATCTGGTAGGAAATACAACAGAATTAAAATTTTAGAGAAAAGAGGTCTCAGTGGAGGCTGCTAACTGGGAGCTAGTCACTCTATGTAGTAAGAGGCATCTATTTAATAAGAGGCATATAATGCATTTGAAAGGCTAGTTATTTGAATTGATAACCATTGTGCTATCATAAAACAAATTATATTATTTCCTGTTATGTAAACTAATTTGTTGTGAGGACTGTGGTACAGATACAGAACTGTGTATTCTTTAATACAAAAGTTTTATTACCAGTTTATGGTCCCAATGGTCATGATTGGTCCCTGCAATCTTAGAGGGCCACCATCTTCCTTGAAACCGAGTTCTCAATTCCCTAGGACTTCAAATGACCTCTCCTTGGTAAGAAAGCATTAGTCTTTGCTTATCACCCTCAAGACTTAAATTCTACTCTGTGTGTGTGGGGGGGCGGATATTTAGCAGGATGTTGTCAATGTCCCGCTATTTATTTATTTATTTATTTATTTATTTATTTATTTATTTATTTATGAGAGAGAATGAGAGAGGGAAGGATCAGAGGAAGAAGCAGACTCTCTGCAGCAGGGAGTCTGATGTGGGAGTCGACTCTGGGATCATGACCTGAGTCAAAGGCAGATGTCTAAGCAACTGAGCCACTGAGGTGCCCCAATATCCTGCTATTTAAAGTACTACTGAGATTATTAGAATTTTTAATACTGTTAATTAAAACAAAGCTGATCAGGCAGCCCGGGTGGCTCAGCGATTTAGCACCACCTTCAGCCCAGGGTGTGGATCCTGGAGACCCAGGATCGAGTCCCACATTCATCTCCCTGCATGGAGCCTGCTTCTCCCTCTGCCTGTGTCTCTAGCCTCTCTCTCTCTCTCTGTCTCTCATGAATAAATAAATAAAATCTTAAAAAAAAAACAAAGCTGATCTATTTACTAAATTTTCCATGCAATGTAGATGCCACAGAGCTGATCAATCACTGAAGGGTATATCTAGCACCTATCCCTTATCATATAAAAAGTACACTACTATCCCCTTTGTATGCAATCCCCAAAAGCCAGGAGCTTTGAATATGGAAACTCAGTTGGTGACTCAAACTGACATGAACTGAACTAAAAAGATGTGAAGTCTTTGTTTATTCTGAATGCATTTGCTGCAGAAATGTTTGTATTTGGTTACGGGATTGCTCACCTAGACCTCACTGGAGATGTTGTTAGATCCATACAACATTCCCCATCTTACCTTCTACAATTCGTGGATTGCCGGATGTTGAAACACATTTGGATCCAAGGGGTTTGGAACAGCATAGTATGTACCTGGAGTGTGATCCACACAACACCATAGAAACCAAGGTAACACTCATACAAGCCATTAAACCTTGTAGTTAATGGGGCCTTGCCGTGAACAGATAAAGAGGGACATCATATTAGAAAAGGAAGGTGCTCATTCATTTGGGGAATATAAATAATAGTGAAAGGGAATAAAGGGGAAGGGAGAATAAATGGGTAGGAAATATCAGAGAGGGAGACAGAACATAAAGACTCCTAACTCTGGGAAACGAACTAGGGGTGGTGGAAGGGGAGGAGGGGGGGGGGTGGGGGTGAATGGGTGACGGGCACTGAGGGGGGCACTTGACGGGATGAGCACTGGGTGTTATTCTGTATGTTGGCAAATTGAACACCAATAAAAAATAAATTTATTATTTAAAAAAAAAGGAAGGTGCTACATACACAAGAATGTAGGGAGGGACTGAGGAACTAAGTGGCTGCTACAGCGGTCACCTTGGCCTGAGGGGCGGATGATGTCAGCTCCCCGTCTGGCGCATACCTGGTGGCCAGAAGGGAGAGAAAAGGGTTAATAAAGCAATTTCGACAACATTGAAACAAATGTGTAAACTGAATAAAGGGGGTGAGGTATTTCTTTATACTACTATTGCAACACTTCTATAACTTGAAGTTAAATCAAAATAATTTTTTAAGTCAATACAACCTCAAAAGGAACAGCAAAAAAGAAAATTAAAAAGACTCTTGTTTGGTGTTTCCTCTCTCTGTTTCAGGTGGCCGGGGCTGACGTGAGGACGCAGAAGAAGCACTACGAGAAGGGAAAATAAGAGAGAACGGAAGGACAAATGGATGGCAGGGAAAAGAGAGAAGAGAATCACACCCAAGAAACTTGCTCTCAGGTCACCTAACTCTGTAGTAGTAGCTTACTGAGCACCCACCCCTTAATCTCTGGATGCCTTAGTTTCTTCGTCTGTAAAGTGGGAGGAACACAGAACCCAGTGAGTAGGATGGCCGTGAGGAGTAAACAGAGCACGCCCATGTGCGGCAAGTTCACGACAGACATTTGCCATATTCACCTGTTGTGGTGTTTATTGCTGTTATCACTGCTGTGTGCAAGTGTGCTGTGCCAAGAGCTTCATGTGCTGTGCTCTTCCTTACAACAGCCCAAAGGAAAGTCACATGGGGGGCAGACAAGTCCTCCCTTCCTTCTCTCCTCCCTCTGTGGGGCATTTCTCACAGGTAGTAGTGTTCTGGTAAATGTGTAACAACTGACTCTCTGAAAAAAAAAGTGTGTGTGTGTGTGTGTGTGTGTGTGTGCACGTGTGTTTTATTTGCTGGTTGTAGATTTTACTGGTGTAATCAATGGGTAACACACAATGTACAAACAATAATAAAATATAAAATACTCTTTAAGTTACCTGCAGCCAATTGATTCTAACATAATGCTCCTGTTGGTTTTTGATGAACTTTTGTGCTCATAGCCAACCTTTGGTTGTGATTCAACTATGATTTTTAAAAATCAGACTATAGATCAATCCTTGATTACTATTAGATTCAGTAAAGAAGTTGCTCACATCATTTAGGAACACATGGAGCTCCAACATGAAAGCTGGTTGATATTTTTTTGTTGATAGCAACTACTAAAATGAAAGAGAAACAATGAACCATGTGTTGGAGCTTCATTTATCCCTCAGTGGCCTGAGTGGCTTCTTTATTGAATTGGAGAACCATTTTCAAATACTAGGAGAATATTTCCTCATATATGTGCTTTCATAATATAATGCCTACAAACACAGAACACTTTGAAGTTTAATGTGCTGTATTAATATCTTCTCCACCACTTACTTAAATCTCATCAACAAAACAATAAATCAAGTTCTTATTTGCAGCATTTGTCAATGGTCAACTCAATACTCTCATCGGGGCAGACTGCAAACTGTCAACATGAGGTTGTTGAACAGGGATTTGGAAGAAGCGCCAACTACAGCATTAGTTACAGGTGGCGTAGAGGAGGGGACACTGGAATCTGAAGTTTGAAAAATGAGTAAATTTTTGTAAACAGAAGTAGAGGAAAAAGCATTTCAGGCAAAAGATACATCTTAAATAAAAGCAAAATAGAAAAGCCATTTTGACCTAGAAAGGCACCAAAGGGCTCAGATAGGATGCTAAGACCAGGTGAGAACGTGGGGAGGAAATCTGGAGTCAGACTTGGAAGGATTCTGAATGCCTTCTTATCCTAAGGATTTTCCTTTTATCTCATAAAGGTTTTTTTTTTTTTTTTTCGCTTGGTGGGGGATACTTTAGGTGTATGTATTGTTCTGGTTTATCATTCTGTGGAATGGAGGCCAGCAAGAAATAAGGGGGGAGAGTGTAAATGATCAGAGCTGATCCTTAAGGATATCTCCCTAATAGCCTGGGTTGTGGAAGGGTTGGGTGCTGGCTGACAGGTGAAGGGAGTTAGGAGGAATTTACAAATCCTACGCCAGGTCACAAGGAGGCTGGTTCCAGACCTCCTGGATCAGACCTGACTTACTAGGACTTGGGGTGTGGAAGGTGCTCAAAGAAATTTGCTAACGAATGGACAGCTGAAATGAAGAGCGGGGAGTGAGGGCGAGAGACCTCAAGTCTGTATTATCTGTGAAACAGCTTAGAATAACATCAATTTCCATATAAACACAACGCATTCTTGATCAAAGTAGATAAGCAAAGATAATGTTCACTTAAATCAGTTCTGATGAGAAGTTGCAAGTATTGACTGCAGTCAACAATTTTCATAGGAACATCTTGATGTGGATATTGAGAGTTTTATTTTGAATCTGGGTCCCATTTTTTTCTGGGTACCTATATTTTGTATTTGTCATTCCTGACCTTCATTCTCTGTCACTCTGCTCCCTTCTCAAGGAGCTAATACTATGTAAACAGACTATAAGATGTATTTATGGAAATTCCCATTTAAGAAATTCTTAGGAATCCATCTGGAAGCAGTTTGGGCCCTTCTTTTTTCTTTCTTTCTTTCTTTCTTTCTTTCTTTCTTTCTTTCTTTCTTTCTTTCTTTCTTTCTTCTTCTTTCTTCTTTCTTTTTCTTTTTTTTCAAAGCTTTCTTTTTGTCCAGGTGGAGAGAAGTCAGAAAGGGTTCTAGCGAATTACAGGAATTCACACTGAATCCAGATCTTGAAGCTTATTAAACCCTGTGAACTTCCCTGTCTGAACATGTGGCATGACTCAATAGGAAAGTACTGAGCTCCTGGAAGATAAGAAGTCTGTGTCTGTGGGTCACCATTGTATGTACAAGGCCAGTTAATCATTACAGGTTTCTCTCTGCTAATCACCACAGTGGGGCTGACCACTGGGAAAGGCGTGGCATGATGGATTTCTACCCAAGCCCTGGCAGGAACTGAGGTCCACTGGTTTTATTCTGAAGCTGCTAAGAGATAGCCACCGCCCCATCTCCACCTCCTGCCCGGCGTTTGGCCTTATCAAATTTTATTCTTCTGCTTCCTTTAAGTGGGTGAGACAATGACTTGGTTGTTTGCCTCTTGGTATTACTGGTGGCGATGGCCTGTTTCCAGGCCTGTGGTTTTGGTTTGATGCTCCAAGTCTTGGGCTGAGGCATCAGGAGAGGGCTGGGGTGTGAGGTGTTGGGACAGGAACTGGGGGATGCCAGGTTTCACTACATGATGCAAGGAGCTAAATCATAGTTTTTAATTTTCTCAGAATCCAGGAAGCATGGCCTTGAATACCCCACTTAGAGTCAAGGGCTGAATTTCAAAGACCACCTGTTAGATGTCTAACTCCCTTCCTTACATAGAGATCTCCAAAGCAAGGTGTACCATGTTGTGAAAAGTTTAATCAAAGTTTAACATAAAGAAAAGTAAAAAAATAATAATAAATAAAAATAACATAAAGAAAAGTGACTATGTCAGAAATGTATCACCCAGTAAATTTTCACAAACCAAGCACATCCTGTGACCAGCACTCAGATCAAGAAACAGCATGTGGCACGCTCCTTCGAAGGCCCACCTTTGCACCTTCCAGCCGCTTCACCCTCTCCAAGGGCTGCCACCATCTATCCGGTAGCATAGATTAGTTTTTGAATTCTGAAGATGTGGAATTCATAACCTATTTACTTTTTTTGCTCCACCTTATCTGTAGGAGATTTAACCATACTTTTGTGCTTATGTGTATCTTACTTTTTCTCATTGCTGCATACTATTTCTTTGTATGAATATGTATCTACTTATTCATTCTAAATATATCATTTTTTGCCTTCAAAACATCTGAGAGAGGCATTTTCACCACACCTGAACATATTCAGGTTTTGTATTACCATTTTATTAATCCTCTTTTTATTATCTTCTCACCCTCCCAATCCAATTATTCCAATAACTTTTATTGATTTCGTGACTTTATCCTCCTTCCTCTCAGATTCATCTTACAAACATCACCCGGGAGCATGGATCTGACCGCATCTCTCTTCACTCAAAACCTTGGCTGCTATAATCCTCCATGGCTTGGCCTTTCTTTAAAAGCACATGATCTACTTTTCTTTCTAGGACTCTGGCAGCATTGTCTTGCCTCAGGGGACTGCTCAAGGATTTCTTCAGCTTGGATGTCACTCACATGATTGTCAGAAACTGCCAGCCCATCCTTGAAGACCCAGCTCCTATTATTCCCAACTCCAAACCCCAGGTTGCCTTATATCAAAGTCTGTCTGTAAGGACCTGCCTCTCCTGCTTGACTGTGAACTTCTGAGTGGCAGAGATCCTCAGATTTCTCTTCCAGGTTTTTGGTTGTGTTCAGGTATCTGCTCGATGACAACAGCCTGGATGTTCTACACGCCGCCACCCTGGCTCCTTTCCATACTCCCCGATTACCATCCATCTCTTTTCCAGGACAATATCTGTGGGAGGGCATGCCTTTCAAGGACTGTGGGTCATACAGAGATGAGAAAGGAGTGGAAAGCTATTCTAATGATCAGTTATAGAAAATTCATGTTCAGGCTTATTCTCTGAAAACTCCACTGACTATACGTTCTCAGGATTGTTCTCCAGGAGGAATGAAGAGCAGAACAATGTGTACATAAGCAGCTAAAATGTCAAAATCGTATAAAAATCCTGCATGTTAAATGTGCTTGGAGATGGCCAAGGGAAGTGAGGAAGGGTATATATAAGAGAGGAGAGAGTATGAAGCAAAGAAGAGCAAGCTCTCCATCATCATTTTAGGACATTCCATAGTAGTCCTTGATAGAAGAATTTTATCATTATATACACTGAAACATCACACCTACTTTATTTTTTATCTAACACTTTGGTGACAGTTAACTTCCCCCCACCCAGATATATCTCCTGAGGTAAGAAAAACAAAACCAAATGGGGGCTACGTGTGACAGAAAAATTTTTCTGACTTGTGAATTTATGTGAAAATCTTATAATAGAAAACTTAAATTATATGCAATTATACAATTCAGTGAATCACCATTTCTCAATGTGATCGTGTAAAATCAGGATTGCCTAGAAATGGTTCTGTTATTACTGATTGTGGAGCCCATCCCATATCTATTGTTAGATTTTCTCTGTGATCTTGGAAAAGAATTTCATCAAAGGCTCTCAAACTGTCTTCAGAAGGAATCTAAGTGAATTCCCTCGAAACCCAGGAGATTTGCTAAAATAAAAATAAATTAATCTATTTATAAATAAATAGATAATAGATAAATAGATAAATAATCCAGAGAAGAATAAGGAATCAATGAATCCAAGTTAGAGAGTTAAAAAATTGTCCAGTTATATCATTGATATATCAACTCCCAATGCACCTCTTCTCTTGACATGACCTCAAGATTATAACCTTAAGAAAATGAGTTCTAGGAAAATAAAAGTAATCAAAAATTGGCTGGGAGTTCTATTGCATTTTAAGCAGCTCATTCATATTCTCCTTGTACCCTGAAAGACCAGCTCAGAAGCAATGAAGAGCATGAAGCAAAAGGCATCTGAAAAAAAAAAAAGTCTTGAAATGATAAATGTAATGTTTCATGTCAGCAATTGAAATTTTTTTGCAGTGTTACTGTCTTGGCCTGCTGACAACATGATTTAATGGCCTGGTTGCTCCATGAGTTGACATGGCAACCATGGAAAATGCCATAAATATCTCAGTTGTAGACGTGAATGGTATGTTTACATTGTGTGTGGTGTATTGTATGACATGTGGTGCCTGTTGTCACATCCAGTTGGAAACGTCTGGAATTGACAGCCATTTCTTAGTGTCATTTGGACTAAAATGACTCTCATGACAGATACTTTACTGCAAGTTCAGAGCTGTGCATTTTTGTCTATATTTGAGAAATTAAACACAGTGTTTAACGGGTCATAGGGTCTTAACATCTTTTTCATGTACCATGAGCCACTTTTTGTGTCAGAATTGAGACAATATGAGATTCTTTATGCATTCAGCACAGCCACAAGCAATTAGGACATTTATTCAAAATAGAATCTTAAAGAGCACTTCCATAGATTTCCTGAAACCCAAATCCTAAAGTTGGAAAGATTTTTGAAAGAACTTCCATCCAATTATTTTATTCTTTAGACAAAGTAACACAGACAATGGGATACTTGCTGTCCGTTCCAACTTCTCTAGGAAAAACAAAAACACCCATATTTCTCTGTGCTTAGTAAATTTTTGTACATTCAAAAAAGTGGAAGCATGCTTTAAAAAGTAGAAAATAACCTGAAACGGAAGTTTTGTATTGTCAATTACCGTCAAATACCACTGGAAAAACCTACTTATCAAGCAAAACTATGGATAAGGCCCGCATGGTCTTGCAGAAAGAGAAAAACATTGTCACTGAGTAACAGTCAGTTTACCACATCCATAGTAAGGAAGAACATCACCTTGATGGGTCTTCATAGTGACCCAAAATAAAAATTAGAGTAGGGTATCAGTAGCATCCTTAGGACCAGGGCTAGATGATTTTTAAGGTGGTTCTTCCCTTTTGGGGAACTGACTTGGATTGGACAGAGTTTATGATATTATAGCTTTGAATTAGTGGGCATGACAAAGAGAGCATCTTGAAGGGAGTCTTCCTAAGAAAGCTATTAGTCTTTTTTTTTTAAGATTATTTATTTATTTATTTGAGAGAAAGAGAACAGAGTAAGGAAGAACACGAATAGAGGTAGAGGAGCAGAGGGAGAGAGAGAAGCAGATACCCTGCTGAACAGGGAACCTGATGTGGGGCTCCATCTCAGGACCCTGGGATCATGACCTAAGCCAAAGGCAAATGCTTAAGTGACTGAGCCACACAGTCACCTTGCTATTAGTCTAGGTAAGTAATTGTTTAGTTGGTTTATGGTCTTATTTTCCAGAAACAGATTCCTAAAATAAGTAGCTAAACTACTCTTGCTTGGTCTCAGGATTACTTAACATAAGGACAGAAAAGAATGACTAGTTTTTAAAGCAGGGTCAAGATACGATATTGGTTTCTATTGTCAGTAGCCTTCTGAAACTTAATCTCTTTGGGTCTTGTTATGCCATTCACTTATTCATTCATTCACCCTTTCACTAATCACATACTGGGAATTGGCCAAATGCACATACTTAAGGTATAAAAGTAAGACTTGATATCTACCCTTAAGGAACCCACAATATATATTCTTGGGTCTTTTGGATGGGTTACTATTCTGTTAGGTTCTTCTAAGTTGAAGAAACCAAGCCACGTTCAGGTCACGACACACATGCATTTTTATCATAAGGTCTCTCTAAAAAATTAGAAAGCACAAGAAACTATCTTAGCAGCCCCAAGGGCAGGTTTCATGGAGACCAGAAATACTTTCTTCTTCTTTTTCTTCTTCTTCTACTTCTTATTATTATAATTTCAGAGAGAGCAAGTGTGAGTGAACCAATGGGGGAGGGGCAGAGGAAGAGGGAGAGAGCGAATCTTAAGCAGGCTCCATGCTCAGCTCAGAGCCTGATGCAGCGTTTGATCTCATGACCCTGAGATAATATGAGCTGAAATCAAGAGTGGGATATTTAACCAACTGAGCCAGGTGTCCCTAGAAACCAGAAATACTTTTGGCCACAGTTCAGGCTATTATAAGAGCTCTGGTGATCCTACTGCCACTCTGGGAGGTCCCATCTCATTTTCTGGAGGAGAGAAGTGATTAGTTGATTAGCCAACATGCAGGAAGGAGTACTACTGTTTTCCCAGATTTTCATATTAAGCCAATTCATCAATCAACTCACAAACAACGGTGTCCCTAAATGAGTGCCAAGATCCAATTGTGTGTCACTGGATCATGGCTGAGTCCTGACCCAATCAACTGTGGCTCATGAAACGGTTACATGACAAGGTGTAAGAAATCACTTCGGGTGTCTTTGCTCTCAAAGCTCCTAACTTGGAAGGCCCTCAAAGATTCAGGGTGACTGTATGCTAGTTGATAGAATTACAAGATACAGAACTTATTAGTAGAAGGGATTTCCACAGCATGTCTCCCCCCCCCCTTTGTAGGTAATGTCTCAAACCCCACTTCCTTTAGTTGAAATCCAAACCATCACTGGGGGCAAATTTAGCTCTCTTTGCTAATGTTATTTGGTTGCTTTTTGTTTTGTTTTGTTTTATTCTGTGGCACTGTATCTTATTAGATTCATAACAATTACAGAGAATATCTCAATGAACAAACAGATAGGAATAACCAGAGAATTGAAATAGGAATTTTTTCAAAGCTTAATCTTTCCCTTTTATTTTTCTTTCACTTTAATCTTGGTTTTGCAGAAGAAGCAAAATATTGTCAGTGAAGAATAGACAAATTTGTCACATCTTAATTTGAAGGTAAAGAATTCCCTTCAATCATTGACCTTTATTTCTTTGTTTTGGGATCAAATTGTAACTATGGAGCCTGGTTTAACACGATGCCTGAGAGAAAGGGTTTAACCTCATTGAAGGTAATGAGCATTGTCCTTCTCACGCCCACCAGGTATTGATGTGTTTGGTTTAGGGACTCATTCATCACAGTGTTGTGAGCAGTCATCCGTTACATCAGGATGGGGCCTTCGCTTGCCAGACTTCCAATTTACCTTGTTCAAAACTCAGAATTAGCACTGAAAAAAATGAAAACTCCTCCGTGGTTTTCCATGTATAACTCATGGAGGCCATTTTTTACGTTTCGGAGGTACAGTACACAGACGACGCCTTCTGGTTAAACTGCTCCTGCCCTGTGAGCACCTTCCTTGTGAGACACCAACTTTTAGGTCCCTCTCCCCACAGCTCACTTCTACAACTTCCAAAATGATGCCCTTGTGGGAAGGATAGAAGCAGATTCATAGATAAAAAAGCTAAATACAGTAATCAGACGCAAAGAAGAAATGCCACTAGAAGTAAGGACACCCTAATAGCAACAGGCACACCAGCACCCAGATCTTCACTTTCTAATACCATTCTCCGGTAAAAGAAACCAGGGCTCTTGGAGAAATGGATGATTCTCATACTGGGACAGAGAATATGCAAGATAAACCTAGAGCATCTTGCAGTACCAGGAAGCAAGGAAGTGCTTAAAATAAGAAGCACACAATGATGGAAGGTTATCACGGGACACAGGAGCCCATGGAGAGAGCTCCCAATGGCCAAAGCTGGAACAGTGTGAGCAAGAAAATATATAAAATAATGTTAGACTATAAAGCAAAATACAAAACAAATATCTATGAGTCCCTATTGACATAAAAATAATAAATCAATAAATGAAGTAAAATAGACAAAGCTCTCATGCAAAAAAAAATGCTGAACAGTTTCTATAGATATCCTGCCACCCCAGAAGGTGTAGCATAAGCCCCCACTCCTCCTTAAGTATGAGCTGTACACTTTGACCACCTTCCAAAGAAGACAGTATGGAAAGGAGGAAAGAGAGTAGCTCTATGGTGGAGAAAACTGACAAACACCACCTAATCCAGTTGATCACAGTTCACGTTAAATGATGCCATTTCTTTTTTTTTTAAAGATTCTTTATTTATTTATTCATAGGGACACAACTAGAGAGAGAGGCAGAGACACAGGCAGAGGGAGAAGCAGGCACCATGCAGAGAGCCCGACGTGGGACTCGATCCCAGGTCTCCAGGATCACGCCCTGGGCTGCAGGAGAGCACTAAACCGCTGCGCCACCGGGGCTGCCCAAAGTGATGCCATTTCAATGGCATGCACCCTTGGTATCATGTGATGAAAATGGCACTTTGCTTCTGTGGTCTTCCCCAAAACTCACAAGCCCTTTTGAATCCTGAGTAAAACAGATAAATACTAGTAAGGGACATTTTACAAAATGTACTGACCTGTACTCCTGTGATGTGTCAAGGCCATCAAAAGCAAGGAAAGTCTGAGAAGCCGTCCCAGCCAAGAGGAGGCTGAGGAAACATGATGACTAAATGTAATGTGGGGTCCTGGACAGGACTGTGGAATAGGAAAATGCCACTAGGTGAAGACTAAGGAACCTTGAATAAAGTATGAACTTCAGTTAAAAATAGTGCATCAATTCTTCAAAATTATCGGAAAAAAATAAAAATGTATTTTACATTTTCAATGCATATGATCCTTCTCACAATGCTCCACCCCTCTGAGTAGTGAAAGCTGAAGCTAGCATACCTCCCAGTCAGTGTCTTAAAACAGCACCAGCTACTCTTTTGTGGCTCTGTGTGAAGCACTCTTGGGACCAAGAAAAAATAACTTCCCTGCTTGTTCTGAGGGAAGCCTGATCCTCAGAAATAAGATTGTGAATCAACTCAATCAACTCAATCAGTCAATCAATTGTCAATCAACTTACTTACCAAAACCAGCAGTTTACTCATAAAGAGATTTGCTTCAAGATGCTTATGTTGTGACACTCACCAGTCCAAAGTTGTCAGGCCATAAAGTCAGCCCCATCTAAAACTGCCTCCACACTTGCAATGAAGCAGGTGAAGACTCCCGTGTCTTTCCTATAGCTCACAGCCTACTCAGGTGGGCTCTGGAGGCTAATTTAGGTCGTACTTCCACCTGCTCAGGCTGATGTGCCATTGTCACTCAACTGTGGCCAGGCCTTGTGAGCACAGGGCTCCCCTTTGAGTGCTCTCCAGCCAGGGTTTCCAGGTTTTGGTTTTATCAACTTAACTCCTTCTGCACCAAAGATTTCCAGCCACACGGGGTGATGGCATCACAGATCACCGACCACTCTCTTCCTTTTGCTTTGATTCTCTTCCCTCCACACTGACCCTCCTTCTCAGACAAAATTGTTTCCCTTTCTTTTCCATCTGGAACTTCCCTATATCACAGCCTCCTCAACTGAGGTGACACAGTGACATTCACGTTACCTGTGGCAGATGCAAAGATGCACCACTGAGATGTCCCTTCAAGAAAGAACTAGTTGCCCAACCTTAGGAATGTGGTGCACAGCCTCCAGCTGTTTACTCCCTTAGGTCTGCCATTGCTCTCAGCTGTGACACTTTTAAGGGTGGCCCCCAAACGATGACTGCACAGTGGTGCCAGGGCTTGGGCCACTCTGTGGTCAAGCTTTGTGCCAGAGCTCCTTGCTGGTCTGAGAAGAAACCTCTCAGTGCCATCTTGGGACTCTTCCTTCCCATGCCTCCTTCCTTCCTCCCTCATTTCACAGATGACAAATCTGTCATGGTCTGTAGACTCTCACGGTCAATGCCTGCTTCTTCTCCATTTTGTCCTTCACAGCCACAAACTACAGTAAACTCGTGCTCTTCTAACTTCTTCTTGGCATCTGCCTCTTGGAAGATGCGACAACCAAGTCCCTATTCAGCACAAACACAATGTTCCTATGTTCACACCTAAGGATATACAATTAGCTCTCCTAAGAAAAAAACTTATGCTGGATATTTTCCTTTTGCCTTCTGCATGCAATACTCACCTTGCCTCACCCTACCCCACTAGAGAGCCTGATCCTCTTCTGGCTTCTAGCTGGGCTCAGCCAATGGGAACCACTAGCAAGAGACAGGAGGTAATCTGCCCAGCTCTCTCCCCACTGAGTGACCATGCTTTGACTGTGTCCCTCTACTGAAGGTCTGAGCACCTGCCAGGGAGTGGTACCTGCCTGGGGCTCTGGTAGCTGCCCCCTCCCCTTGTCCCATCATGCCCAGTGGCCCTAACAGCTCCGCACTGTGGTGTCCTGTGGAAATTCATCCTCCCAGTGGTTTCCCAACTCCTTTCATGGTTAGGTGTTCTTGCCAGAACCCAGACTGACTAAAGCAGAGGCCAAACACAGTTTTATTGGATTATCCAAATTCACTTGGCAAAAGCTCATTTATTTTGTCAAGCAAATTCTAAACTTTTAGGTTTGAAGATCCTACTATTTCTCAGACACTAAGGAGAAACATGAATAAAAGCAGATTTAGATTCTATTCAAAGAATGTGTTGGGATAACTATTGAAATAGAAGTTATCTGAACCTTATTATAGTTATTTCTATTTACCATAATAAGTAACATATAACCTGTTAGAAGCAATAAACATAGAACTTATTAAAGTTCAGCATGCTACATGAAATAAAAGGTCCGTCTGGATCAAAAATCTCTCAGGATTAACAAATGAGATCCTCTGGTTAATATAATTGTTTTCTGTCCCTGAGTAAGTATCTCCACCCTAAGTGGGACTCTGATTTCTCCCATACGTTGAAGGGTGAATTGAAGAAAGTAATTTAAGACAGTGTTTCTAAAACTCTTTATTTCTTTGTATTTTTTCATATTTCTTTATTTTTCAACTTCTTCTTTGAGAAGTTAAGAAAGCTTTGAATTTTCTCCTCAGACACCGTATGAACATGATCAAACATAAAATAATGGCTATGGTTTCAGAAAATTTTGGAAAAGCTTGTATGCTGTAGTTCTTGAGCTTCAAATTATGAACTTTTGAACCACAGGCAGGTAGAAAAGAGCACAACTCTAAAGGACTAGGCTTAATGGGCCACAAACTGGTTTAGACACTGGCACACACAGCACACCTGAACACACATATATGCACATGCAAGACCCACAATTCAACAACAGAACCCTGAATATTAGTCAAGGAAAACAAGATGCCAAATACACATATATACAGGCACATCTGTGTGTGTGTGTGTGTGTGTGTATCTGCACCTACACCCAGATGTAATTTTTAAGTAAACATTTCAAAAAAAAGTTTTTATTACACAGATTTATAGCTAGTAAAACTCAGTTCTAGATTTTCTTTTTTCTTTTTTTTAATTTTTATTTATTTATTCATGAACGACACAGAGAGAGAAGCAGAGACACAGGCAGAGAGAGAAGCAGGCTCCTCACAGGGAGCCCGATGTGGGACTCGATCCCTGGATCGGGATCACACTCCGAGCCAAAGGCAGATGCTCAACCACTGAGCCACCCAGGGATCCCAGTCCTAGATTTTCTAACAGACTTTTGGCTTATTTTAAAACCTTACCCAATTCATAGAGGTGATGTCAGGAAATATGAGGGTTTCCACTTAAATGTACCATGTGCCTTTTAAAGCAAAGTATTTGAAATAAAATCATGATCTTCACCCTTTTCTGATATTCATTCCATCTCAACCTAATGCAACCTTTCTCAGTTTTTGTGCAACCATTGACAAAATTGCCTTGGCTGGAAACATGAGTGGTTTTGATGATTTCTCTCCTTCATCAACAAATCCTAACAATTATGTCTCAAGGCATTTCAAGGTGTGCTGTCTTCCTCCCTCTTCTGGGTCATTCATAACTCAGCCCCATATATACCATGAAGTGATTCTACTTCCCCCCTTCATTCCATCCCCACACTGCTGATTATCTTACTGAAATCACAGCTGAGCTTGCCATTGGCTACTCCTGCCTGGACCAGCAGAAGAGTCCTTTCTTTATCTCTACTAGGAAGAATGTCTAAGCTCTTCACCTCTCAGGATATGAGGAAGTCTGTCACTACTGGACCTCCAACCATCTCAGCCCCTCCCCCCTGCCTGCTCCCTATTTATACACCAAGGGCACAGATCATTGCCATTACTCAATACTGCATGGCTTTTTCAAGCCTACATGCCTTTCTACCCTATGCCTTGACTTCCATCTGCATTCCATAGGCCCTTCTCATTTCTCACATGTTTGCCTAGATGCCATGTCTTCAGTGGCCCTCACTGATCATGCTGGGCCAACTAATCACTATCCTTTCTGTAGCAGAAAGGATACTGGGGTTCACCTGGCTCCTATGATAGGCGGGGTTAAAGGCAGGGTGGTGTTTGTCTACACCTCTCTGTGTCCTGAGGTTAAGGTCTGCTCCCTGAAGTGGGGCCAGATTTTCAAGTAATTCAACTGTGTTTTTCTGCTGCCCAGCATGTTAGTCACCCCAAATTTGTTGATTGAATAAATGAATGAATTTCTACATTTTTGAGAAGTACTATCTCATTAATTACTCTAATGTTCACATTAAGACAAAAGACCAAGTGATCTTATTGAATTACCTTACACATTTTTAATATTTCTATGAATTAGGTTATGAATTTTCTGTTCTAGTCAGTAGCAAATTAAGAGGTGATGGAAGTTTTATTCTATTCTATCTCTAAGGCTTTCCTAAAACTCAAATTGCTAATAGCTTTAGTATTGCCTACATCCTATGCATATATATCTAGGCAGCATATATGAATGCACACATAAATGGACACACATGTGTATATATGAACATACGTGTGTATGCATGTGTGCACATATACACACATGCATGCTTACAGACAGTTGTGCATACATCTGCATGTGGAAGCTGCTAGATGTGCCTCTGTATAAACACAGTTATGGAGTGCTTTGTTTACTAGGCTGTTTCACACATATCCTCAAATTTAATGTCAATCACAACCTTGGAGACATTATTTAAAATGTGGGTGTGTTTTATAGATATAATCATGCCTAAAATGGTTTACTAGCTTGCCCACAGCCAAATGACCATTGCAGGGCAGCACTTGGTTTCCTGGGATGGTGAGATAGAAATCCATCCTTTCTTCACTTAGATGCTTCCCATTAATGCATTCCATCCCCTGCACAGCATCTTTTTCCAGTTCTCCGGGCAGCTGATACAAGTTAGCTTCTGAGTGGGTTTGTGTCTCCCACAGCAGGTTTACTGTTTGGTGAAAAGTAAACAGGACCAGGGGAAATGATGACAATTTGAGGACACAGAATTGTGGCCTTTGGGGCAGAGGCAAAGGACACTCTATGGAGAGAACATAAATGTGCACCACGGTTAGGGTTGGGGTTATTGGGAGTTGGCATCAATTTATTGCTATCTGAGATGCCAGGGGAATGTTTGAGCAACAGGGAAGGTGAGTGCTAACAGACCTGAAATTCACTTATAAACTCCAGAATTTGCTGAAAAAAGCAATGTGAATTTATTTCATTTTTTTTACATTTCATACATATATATTATATATATATTTAAAGATTTTATTCATTTATTCATGAGAGACTCACACACACACACACACACACACAGAGAGAGAGAGAGAGAGAGAGAGAGAGAGAGAGAGGCAGAGACACAGGCAGAGAGAGAAGCAGGCTCCATGCAGGGAGCCTGATGTGGGACTTGGTCCCGGGACTCCAGGACCACGCTCTAGGCCAAAGGCAGGAGCTAAACTGCTGAGCCACCCAGGGATCCCCCGATATTATATAATTGTACAAAAATTAAAAACACCTAAATCTATAGATGTACAGGCATACCCACCCATATCCCCACACACACATTTCCCCTTATAAATATTCACACGTTCATCCTCAAATTACATCTTATAGGAAAAAAAATCCTATTTTATTATCACTTTTTTATTGAGGTGTAATCACATATATTATATTAGTTTCAAGTATACAACATAATGATTCAAATTTTTATATGTTGAAAAATGATCACTGTGATAAATCTAGTTAAATCCAGCTATTTGCTAGCAGACCTAATAATGACCTCTTCTCCCTTTATACTACTAGTAGCAAATACTACTAGTTGCTTTTCTAAAGATCACACACTGTTTTCAACTAAAGCAAATCAGAAGCACAAAGCAACTAGACCATTCTACTAACTCGCTCTAATAATACCAGAGGATGTCTATATTTTGGTGTAACGTCTAGTGAGGAACGCAACAACCTCCTGAAGGATTGAGAGGAAAAAACAAAATTCCAAACTGCATTTTTCCATTTTCTCAAAAAAATAAATAAGGCAAAGCAAAGCAAAACCAAAAACAAAACTAGCGCTCTGGAGGTAAACCCAAGTCAACTTTGAGAATCTGGAAACATCACACTGTTAGGATAATTTAGGAAATGTATTTAAGTTGACTGTTGGTCTAAAATACGCATTCATAAGTTAATCACTGACAGAGCTTGAGATACTCACAAAGCCTCTCTGAATTGCCTTCAAACCCACCCACCCCCAGTGACAGGGAGCACAGCCCCTCCAGCCCACTCCAAATGGCCACTACTAGAGCAGGTTGGGATGCCTAGCCCACTCAGGTGAAAAATGGGTAGATAGCACAAGGCAGGTAACAAATAATAGTCTTCAAAAAAGGAAGAGTCATTTCATGTATTCCCTTTATCTCCATAACTTCAAGCTTTTGTTCCTAGTTCAATCTGCCGTAAGTTTGTAGAGAAAATATTTTATTTCTGACACTGGCCCTGAGACTCACAAAATAGGCAGGGCACTGCGCTGGGAGACATGCTTTTAGCTGCCCTGAGAAGAGTTAGCTCTGTGACCTTGCTCCAGTCCCTGAATTTCTATGTATTTTGGTTTTCCTTTCTGATATAGGATAGACTAGATGGCTGGAGAATATCTAAGCCCCATCTGCTTTAAAATCTTTACCCTATGGCCTCCCCCACCCCCAACTCTTCCTTCAGTTGTACAACCCAGAAATAAGGAAAACTAATGTTTCTTGGGCTCTTGGGTTTGGATGTCTTCTCATTTCAAGCCCAAGAGATGCGTCATCAAACAGAAAGTACTGACAGATGTTGAGGAACAATTCACATGGTAACAAGAATTCTGGTGACTCTTTCTTACTAGTCTCTGGAGGTATCAGTCAAACAGCTGGGGATACTCAGGCCTCTCTCTATCTCTGTCTCTATGTGGCCTCCCCTTATGGTTTTTACCTAGGGACTCAGGGCTTCTGAGATGGCTATCCTGAGAAAAAGCACCAGGTAGAAGCTGTATCACCTCTTTCCACTAGCTCTGGATGGTACACACATCACTTCTGCTCCATGCTGTTCATTAGAAGTGACTCACTAAACCAGTCCTATTCAATGGGAGGGAATTTCCATGCCACCTCTTGACAGGTTTCAAAAGACTGTGGGGATACAGGTAAACCATCACACAAGTCAAAATTGGACCCTTGACCAAGTTTCTGACACATCCCTTCCTTATCATCCTCCTTCCTTTTCTTCTTACCATGTGTCACAGAATGTAGAACCAGAAGAAAAGCTAGGAGATCTTTGTTGCCCCTTTTGATCTTTGATAGCCTCCCACCACAGCTGCATTTTTACAGAGGAAGTACTGAGGCTGCAGAGTATAAATCATCTAGCCCTTCTTTACAGCACAGCCAGCAGTAGAAGCCCAGAATTCTTTGATTTTTCTATGGAAAACAAAGAATTAAGTGACCCAAAGTACTATTCCCACAATTGCTTAGAGGGCCTGGGTCAGAAGCTGATGAGTTTCCTGCCTCTAGCATCGCCATGGTAAGGCTACAACCCACTTGTTTGTGATGTTAGCGACATTATGGAGAGTTTCTAGTGGGTTGAGTATAGGAGGAAAATAGTAGTTTCCAGGCCATTCAGCATTCCCCAAACTGCTATAGTAAGTAGGGCTTTCCCTCTGTGATGGAGATCTATGTGGGATGTTTACTAGGGAGAAGCTTTGGGACCAGAACCCATGGAAGAAAGCCACAGTGGATTCTATAGGACATTATGAAATGGAGTAGCTCTTCCAAGTGGTTCTGAAAAGGTCTTTGCGGACATGTGTCAATGGTCATTGGATGCTGGCTTGAAAAGGGCATGAACTGGGCTCTCGATGGGTCACACAGCAAAAAGGGTCTGTCGGTGACACTCCCAGCAGCTGAGATTCCTTCCTTAAAGGGGTGTCCGACAGCTTATCATATTGATATATTGAGAATCACAAATGATGGGGCCTGGCTGGGGCCCAGGAATCCACATTTCTAACAGACCTCCTATGTTTCCTCATGCACCGCTCTGTGGTGCTGAGGCTCTCCTGAGGCCAACAGAACTAATAGGATGACGATTCTGAGGGTGTTCCCTGGTTGAGTGTTAGAATGCAGCAGAAGTCACATGCAGCAAGGTGAAAAATCAGTGCTTTGATTATCCAGAGTCCCCCAAGCCCACCAGTAGGTTGTCTGAGCCAAGATGTGGGCCACTCCCACAAAACGGAGAATTGGCGGAGTCCCGATTCTTGCCTCCTACAGCTGGCACGTTCCAGCCAGCCTTATCGTTCTCCACAGCAAGCTCTCAAGGAGGGCCCACTGAATTGAATTTCAAGCTCACTGAATTGGCTCATTCTCCAGCCAGAGAAAACAGCCCTATTATAAACACACAAAACTTGAGTTGGAGCAGGAGGAGGAGTTAGAGCCTCTTGCCTAAATCCATCCTGCAAAATTGACTTTTCTGTCAGTGAGAACACAGCTCTGCTTTTACTTCTCCTGTGTGCTTTGGCAGTTTCAGCGTGCTGTAAAATTTATCCAGGGAAAACTGGCATTTATCTTGGGTTCACTTGCACCCGGCAAAACTGATAAACAGATGGGGGCTCGCCAGGCCACGGTTAATTTGGTTAGCACTTGACAAAATACAAATGTCACCCTTTATTTCTGCTGGGATTATTTATGGCTGACTGGGAAGTTATTGGTCTGTTATATTCTAACAGAATCATTCACACCATTTAAAGGATCTACTTCCCAATTTTGGGGAGGCACTATCCATTATAAAGTGTTTGGGGGTAGGGGAAGTATCCAGGTTAGAAAGGGACCTTCTGGCATTGTTGGCAATAGAGGAATGTAATAGCTCTGCTGGGTTTGCATATGCACACACAGCACAGTCATCTGTAAGGGTCATGGGGAGAGAGAGGGGGAGAGAGAGAGAGAGAGAGAGAGAGAGAGAGAGAAGAAAGAAAGAAAGAAAGAAGAAAGAAAGAAAGAAAGAAAGAAAGAAAGAAAGAAAGAAAGAAAGAAAGAAAGAGAAATCAACAAGCTCTGATGGGAAGCTTGCAAAGGGGATCAGAATTCAGACCAAATGTCCCACCCTGGTGTCTCAGAGGTTTTTTTCTTTTGTGTCTCAGCTAAAGGCACTGGGAGGATCAGAGACCTCATCCCAGCTCTGTTTACTTTGGGAACAATCACTGATGTATGAATAATAATGCCTCCCTGTGACCAGGACTAATTGAATTGCAGCATGCTGGTGCGCGGTGAGGGGGCTTCTCCCCAGCCAGCCCATCAGGGCGGCTTCTCAAGTAGCCACGGACAGTGATTGATGCTGCCGAGTCTCAAGCTCAAGCTTCGCAAGCAGCATCCTTGAACACCTAACAGCAGGGGTATGAACCTGCATTCTGAGTTTCTATTAACCGAGGCCTCCCAGGGAGGAGGTGAATGTCAGGAGTCAAAGATGGGTTTGGCAATTACGAGGGAGAGGGGGACAGATGGGTCCCCGATCTCTTATTTCTCACCTGATTTTAAGTGAGTCTCAGCAGTGGGGACGAATGAGGAGGTGTCAGCGTGGTGACCTCGCAGGCCACAGTGGAGCCACCTCTACGGAGGCCAGGACCCTTGAAAATATTGCGTTTGGTTGGGGTGCAGTGGCAGTCCTCACCCGGAAAACAAAATGGGCACAACAACTAAAGATTTGTTCTTAAGAGGAGGTTTTGATGCTAACACATGAGATAGAGGAGAGGCAGGAGACAGAGAATGGGAGCGGTGGAAGACAGAGTCTATGGCCGTGTCTATATTCTAACAATGGATCACACGGGGACCCTAACATTTGGCCTTCCTGGTTGTCTGTGCTGTGTTTACACAGCAGAACCATGCAGCTGGGACCCCGGGCTCAGTGGGACTTTGTTCTCACAGCAAGAAGCTGACCCTTAGTGAACTGCCATCAGGAAGCTTACACTGCTCGCTCGCTCACCAGTCGTTCTGGTGGTCTAGACACAGTGGAAGTCGTCCAATTACAGGGTCACTGGTTTCCATGTCCACTGGATTTAACCAGGCCAAGCCCCAGATTGGCACCTTTTCATGAGAGCTGTGCAGCCGCCCTGGCTGTTCTTGGTGGCAGAGGCTGACTGGCAGGGGACTTGCCCTCATCCGGCCCTGCTGGACACACACTGGTAGGGACGCCCCGAGGATTAATGCTTGTCTGATATCCCAAATCTCAGCATTTTCAATTCCCCCTAAACACTTCCTTACTAGTTTTTTCATCAGCTTACTGTGCTTTAAAAATGAATCATAGGATTGGTTTTCTAAAATTGCTGTGAACATTAGGCTGATTTAGAATTATGGAAACAAAAGAAACGCAGGTGGTTTCATTGAGACAAATTATCACTTATTTTTTTAATGTAGCCAAACTCATTTCTCTGTGCTTGCATCTCTGCAGCAAAATAATTGGACTCAAATGGTCTGAGTAAGAATAAAGTTGCTCATTAAAAATAAAAAAAATAAAAAATATGCCATAAGTATCACTACCGATAATTATTTTATTGCACGTGAGCTTCCCAGCACCATTTTCCTATTTAAGAATGAGATACTCTCTGCCTACTCTGACTTCATAGAAACAACTCCTAAACTATTCTATTTTATTTATCTGTTTGTCTATTTATCTATCTTGGTGAATAAAATAAAACCAGAAGAAGAATTTCTGGTGGGTATGCTCAGGGAGCTGGTCCCAGCTCAGGCTGAAGGGGGTACAGGACTTTGTTTCACAGAGCCAGTCTGCTTCAGGTAATTCCAAATCTATGCAGAAAAAAAAAAGATATTTTTGATATATCCTGCTTCCTAACCCACTTGACCAAATAACAAGAAAACAGTCGAGGAAAATGGTAATTTCCCGGGGCTTGCATCAAACATGAAATATTTTCAATCCCTCAGGTCTAGGCTGTTTTGGTGCCTGGTTTTCAATCCGCAGCCCAACCTAGTAAACAAACAGTATGACCACCCTGGCGTAGGCCACACTCCTGGGGTTAAGATATTCCACCTAGAATCCCTTCACTCTTTCTTAGCTGATATTCATGGCCACTATTCTTGTGCTTTGAATACCAAACAAAAGAGACAGAGCTGGCTTAGCGGCTACATAAGTGAGGGGAAGGGATGGGTAAGGAGAAGCATTTACCTCTGCAATTTGTATTTGGAAAATAAATATTCCAAACCCTTGCCAGGAGGCCAGGTTCTTCCCTTTGTTATGAAGCAACAGAATTTATTATGAAAGAGAGCAGAAGCTGCTCTGATTTCTAGAAAGACTGCAGAAGACAGACTCCCTGGGCCTGAGACTGTGTCCAAACCCTGGTAACTGCACTCCCTTTGGCTCAGAGGCGAGTGATTCCTTATGCTTGAGGGGTTTTGAGTGGGACCACATTGCAGTCCTTCATCACCCAACACTGCCCTATTACAATTTCACATTTTGGATCTAGATGTCAGCCACACACGATCACTCCTCCACCCTGACTAAATATGGCTTCAAGGGTTACTCAAGGAGAAGATGGTCAGGGCATAGAGGAGAGCTACAGGGAGGACAGCAACGGTTTCCAAAAGGAGAGAGGAGAGTAACTGAAAGAGAATGCAGAACGGAAATCAGAAAGACATTCCTGTCCCTGCATACTGTTGCTGGGACAATCTGGCTTTGTTACACCTGTTAGGCTGTGAGCAAAGGCGGGGTTTCTTTTGCCAATTCTTAACGGTCTGGCAGGTGAAACCTAGTTAAAAATAGCAAGATGTATTTTCCATGAAAGACAATCACATTAATTACCCGAAACTACAGAGAAGTATTAGCACCGTAATCCATTCTGCTTCCAATATGCTGTGCACTGAGTACTCCCTATATTCCAAGTCCTTTCGGATCCTTCTGTTCATCTAGGAAGTAGATACTCTTCCCACTTTGCAGACAAGGCAACAGAGGTGAAGACAGGCCAGGTCACTGCCGGGTAGTCTGACCCATATCTATCCTCTAACCACCCACCCACAGGATCCCCTGGACTCAGCCCTAACAGGGACAGTCTGCACCTCAACCCCTGGGATACGTGTTTGGCATTTCTGAGCAGCATTTACCTCTCAGACTTGAACACGTGCAAGACAGGGAGCATTTAATGACTAGCAGAATTTGAATATGGCAGATTATGAGCCATGCTGGTGTTGTCAGGAAGGCCCCTTGCTTTCCTGGGGTATGAAACAACGTGCAACAAAGACAAGATTCAGGTCTGTAAATGACAAGTCACCTTTTTATATTCTGTGAGAGCAAGGACATTTCTGGCTTCTAACGTGACTGCTTTTCAAGCAGTCTCAATCAGTTAACTATCATGATACAAATTGGTGAAACCTTTTTGAGACTATTAAAATGTAAATGGACATATCCTTTTTACTTAGTAATTCTGCTTCTGTATGTTTTTTCAGTCGGAAAACAGAGTTCTGCAAAGATCCATCCAAGAATGGTCACTGTGGCTTTTTGGGAAATGACTAAGTTCCAAACACCAAAAATGTCCTTCCAGTGAAAACTATTAAAATAAATTACATTTCATATAGTACACCTCTGCTAAAGCAATACGTTGCACCTATATAACCTACAATGGAAAATTATCCTACATATTTTATTAAGTGAATAAAGAAGAATATAAACAGAAGCATCCTCCTTTTATGAAATAATTGTTTTATGAAAAACACCACACAGAGATATCCGTGAAAATGTTCTGGAATCAAATTCTCCAATTAGTTAGGAGTTAGTTACCTCTGAGATTGAAATCAAAAAGGAGGCCCATTGTCTACACTGTACTGACTTGCATTCTTTAAATCTTTATTTTTTTAATGAATATGTATATTTTAACAGGAAAAGAAGAGATTCAAAAGTTACTGGGGGGCTCAGTGGTTGAGTGTCTGCCTTCGGCCCAGGGTGTGATCTCGGAGTCATGGGACCGAGGGCCGCATCGGACTCCCTACATGGAGCCTGCTTCTCCCTCTGCCTGAGTCTCTGCCTCTATCCCTCTGCATCTCTCACGAATAAATAAATAAAACCTTTAAAAAAAAAGTTACTGTGTTTTTCTGAAAACACTCAGTGACTACCACCATCATCTAGCAGTCATAATTTAAAACTTCTGCACTATGAAGTCATCTAAGATAGTTCCTCTTAAAAATTAGAATATTTTAGGGGCAACTGGATGCCTTAGCTGGTTAAGTGTCCGACTCTTGATTTCAGGTCAGTTTATGATCTCAGAGTCATGAGACCGAGCCCCGAGTTGGCTCCACACTGGCCAGGGAGCCTCCTTAGAATTCTCTCTTGCCCTCTGCCCCTCTCCAACCTGCATGTGTGCTCTCTTTCTCTCTTAAAAAAAAAGAGAGAGAGAGAGAGAGAGAGAATATTTAATTACTCAAGAGGTAATTATATCTGTTACTATGTGTTCTCATGCTGTTTCTAAGCCCCCTTTCCCTCCTGCTCTGAAGTCTGCAATTACATTAATAAAGTCAATTCTCATTATTCACAGATTCCATATTTTGAATTGACCTACAAGCTAAATGTATGTGTCATCCCCAGATCAGTACTCACAGAGCTGTGGGGCCATCTGCAGACATGCACAGCAGGCAATATTTTAAACTTGCCCTATGTGCACATCCCCAGCTAATGTCCAATGAGGCAATGCTTTGCCTTCTTGTCTCATTTCTCAACTATAAACAAGTGTCTTTTTCAGAGTCTCTTTAGTGTGTTCTGGTGTTGGCATTTTGTGCTTTTGTTGGTGATTCCCCCCCCCTTTTTTTAAGATTTTATTTGTTCATGAGAGACAGAGAGAGAGAGACAGACAGACAGACAGACTCCATGGAGGGAGCCCGACGCAGATTCGATCCCGGGACTCCAGGATCATGCCCTGCGCCAAAGGCAGGCGCTAAACCACTGAGCCACCCAGGGATCCCCAGTGATTTCCCTTTTTAAATGACCCCCAAGCATAATGCCAGAGTCCTGCCTACTATCCCTACACACAAAAAGGCCTCATGCAGAAAATATGTAGGTTAGCTAAGCTTTGTTCAGGCATGAGTTAGATATAGTGCTGCTGGCCGTGAATTCAATGTTAATGAGTCAGGGATATATATATATATATATATATATATATATATATATATATATATATATATAATCTTCTTATTTAACTAAATAGAAGCGCTTACAAAATGAAGCTATGTGGATTTTTTTTTAAGATTTAATTTATTTATTCGTGGGAGACCGAGAGAGGCAGAGACACAGGCAGAAGGAGAAATAGACTCCCTGTGGGAGCCCAATGTGGGACTTGATCCAAGGACCCCAGGATCACAACCTGAGCCAAAGGCAGACACTAAATCACTGAGCCCCTGAGGCGTGCCTGAAGCTATATGCTTGATCAGTTGTTAGAATTATGACCAGATACTGGTGGGAACCTAGCTCTGTATTTCTCCAGGAGCAAGGATTCAGTTTTCCCTTATTCAGTATTTGGCACAACTTTAGAGAACATAACTACCACAAGTGACAGGAGTTGACTTTACTTCAGTTTGGATGGTGTAGTCACACACAGGGGCTCTGGAGCTTCAGCACCTACTGTTGGTAACATCAGTGCTCCTCAAGATATGTCGGTAGAGCAAAGTGAATTTAGAGATGCCTCCCCATCCCTCCCATCAGGGGCAGGTCCCAAGTGCAGTCAAGTGCATCCTCATGCTCTGAGGGGCATGCTCGAGCTGGGCCGGTGTCTGGGCGTTGATGGGAGGATTTCCAGGGAGCTTGGCTGACTCTCCGAAGCTTCTAGGGGCACTATCATGTCCGCCGGAGTCCCCGCCTGTGAATCATGGAGGTGGAAGCACCTGTGAGGGCAGTGAGCCGTGATATCACAGAGCACCTGAGGGGAAGGCAGTGGGAATTATCTTGTGGCTGCTCACTAATCAGAAAAAAAAACAAATGATAGCAAATGCCTGCACTAGAGAATTTGCTCTGAGATTCATTTTCAGGATAACTTGGCAGCTAACTTTCACCACATCTAACTTCTCAGGAGACCCATGAGAGTTCAGGGAAAGTAAATTGGTTTTAGCAATTTGGCAACCTCCACTGGGGGACTGGGTCATCTCCCTGGCTAAACCATAGCTATTGTGGCCTTGGCAATTGTCTTCTCATCCCCAGGGCAATAAAGTTAGTGGGGGAAAAAATTAAAATGGCATGAAGTTGTTTTCCAAAATTACCAAGAGTTGTGTAACTGCTTTATCAGAGAAATCCCAGAATACAGGTGAAGGAGCAGGGATGAGTTTGCTGGGTTATAGAGCACATTTCTCCCACCCACAGCCTAATGTGATAGCACTTGCTTTTGCCTGCCACAACAGTAGCATGTATATTAATTGAGATGCAACGTATGTGAATTTACATAGGATTGTTATCATTCATATGTTTAAAATCAAATAGCTCAATCTTACCTAAATTGCCTTTTTCCTTTATTTGTTTATTTATTTTTAAAGATTTTATGTATTTATTCATAAGAGACACAGAGAGAGGCAGAGACACAGGCAGAGGGAGAAGCAGGCTCCCTGTGGGGAGCCTGATGTGGCATTCGATCCCGGGACTCCAGGATCACGACCTGAGCTGAAGGCAGAATTCAACCGCTGAGCCACGCAGGCATACCACCTTTTTCCTTTAAAAAAAAAAATTGCTATTGAGGCACGTGGGTACCTCAGTGGATTAAGCATGATCAGCTCAGATCATGATCTCAGGACATAAGTTTGAGCCAGAATCAGGCTCTACACTAAGGACAGAGTCAACTTGAGATTACCTCTCCCTTTGCCCCTGCCCCCCATGCCCCATTCATGTTCTCTTTATAAAATAAATAAACAAATCTATAAAAAAACATAAAAATAAAAAAAAATGTCACTAAATGAAAATGCAAACTATAATCCCCATTTCTGATTACAAACTGGTGTAGCCTGAATATAGAGACTTGTATGGATTGTCAGCTATCCTCATTGGCTTCATTTTTTTTTCCTCTCTAGTGTCTGTTACCTCTGAGGAAAATCTAGCTTCTTTTTCATAAAACACCATCTCTTAGCTCCCATTCTGGCTCAATTTTAGGGTCTATCAAATCAGGTTGTAAAGTGGACGGCCTATGGGCAATGCTGTGATGATACTCTGTCCTCATTCCCCTTCAAACCAGAACTTTCTCTGGCTGCTGGGAGGACCCTCCAGGGATGCCACAGCTGCCTACAGCTCCTAGGCTCAGGCCATGCCCTGCCCATACCCCATGACTAGTGGTGGTGTGTGGACGTGAGCCTGACCATCTCCAAGATTCAGGATGGTCCAGCTTCAGAGCCACACCTGGCTTTGTCAGACTTTGTCCATGTTCATCTTCTTTGGTTATTTCTTCCTTTCCCCATTATTTACAAAAAAGACAAATCTTTAAATCTTTTGTGCATGATGAAGAACCCAAGTTGTAGTGATTTTTTTCCTGCCTCTTGGAACAGTCGTATGCAATGAATTTTTGATAGTGTCCTCCTCCCTGTACTGTCTTTGGGGAAGGGGCTAAGTCTTTCAAAGGGAGGATATTTCCAACAAGAGTGGCACATCCCTCTGTGCCACCACCTGATTTGGCCAAAAGCACATTTACCTTAATATATTCCTCAGGTCTCTTCTAATTTTCCTGGAAACACTTCAGCTGGCTGGCATAGGAATTGAAGAGAAATTCACACCCTGCTCTGCAGTTGAAGAATCTGGGCTAGAATTGACCCAAAACGGTAATTGTGATGCCTTTTCCCTCCTACCTGCCATGTGTTTTCTTCAAAACTTGATTCAATAAGTGAATACTTTTCTTTCACTTTTCCTTCTAATATCTAGTAGACTTGTTTTATTTTTCTGATCTCTAATACTTTTTAAATGATTTTTTTCCATCTCTTGGAATACATTTCATAATAGCATAACATTTTCACTGTGGAATTCTTAACATTTTGAAATAATTTCTAAATTTACATTTAATTAAACTTAAATATCAATTATTTTTCTGCTGGGTGAATTTTCCATAACAGTATAAGAAATTTTGATCAGACATTCATGTCCTAAGTATGTTATGGATTATTAACGATAAGCAGATATTTGTTATGACACAATGATTCACATTGTCGATCTAAATTGGAAACTCAGCAATCTTGTCTTGGTACCCTCAAAAACAACAGATACTCTGGACATTAATAAGAATAATAAATGTTGGCACTAAGCTACTGATGACAAGGCTTTTTAAAAAGTTTTATATTTGAAGATCCTCACCAATGAGTTCATTACTCACATAATCTTTGTTTAGAAGCATTAATTATTTCAGGCGTAGATTAACACAATCATTTGGTTATTATCCTAATTCCTTAAGTGAAAAAGAAGAGTTACCTTACTTCCATTGTCAAAGTGTTGTGATATTCAAACTTCATTAGATCATGACATCTTATTGCCATCTGCTGGAAAATTCTCATAACAAATATATCATTCACCTATCTGAGAAGTCTAACAATGATATGATAAAAATAGAAAAAAAATCAAAATGAAAAGATTTCAGGGATATAAAGCTATGTCCCACAGATGAGATGATGGAATGTTTTGTTTGGACAATGGTACCACATGATGTCTGGCATCCTCGGTAGTACTGACAGTGTCACTGATTAGATTAAGACAGTACTCTTTTCTCACTTGTAAAATATGGCAGTGTTGGCAAGACTATGTGACATATAGTAAACACTCAGTAATGGTTAGTTTCTTTTTTTTTTTTGACTTTTCATTTGAGAGGGGAAAACCTCTTTCTACAGTTGCAAAATAGCACAAGTTTTTAAAAGAGGGTCTTCTAAATAGAACAGTACTTGTTTGACATATCCTAATATATAGGTTTAAAGCCAGCCACTCAAGGCACAATCTGATTTTCATTCATATTTTCATTCATCTAAAAACACTGGCATTTGCAATCCACATGTCCATTATTGGATGAATGAATAAACAAAATGCAGAACATACCCACAATGAATATCATTCAGCCTTAAAAAGAAGGAAATTCTTTTTTTTTTTTTTAAAGAAGGAAATTCTGAGACATGCTGCAGTGTGAATGAAACCTGAGGACATTATGCTGAGCAAAAGAAGCCAGACAAAAAAGAAAAAATACTGCATGATTCTACTTACATGAGGTACTTAGAGTACTCAAACTCACAAGAACAGCAGGTGGAGTCATGCATGCCAGGGGCTGGGGGTGGGGTGGAAGAGGAGTTAGTGTCTACCAGGTACAGTTTCAGTTTTGTAAGATGAAGGTGTTCTGGAGGTTGGTGCACGATCCGGTGAATGTACCTAACACTACCGAACTGTGCACTTAAAAATGATTAAGATGGTAAATTGTATGTTGTTATTTGTAAAAGACCAACTAATTTTTTTTCTAAATGGCCAGAAAGTTATGGAATACGCCCAAGCTGTTATTAAGAAAATAGGAAGGTCTATAAGGCAGAGCACAGTTGGAAGCTGGAATTAAGGAGAACTAGAAATGCTTTCATGTTTCCAAAAGATTAAAAAAAAAGAAAAGAAAAGAAAAGAAAAAGAAAACCAGCACCAACAAAAACAAAAAACAAGCATTTACTAAGTACCACTATATGCTGAACCCAGAGGATAAGTCTACCTTCGAGTGGACAAACATACATGTGAATGGAGCAATAAACCCAGATGAACAGTGATAACCATTCCAATAACCACATGAGGGGAGGAGCTTTGGAATAAGGAGGGCTACTTAAAGCCCATTCTTGGATACCAAGCAATAAGCCCTTCTCCACTCTGCTCCAGCCTAAAAGACTCTCTTCCCCCGAGCCAACATCTTTAGGAGGCTGTACAGCAAGCAGGTCAGAGCTGAAAGACAGCTAAGAGCATGTGGCAGCCACGGAGTGCCTTCACTTCAACAGTGAGAAAGCCAAAGCTGGGATGGGCCATCCCCACAGTAACACAGAGGCACTTCATTCCCTGTACCATGCCCTTTCTGCTACTTTACCTGGTTTCTCACACTCTCCACAGATGAAACATCCTCATCTTTCTCTCTTCCTAAAGTTTATTTTTAGAAGAGAATTTTTAAACAGTCACAGAGTTTATTGCAGGAGTGGATGGATGATTTAAGTTTAATAGTTGAAACATGTGACTCTGCCTCTCCTCGATTGGGCATCAACATTTCAGGAGGACAAATCCATAAGCGATGGATGATTGTTTTGTTTGTTTTTTCCTACCATTCTCCAAATAGTAAAAGTTAGTTCGAATGGAGGGAAAAAAAGCTGTATGTTGTTATAGCCATTCTCATAATCCTGGCTTTTATTTTTTTATCAGCCTGACTTCAGAGACAGCCCCCATGTCACTTTGTATGAGGTCTGTCCCTGGGCCCCAGAGCCTGTCTCTAGCATGGCACAACAGAGCAGAATTCCTGGAATTTGACACCAACCTGGAGCAGCCCTCAGCTGAAGACTGACAGTTGGTGAATAAATACCCCAAACCCCTCACTCCTCAGGTAGAACAGCTCAGAAATCTGTGTTCCATGCTGTCCCCAGAAATACCACATGGAATGAGGCCAGGTGAGCCAACTGTGGTGGTTTGCACGCTAACACTCCCTGGATTTGCTGCCTTTCTTTTCCCACTCAGCTCTGAGTGCTTCCTGGAGCCACCTCCAGAATGAACTACTTGCCTGGAAGTCTCACCTCAGAATGTCTTCTTGTCAGTCAGACTCAGACACCCTTACTGATCACTTTCATAGTGGCTTGTAAATTTCTCTTGTTTAAAACAAAAGCAAACAAACACAATGACTGCATACAAAGTGAAGGGGAAACATCTCACCTCTAACTTTCCAGTTGCTTTCATTCAAATATCTAGCCAAAGTCCCAGGGTCTCCTTATGTGATCTGGTTTACTCAACCCACGTATAGACACTGAAATCCCTGACAACCCAGTTTGCATGACAATTTCAGGTCTGTGTACACTCCATAACTTAACTTCTCTGTACAATTTCCACAGGGAAATCACTGTCTGCCTGTATATTTATTTGTTTGTGTTTTGAAGTCAGGTGGGCTGTCTGTGTTTATCAACTTGGTCTGGCTTGCATATATATTGCAGATAAGGACAAATCAGAATGCTCTCTCTCTCTCTCTCTCTCTCTCTCTCCTCTCTTTAGAATGCTTTCTCTTTATATGGTTTCTTGTTCTTAATATCTCCATGGCTGGGAGGGAAGCAAAGCAGAGAGACAAAGGCAGGAGGAACGTGTTCTTTACATTTTCAGCAGATATCTTTACCCTTAAAAGGAAGCTGTTATATTATATGAGAACAACAATAAGGCTTCTTTTCTTAAAGGACAGTAAAGCATCCCTACCCTTTATTTTAGATAATGGAAATTGAATGGAATAGGAGGGAGAGGATATAGGACTGGATTGTACACTTAAAATAGAGTGACAAATTCCCATGATGTCAGACTGCTAAGCAGTCTCTGGATGGGGCCATTCATGCCACCAAGCAAATGCTTGCTTGCCTCTAGCCTGGGAATAGGAACAGAGTATCAAACCCCCCAGATTTAGATTCAATAAATATGTATTAAATATCCCCTCTGAGCTAGCATAAAGAAAACAAAGATGATTAGGACACTATATTCTGACTCAAGAAACACACAACATGGTACCAAAAAAAAATCAAACATGCAAATAAATGTATTAGAATAGGATGAGATGAATATACATGCATACATGCATACATAAAAATAAATAATATATATGTTATATATCAAGGTAGTAGAGTCAAGAGGTTGAATCAGCCTGGAGAAATTAGGAAAGGTTTTCTAGACAGTCCTTCCTGAGATGGGTTTTAGAGGTTGATAAAAGTGAAGAAAGTGGGGAAGGGCCCTTCAGGCTGAGTGAACAGCATGTGCAAAAGAGTGGTGCAATGTAGGAAGTACCTTAAGATGGCTGACAAAGGACATGCTCCAGCAGCCAAGTCCTGCCCTCAGACCTGAAAATGACAGGATACACAGTGTTTTGGAAAATCCATAATAGTGCTGGGAAATAAGAGGTAACTCTCAGTGACCTGAAACTTTGAGGAACCCTAATAGATGGATGACCAATAAAATTGAATGAAAGGGGAGAGCCCTACCCCATGTGAAGGTAGAAAAGCTGTGCTATAAAACAGTGACCACGCTCTTTTTTAGGATTCCAAGTTCTAAGGCTGGTGACAGAGGATACTGAGGTAGTTTCAAGTCCACCCAAGGATGGTACTTTGGAAAACTGAGTAAGAGTGACCCTACCACTCATGGCCCAGTTGTATTGCACAACAGCCATCAAAATGGCTACTCGGAGGTAGGAAGAATAAGAAGAGATCCCTGGTGCAAGATATGGGCAAGGGGTAGGGAGGTGCTGATGCACAAGGGAGACCAAGTCCCCCAGCCTGAGGATAGTTCCATCTCCGGTCTGGCCAGCAGGATGTCCCACACCACCCTATCCAGCACTGAAAAAGGATGGAGCAGGCGACTCCTTAAATAATGAGTTAACAGGGAATATCAAATATGAGAAAAATGCACAACCAAGAAGTATCCAAAATGTAAAGGTAGATAATGGAGTAAATGCAAAGTCCCTATTTAAAAAAAAAAAAAACTTGTTCAGAAATGTGTTGACCCTCCAATGTAAGTACACATTGCCTAAAGAACTCAGTATTGTCATAGCCAACAGATACATGAAAATATGCTCATCATCACTTGGTGTCAGGGAAATACAAGTCAAAACCACAATGAGATATCACCTCATGCCAGTCAGAATGGCTAAAATTAACAATTCAGGAAACAACAAATGTTGGTGAGGATGTGGAGAAAGGAGAACCCTCTTACACTCTTGGTGAGAATGCAAACTGGTGCAACCACTCTGGAAAAATGTGTTGAGGTTACTCAAAGAGTTAAAAATAGAGCTACCCTACAACCCAGCAATTGCACTACTGGGTATTCATTCAAAGGATACAAACATAATGATTCAAAAGGGCACATGTGCCCCAATGTTTATAGATGCCATGCCCACAATGGTCACACTATGGAAAGAGCCCAGATGTCCATCAACAGATGAATGGATAAAGAAGATGTGATGCACACACACACACACACACACACACACACACACACACACAGGAATATTATTCAGCCATCAAAAATAATGAAATCTTGCTTTTTGCAATGATGTTGATGGAACTGGAAGGTATTATGCTAAGTGAAATAAGTCAGTCAGAGAAAGACAAAAACCATATGATTTCACTCCTATGTGGAGTTTAAGAAACAAAACAGATAAACATAAGGGAAGGGAAGGAAAAATAATTAAGATGAAAACAGAGAGGGAGGCAAACCATAACAGACTCTTAACTCTAGGAAACAAATTAAGGGTTGCTGGAGGGGTGGTGGGTGGGGGGATGGGGTAACTAGATGATGGAGATGAAGGAGGGAACTTGATGTAATGAGCACCGGGTGTTATATACAATGGATGCCTGACTGAATTAATTGTACTTCTGAAACTTAGAAGAAAAAAAAGAACTCAGTATTGTCTCAAAGAATAGACTTAAGGAAAGAAGAGTATGAGAATTTAAGGATTAACATTAGTCCAGGTGTGGTCTAGGCGAAGACTGATCAGAATATGTGGGCTGAGTTATTTGCAAAGAGTAAGTGGTTTTGCCTGTGGAGCACACAAATCCCAGTTGAGTGATGAGTAAAATAATTGGTCTGTGATCCTATGAGCATATGTGTCTCACAAGCTGGGGTCAAGCAGTTTGAGAGTCTGTGTTGTGGAACATGACATGGCACAGTTTATCATTTTGAAAGTCATGTGGTTTTGGTCTCATTTCCCATAAGAGAGACACAAAACTCAGTATAGAGAATCTGTGAGTAAAAGCTGGCTTGTTTATAAGAAGGAAATTTAAAATCCTCCCAGGACAAGTGAGGAGATCACTCCTGTAACACAAGAGTGGGCTATATTTAGTAAGAACTAAATAGAGACGTTTGAAATGAGAACCAGTTCTACCCCTGGAGAAGAGCTGAATAGAACAATAGATACAAGTAATCCCACAAATTAATGAGTTAGAAGACAGAATGAGGGGGGAAATGATGCACAGATGGAAGGCATAAAATAAAGGTTAAATGTGGTTATTGGATCCAAAAGATACAAATTCCTTTAAAATGGGGATGCAAAGAAAAGAATAGACATTGTGGAAGGCACAAGACTGGCAAAGAAATAGTGCAAGAAGTTTCTTCAGAGCTTAAGAAGATAAAAAACAAAATGCCATACCCTTCAGTAGTTTCATGAATGTGAAACATAAAGATGGACAAGGAGAAACACTTGCACTTTGAGTGAAATTGGGGAACACCAAGAGGGCAGAGTAATTCCTAAGATCTAAAAGATCTACAGGTCTACAGAGAGAGCAAGAAACTAAATACAACATAGTGGCTGCACTCGAGTTCCAGAATTCCATACCTGCTTAGATTTCTATCTACTGTAATCCAAGGATTGGACAGTGAATCAAGGAGTAAGAAAGAAAGAGGAGAGGGGAAAGGAGAAAAATAAGGAGAAAAATCTCTTTACTGTTTAAAAATAACAATCCGGAACTACAATCCTATCACAACCCTACCCAGAAGAAACATAATGGCAATAAAATGTGGGCCACATCTGGAATTCTAAATTTTTAGTAGCCACATATCAAAAAGAGTAAAAAGAAAAGGTAAGGTGAAATTTCACAATTTTATTTATACCAATATATTGAAAACATTACCATTTCATCATGGAATTGATGTTCAAAGATGGTAATGAGATATTTTATATTCTTTTTGTTTAAGTCTTCAAAATATAGCCTGGATTTTAGCACTTCTTCATTCAGAGCAAGCTTATTTCTGGGGCTCAGTAGCCCCATGTGGCTGGTGGTTAATGTACTCGTTAGCAGTCCTAGATGAGGCATGAGAAGGAGCAGGTAAAAAATAAAGTCCAAATAAGACTTAAGTCCCAAGTGAAGTTGGGAGGGAAAATTCTCAATATTGATAAAAATAAAAATCATCATAGAATAGAAATAAAAGATTCAGCTTCCAAAACATTGCAAAGAAACCCCACAACAACAAAGAAAAGTTAATAAATCCCATAAAAGTGTGAATGCATGCAGTAAGTAAGCCCTGTGAAAAGAAAATTTAAAATTGAGATGGCATGAACACATCCAAATAAATCCGTAATCACAACTAATATGAAGCAATGAGACTCACCTGTTGAAAGACAGATGCTCAGATTGGATTTAAAAAACAAAAAAACAAAACTATGTTCTATGACAGACACACATGAAACAAAATGAAGAGAAATGCTGAAAATAAAGAAAGAAAAAATGTACAAAATAAATACTAACAAAAAAGGCGGTATACCTAATGCCAGAAAAAATTCAAGCAAATGTCTTTAAAGAGCAAATGATACTACATATCAATAAAAAGAAAACTGTACCAAGAAGATATATTATTTATAAAATGTTATAGATCCAAATAATATAAAACAAGAACTATGAAGAATAAAAGAAAATTTATAATTCTAAAAATATAGGTATGAGATTTTAATACATTTTCTTGGAATATGACAAATCAAATATGCAAAAATAAGTCAAAATAAGGAGATTTAAATTATGCCTTTAATATGTTTGATCTAAAAAAAACTATGTATTAATCTTTCATATCTTAAAAGTAGAAAATGAACATTCCTTTTTCTTAATCAAACTATCAATTATAAAACACAAGTCATCAATGTGCCAGCCTGCCAGGTCCACCCCTACCTCCAGCTATTTGTCCCCCCGTGGGGACTCTCCACGCTGAGGTGATTTCTCAAGGACCTTGGCTTTCTTCCCTGCTCTCTGGTTTCTGGACGGATCTGCCCCTGGAAAGACCTGGCAGGGGATTAGAGCGGGTGGGAAGGAGAGTGAGGTCATGGTTTCTCCACCATGTTCTTCCCTAGCTCCTGTCAACTTGCCTTCTCACAGAGCTCTGTACAGCTGGGGCCAGAAAATTACCTCCCATATCCCCTCCAAGCCTTGGACTGTTGCCATCTCTTGAGCAAACCTTGACTAATGTCATCAGCATTTTGCCATTCTTGATTCATCCAAGGCACGTACACTTTTATTTGGGAAGAGGGATGGTTTTAAAGAAAATCCCAGGTGCTTTCACTCCTAATTACTTAAGAGGCATCCCAAATCTGGGGGAGAAAAAAAAAGGCGGGGCAGAGGGAAAAATTATTTTGATATAATCACCAGGCTGTATGATCCTTAATAAAATTAAAAGTAAATTAATTTAAAAAAAAACAAAATTTAAAAATATTTTCTTTTTTTTAAATATTTTCTGATGACCTCTAATATCTAGACATTTCCAAATTTCCTTAATTATCCATATATGCTATTTCACAGCAGGATTTTTAAAATTATTTTAAATTACTAATTGTAAATGCTTGTTATACGTCTTAACTTTCTTTTCATCTAAAATTGTCACCTTCTTTCCCATGCTATTATCTTGTTAGAATCACTGGGCCGATAGGGTGTCCCATTCTGGGTTCACCTGACCTTGCCCACCTGATGTCTTTCAACCTGTTCCCCCACTCCCCATTTAACCATTCAGCCCGTAGACTGGAGATTGAATGTAAATAGCTCATTAAATGTACATTTTTTTGCAAGAATACTTCATATGTTGTGCTGTGTGCTTCTTACTACAACATACAGAACTTCTATAATATCCACTTGTGACACTTTCATATATCTTAGTATTGACCAGTGTGTTCAAGTGAGAGTTTATGTTTAGAGATATGGAAGGCCTTTGTTGCTTTTCTATTTTATGCATTTTTAAGAAAGAAAATTCTTAGGTTTTAAGAAAGATGAATTTTACCACATCAACGTTTGAAACTTCATAGTGACACATATCCCACAAATAAAAGTAAGACAGATGATATACAGGGAGAAAATTGTTTTCAAAATATAAAATAATTATCTAAACATAAATAATTGCAAAGAAGGAAACATAACTGATGACTAACACCTAAAAAGAAAGAAGAGCAACTAGTAGGAAAGTAAACAAAGGATGCCAACAAGGAATTCCTAGAAAAGGAAGGTGTCATCAATAAAAGTATGAAAAGAGTTCCATTGCAGTAATAATTAGAGATCAAATTAAAATATTAAGATACTGTATTTACCTTATCATATTGGTAAATTTTAATAGTTTGGAAATAAACGTTATTCAGTGAATATTTTTGCATAACAAACCCACACCAGGCCTAATGTTAGGAATAGCTGAAAACCAAGCAGGTGCCCTATCCTTGAGAAACTTGCATTACTGAACAGGCAAGAGTCAATAAATAAATAAACAAACAAATAAAGAACAACTTAAGTTCATATAATTATATCTCTACCAAGAAATGAACAGCATCACTTTGTAGACTAGAGATGGGGATTGGATGAGCTATACAAAGAAGGCTTCACAGGATGAAAGGTAAGTGATTGAGGTGTTTCTGCCCATGTGAGTATCTGGAGGTGGGATGGAGGGGGAGTAGACAGAGCGTTGCAGTGTGAAGAGCTGAGAAAATATCCAAAGATTGGAACGAGTCTGCCACTTTGGAGTCATAAGAGAGTAGTGTGTCCAGAGCATTGTGACTGGTGCAGTATGCATCCTATTACATTATGTCAGAATTTGCATAATATATCCATTTGTTAAGGATCAAAATGACCACTTCAAAACGGGTGGATGTGAGCCGAGATCCTTGAGGTGCTGCACAGCCTTCCAGCGGTCCGGCAATACCTATTTTCACTCTATGAGTGTCATTCTCTTTTCTTCCAGTCTTTAGCTATTGTGGAACAGGAAATGAAAAAGGACTGGCTTTTTGCTCCTCATTATCGATACTACATAAGAGAAATGAGAATCCATGCATATAGTCAGCTGCTGGAATCCTATAGGTCACTGACTCTTGGCTATATGGCAGAAGCCTTTGGTGTTGGCGTGGAATTCATCGATCAGGAGCTCTCCAGATTTATTGCTGCAGGGAGACTACATTGCAAAATAGATAAAGTTAATGAAATAGTGGAGACCAACAAACCTGATAGCAAGAATTGGCAGTACCAAGAAACTATCAAGAAAGGAGATCTGCTACTAAACAGAGTTCAAAAACTTTCCAGAGTAATTAATATGTAAAAACCACGTAAACAAGGGATTTCCTTTAGAGATAACTATTTGGAATTTTTATAGCTTACTTTACTATGTACCAGTTCAACTGAATAAATACTGCATTGTTATTTCTTAAAAAAAAAAAAAAAAAGGTTGGATGTGACTTAAAATGCTGTGGGAATCCCTGAAAACTTTGAAACAGAAGAGACATGTGATCTGATTTTTTTTTTTTTAAAGCTTATTCTGGTACTAGGTGGAGACAGTATTGAGGATGGAAGAATGGAAGCAGAGAGAACCGTAGTTTGGAGTTGAAGAGGAGAGAATGGGCACAGGTTGTTTTTTGGAGGTAGAATCTCCGGTCTCGCCAGCAGACTGGATAAATAAAAAAGAGAAAAGGAGGAACCAAAGATGGCTCCAGGTTTTGGCTTGGTCACCTGGGTGAATGTTGGTGCCATTGATTAAAATAAGGGAAGATGAGAGGAAGCAGAGGTCCTTGGAGTGATTTCAGCCTGACTGATGGCTAATAGGAGCTACTGAAAACATCAGCAGTGGAAGGAAATAATCAAGCTGGCCATTTTTAAAGAATGATTTAGGGAAGGGTGATCCTAGGGTTAACTTAAAAATGAGTATAGGGGGGGATCCCTGGGTGGTGCAGCGGTTTGGCGCCTGCCTTTGGCCCAGGGCGCGATCCTGGAGACCCGGGATCGAATCCCACGTCAGGCTCCTGGTGCATGGAGCCTGCTTCACTCTCTGCCCCTCTCTCTCTCTCTGTGTATGTGTGACTATCATAAATAAGTAAAAAAAATTTTTAAAAAATGAGTATAGGGTTCCTTGCAACAGTTTAAGGGACTCAATAGTAAGACTCAAAACCAAAGTCATGGGAACAGTGGAAAAGAGAGGACAGTTTCCAGAGAAATGAATAAGGTAGAACATAGAAGTCTGTTGGGTGGTTGAGGAGGAAGATAGGAAGATAAATAAACTATTCACGAGGACTCTCAGATTTTTGACCTGAGTAAAGTTGTGAAAAGAGTATCATCCAACAAACAAAAAGGTTAAAGATAATGGAGAACAAATGTCTTTCTTGGGATAAAGCTGTGTATTTCTCAAGGATTGGGCCCCAGGCCCAAATGGTGGTGAGTTAAAATGGACAGGTTAATACAACAGCAATGGTTACAAAAACACTGAAACTACTGGATCATTCCCTGGTAATAAACTTGGCTAACTTACAACAATATTGCCACTTGCTACTTGAGAAACAGTGATAAAGAAATTTGATTCATTGAGGCTAACGTGTAGGATGGAAGAATAAATAGGGCAGGGGAATTGCTTTATTTTTATTCATGAACAATAATTATGAAGATAAAGACAACTTTTCAAAGAACTGTTTGGGGCTGTGAAGAATGATGAATAGAGAACTGGGCAAATTTCTTGATCAGAAGATAAAAGTAGTCTCCTTTACAGATGGCCCATCCTTAGCACTGGCTTGAAGACACATAGGTGAGTCGTAGTCAATGGAGCCTAGTTATTTGTCAATAACATTAAAATAACATCATTTACAAAGAATATGAATTGAACATATTCTAACACAAAGGTATTCAATAATTACCGAATTGAGTCCAATTTTATATTTATTTTCCTTCTTTATCAGCACTGCTAAAAGAGTATTTTTAATGGACTGATATATTTTGTTTTGTTTTTTACAGTTCTTATCCAAAACTATCTAGAGAACTACTTAATGTCCTTTTGCTCTAACAACTGGATGAATGCAACTTAGATTAGCAATCATTTCTTGCTAGTTATTCATTACAAATGGCTGAGAAATATTTCAAAATGTCATGCTTACACAATATTGAATTCCAACCTTAAAAATTACTAATTTGACAATTTCAAATAAACTTTTAATCAAGAAGAACTGAAGTGATTTCATAATGTCTCTAAATATTGACTTTTGTTCTTCAACTTTTGGGCATTTCAATAGCAAGATAAAGAAATACCAACCAAGGATTAAAATCCCAGCCTTGTGACTATTACACATTATGATTTGTCTGATGGTGCAGATGGACACAGAAATAGTGAGTACCAGTTAATCTGGTCCATAATGCCTCTCATTTCTCTTATGTCTCAGCTGGAAGAATGTGTTTTACTATCTATTGCTAATAAATATTCTTTCCCTCTTTGTACTCAAGAAGCATTAGATACATGATACTCTGTTTCCACTCTAATTTTTACTCTGGTTGCACTAAAAATTGGATATTATAATTCTTAGTGATATGCCACATAACCCAGAGTGTCATAAAGTCCCAGGGAGATGGTTGATCAGATGCCGAAATACTGCTAGTGTGGCTTTCTTTCATTCCTAGAGAGGTTTACAGAAGTTGTATTATTTCTTGAATTTACATTCCTACTTTCCTCACCTTGTGGATATGAGAGGATTTATACAGCAATGTTTCTCCATGTTTTATTAAAGATAAGATATGTCAGAATTATCTGGACTGCTGATTTGTTTTCTGCAGGGCTTTTCAGCTCCTAAAGAACCTGCTGCTTCTTCGCTTTTCTGATATTTAGAGTTACAAATTATAGCATTCTCCAAATGTGTTGCATGTTTTAACCTAGAACTTTATGTGACCAGGATGTATTTTTTTCTCTCATAACTGACATATCTTGGGAAGCACACTTTTACCAATATGAATGAGACCTATATAAGGAATAGCCATGTCTTTTTAGCATGACTGGCTTTTATAAAGGTTATAATTTGACTCATTTTGCTTTCTAAAATGTTAGAATTAATAATAAACCAATTGATACATCAATAGATATAGACAGACACAAACACATTTCTAAAAAGGATGTCCCTGAAATTCACCAATGCTCATACCTATATCTCCTGAGATAAGGCAAGGATAAAAGAAGTAGAACCATTTTCTGAAGAAAGGAAATTTGTGGACAGAGCACTCCAGCGTAGTCAAATCTGCTTTCCTATCACAATAATAAAGACATATATTAGAAAAGGGCAAGTTAATAAGAATAAGCATATTAAAAATAAATTATCCAGAATAATGCAATTCTTTTCATCTGACTAAAAATGGGCAGAGGACATGAACAGACATTTCATCAAAGAAGTCATCCAGATGGCCAACAGACTCATGAAAAGGTGTTCAAGTGACTAGTCATCAGGGAAATGCAAATTAAAAACACAATAAGACATCACCCTATACTTGTCAAAATGGCTAAAATCAAAAACACAAGACATAATAAATGTCAGTGAGGATATAGAGAAAAAGGAACACTCATGCACTGTTGGTGGAAATGAAAATTGGTGTGGCCTCTGTGGAAAACAGTATGGAAGTTTCTCAAAAAATTAAAGATAGAATTACCACATGATCCAGTAATTCCACTATTGAGTATTCACCCAAAGAAAATAAAAATACTAATTTGAAAAGATATAGGCACCTATTTGTCTATTGCAGCATTATTTATAATGGCCAAGATATGGAAATAACCCATATGTTCACTGACAGATGAATGGAAAAAGATATGGTATAATACACACAATGGAATATTACTAAGCCATAAAAAAGAATGAGATCTTGTCACTCGCAACAAATGGATGGACCTAATTGATGTAACATTAAGCGAAATAAGACAGTCAGAGAAAGACAAATGCCATATGATTTCAATCATATGTGGAATTTAAGAAACAAAAAAATGAGCAAACAAAAAATACAGACAAAAAAATCAAATTCTTAAATACAGAAAACAAACAGATGTTTACCAGAGGGGAGATAGGTGCCAGGGTGGGTGAAATAGGTGAAGGGGATTAAGAGTATGTATATCTTGGGATCCCTGGGTGGCGCAGCGGTTTAGCGCCTGCCTTTGGCCCAGGGCGCGATCCTGGAGACCCAGGATCGAATACCACATCAGGCTCCCGGTGCATGGAGCCTGCTTCTTCCTCTGCCTATGTCTCTGCCTCTCTCTCTCTCTCTCTCTGACTATCATAAATAAATAAAAAATTTAAAAAAAAAAGAGTATGTATATCTTGATGAGTACTGAAATTATATATAGAATTGTTTAATCATTGTATTGCACCCCTGAAACTAATATAACATTGTATATTAATTATACTTCAATTTTTAGAAAGAAAATTAAAATAAATTATCCCAAATACCATCCAACTCTCACTTTAAAGATGAGGGAACCAAAGGTAAAGAGCAAATAAAACTAGCAAGTGGCATTCCTCAGACTGGAACCCAAGGGTCCTAATGTCTAGCTCACTGTTCTTCCCACACCAAGATCTTCCTCCTTGGTAGTTTGAGTAAAGATGACCCTGGTTTAAAAACAAAGGCTTTGGTATCAGGACAAAGTGATGAACCTGACTTCAAAGGCAGTCTCCAGGGCAAAAGAAGGGAATGAATGACTCTAAGGCTCATAAGATTTGGCCAAGGGTAAATGGAAGGGAAGGTGAAGTTACATGAGCCAAACCCAGCATGCACTACAAGGCAGAGGCTGTCCAGAACAGCAACTAAATCTCCATGATGCCACAGGCTTACAGATCATCTGATTATTTTTTCAAATGATTGGGCTATTTAACCATGCATCATCCTGTTTCTCATTTCATCTTCAGTACCTGACTGTACATTTATTTTAGCAAAAGGATTTAGTCCTGACCTGGAAATAAATCAGGTACATTTTAGACTCCAAATTCCAATGGCAGGTAGATTGTTTATGTAGATTTGAATCTAGGTGTTCCTCACTTACTGATATGAAGACAGTTAGAAAATGCCTTTGTCATATAGAACTATAGTTGTAGTTTTAGAATGGCTTACAATGCTGTTGCTGGGGTCAAAATGATTTTTGGATGAATATGATGATTGACTCAAAAAAAGTTCTGTGACTGTATGCTTTAGAAAGTACGGTAAGGTGTTTGTATTTCCAGTCAACATGGATGAACCATGTAAAAGTTGAAATGAGAAGTCACAGAAAAAATAGGGATTTAACAGAGCTTGCATTGTGTCTGATCAAAGACTATGCTGCTGCCCAACCCTTACCAATTCAGTGAATGTCCTTCCACTGCCAACTGCCAATCCCTGCATCTCTTTGTTTGAGGACTTTTGTTGTTGGAGTTTGTTCTTCCTGAAGGTACTACTGGCTGGAATTTCTGGAAAAGTAATACCTTTGGAAGCAGTCCTTGACCAATCACTGAAAGAGTTAGTAGGTAAATGGCCCAGCCCCCTAGCTCCTTGGTTGGGATGACTCAGACTACTCTTGTTCACTGGCTTCTAGAGGCCCCCTTAAGGATTCAGCTTCTGTTGCTCACAGTGGTAACTGGCTTGATGACACACCCTTTACTAACTGCCTTCCAGTTTCACTTTCCTATGCCCTGACCAATGTTTCCTGGGACCACCTCCTAAATACACTATTTATACTTGAATCCTTGATTCTGGTCTGCTTCTAGGGGTAGGCAACTCAGACCATATGACTTGACCCACATTTCTCCTTAGATTACTTCTGAGAAGGGTTAGTAGCAAGGGGTGGAGGTGCATCATGAAGGCCAACATCCTGCTGATTGCTCTCTTCCTAAGGAGATTTCCAAGTTCCAGTCAGGTGAATGCAACCCACTTCTGCATCCCTTCCAACTCGGCATACCCCATTGCCAGGAGCAGAGAGCATTGGGGTAGATATGACATTTTCCTCATGCTCAGCAAGAAGGAAGTTCATTGAATTTGGTATAAATCTTTGCCTTTAAGTGCCAGTTGGTGATTTATTTTCTCCTTCTGTTTAGATTTTTCAGAGCGTAGGTGCCAACCTCTGGAATCCAATCCAAAACCCCAAGCGAAGTCCTGTTGATAAATCAACAAAAGTCCTGTTTGCACAACGCAAGCCAAATGCAAATCCCTTATCCTTGAGAGTGAGTCTAATGATCATTTTTCAATGTTATAAAAGGTGCCATGTCAAAGCATCTTACTAATTCTCACCTTGGCTTCTAAAAAACATCCTCTGGCTGCCTTCCTTCAAAGAAAATCCACAGATAAATAAAACCTCCAAAAGAACACCATGGCGGCAAATCCATCTGAAGGGAAAGAAAATTGCTTCAGGATGCAGTCGCTGGGCATAGTCCCACTTATCTCTATATCACATTTGGGCTACACAGTTCATCAGTGTGTGCATCCTCATCTGCTTATTACACAAGATCTAAGAGAAACCTAAATAACATTGTAAGAAATTGTTAACTTCTACTTGTCACCAACTGAGTGAGGCTTGAGCATGGGACTGTATCCATCTGACCCTCTATTTTTTCATTTTAGGATTACTAAAAGGATGAAATGCATTCACTTGTCCACTCCTTCAACCAAGAAATATATATTGAGCGTTTGCTCTGTGCCAGAGTTGGGCCAGGCTTGAGGAAACACAGGTGGACCAATGGAAGGAAGGTCAGTGGCAATGAAGCAGCAGAAACAAAGAGAGAGGTAAAAAAAAAAAAATATGAGGCTGGGAATGTTAGTGTGAGACAAAGCATGTCAGGCCTCAAAGACTGTGATGAGAAGTTTGTGCAAAGAGCTATGGAAAAACATTGAAGGGCATTAGGCAAGGGAATGAGTAGTGTGGGAATAAGATATTGGCATGAAAAGAATGAATGAAGTAAGAAGTTAGAGCATGAGTCATCTAGACAGGGTCTGGTACAACCAGGCAGTCAAAAAACTAATGTTCTTACCACTCTGCTCTGTCTTCTTCCCCTCAGAAGCAAGAGTTATCAGCCTGCCCTTAACCACCTCCTCGAAGGCAGTATTACCTGGTAACTGTTAAGCCGTTACCTACCTCCATGATCCAATTATCCACATGGGGGCAAAGATCATTTATTCTTTGAGAGGAGGAAATTGGGAATTAAGTTTTATGAGCTAACATAGAAAAGGCTTCTGTTAGACAAGAATCATCATAAAATTGTTACACATTTCATATCGTTGCATGTAGTGAGGCACAAATGAGGTTATGGGATTCTGGAAGTCATTATATGATCAAAGACAGTTTAAATGGTTGGGTGAGAGTGAAAGAGATATGCCTTCATAAACATAAGGCATGCATCCTTGAAAAATTCTTGGCAAGTTAGGTAAATCTTTTTTTGGCAAATAGGATAAGTATTTGAAAGAATAGAGGCAGTTTATTAGGCATAACTATTATTCATGAAATTTTATAATTAGATGAGACATAAAAATTATTGATAATAAGTATTTAGCTTGGAAAATGTTGGAATATAGAGATTTGTGAATGTAAAGACATCTAAATAATTAAATGTTACTTAATGAAGAAAGATTTCTGTAGAACTCATAACTTCAAGATACACAAACAATGGACAGAGACAAACACAGAGCTGGGTCACCATCAAAAGTTTTAAGGGAACTCAAAGACTAATATTAATGATGCTTTCAAAAACAAAAATTCTAAGAATCTCCAGAAGGCTTTATTTTGCTATGTTTAGATCAAGAAGATGAAGAAAGGGATGAGCCCATTACTGGGTATAGATTTAATAATCCATCAAGAAGAATGATCTTACCATTGAAAATTTGAGAGAGAAAATAAAAATCCAGCCTTGAGGAAATGCAAAGTGCCAGATTTTAAAATGAGAATTAAAAGACTGGCAGATGAAATCACAGAGTTATCCTTGGCAATTAAAAAAAAAAAAAAAGCCAGAACACCAACCAGGAGAATTGTCAAAAGTCTGGAGAGAAGCTATTGTTGCTATATTTTTCAAAGACTCATTAGGTTGCATTCTGGGCATGATAAACAAGGGAATTTGTGGTTGATCCTTAGAAATTTTCTAAACTGAAAATTTAAGCATGATTTCTGGGCTCTTGATAAGGAGTAAGCATCAGGAACCAAAATAAGTTTATCATAAAACAAGTCTTTCCATATGGCTGTTGATTTTGTTTCTCATTGTGTTACCAAAGAGGGAGACTGGTACCACACAAAAGAGCCACTGGAGTTTATTTCTGGAGGACATGGACAATCACTTAGTAAAAGACAATTAATTGTGCCAGGTACCTCTAAATAAGAAAGGTCCATTGCTGATGTAAAACGAAGGTGAATTCTTTGCTGTGTCCAATCATATCTGGACACTCCATCTGCTTTGGATTCAAGTTTCTATCTTGGACTTTATTTGAGTGTAGGTGGATAAATCGACATATACACTCCTCCCTATGACTTAGATAATGCACAATGAGGAGTTGGTAACCTGGGAATTGTTAGACAATGTCATTTCATATCATAATTCTTGTTAATTTTAATGCTAGCCTTTCTGGCAGGTGGACACGAAGTTACTCTCATTTTCTGGGTAAAAGTGAAGCTGTATAGTGATTTGTAGGAAAGCAATTGTGTTTGGGATTAGCTAAGCGATAATCATCCTATGGTCCTAGACTGATAAGACCAGGGCAATGAAGTTAAAATTCTCTGATGAGCATTGAGAAAAGTGGCCACCACTTCTGCAAGAGTTTCAGCTTGGCATGGAAACAGGCAAGTTTTGCTTTAACATGGACAAGTGGTGCCTGCCTTCTGATCCAGCAAGTTCCATTCCAACATGGCCCCGGAGAAGCTCTGCACGGCAGAGCCCTTACATCATCTGCACTATATGTACACTTGGTCAGGCTGTGTAAACTTTGACATGTGGGTGTCAATCTTTCTCATATTTGCAGATGGCTTTATCAGAGCATGATTAGTTTCCAGAACAAATTTGAGCAAAAGAAAACATTACCTACAGTATGTAAGCCAACAGAGCAGCTAGTTTTCAGATTTGTCTATTTACATGGGCACTGGATGTTTTGCTAAGGCTCTCTAAAACTGATGGTAATTGAACAGTGCCAGTGTGTTAGTGGAGGCTGATGAGTTGTAAAGGTTTTATAAACAACCAGGGTGGATTTGGCCACAGCCTTTCTAGTAATGTTTGTTAATCTCCCTGAGCAAGTGTGCACCTAACACAATGTAAATACTCCAGAATTTGGAGGTGTCAATAGTGTAACTTTTACTGTTTGTAAAATCATTCTTTGATATCATCAGTAAGTTTACTGAATGTCCCACGGCCAAATATAATAAAACCTTAAGTTAGTGCTTGCAGAGAAATAAGGGAAAACATGTGTTTTATTTTTACCCCATTGCATGTTTGTTAAAGGATCATCGTAGACTGATAAATACAGTCGTGGCTGTGCCTGTGTGTAAATCTCTGTTTGGCTTCCAGCAAAGGCGAGTTTTATTCCATTCTGAGAAGGAAAAGTGTCTGTTTACAATTATTCAATGGCTTAGCTAGCGTATTTTGCTGCGAAAGACCGTAGAATTGCCAGGGAAAATCTGTATTGTCCCCAAATTATCAGCGTCTTAGACAAACTTTCGTTAAGATTTATCTCAATTAGAATTGAAGGTGTGACTGTTGCCTATAATAGCTCAGGAGTTGGAATTCCTAAGCATACACCTGTTTGTGGTGCTGCCCAATAATGTCTGAGGAGACCTCCCCTTCCATCTGAGTGCCCTTGTAAACCACTAGGGGGCCTATTCATTTGCAAGCTTCTCTGGACAAGAAGGAAAATCCTTCTGAATATCAGGGAAGAATCTTGGGAAGTTTTTTTGGTTTTGGTTTTTGTCTTTGGTGAGAACATTGCTGACCGCTCGCGCCACCCACGCAGTCCCCCTTGCTGATATCCATGAAAACTTTGGGAATCTGCAGGGCCCTGGGAGGCACTGGACAACGCGACCGCCCTCAGGGTTAGCGCCTCCAGCTGCAGTATTGATGGATGGAAGAGGAAATGAAGCTGCAGTGACATTTTCAAGGGGAATTTGTGAACCACAGATATGAGCATGACCAGCACAGCGCAGCGGCACATAAAATCAATACAAATAACCCATACCTTAATACCTTGATCCGGGGAAGAGGCTAGCTTCATCAGACCCTCGGAGGGGAGCGCCCCAAGGCCACCTGCTCTGGGCCAGTGTGCTATTGACTTGCTCTGCAGAGACATTAAGCCAACCACAATTAGGAGGCTTTTTTTTTTTTTTAAGGCATTTATTTCCCTCAGATATAATTTTCTGGAGAAATGTGTGCCAGAGTACAAGACATCTTTGAAAAACACCCTTGGAGTGACATTGATCATGCCAAGTTGTCACTGCAAAAACCAAGGCACTGCATTTTCTGTCTCCACGTTTTACAAGCTGTCTGTTTTTGACTCTGTTAAAATAATCCCAAAGACGTACACTGCCTTTTGAAGGTAGGGAATGAGCCTTCGGTTTTGTGAGCTCACAATTATGCTTTTATTGCTCACTGTGGGAAGGAAGTCACTTTCTCTTCTTTTGTGGCATAACTCTCTTCTCATGTGCATAACTAAGTTTGTGCAGCTAGCCAAAAAAAATCAATGGTCTCTAAGACCCTGTATTATAAAAGGGCGGGACTCTATTGATTGCAATATTAAATTTTCTCTTTTTGCATAATCACATTTAAGGAGATGGGTTACAAAGAGTCCTGTCGCCAGTTTACTGTGGAAGATATTTTTGAAGAATGTCCTATTTCCTGTTTTACCTCCTATTGATATGTTATGCAAAAAACGACTTCATTTACAAAAGTGAGGAAACTCAGAGTTAAGGCAGTTTCAGAATAAGAGGTGAAGGATGAACACATGGAAAAAGGAAGGGGTGTACAATGTTTCAGAGCACTTCTTTCCTGTGTGTAGTCCTTGTTTGGTTTTATTTGGAAGGAATTGGAAGGCACAGTGAGTGCCAGACACACCAGTGTGTGTGGATGACTCCTAACGTCGGGGTGGAAAACAGAATATTCTCTCAATCTCCTGTTTCTAGGTAAATGTCTGAGTAGCCGGGCAGTCTCCTTTTTCATAAACAAAGACTGGGCCGATTAGCCAGGGTGATCTTTAAGTCGCATCGGACTAAATCTCTCACAAAACAGAAAAGAATGAAGCTGTGAGAATTTAGTTTCTAAATCATATTAGTCAATGCTTGGCAGGAAAGCAAATAGCTAACTTTTCAAGGCCCATGTGAGTGCAAGGATAAGATGGTAGATTCCTTTCCCATTATTAATTATTTACTATTTAAAAGCGTAACCCTCTGACTTTTAATTATGCAGGATGTGGGACGTCAGAGCACAAGAGGCATCTGTCTGCCTAAACTGCATGGAGAGGGCAAGAATCCTCTCCACAGTCTCAAGGCCAAATGTGGCCCCAGCCTGCATGGGAGTCCCTCCCCCTGCCCTCATCTGCCCCAGACAAGCTAGGCACGAAAGTTCTAACACCGAAAGCTCTCTCGGGAGACGCACTCCCGGGTTCTGAAACCTGTGGAGTCCTTTGCAAATGCCTGCATGAACCCGAGGCTCTGCAAGGTGAAAGTCACGGCGGCACAGAGTTGTGTGTGTTAATGTGTGTACAGAGTAACTCTGTTTGTTTGTAGGTCCTTAGTAGAAGGGTGTCTAATGTTGACTTTTTGAGGCTAAAATTGTTTGAATTTTCTATCCCGACTCTAAGCCACCTTACAGAAGGCTCTTTTTCCCTTGCTGTTTGTACATTCATTACCTTTTAAAACGTCTTGAAGTAGTAAACAATCCAACAGTTCTCCCTCCGTCCACCCCATTGTCAAGAAGAATGGGGGCCAGACCGCCAAGGGCAGCATCCCAGACTGCAGCTTGCAGCTTGTCCTGGTGATAAATATTTGGAGTTTGGGGCAATTATTCTCCCGTGTTGTGCAGCCTTCCCAATCCTTAGTTGAAGCCAAATCAGATACTCGGAGAAAAATACACAACCCAAGATGCACTTGTAAGAGTACATTTCCAGTAATACAATTACCCCAAGCTCTGGTTTTTTGGTTGATAAATCATCGCAAAGAAAGAAGTAAGTATAAGAAATAGAACACCTCTGCATTGGTATGAATGTGCCTGTGTCCGTGTATTTTCTGTAGCTTGAACAAAACTCCTAAAAGACGCACGGCATTGTGCTTTTGCTTGAGGCACAGTGACGCATTTGCAATTTTCTTCTCAGGGGAAAAGGAAAATCATTCTATTCCAGCCACCTCATTCCCAGTCTTTGTGCGTGAATATATGAACACACATCTCTATTTCTCTTGCTTAGGATGGGGGTGGGAGAAAGCACAGGGTCAGGGGGATCTTTCTATCCAGCTCCTTGACATTCTTGGGGGAGAATTTCCCTTTGTTCCTGCAGGCCAGCAAGTTAGAGAAGGCTTGTAATGACTACATTGTCAGGTTAAATTAGACGCAATGCCCCCGTGGTGGCCTGTCAGCTTAAGGAGCCCCCTCTCTCTCTGGGCTCCTGCTGAGACTCCCACAAGCCCCTCATTGTGTCAGTTAAAAGGCCAAGCAAGTCAGCGTATTCCCTGTTCCTATCCCTATTCTGGAACGAGGTCCCCAGTGCACGTCAGCCTGGGTTTTGTGTGTGAGAGTGTGTGTCTCTCAGGATGGGGGTGGGGAGGGAGGCCCTGTCTGAAACGAGATGGTCCTGACTTTTACATGCTCTCCATGCAGAAGTACGACTGGCAAAGAAATGGTTGCTCTGTGAAGGGTGGAGGGAGGCACCTCCTACTAATAAATGGGGAAGGGTCCTCATGTTCTGGGATGAGGCCAACTAGAGCACAAGATCAAGGTGTGTGAGTCTGTCTGAGTGGCATCCAACAGCAGTCTCCAGGAAGAAGGGAAAGCCAAAGCCATCTCTAGGTACCCTTTTCTTCATAATGACGAAGGGGCTAAAGTGGGCTGAAGTGCATTTTCTGGAGGTGGAGCAGCCCCATTTTAACCAGAGGCTGCATGTGGCCATACTTTTCAGGCCTCAGCTCAATTTCAAATTATCCTGAGCAAGATCCAAAGGACTCATGTCGACAAGGATTTCGGGGTTCAGGGTTTGGCGTTGAAAGAACTAGTTTCCAATCTCTATCTTCAAACATCTATGAGCAAGGACTTGGATAAGTCTCCTGAGCTCTGTGAGTCTCCTCCTGCAAACTTCCCAGGGGATCGGTGAACTCATGATAAATGAAATCAAATGATAACTTCCCAAGGTCAGGAAAACACATAAAAGTGGGACATTTAGGAAAGAATATCAGATATCAAATATGTAATCTGCAACTGGAAATAGTTCAAAGGAAAATGCTCTGTCAAGAGAAGGGCAAGGTAAAAAGGATGCAAGTCATTTTGCCCTGTTTTATAGAGTTTCATTAGGGAGTCTATAAGTGACAAGTGTCACCCTGTGACCTGATGAAACTGCTGGCCCTTGCTGCAGTTTATAAATAAGCAAGTCCCTAAAACCTAGGGTCATGGAAAGGACCACTTTCCACCCATTCCTCATAAATGATATTAGGAATTAATGTCACTCTTACAGGTTGGCTTTTCTGGGAAGCAGACACACAGTGGAAGTTAGGGGGATAACCACGAATAGGGAAATGGGAGGCAGTGAGGGTGGGGGCCATCCAACCAAAGCATGACCTGCAAAAGTCTTATGCTTGTTTGAAGAATGGCACAGCCCTTCTTCAAGTCTCCAGGCCTTTGAACCACTGTCTTGCTCTGCTGTTGGCTGGGGCCTCCCTCGAAGAGCTCAGACGCTGGGGCGTGTCTGGACTGCTGACCCCAGTCCTTTTAGCTGGACAGAGGACCCTCACACGAAAGGGAAGCCGTGCCCTGCATCTCGGCGTCAGGTGCACTGACACATGGTCCCTGCAACTTCATCACCCCATGAGGGGCCCAGAGCCTCAGGAAAAAAAAAAAACTTCTGCTGAGAACCTGATCCATTTCAATGTTTGCACTGTCCTATGTGTAAAGATGTGCATGATAGAAAATTTTTAAAGAATTGGATCAGATAAAACTCATGAACTCTTGAAAAAGTGTCATAATTCCTTTTTACCACCTGGGAAGTGATACATTTTACAGTTTCTCCTTCCACAGTGGCTACCAGGGGTCAGGGATCTATAGAGAATTTTAGTCTAGTTTTTTTCCAAATTCTTATGCTTTTAATATTGTCAGTATGTATCTAATAATTGTTTAAGCCAGAATTATTTCCAACTTTAGCCTGGTTATAGAGTGTCCACAGGCTCTTTATTCTGCATATTTTTTGAACTTGTGTTTAACTATTTTATTCCTTATATTTTGTATTTAGCACCTATAAATGTTCTTTTGGAACTATGGAAATACAAAATATTGGCATAAATATAGTTCTAGATAGTTATCATTTCAGGGAATCATCCCTATAATTCAGTTTTGGGGTTTTTATTGTGATATGATTATTTTATTTTAATTCCAGCATAGTTAATATATACAGTGTTATATTTGTTTCAGATGTACAATGTTGTTATTCAGCAGTTCTATATATGACTCAGTGCTCATCAAGTTATGTGTACTCTTACTCCCCTTCACCTAGTTCACCCATCCCCCCATCCTCCTCCTCTCTGGTAGCCATCTGTTCATTCTCTATAGTTAAGAGTTTGTTTTTTGGTTTCTCTCTCTCTCTCTTTTCTTTCCTTTGTTCACTGTTTTGTTTCTTAAATTCCACATAAGAGTGAAATCATATGGTATTTGTGTGGAGAAAATTAAGGCCGTTCCACTTTAAGTTCAGCGTTAGCACAAGTGCAGCCATCCCAGGCCCCTGTGAAGAAGAGCTGAACTTTACCTCACTTCAGTTACAGGAAGAAAACAGCTTACAGCTTAAGGTCCTAGGAAGCCCCATATTAGAATGAGAACAGAGCTCAGTGCCCTTGAAAGCCCCATATTAGAATGTAAACAGAACTTGAGAAATTCCTCCCCCCCTTCTGGAGGTCCCCTAGACCAGCCCTTAAAACTAAGCTGAAACCCACCTCGGGGTCCAAGTCCCTGCTCCGCTGTGTCGGGTGCACTTGGACCCAGGCTCGAGTTTGTAAATCAACCCTCGTGTGTTTGCATCAGTGTCGGCTCCTTGGTGGTTTCTCGGATTCGCAATCTTGGGCACAACAATTTGTCTTTTTTTGGATAACTTATTTTGCTTAGCATAATACACTCTGGCTCCATCCATGTCATTGCAAAGGGCAAGATTTCATTCTCTTTATGGCTGAGTAATATTCCATTATATATATAATATATATATGTAATCATATCTTCTTTCTCCATTCACCACTCAATGGACACTTGGGCTGCTTCCATATCTTGGCTATTGTAAATGATGCTGCTGTGTAAACTTGGGGTGCATATGTCCTTTTGAATTGATGTTTTCCTATTCTTGGAGTAAAGACTCAGTAGTGTAATTACACAGTAATCAAATGGTAGATCTATCTTTAATTTTTTGAGGAACCTCCATACTGTTTTCCACATGGCTACCCCCGTTTGCATTCCCACCAACGGTGCACAAGGGTTCCTTTTCTCCACATCCTTACCATGTGTTGTTTCTTGTGTTTTTTCTATTTTAGCCACCTGACCTAAATGTGAGACCTAAAACCATAAAAATCCTAAAATAGAGGACAGGCAGTCATTTCTCTGATATTGCCTGTAGCAAGATCTAGATCTGTCTTCTGAGGCGAGGGAAACAAAAGTAAAAATAAACTATTGGGACTCCATTAAAATAAAATCTTCTGCACAGTAATTCAGTTTTTATTTGAATATATTTTTCAGCCAGTTCTGTTTTTGTTTTGCCTTTACCATCTTACCCAACCTGTTCCAGGCAGTCAGGCAGTGATGTCCACATCCTCATCATCATGTTACACCAACCCACTCCACTAAATTTAGCTCAATCTTAGGTGTATCAAGACCCCAAAAAACAAAACCCCTTCTCTGCATAGTCTGTCTGTGGTGTGTCTTGGTAACTTCTGCTGTAGCACGTGGGCTCTGCTACTAAGATGTGGCTTCTCCTTCTAAACCCCACTGCTTATGAGGTGGCCATCAGGGAAGTAAACGGAGCTGCTCTGAACCACTATTTCTCATCTGTGAAATGAACCTGAAAACAGTCTCCTCTCAGTGTGGTTTAGAGAGTGAAACAAGACAGCATATGTAGAGCACTCTGTGCCCAGGAAACCCTGGGTTCCTCACTTCCCATTCTTAGAATCTCCATAGTAATTATGCCCACCTTACCACAGTAAGTGTTTCACCAAAGTCTTATAGAGTGTCCCTAAACAGAACATGCACACAGGTACTGGTAATTTCCTATCTCTGAGCTCTTTGAACAATGGGCCATACTTTTGTGCTTATATGTCACTTGGTAACTGGCAGTGCCAGGAAGAGCTTCAAACATTATTGATCGTAATGATGCTCAAACCTCATAAAGGCTCTAACTTCATCAAAACCTGTGGCTAAGCAGGAGGGGGTGGCATGCTGCTCTCAGCCCTCAGGAGTCTATGCCAGTAGATGTTGTAAGGAAACAAGAATAACAGTTATCAATGTCCCTTATTATTGTCTTAAAAGCAGAGTTAAAATCAGTCCAGTTATGCTATGGGGAACTTTCCTTTCCTAAACACCTCAGCAGAAGGCTATAGGGGAACATTGTGCCTACACCTGGTACTAGACATCTGGGAAGCATCCCTGTCTTCCTTTATTGACCAAAGTGATGGAAGACATTAAACCAGTCCCCTACATACCAGACAAACAGTCGCCCACATCTATGACTAGCCTGACTGAATAGTAAATACCCAACTAGGAAACTAACTTCTGAAGGAGAAATATCCCAAATTTCAACACGTAAATATACATACCTCGAGTTACTGTACTGGAACATTTCGTGACAATATGCAAATGGCACTAAAAAGAATTTTCCATATTCCTGATATTCACCTATCCCTTCAACCCTACATGCATCCTTCTGGCCCAGCCCAAATATCCCATAGGGTGACCTATGTGTCTGTTCCAAAAACAGATTCTGCAGTTCCTTGGAATATTCCAAGTGCTGCACTCTCCCTAGGGAGCAGCAGCAGATCCACAGATGTGGGAAGAAAAATATTAAAATTTACATTCATAAGAAGGTTTATTTCATCATTTTTTAAAAGTCAAATCTGTATACACTTCATACTATTTGTGATATAATAATATACTCTTATATTACATACAACAGGTAAACAAATATATTTTGCATGTGTTAGGGTACATGCCCTTCTTGTAACTTATAGAGAATTTGGCCAAAAAATGTTTGAGACAACCACCGTACCAAAGACCTCCTCCATATGCAAATTCTCATTACTCACTTCTGCTCAGACTCAGTGATTCTCAGATTTGAACTTTGAAAAGAGGCAAGTAGTGCTCTTGATTTACAAAGTGCAAGGCTACTCTTAAATCACTATCTTGATATAATCAAGGCTGACTTTTGCTTTACTCTGTGTGCATTTGGGTTTCTCCTCATCTCTGCTTTCCCTGCACAAGTAGTTTCCCTGCACTAGTTTGAGTGAGGCATGGATATCAGCTTCCATATCGAGGAAGAGCACATTTCACTTTTCATTAATTACCAGCTACCTATACTATGAACTGCGGTTATCTCAAAGGCTAATGTCAGGTTGTGTCTCTGGAACACAAGTCAAATCACCCTAAGTCTTTATCTCAGACCCCAGGGAAATCCAAAGCCTTCCTGATATTTCTGTATATTTCTGAAGGACTTCTGCTTCCAGGCTCTACCTCTGACTCCTTGTGTGTGTTTCCAAATTTCATCCCAATATTGTGACATGTCCCCTTTGTCTGTGTCCATATTTTAAAAACCCACTACAGGAAGCCCTTCATGATACTTACATTTCAGTGTATATTTAGACACCAAACAGGGGTGTCATACTGTGCCCCCAAACTAAGAAGGTGAAAGTATTTTTTAACCGTTCCTCTCCTAGTATCACTGATTCTCATGATCCTGTCCCCTGTGTGGCAGCCAGCTTTCTGCCATCTTAGTTCATTTTTTCTTCCCTTGTATATTGTCCCAGAAATCCACATTCTCTTCATCCTATTGAACAAGGAAATTCGATTGTTTCCAGGTCTAAACCTGCACACACCATCCATTTTGGCAGAGCAGAACCAGTGGAATTTCCCAATGATCCAATGGATTTAATGGAAGGTAGTTGTGGGATAAATGACCATTTTTCCTATAACACGAATATATAGCATCGATAACTACACTATTTTACTTGAAAGCTCTTCTTGCCTTGAAATATGCCCCATCCTATACCACCCCCAGGGCGGAGTTAGCCAAAATGCAAATTATAGCATGTGTTTAGTTGCCAGTGATGGAAGGGTACCAACATTTAAGAAAATAATTTGATATTTGACAGTGCTTAAAGTACCCATGGATGCTTTCCTAGACCTGGAAGTCGGAATTGCCCACCTATGTGCTGTCACATGAGGGGCTCCTTGGATTGGCAAATAAACACTCTTGCACTCCCAGGGCTAATGGAAGCCTGATGGAACCCATGGTCACAGAACGCCCACAAGCAAGTGGACAAGGCTGAAGTCCAGTGGCCCATCTCTGCTCTGGTGTGTCCTGTCCACCCACCCCTCAACCTCTCACATACAGAAGGCTTCCTCACCTGCCCTTTCTTCCTTACCACTGAAGCTAGCTTCTCCTTCTATAACCTCCTTCACTTTCCATTCACCCTTAACACAGCTTAGGGGAATTTGTTCTGCAAATGCACAAAACTGATGATTATTCCTGCCCCCCTCAGGCACCTTAGACAGCCATCAAATGGGAATTCACAACAAGGGATGCCTAGGAGTGCTTCCATGTGAGATTAGAGCCAATGACTCTAAGGTGGTGGTTTCCCTCTAAATGGGAGATCTAGGGCAGCCCCGGTGGCTCAGCGGTTTAAGCGCTGCCTTCAGTCCAGGGTGTGACCCTGCAGACCCGGGATCAAGTCCCACATCAGGCTCCCTGCATGGAGCCTGCTTCTCCCTCTGCCTGTGTCTCTGCCTCTCTCTCTCTCTGTGTCTTCATGAATAAATAAATAAAATCTTAAAAAAAAATAAAAATAAAAAATAAATGGGAGATCTCTGGGAGACTTTGGTTTATTCTATTTTTGTCTGCACAGGAAGTTTTCTATGAGAACATTACTTTTCTCGATCAAAAAGAAAATTAAACAGAAAGTTATACTTGAAGCAAAACTACATCGAGAGGTGACAGGGCAGGCTTTCCAAGTCAGGGGCTGGAGGCCCGCTGACATGTCCATCAGCCTGTGTATGACTTCTAAAACTTGAATTAATTGTTGACTTTACAAGGGAAACAAAAGCAAAAATGAACTATTGGGACTTCATCAAGATAAGAAGCTTTTGCACAGCAAAGGATACAGTCAACAAAACTCAAAGACAACCTACAGAATGGGAGAAGGTATTTGCAAATGACGTATCAGATAAAGGGCTAGTTTCCAAGATCTATAAAGAACTTATTGAACTCAACAGCAAAGAAACAAACAATCCAATCATGAAGTGGGCAAAAGACATGAACGAAATCTCACAGAGGAAGACATAGACATGGCCAACATGCACATGAGAAAATGCTCTGCATCACTTGCCATCAGGGAAATACAAATCAGAACCACAATGAGTTACCACCTCACACCAGTGAGAATGGGGAAAATTAACAAGGCAGGAAACCACAAATGTTAGAGAGGATGTGGAGAAAGGGGAACCCTCCTGCACTGTTGGTGGGAATGGGAACTGGTGCAGCCACTCTGGAAAACTGTGTGGAGGTTCCTCAAAGAGTTAAAAATAGACCTGCCCTAAGACCCAGCAATTGCACTGTTAGGGATTTACCCCAAAGATTCAGATGCAATGAAACGCCGGGACACCTGCACCCCGATGTTTCTAGCAGCAATGTCCACAATAGCCAAACTGTGGAAGGAGCCTCGGTGTCCATTGAAAGATGAATGGATAAAGAAGATGTGGTTTATGCATACAATGGAATATTCCTCAGCCATTAGAAATGACAAATACCCACCATTTGCTTCGACGTGGATGGAACTGGAGGGTATTATGCTGAGTGAAGTAAGTCAATCGGAGAAGGACAAACAGTGTATGTTCTCATTCATTTGAGGAATATAAAAAAAAAGTGAAAAGGAATAAAGGGGAAAGGAGAGAAAATGAGTGGGAAATATCAGTGAGGGTGACAAAGCATGAGAGACTCCTAACTCTGGGAAACGAACAAGGGGTAGTGGAAAGGGAGGTGGGCGGGGGGATGGGGTGACTGGGTGATGGGCACTGAGTTGGGGGCACTTGATGGGATGAGCACTGGATGTTATGCTATATGTTGGCATATCGAACTCAAAAAAAAAAAATTGTTGCCTTTAGCAATCAAGATAGTCACCCACGAAGCAGACATGACTATTTTTCTTGAAACCTCCTGCGAGGTCTGTACCCAGGTACCCTCTGTTCACTGTCACCTGGCATGGGGCATTTCAGTTACTAACAAAGGCTGGGGGAGGGGGGCATTTGATCATCTTCAGGCCAGGGGACCATGCCGCCCCTTTGCAAGACACCCTGGGTGGGAAGCGAGAGGAGAAGCTCACGGTGGACGTGCCAGGTGTACTTGTTTTCCAGTGGGCAGGAGGCAGCCTGCGGGGAGGAGCTGCTGGCAGGGCCAGTGAGAGGTGAACAGACACTAAGGGTGCTTGACTACATCTCTAAGAAGAGAAAGGAGCAATTTAGAAAGAAGACAAACCACGAGAGACTCTTAATTCTGGGAAACAAAGGGCTGCAGAAGGGGAGGTGGTGGGGGAATGGGGTGACTGTGTGACAGGCACCGAGGAGGGCACATGTTGAGATGAGCACTGGGTGTTATACTATATGTTGGCAAATTAAATTTAAATGAAATAAAGTTTAGGGAATAAAGGGGAAAGGAGAAAAGGTAAGTGGGAAATATCAGAAAGGGAGACAGAGCATGAAGACTCCTAACTCTGGGAAACGAACTAGGGGTGGTGGAGGGGGAGGAGGGCGGGGGGTGGGGGTGACTCGGTGACGGGAACTGAGGGGGGCACTTGACGGGATGAGCACTGGGTGTTATTCTATATGTTGGCAAATTGAACACCAATAAAAAAATAAATTTATAAAAATAAATGAAATCAAATTTAATAAATAACAAGGAAAAGAAAAAGAGGAGAAAGGAACAGGCTGGGTGGGTGGGCCCAACCAGTTTAAATAAGACTCCAAGGTTTTAGTGCTTATCAAAAGCAAACCAAGGCTCCAGTCCCTTTTTGGGTCTGTGAATCTCCAGTCCGAATCCAAGACCTTTCCTCAGGATTAAATGAAACTTCAGCCTGCTAAACAAACACAGGCACACAGAATCACTGGGAATTGCTCACCTGGCATCAATCAACACTGCCCAGTATGTGTCTCCTCTTGACAGCTTACTGGAGGGAGGGAGCCCTGAGCGCTCCAGAACAAAGGCAAGGAAAGAAAGGAAAACTACAAGAGAAAGGGAAATCTTTACATATGTTACAAGCTGAGGAAGGAAATTAAATGAAAGGATGCGATTATCAACAGGAAGATAAATCCAAAATCATGCAAGGGATTTTTGTGGTGGCCTTTACAATGGGCCGAGAAGCAGGAGCCATCAATGAATAATCTGGCACAGGATATTATGGAAGAAAGGATAGTGGAGGCAAAGGCCCTGGGGTGGATTACCACTCATTCAAAAGGCAGGTGGGAGGGCAGGAGGCCAACTGGCCTATAGAGTTCTACCATGAAAATCTAGGGAGCAGGAGCAGCTAGCTGGCAGGAATGCCAACCCTTCATCTGAAGTCAGGTGTACTGTTTTGCTCTAAAAGAGAAGCCAGTTGCTCCTAAAATCCCATTACTTTTTCCAAGGATCTGACATAAATATCCAAACGCTGAGGCAGAGGCAAATGCACTGATGGAAGGTGCTGCAGAAATCCTGGGCTAAGTTCTTACTGAGATCAGTTACAGAGCTTTCCTCAGGGACTTCTGAGAGCTGCAGCAGGAAAACGGCAGGATGGCACTCAGCTCTCCAAGTGGGGAAGCCATCCAGCTTGGTTGTTGCTAGTCATCTAAGTCCCTTATGCCCACTGTCTCTGGGAATGTGCACCCCCTGAGTCCCTCCAGGGGATGCCCACCTGTCCTGAGCCAGCAAGTAGCCATTCCTGCATGTGCTCATGTGACATCTTCCAACACCACCAATCTGTGAGGCTCGGTTGCTCAGAGCTCAGGCCCACCCACAAGGCAAAATCTGAGTTCCAGGAAATTAGCCCCTTGGAGAATAATCTCAGGGATGGCTGATGGCTGTTGGTGGATAGGAACCCACCTCCATCTCCACAGGTGGGATGACTCTGAAGCACGTTCCCCACACCCTCCCAGAGGCCTTCAGCAGGATGGTGTCATCTAAACCTGATGAAGACAAACAGTGTTAGCTGCCTTTCCTTGCTTTCCCTGACTCCTTTCCCCATCCCCACCACCCCCATGGTCCTTCCCAGGATCACCTCCCAAACAAACATCTTGTCCTCATTTCCTTGTTTGAGAGTCTGCTTTTGGGGAAAACCAAAACCCAGGCACTGCTGAAAGTGCTAGCTAACATTCATTCTTTAGTACTCAACTTAGAAGTTACCTGTTCCCAGAATCTTTCCTTGACCTCCCCACCCCCACCCCTTCCACACAACACTTGAGTTTGGGTCAGAAGTCTTTTCCTAGCTTCTCCTAACACATAGAAGATGCTCAGGGTTGTTCATTAACAAATTAAAATGATGCATCTCTAGATAACAGGCAAATGTAAGGAGGGAAACCTGAGACTCCCTATGTCCTCCCAGAGCCCTCTGAAGAAGCATCTCTCCAGCTTCCATCTGCCCTGCCCTCACCTTCTGATCAGGATCATCCCTCCTTTGGAGGACATATTGATTAGGGTTCTTTGGGGACAGTTCTATTGACCATTTGGCTCTTCTCAGAAAAGCACAGCAAAAAAACAACCTTTAGGATTTAGGCCAGCCTCCATTGCTCAATATTAGTTGTTTTTCCTGTAAATATCTGTTGGGGAGGGGAAGTTAATTACCAGTAGGGATCATTTCCCAAACCACAGGGGACAGGTGGATCCTAGCATACAATGGACAGTAAACTCTAACCTTCAAGAGTCAGAGCTTGCATTTTGCCATTGGACCCTGACCCTGATGATCTGGGAGCTATTTCCTTTTCCTCAGGCACTTCCACTGGCAAAGTGGCCTCCTCAGGCTTAAAGTATCCAAGCAAAGCAACACTAAGTCACTTCTCTACAGTTCAAAGAACTAAAGTCTTAAAATGGGTCTTCATTTGTCTAAACTTGAAGTTATTTCACCTGCAAATAAGTCAGATTAATTTCTTGGCCCAAACCCAAAGTAAATGGGCTTGTGTTCATTGCATTTTAAAGTATACGTGTCTCTTGCAAATATGCACTAGTTCAGTGGTAGCAAAGAGATGCTGAGTGCTTCAGGGGTTCAGCCCTTCAGGGGTTAGTCATTTTCTCCCTAATAGGAGGTCTACCTCCTGGGCAGTGCACGCATGTTCCCCCAGAACTAAAATCATATAAACAGACGTGTCCGTCCTGGAAAAAAACAGAACAAGGAAAAATACTCTGCAATGAAATTCAAAGTATAGCTTCTGGGGTCCATGGAAAAATAAAGATGCCCTGATAAGCCATATTGCTTACGTCCATAGGAAAAAGCACCATAAGAACTCTGCTAAATGTTGAAGGGGGTACAGGCACTGAAGGTGGGAAAAGAACTGGAGAAGTTTGCTAAAAACTTTCAATGAGCAGTGGCTCTATATGAAGCTTCTCACATAGATGAAGATGTGAGATCAAGCCAATGGGAGCCTGCGTGTGCCAAGGTTGGCTTGTTTCCTAGGACCTGTGGATGGGTGTAATGATACGCCATGTTCTGAGGAAGGATGGATGGGCCACTCATGAATTTTTTTTCAGCTTCATGAGGCTGCTTCAGACAAATCTCAATAGTGTGGTAATTGAGCTCATAGCCCTGAGCACACAGGTCTATACACAGTCACAAATGTTGAGACACAATAATGCAAAGACAAGAGGGAGAGGAAATGGGAGGGAGGGGAATGGGAATACAGTACCAGTCCCCATTGTGTGAAGCAGCATGCTGGCAAAAGCTGGAGACTGTTGTAAATGAGAGTCCTGGGCAGGTGCTCAGAGGACAGCTGTCTCACACACAAAGAAAGTTCATATTAAAACCACTGTGTTTACTGTACAATTACATTTACCTTTAATGTCTTCTGAGCGTTATTCACAGGCCCCATTATTACCCAGTGAACATTTTATTTTACATAACGGGGATTCATTCTTCATTCTGCCCCTACTGGGCATCAGTAACCTCTTTCAGAATTAGGGAAGCCAGCACACGCAGCCACCTGGTTGACTCTGAAAGGCTTTGCCCTGACATTTTATAAACTATTGTACAAATGAGGTGAGAAGGCTGGCAAGGCTTGGGTTCCTTCCCATCTGATTCCACATCACATTTTAGCCAATGAAGCACCTAATAGAATTCAAGTTTGGTGAGGCAGAGTGAGACACTGAGCCAAGCAGTGGTAGACAGGGTCTTCATGCTACCTAGTGCCAATCCAACTAACTCCCACCCCTTAAAACTAATCACAATAGAAGAAGCTCCCCTCCTTTATTTAATCAGGACATTTTATAAGTGTCAAAATATGACAAGTGTTCTGGAAGTTACATTGCAACTAACTTCTAAGAAACTACCTTATTGGGCTTTGCTTCAGCATCAAAAAAATACAAACATCCACAGTTATCTGAAAAGGCTATTAAAACACCTCTTCCTTTCCCAAAAACCATTTATATAAAGATAGCTTTTCTTTATTTTTTTATTTTTTTTAGATTTTCTTTATATACTTCAACCCAAGTAACATAACCCAAGAGATCAAATGCAGAAGCAGATATGAGAACCCAGTTATCTTTATCAACCCAAATGTTAAGGAGATCCCCTCTTTTCTCTCTCTTTTTTTTTGTTTAGGAAAATATAGTTATTTTTATTAGCCATGTTAGCATTCAATGTCTTTACTATTATTCTTTCAAGATGAACTAATGAATAGTTTTATTTTTCTGTTTCAAGTTCTAACATGGTGACTATAAGTATCACTAGATGTAGCCCACGTAAATCAAGACTCTTTGGGGTCCTCAGTAATTTTTAAGAATATGATGAGGTTCCAGGACAAAAAGTTTGTGAAGTCCTAAGTTCTCATGAACTTAGTTTTATGGGGAAAGGCAGAACCTTTGGTCTACCTAGATCTATTCATCAATATCAATCACAAGAAAGTCAAGATGTTACAGGAATCTTTGAGGAATTCTGGAAGGCTTTCCACACCAGTGTGTCAGTCAAGCTCCAAGCTTAATCCCTTGATCAAAAGATCTTCCGTGGACTCCAGCAAGTCTGTCTACTGGGGCAAGGACTTAGTCTTACCAACTCTTCTCCTAAGAGCCCCTTGCTCTTTTAAGTAAGGGACTTCTGAGATTAGGCAATTGCATCAAGGAGGGGCAGACATATGTCAAATCCTGCTTGACATATGCTTCCTGTGGGGTCCATCTCCTCAAACAGGATTTCTTGATCACTACAACCCTTTGGAGCTATCTAACAGAGTAGACAAAGCAAGTGAAAGTCCCCAACCCTGCTCTGCAGGAAATAATGAAGAAACAAAACCACACCAGAAGATATGTCTTAGGCACTTTCTGCATCTGTTTGGATTCCTTGATGTGGATGAGTTGGAGCTGAAGGATGCTCTGGCAAGATGCTGCATGCACCTGTCAGGCCCTGCAGGTAGGAACACCCACCTATATGCTCCTATAATTGTTTTCTATAAATAATTGGATAAGGCTCAAAGGCTCTTGAAAAGTTCCCGATTGTAAAAGAGATGCTCAAGCTTAGAAATTCCAGAGCAGTTAATAATCACAGTCTGAAAATGCAGTGTTGTTGATCATGGCCATTGATGTTGGTCAACTGTCAAACCAGCTACTCCTATTTCTTAAAATTGGAAATGCCAAGAAGTTGCTTCCCTTAGGCAGTCTTGCTCCAGAACACTCACCAGGAAAATAGCTAACACAGTCTATGCTGAGTACAAGAGGACACCCACCTTCTTTGGCAATTCCTGAAAAATACTTGTCTTTGGTATCAGATGATAAAAAGTATGTTTAGAGCATTGTGTTACTTTTATTTTCAGCCATATCCTGTGTACCACTATCTATGTGATTGATGTTTTATTTTTTCTATGTAATGGTTTATCCATTGCACATTTATAAAGCATTTAAATTATATGTAAAATGATGCACATGATTTGTTGATTTAAAAAATAGCAAAATTGTTTTTTTTTAAAGCTATTTCTATTCCTCATGAAAAAACAGGAGACTATTTGTCCAGTTTCATATGCTGGGGTTACCACAATGTCTCACTAATCATAATTTTTTTGTAATTTATTCATGCATTTATTTATTTGACAAATAAAAATTCCAAGTATATGCTAAGTAATGGCATAGAAGAATTTCAAACAAATATTTCAAAATGCAAATCATGGGAAATATGACCCCCCAAATCACAATCACTTAATAAGTATAAAATAATGCAAAAATTTTTTTAAAAAATGATGCTATATGAGATAACTGGTTGTTTGGATTGTTTTAGTGCATCCATCTCTCATAGATGATTTTTTAAAAAAGAGTTTCAAAAATTTGCCAAAAGTCACACTTATTTTTTTCAAGAATCAAGAAAACACCGGAAGGTTTGTCTTTCACTGCTGGTTCCCAAGTAGGTATTTAATAAATATTAGTTCCTTTCCCCTTTCTCTGAATTCCAATCCCAGTCATTCTCTACCAAATTTCCCTTTTTTCATTGTCCTTGGTTGTCATTTTGAATTGAATAATAAAATAGACCAGTCACAGAGAAAAAAAATTATTCATGAACACTTCTGGCTCCCAGCGAGCACAGTTGATGGATGAATCCTAGTTCTTGGGGATTGTGCTTCAAGGGATACACCTGCCTGAGGTGGTTAAATCAGAAATCAGAAAGAGATAAAAGCATTTAAAAACACAAATCAGAAAGAGATAAAAGCATTTAAAAACAACAAAGTAGGCAACGTTTTTTGAGTAATTGAGCCCAGTTTTAGAAAACAAGAAATGTCTGTGTCAGTCCTTGTCTTTCAAACATTATCCTCTGTTTGGTTAAGCTATACAAACACCAGGACTCTGATGTAAGGAATACTTTTCTTTTTGTATGTTGTACATAAATGTCTTTAATCTTTTGAGTTAGGAATTTATTGGTTGAGTCTCCATGGGTAAATTCAGCAAAGCTCTGAAATGGTTTTTTCTCCTAAAAGAAACAGAGCAGGGAGGAGGCAGAGAAGGGTCAGTGAAGCTCAAACCAGAAAACCAATCCCCAACCCCCGCCCTGCCAAGAAAAGTGTTTTTCTGGCACAAGAAAATAGGTGAGAGTCAAAATGACCTTCAGCCAGCTTGGCTCTGGGGTGTAGGTCAGGTTGGGGGAGAAGGGTGCCATTGAGTTTACCTGTTGCAAATAAAGGTGCTTGGGATTTCAACAGCAGCTACAAACAAAATAAACCCACACCGTAGTTTGAGGTTCACAGTGTGTTCTGGCCACTTGCTCTGGTTCTTCTTTCTTTTTGCCCTTTCTACAATGCCTTGGTCAAGGCCACATACCAGCCTGGCAGTTCACCCAACGGAGGTCATGAGCTGGGATTCAGCCAACTGTCCTCTCCTTCATGGGCTGTTGAGAACAAGCAAGGAGCACTCTGAGAGCTGGTTGGGAGACAGGGAGGGTGTATCAGAAGAAGCAAAAGCTGCTGCTTCGGTTCCTGCTATCCCTGTTCCCAGCATCTGTCCCCAGGTCTGCATTTCCAGCTCCATGAAAAGATTTGCACAGAATGTCTGCAGAAGGCAGGTGGATCTATGGCAGTTTTGTTTGATTGTTTTAACAAGAAAGGTGACATTTTAATGCTTGAAATATATGAAAGAGGTCTTAATCTCAACCTCCAGGAGTCTTGGAATTTGCATTTTTTTTTCCTGGGAATTTACAAAGGCTAACTCTACCAGATGTAAATGAAAGGACTCTTAGAAATTGGGTATATCCATTTGCTAGAGCTGCTATGACAAGTGACACAAACTGGGTGGTTTATTTTTTTATTTTTTAAAAGATTTTATTTATTCATGAAAGACACAGAGAGAGAGAGAGACAGAAGCAGAGACACAGGCAGAGGGAGAAGCAGGCTCCATGCAGGGAGCCTGACGTGGGACTCGATCCTGGGACTCCAGAATCATGCCCTGGGCTAAAGGCAGGCACTAAACCACTGAGCCCCAGAGATCCAAACTGGGTGGCTTAAACAACGTAAATTTCATGTCTCACAATTTGGAGGCTATAAGTCTAAAATCAAAGTGTGGGTACAGTTGGTTCCCTCTGAGGGCCAAGAGGAAGGGATTTGTTCCATGCCTCCCTCCTAGCTTCTGGTGGTTTGCTGGCAACATTTGCTATCCCTTGGCCTATAGAGACATCATCGCCATCTCTGCCTTTGTGTTCGTTCACGTGCATTGTCACAGATTGAGTAACTGAATGAGTAGAGGAGTGAACTGAATGAGTGAGTGTGTTCACAGACTCATTCAGAACACTGGAGCCTAACTTACCTAGATTGAACAACTTGAACCCTGGAGTTGAAAAACTTGGGTTCACACACTCCACCGTGGCCAACTGAGGCTCAATGCCTTCATGACCCTCCAGAGTGCTACATAGGGACAGGAGTTTGCCCTCCAATGGGAAAGAGCTGTTCCACACCTGTGTTAACTGTCATCACTCCCTCTTCCAGACTCTGCACTCATGGCTGACAGGACACTTCTCCAAAGCTGAGCCAGAGACAAGGACTCGGTGCCTCTACTTACTGGAGAGGTGATCCCAGAAAGCTGGAGTGCAGGAGGGAGGATAGTGAGAAGGAAATGCAGGACCCCATTGAGTGTTACTGCTGCAGGTATCCCCCTGGGGTCTGTGAATGTCCTCAGGATCTGCCCTCCAAAGGGCTCCCTTATGTACAGACCCTCCTTCATGCTGAGAGGTGCCCTGGGGCAAAAGCTCTTTTGCTCTAGGTGAGGAGGCTATGGTTTTGTGGGCCCCTCCCAACCCCCCTTTCACTCCTGCAGCCCTGATTCAAGATGGGACACCCCTGGGGGAATGCTGTGACCCTCTCCCCCATCCCCTCACACTCCCCTCCTGCCCCCTCAGCCCCCCTCCTTGCTTGTGCCTGAGCAGCCACCTCTGCTCAGATTCTCAGACGCCCCAGGTACCACGCTTCCCTCAGGATGACCCCCAACTTCTGCCTCTCAGCAGGAGCCCTTCACAGTGTGGAGCCAGCTCTTCTTACTGATTCCCCAGCTCCTTCCCTGGCAACTCGTGGGTGCCCTCCCAATTTGAGGCCTCCAGCACACAGCCCCCCTCACCTGCACAGCCTTTCCCTACCACCACCATCATCACTGAGAGATCCTACCTATTTTGCAGGCTCCACCTCCCCATGAAGCCATCTAAGACTGCCTTCCACCCCCCAAAACCATACAAACACACACACACCACACACATACCGCATATATACAAACCACATACACCCACCACACACACACCCAAAACACACATATAATATACACCTACACACCACACCATGCACTCCTCAGATCCCTCCACACACTATACACACAGACCCCACATTCACCACACACACCACACACATACACAACACACAACACTCACCACACAGGTATACACACACACCACACACCTCGCATACAATACAGATACCACACGTACACACCACACACATGCATATCACACACATAAATACCACACTACACACCCCTCACATCCTCCCTATGCCTACACACAAACCCCTCACACTGGCCCACATACCACACGCATATAAAATACACATATATACCTGCCACACATACACATTACACACCTCCTGGCCCCCACACACATATCACACACACAATATAATATACACCACACACACATCACATGTACCACCACAACCTGTGCATGCATATACCATGCCACACACAGACACCAGCAGCTCCCCTGTGTGTTCTTGAACTGTTTTAGCTACAGCTCTATTACTGGTTACCACATTTGTCTTTGTGTTATAGTTACTTATATTCCTTCCCAACTTTTTCTTATTTGGTCCTTAGAAGCAGAATCTATGTCTGGTTAATTTTTGTTCCCCAAAACAAATCAGTGTCATAGGCACAGTGGCCTCAGTGAACACTAGGTGAATTTAAACTGAATGTGAGGGATCCCTGGGTGGTGCAGCGGTTTAGCGCCTGCCTTTGGCCCAGGGCACGATCCTGGAGACCCGGGATCAAATCCCACGTCGGGCTCCCGGTGCATGGAGCCTGCTTCTCCCTCTGCCTGTGTCTCTGCCTCTCTCTCTCTCTCTCTTTCTCTGTGACAATCATAAATAAATAAAAATTTAAAAAATAAATAAACTGAATGTGATAAAATTGGAGTTAATTTAACAGGTGGAGAACATAGAACAAGTAAATGCACAGCAGTGGGGACTCCATAGGCACTGTAGGGAAGGTGAGTTTTGTTAACTCTGCCATGGCAAGGACTGACTCATCACCTTTCTGAGTGTATCCCCACCATGAGGCACATCTTGACCTTGGAACCCTTGGGTCTGGGGCTCAAAGGTCCCTCTGCTGGAAGCCTGCAGGACCCAGAGGGGATGTTCAACTAAATGGAAGGGAGGCTGGGGCTGCTGAGGGCTGGCCTAGCCGACCAGAACTTGAGTTTCTATCGAAAAATCGCGGGGAGCTGCTTCAGGGCTTGGAACTGAAGTGCCATGTGACTGAGGCTGCACTTTAATAACCAACCATTAGGTATATTTATGTGGAAAAATCTTCACATTTTGCAAATAAGCCAGGTATGCGTTGTCTGCCTCATCCGGAATTCCACACACAGCTTGATGTGCTCACAAATTCACAATTCAGAATTAATTGGTTTTTAGGCCATGCATTTAGGTCAGATCACCCAGACACTCCATTTCATGTGGTGAAAAGAAATTAAGTCAATTTTCCCCCTGCCAGACCCTCCGCTCTCATCTTGCAGGCCTGGCGAGCCGTCCCTCTGCACGCACAGGAGGAGACAACCTTTAAAGGCATTCTCATTATTTCTCAGGGAGATGTCATTAAGTACTGTAAACATGTCCTGAATGAGTCCATGTCACAAAGACTGCAAAGTGTTTATAGAATAAAAACCTATAAGCACCAAAATGAGATAAAATGGGGAGGGGAGAGACTAAGAGGGAAAGAGAGGGTTTTTTTTTTTTTTAAGAAAAAAAAAAGGAAAAAGAAATGTCTTCTTGACCAACATGTTAAGCTAAAGATGCCGACTATAAGGTGTATTTGCCCTGAGGAGCTTTGACCAGATGAAAGCAGGGATGGCGTCTAACTGATCCAAGGGCTGGCTTGGCCTTTTCCCAAACTCCTGGCAGACATGACTAATTGATCATACTCATTTTCCCTAAACTCACATCTGGCAGACATTGCTAATCGATCAGACCCATCCTGCCCTCTGAATTCACACCTAGCCTCAGAACTCTTGGCAAGAACACCGTCGGATCAAGCAGTCTGAGTTGAATTTAAACTTTCTGATGCCTCTGTTTGCAAGAGATTCAGAGTGTCCTTATTTCAAGTCTATGACACTGCATTATAACAAGGACAATGATTGGCCAAGATAATATGAGGGCACGTCTTTTTGAACATCATCTTATGTGTTATGTTACTCTGTGTTGTTGTTTACTATCAAATTAAGGAGCCAAGAGGCTCAAAGTCTGCATGGATTTGAATTCCCTAGGGCTGATACCGTGTGCACAGGCCCCAGGGTGATGTCTGGAATAGATGGTGCATGGAATTAGAAAGGATTGACGTGTTCATTTCCAAGGAGGAATAGCAGCATCAAGGCTCTCTTTGGGGCTTTGCCTTCAGCTACCAGAAACCCTCTGCCACCCCTGCACACAGTAGAAGTGCCTGGGAGTTTACACACACACGCCCACATGTGGGGCAGGCCAGTGACTGATAGTGTTCAAGGAGCCACCTTGCCTTGGGGTGGGAGAATTCTAAGGCACACAAGATGCACCAGATTCCCCATGTAGTCAGGCTAAAGCTATCTTCTGCACAATTTTGAGATCACACACTTGCTTGGCTTCCTGCCTTCTTGCCCTACTTCTCCCACCTGCTCTCCATCCCTGGGAATACCTGTTTAATACATTATTTCTTGCACATGAACCATCATCTTGGACACTGCAAACCTTCCCTGTGTTTTGTCACTCTATGGTGACCAGGCCTGCTCCTGGGACCCCACCTAATCTCTTCTCACAGGGTATGCCCGGCTAGGTCTCTGTACTAGAGAACAGAGTGCTGGCATAGCGGGGGCAGATATGACAAGCTCTACGTTTCCTTCCATGATAAGAATCTCTCTCATCTAACCCACATGCCAAGAGCCATGCAGGGACTGCATGCCAGGCAGCCCCTAGAAAAATGTCACCACGTGGGCTGACACAAAACCACTAAAGATCACCCAAAATCTTCCCAGAAGAAAGCATGAGAAGACACTATAGAGGAGCATCAATCTCTGGGGGATTTTTGGAAAAACTTTCAGGTGTATAAAAATATTTACTGAAGAAACTGAGAAATTACAGGAAAAAATAACAAAATAAAAATCATGTCGACACCCAGGAATGACTACTATTAACATTTTTAGACTTTTACGTACACATATACAAATTTAACTTCATAATTCGAGTAGACTTTTTTATAATCTGCTTTCATTTAACCATAAACCCTAACCACAGAGTTAGCATTTGTGAGGCTATTAAGTAATTTACAAAGTAGTTTTACTCATTTTATTTATTGTATTTCACAGGTGCAATCACTTGTTCTGTTCTTAAATAAGCAGGGAGAACTTTTGCAGTAAGATGGTTGTTAGTTTCAGAAAAGCAATAACTTGAGGGCTATCCTCTATTCAAGTAGGGTCAATATTATTCAAAACAATCTTTGGGGGGTACCCGGGGCAGCTCAGTCAGTTTAAAGGTCGGACTTTTGGTTTCGGCTCAGGTCATGATCTCAGGGTCATGAGATTGAGCCCTGTATCAGGTTCCACACTCAGCTGGGAGTCTGCTTGAGACTCTCTCTCTCCTCACTGCCCCTCCCCCTGCTTGTGCACGCTCTCTCTCTCTCTCTCTCTCTCTCTCAAATAAATAAATACATCTTTAAAAAAAACCCTTTGGTTATAAAATTTACCATAGAGCCTATGATCCTTCTTAAAAAAAAAATGACAGGACTCTTCATATGTTTAAATGTTTAAAATGAATCGGAGGCAATAGTTTGAAAATCAAAGAAGAAATGGTTAAAAGCTTCTACAGTCAAAATTAAAGTGTGGCAAGAAGACTTGAGTTGGATGCCCAAAGCCTGTTCAGGGAGGAAACCCATGTCCCATAGAAGGACCACGCGTGGGGCCAGTGAGCATTCCACACACAGAAGCACTGAAAGGATATCATCTACTCAGGTTTATATGTATGTATTGTTGCATTCATTTTTTTACATAGTGGTCTCATCACTTCCAGAATATATTCACAGTATATTATTCCAATTTTTGTTTCCTTCCTACACTGGGCCTCTGTTCTAACTGCGATCTGTGCCTGTAATATCCCATGACCCTGTCAAGACTTCTCAGACTCCTGCAGTCTGAATTTACCCATTCCAGACAGAATGCAGAGGCTCTGCTGTGCTGGTCCCTATCAGAGTGCCAGACCTCCAGAAAATCTGATGCGGTCCATCTTTGTTAGCCCCTCCGTGCCTAGTGCAGTGTTCTTCTCAGAGTTGAAACTTGAAATTCTGAACTGGAAAGTCTTGCCCTCATATTACATGGGAGAGAAACTGAAGCTTATGCAGCCTATCCCTCCCCCCTGCCAGTGCTCTGCTGTTGGATCATAGCACCTTCGTGCCAGGTGTGGCACGTAGCATTCGCCCCAGACTCTTGCTCTTCAAAATTGCGGTGCCTGGGGATCCCTGGGTGGCGCAGCAGTTTGGCGCCTGCCTTTGGCCCAGGGCACGATCCTGGAGACCCGGGATCGAATCCCACATCGGGCTCCCGGTGCATGGAGCCTGCTTCTCCCTATGCCTCTGCCTCTGCCTCTCTCTCTCTCTCTCTCTCTCTCTCTCTCTCTCTGTGACTATCATAAATAAATAAAAAAAATAAAAAAAAATTGCGGTGCCTATGCAGTAATCATGTGTCCCAAGGCCAGCAATGTTGCATCTTTCTTGGAGTTCACTGCATGTTTTTTCTCATCTGGAATATAGACCTGGACATCAGAACTGAAATCCTTTACCTGGAGTCCATCATCTGGAAATTCCTAAAATTGAATCCATTTTTTTTTTCCTTTGCAAGAAGTACATGTCACTTTCAGCAGATTCTGAAAGAGTCATGTTCATTTCCTATGGCTACCACAACCAATGACCACAATGGCTTAAAAACACAAATTTCTTTTCTGATATTTTGCTACATTAGAAGTCCAACATTGGTCTCATGGGGCTAACATCAAGATATGGGCAGAGTCACTGTCCCTCTGGAGGTTCTAGAGGACCACTGTCTGAGGAGAATCTGTTTTTTGTTTGTTTGTTTTGTTTTTTCTGCCCATTCCAACTTCAAGAGGCAGCCTCTTTGTCCATCTTCAAAGCCAGCAAGGCAGGGGTGGGGTTTTGAGTCCTGCCTCTGTGCCTGTCTTAGATAGTGACATCTTCTTCCGAACTCCTCATTTCTGACTTCCTCTTCTGTTTAAGGACTCTTGTGATTATGTTGAGCTCCCACAAACACCTTTTTAGAGAAAACAGACCAATAAGTATGTCATAAAATGTGATGGTAGATTGTACTCATACATCAGTACTTCACTCATCAAGCATCTATTGAGCATCTACTCTACGCTTATCACTGTGCTTAGATAGTAATACACAATTAGAAACAAAAGAGGTATAAGGTGACAACCATCCTGATTTAGCCAAGACAGTTTTCCAGGGGTACAGGATTTTCAGTGCTAACACTAAGACAGTACCAGACAAACTGGAATCATAGCACAACCTAGGTACAGTCTCTGCCCTGAAGAGTTTCCAACCCAGTGAAGGACATGAACAAAATGCCTTTGAGCATACTTCACCAGTGGCCATATCATGCTTTAAAGGGAAAAGGGAAGGGGTGAGATAGAGATGAACAAAATGGGTGGTACACCTTCCTCTACAAGCACCTCTTTTGGATAACATTGACTGTATTCCCAACACATGCCAGAGGCAGGCAACGTGCTACACACGTGATCTGTAAAGCTCACAAAAGCCCCATGAAGTGAGGATAGCTACTGCCTACAGCTTGCAGAGGAAGAAACAAAGAGAAATAATTTGTCCAAACATCACAGAACCACTGTTTTAGACTCCCCAGAAACAGACCCTGACACAAGGAATCATGAGCAAGCAATTTATTAAGGAAATACTCCCAGGAGAAATGACAAACTCATAAGATTTAGGGAAAAATCCGGGGGCGCTTTCTCTTGATCTGGCAAGGGAAATCCGAAGTGTAAGTTAACTCTCGGTTTCTCTGAACAGGAAGTGGGATTTGTTCTCCCGCCAGCTTAGTTGGCTGGCTATGGACCATTCTGGGAGCATGTAAAACTACCAGGCATTTCTGGCTCTCTCTGCCATAAGGGCAAAGTGGCTTCTGCTCAGGAACTAGCCACCAAACAGGAGTCACATATTTGGGGCTGTTGAAAGAAGCACACCAAGGATGGGCGACAGGACGCAGAAAGAGAGAAGGTGGCCAAAGTGGTCTGAATGCAGTATCAGCGGCATCTATATCTACTTCAGCTGCTAAGTGGTAAAGCAGAATGTGAACCAACCTAGCAAGTTCCAAAGCAAGGTCACTTAGCTTCTCTTCCAATCCATCTACTTTCACATTGTTACAAATTTTCTTAAAACTTAAGATTTATGGTCTTTTTTTCCCTCAGATTTTGTTCTTTTGCAGGAATACTTCTACTCACCAGGATGGTTGCTATAAATATTAAAATTCAAAGTGTGCTGCCCTTCAAAATCAACTGTTGGTGTAGCAGGGTGGCCGATAGGTAATTTACTACAGTTTACTTCTGACACTTGACTTGCTAATAACAGGGAACTAATTAGCATATCACTGATAAGATTATGAAGATTAAACACAACCCTCTGGATCTCAGTGATTTTTAAAATGGCTTTTAGGCATCATAACCCATGTCAGAATTTCCTTATATACACAGATTGTGGTCATGTGAGCCTAGGAGGCAGTATTGTGTCTTTTCAGAATTATTATAGGAGTGGTAACTCCTAATTTCAAACATCAGACGGCCGTCTTATTCACTATAAATGTGATGTTACAGTGTGACCTTGGCTCTTTACTGTCTCAGAGAACAGATCCTTTATGGGTTCCAGATGGGAAGTGTAAAGTTAATAACCCCTTGTAGACTACCACCCATATGTTTTCCATGCACTGCAGACATGTACTTTGTTCATAAGTGTCATTTATTTAAATGAAATTAACATATAAATGATGATGGATTTTTTCCCCAAAATTTTTGCTAGATACAGCAAAAAAAATTAATATAGGCATCTAAAAGTCTGAAAGAAGAAATGAGTCATTCAAATAATGATTAAAGATCACTAACTTCTGTAATTGTATATGCGTGCACACACTATGTTTGGAACAAGCCATTCTCACGACCAAAAATAAACACAAAAATCATGGTTCAAACCTGTCAAACATTTGTACGTTTGCATTAGGACTAGGTTTGACCACAAGTAACAGAGATCCACAGTGATGACTGAAACAAGAAAGAAATTCATTTTTCTCACACAAAAAATTCAAATCTGCTCTGTAAATTCCTTACAGCTCACTAATCAGCTATCTCTAAGCTCTGATCCTGGTCTACATGATCCTAAGATGGTAAATTATACTCCTTTTTCCTTTTTTTTTTTAAGATTTTATTTATTTATTCATGAGAGGTAGAGACATAGGTAGAGAGAGAAGCAGGCTCCCCGCAGGGAGCCCAGTGTGGGACTCTATCTGGGAACTCCAGGACCACACCCTCAGCCAAAGGCAGACTCCCACTCACTGAGCCACCCAGGGGTCCCAGTTGTCCCTTTTCAAGCCGGAGGCTGGGTCAGTTGTCTTTGAAGGAAGGATCCACAGAGCGGCCCCACACATCTTACAAGCAGATATCTGCTTGTATCTTATTGGCTTGACACACCTGGCGGTGCTCAGCCTCAGCACTCATGGCCGTGCTCAGCCCCACGGGAGGCTGGGAAGTGTAGTCTTTTTTATACGAGTAGCCAAGGGCCATGCTTAAAATTGGAAGTAGATGACTGTGGACAAGGGATGACTGGATCTCAGGGAATAAAAACAGTCTCTGTCACAAGCACCTACAGTAATTTCTAAAGTTGTGTGAGTATGGCTAATTTCAATAAGAATTATTTCTATTTCCTCTTTGTTTAAGTCCAGAAGGAATTGCTTTTACTCCTCAGCTTGCTTATTCCAGAGATAGAACTAAATCTGAGGCCAACTCTTAATTGCCATGTTGAACGAAGTCCTTTTGGAACATGTGAAATCAATCTGCAGCAACACCACGTCCCTTTGACAGAACTCAGTTCCATAATGATTAATTTTATTGCTTCAGGGACAGAGAGCCTTCTGACCCAAGGCCATGCCTTTTCTCCTAGGATCCCCACATGCAGTGACTTATACATGTGGAGCAGATGCCCATTGGGTGATTATAATCTTTCAAGAGAACATGCTGTATGGAAGAGAATGGGCATCTGGTACCTGAGCTCCATCTTGGTTCTGCCATACAAGCAGTGCGTGTGATGCTGGCTGAGTCAACTTCCTCTTCAATAGCATCAAGATAACAACCCCGGTTTCAGAGGTTGTTGAATTAAATAAACTAATATGGATTAAATTGTTAGCTTTTCAACACCCTTCTGCCTACTTCATGGATGCCCCAGGCTAAGGTAGAACTTACTCTCAAATAAATGGTCAAGGACATGGCTTTGGCTTTCTTACTACACTTTACAAAGTTCAGGGAATTCTCAAAAGGAATATTCAAAACAGCTTCACTACACTGAGGGCTCTGATTTTTCTTGTGGTGGCCAACTTTTTTCTTTAGTTAATAGCCACACTAACTATGTTTAGTTCTTGACCTTGGATGGCTACTCCAATTGCTTCCAAGTATTGGATCATTTTCCCACCTTTTCCTCCAGGCCCAGAAATTCTGCCTCACTCAGGAAAAAAATAAAAAATAAAAAGCCCAGAGATTTAATGTGTTTATTCTCAGAACATCGGTTGAATCACTGATGTAAAATATGGAAAACCTGAGAAGAGTAGGTCAGAATAGTGGTTCTCAAAGTAGCATTCGTTGACCACGAGCATCAGCAAAAAAAGCTGGAAACCTGTCAGAAATGTGAATTCTTGGGGTCCAATCCAAATGTATTGAATTGTAAACTCTGAGAATAGGGTTCAACAATATGTTTTAACCAGCTCTCAACAGGAGTCCTGTAAAATTTGAGAATCACTGCTCAAGAGGAACCCAAAGGATATACAGGAGAGCCTTCCTTGAGAATCTTGCAGTAATCTTAAATCCCCCACCCCCAACCTATCCCACATGCATTCAGCATTTGGAGGCTTATCTTAATACAAGGAGGTGTTCCAGTGTTGGTCCTGTGCCTTTGGGAAAAAACAAACAAAACACACAACTATATATTTGTGAAAATCTTAAAAATACATAAATACCAGATTTTGCCAATCTTTCCCTACTTGTTATCTAGCAAAAAAAAAAAAAAAAAAAAAAAAGGTTGATAAACTTTAAGCCACATAATCTAGAAAAGGCTCCAGCCGCTGACAGTGGATCTGACCACTCTGTAGACAATAAAGGGCTGACTAACCTGCCTTTATTTGCTTTCTGCTCAAGATAAACATTTATCACTGGGTGTATTGATTAACACCGTATCACTTCCCTCCTCACACTTTCACAAAGGGAGCAGACTCCCCTTGGGACCTCAAACCTTTGTGGGGCTCAGGAGACCCCACGTGCTCCTGTGGCTATAAAGCACTGTGGGTTACAAGAAAATGTGGGATCCCCTCTGCCAAGGAGAGGCCAGTAACCATATTCCAGAGTAGGTTTGAGTATTTGTGATGTTCTTCCTGGGGAGGTAGGGGGGAGCCAATCAGGGATCAAAATGGTTGCTACAGAGTGGATGTGGAATCCACCATATGATGCATAAAGGCTATGGAAAGTAGCATTGCCCAAGTGCAGGATCCCTCCTAAAAATATCTACATTATTCATGGCCTGGAAAACTGGCTGCAAATAAACCTTCCATTTTTTGAAGTTGTGTTTTGTTTTTGTATTTTTGTTTTTGTTTTTCTATTTTTGCCAGTGATGGAAAGGCAGGGCTAGAGAGAAACCAGCAATATTGTCTTGACTTGCAATTTACAGAAGACAGATTAATGAGTGGCTATGGTGTGTTTTAATATTTGAGGGTGCCTCGTTTCTATCTAGAAGTCTGTGAGGTATAAATTATAAAAAGATGGATAAATACATACTGATTCACCACCAACTCTCTCTCTGATCTTTGGTTTTTCTATTGATATTCAATTCCTGTAGCTAATAATATGGTTTTTTGAGCTATATACTGGTGAATTAAATCATCTCTATTTTGAAACTACAATTATACATCTTGAGAAGGATATTTTAGTTAAACATAGTTTAAGGGGGTTAATTCATGACTAATTATATACTGTGACTAATCTAACCTGACCTACTGTTTTCCAGACAAATTATTGTGACATTAAATTTAAGTTTCTTATTTTGCTTCTGGGGTCTGGAGAGAACCTTGGTTGTCCGTCCATCCTTTAAGGGAACTGATGTGGAAGGAAGGCTTTGGGGCTATACTCACAAGTCCCTGGAGAGCCGGTTGGTGTGACATTAGGATCATTGGCTGCAATTGCTTCTTCGTGTTTTTCTGCAGATATATTCTGGCTTAAAAACTTAAAAGTCACCCTTGTTAAAAACTTGGCACAGACTTTTTTTTTGTTGTTTTCAACCTATAATTTTGCAATAATTGTAGATTCATATGTAATTGTGAGAATTAATTCAAAGCAATTCCATGTACTCCTTAGCCTCTGGTAACACTTTGTAAAATTAATGGATAATATCACAACTGGGATATTGACACTGAGAGCATCGAGATCAAAACATTTGGGGCAGGGGATCCCTGGGTGGCGCAGCGGTTTGGCGCCTGCCTTTGGCCCAGGGCGCGATCCTGGAGACCCGGGATCGAGTCCCACGTCGGGCTCCCGGTGCATGGAGCCTGCTTCTCCCTCTGCCTATGTCTCTGCCTCTCTCTCTCTCTCTCTCTCTCTCTCTCTCTCTCTCTCTCTCCTCTTTCTCTCTGTGTGTGACTGTCGTAAATAAAAAAAAAAAAAAAAAAAAAAAACATTTGGGGCAGCCAGGGTGGCTCAGCAGTTTAGCGCCGCCTTCAGTCCCGGGCGTGATCCCGGGAGACCAGGGATCGAGTCCCAAATCAGGCTTCCTGCATGGAGCCTGCTTCTCCCTCTGCCTGCCTGTCTGTCTGTCTGTCTCTGTGTGTGTGTGTGTCTGTCTCTCATGAACAAATAAGTAAAATCTTAAAAAAAAAATTTGCCTCACCACAAGCCTCCCTCATGCTGTCCTTTTACAGGCAAACCCGTGTCTTTTTTTTTTTAAAGATTTATTTATTTTTATTATTTTTTTATTTACTTATGATAGTCACAGAGAGAGAGAGAGAGAGAGAGAGAGAGACAGAGACACAGGCAGAGGGAGAAGCAGGCTCCATGCACCGGGAGCCCAACGTGGGATTCGATCCTGGGTCTCCAGGATCGCGCCCTGGGCCAAAGGCAGGCGCCAAACCGCTGCGCCACCCAGGGATCCCCCCGTGTCTTTCTTATCCTACCCTTTGCTTCACCCTTGGCAACCACTGATTTGTGCTCCACTTCTATAATCTATATTTTGTCATTTCAAGAATGTTTTATAAATGGAATGACACATTATGCTATTTTTGGAGATTTAATTTTTCCCTTCAATGTAATTCTCTAGAATTCATGCAGGTTCTTGCATGTATCAATAATTTGCTCCTTTTTATTGCTGAGTAGTATGCCATGAAATGGATATACCACATTATATTTAACAGTTCACTCACTGAGGGACATCAAAGTTGTTTCAGTGAGCATGTCTTCACTGCCCCGGGATAATGTGCAGGACTGCAACTGCTGGGCCATATGGTAGTAGCATCTTTTGTTTTGAAAGAAACCAGTCAATTGTTTCCCACACTGGCTATGGATTTTACCTTCCACCAGAAATATAAGAGGGATTCAGTTTCTTTGCATCCTACCCTGTTTTTGGTATTGTCACTATTCCTTATTGTGGTTTCAAATTTCATTTCTCTAATGGGTAATGATCTCCCTAATCTCTAATTAATTTCCATGTGATTAATTGCAATCTGTATTTCCTCTCCCATGAAATGTCTCTTCATGCCCATTTTTAAATAGGATTGTATGGCTTTTGGCATTGAGTTTTGAAAGTTTTAACATATTCTATACACTAGTCCTCTTTTGATAAGTGGTTTGCAAGTATGTGCAGCCTTCCAGTCTGTGGCTTGTCTCATTCTCTTAACAACGTTTTCCATGAAGCAAAATTTTTCATTTTGACAAAGTCCACTTTCTAAAAATTTTTCTTTTATGGATCATGTGTTTGGTGTCAAGTATAAAAGCCTTTCCTTCATCATAAATGTTTTCTTCCAAAAGTTTTATAGTTTTATATTCGCATTTAAGCCCATAATCCATTTCAAGTTAATTTTTGTCTAAGGTTTGAGACTGGGGTCAAGGTTCATATTTTGCCTATGCATATCCAATTACCTTATTGAAAAGGCTCTCTTTGCTCCTGTGGATGACTTTTGCAACTCTGTCAAAATTCTTTTGGGCAAATTTATAGTAGGCTTATTTCAGATTCTCCGTTCTGTGATCCATTCCTCTGCCAGGTCCACACAGTATTGATTACTGGAGCTACAAATGGGTCTTAAAGTCCAACAAACTGTTTTCCTTCCACTTTCTTCTTCTTTTTCAAAATTGTTTAAGCTATTTTAATCCCTTTGCCTTTCCATATAAATGTTAAGAGGATCTTGCTTCTATCTAATCAAATTTTGGCTGGAATTTTGATAGGAATTTCATTAAACCTGTATGTGAACTTAGGGAGAATTTACATCCTGACCATATTGCATTTTCCAGCCCATGAACACAGTACTTCATTTATTTAGATCTTCATTGATTCTTTCAACAGAATTACAGTCATCAGCATATAAGCCCTGTATATATTTTGTTAGATTTATACCTAAGCAATTATTTTTTTAAAACAATTAATGGTATTACATTTTATTGTCCATTGTTAGTATATAAAAACACAATGATTTTTTTTGTGTGTGTGTTTCTCTTATATCCTACAAACTTGCTAAATTCACTTATTAGTTCCAATAGATCTTCTTGTAGATTTCTTGGGATTTTTTTATGTAGACAAGCATGTCATCTCCAAATAGAGATAGTCTTCTTTCTTTCTTTCTTCTTTTTTCTTTCTTTTTTAAAGATTTTATTTATTTAATGAGACACAGAGAGAGAGACAGACAGAGACAGAGACAGAGACAGAGACAGAGACAGAGACAGAGACATAGGCAGAGTGAGAAGCAGGCTCCACACAGGGAGCCTGACATGGGACTCGATCCCGGGTCTCCAGGATCACACCCTGGGCTGCAGGCGGCGCTAAACTGCTGGGCCACTGGGGTTGCCCTCTTTCTTTCTTTCTTTCTTTCTTTCTTTCTTTCTTTCTTTCTTTCTTTCTTTCTTCTTTCTTTCTTTCTTTCTTTCTTTCTTTCTTTCTTTCTTTCTTTCTTTCTTATATGTATGCCTTTTATTTACTTTCCTTGCCTTATTGCAAATGCTAGAGATTCCAGCACTATGTTGAATAAGACTAGTGAAAGTGAACAGCCTCTCTTACTTCCAATCTCAAGAGAAGTGAGTATAATGTTAGATGTGGGTTTATGTAAATGGTCTTTATCATGTTGGGGATGTATTCCTCTATTCTGACAGTTTTTATCCTGAGTGGGTATTGAATTTTGTCAATTGATTTTTCTGTATAGATTGATACAATCATGTGATTTTTTTTTTTCCTCTGTGGACTGTATGGTTAATGACATTCACGGATTTTCTAATTGGACCAGCCTTGCATCTCTGGAATATATCCAAATTGGTCATGGTATATAATTATGTTTATATATTACTGCATTCTATTCTAATGTTTTAAGGATTTGTCTGTATATATGTGTTTCTGTGTGTCTGCATGTGTGTCTGTGTGACTGTATTTAGGAGGGATATTGATCTATGGTTTTCTTTTCAATGTCTTTGGTTTTGGTATCTGAGTAATGCTAGCTTTATAAAATGAATTAGGAAGCATGTCTTTTGTCTTCTGAAAGAGACTGTTTAGAATTAGTGTTAACTCTTCTTTACATATTTGGAAACATTCTCCAGCATCTCCATCTGGGACTGGAGGTTTTTTTTTTGAGGGGTATTATTAAATTACCAATTCAATTTCCTTCATATAGTTAACAGGGCTACTCAATCTATTTCATATTGAGTGGATCCTGACAGTTTATGGTCTTCAATAAATGTATCCATTTCATTTAAGTTGTCAAGTTTATGTGCATCTAGTTGTTTGTAGTATTTCCTTATTACTATTTTGTTGTTTGTGTGGTGTACCATGATACTGCCCCTTTCACTTCTTATGCTAGCAATGTGTCTTCTCTTTATTTTCTTTGTAATCTTGCTAAAGGCTTATCATTTTATTGTTCATTTCAAAGAACCCACTCTGTTTCACTGATTTTCTTTATTTTTTTATGTTTTAAATGTCATTGGTTTCTTATCTTTATTATTTTCTTCTTTTTGCTTGCTTTGGACCATTTTCTCTCCTTTCTGTAGGCTTTTTAGGTGAGTGCTTATAATATGGATTTGAGACTCTTTTTTTAATATGTACATTTAATACTATAAATTGCCCTCACAGCACTGCTTTAGCTGTGCACACAAATGTATTTTCATTTCTATTTAGTTCAGCATTTTGTCTGCCTAGGGACTTGAGACTTCCTCTGACTCACATATTTAGGACCATCTGTTGAGTTGCCAAGTCTTTAGAGATTTTCTTGTTATCTGTTGCTGATTCCTACTTTGACTTCACTGTGGCCTGAGAATACAGTCTGTGTGATATCAAGTCTTATAAAATTATGGAGACTTTTTGATGGCCCAGGATGTAGTCAAAATTGGTACATGTTTCACAGTCAGTTGGAAATAATGTGTATTCCACTGTTGGTGGTTAGTGTTCTATAAATGTTGAAGAGATCCAGTTGATTGATGGTGCTGTTTAATCTTTCTTTTTTCTTGGTCAGTCTAACTGAAGACTGTCAGTTTTATTGATCTTTTCATAGAAACAACTTTGGACTTTGTTTCTTTTCTCCATTTTTTTTCTATTCACTATCTTATTTATCTTCACTGTAATCCTAATCTTTTGCTTTCTTCTGATTTCTTTAAATTTAGCTTACAGAAAGAGCACAAGTGGGGACAGAGGGAGAGGGAGAAGCAGATTCCCTGCTGAGCAGGGAACCCGACATGGGGCTCAATCCCAGGACCTTGGGATCATGATCTGAGCTGAAGACAGACGCATAGCCAACTGAGCTACCCAGGCACCCCCTGGATTTTGATTTTATATCTTTTTTTTTAATGTAGACAAATACTGACAATCTTTCATTTTTGCCAAATTATTTGAAATTTGAAGGACAAAAGAAAAGTTTACGTGTGATAGTTTTCAGCCTCTGGCCTAAAATTTCATAGCTTCCTTACAATCTGATTTTTTTCTAAATATGCAGGCTAGTAATCCATATTCACTGTTGGAGTAAGAAACAGATTATCCCTATGTTTTTTTATTCCTAATTAATTATACATTTGAATATAATTAGAGTGGTAAAAAGGGAAAGTCCAGCTTCTGTTACACGCTACTGAGGTCTATCTTCTTTATATGACCTCCTCTCAAGAGGGATGAAATCTCTCATAAAGTCTATAGGCGAAGAATCCTCATATTTAGCCTTGGATTTCCACTCTTTTCCATATTCCCCATGTTTCTCTTGTCCTTTTCTTCTCAGTACTTACCAGGCATTTGTTCATTCAAATGTTCATTCATACATTCATGAATTCACTCACTCATTCACTGAAACAAACCTATAAAGGGCCTATTAGAAGCAGGTCCTAGTATGTGAAGATGCATAAAATAATCTGAATCTCAACCTTGTGAAACTTAAAGTCCAAGACTGTCCCATGTGCCACATGTCAGAAACCAGGAGCACAGACATCTGGCCCTTGGCTTGTTATTTCCTATGCCACAGGTACTATATGTTAGGTTGTCTGGACCACATGAAAATAAGAAGTTTTTTCTTTTCTTTTTTTTTTTTTTTAAACAAACCAGAACATATCTAATTAAGTGAGTAGAGAATTCTTTAGAGTAGTCAGTTCGGAAAGATGAACTCTTCTTCTGTTGATCATCAGAGAGGTTAAGAAATTTGTAGAAAGGAAATAAAGGCAAAGGAGAGAAAATGAGTGAAAATATCAGTGAGGGTGACAAAACATGAGAGACTCCTAACTCTGGGAAATGAACAAGGGGTAGTGGAAGGAAAAATGGGCAGGGGGTTGGGGTGACTGGGTGATGGGCACTGAGGGGGGCACTTGGCAGGATGAGCACTGGGTGTTATGCTATATGTTGGCAAATTGAACTCCAATAAAAAAAAATTTAAAAAAAATTTGTAGCACACACTGGCAGTGTTTCTTCTCCTTCCCCTACCTTGGTAGCCGCCCCAGAAGTCTCATGTCTAAAGATCCAAGCTGCCTGGAGGCTTCCACCCTTTCTCAGCCTGAAAGACTTCTCTGCCCACTAGTGTGTTTGGGGATGCAGTTGAGGCAGGATGGAAGCTCTGAGATGCCAACCACTAATTCAACAGGGCAGGGAATTAGAGGATCAATATCTTTGCTAGGATGAGTCTGAGGCCTGTTCTACAGTCTCTCAGAAATGCCTCAGTTGGAGCACCGTTAAGCATCTCCCTTCTGCTCAGGTCATGATCCCAGGGCCCTGGGAGCCCCATCTAGGCCTCCCTTCCCAGCTGGGAATCTGTTCCTCCCTCTCCCTCTGCCCCTCCCCTGCTTGTGCTCACTCTCTCTCTCCCTCAGATAAATAAAATCTTTTTTAAAAATCTTTTCAATTGATTTGAACCCCAATTGCCCAGAGTTTCTGTTTTTAAAATACCACACATATGTATGTATCTATACATATTTTTGCATGCATATATTATTAACTAGTGAAATATCCCAGGGAACATTAAGAGGCATTGAGAAGCACGGGCAAGAAGACTAACTCACCTTTTTTGGGAACTAGACTGTCTGGATTTCAACCCCAACGCCATAACTGGTTGTGTGTCCCTGGGAAATTTGCTTAACCTCTCTGCAAACTGGAGATAAAGACTCACAAATCTTATAGTTCATTGGGAGGATCATAGGAATAAATATATAAAAAGTTCTTAGAACAGTGTCTGGCAGAGAGTAGGTATCATATAAAAGCTAAGTGTCATCATCAACATGATTATTACCATGTATTTTGTATCTTTGTGTAATCTTGTTCCGTATTTTTGTATTGAATTTTTCAAAAAAGAATAACTTGAAAACAGCTACAGACATGTGATAGAGTAGTCTTCTAAAAAAAGATAATCAAGAATTATTACTTTAGCCATAATTGCATTTTATCAGTGGATGCTATAGGATACTTTCTCTGTACCTGTAAATTTAAAGAATTTAAGGAATGCAACAAAATCTGTTTAGAATGTAAAATAACCCAAAAGGGGAAGAAGAGCCTTTGGGGATATACCAATAGCTGATTTTTCAGTTCAGCCCCGTAAGAATGTTCCTTTATGCCAGTTTCATAATTGTGCTCCTCACAGTCATTTATTTCTGGTTTGGCTACTAGAGGATGCATATTTAACTGTGATTTCCTGTTCTGAGTAATTCAGGCAACATGGATATCACCTGTCTGCAAGCCTTTGCAAAGGAAAACCAATTATGTATCAGCTGAAAAAATTAATTATCTGCTAAAGTTATTTGCTGACATTGGGTGCCTGTACTGACTGGTGACCAAGTCCCCCTGGAGCTGGAACCTGCAACTGTGTCTTCTTCATCAGAGAAAAAACAAAGTTTAGGAGCAATGGGGAAATATACGGAATAAACACTTCCGCAACCCCTTCCATCAAACACCACCCTAGATGACGGTTGCCTTGATTGGCCGTGAGGGCTAGAGGCTGCTCACGTTGATTCTAGGTCAGCATCATCTGGATCCCACACACCACAGCTGTGTTTGATCTAACATTCACCAGCTCTGAACTGCATTTGAGTAGAAAGACCTCTGCTGGGCTGTGTTTCGTTGTTTCGTTTGGTTTCATTTTGTTTCTTAACATGGGAGTTCAGCAGAATGCTATATTTAAATATCAACCACTGGTAATCATTTCAGCGGTACTGTTAGTTTGAATAAAATGTCTTTCCTGGGGACACCTGGGTGGCTCGGTGTTTGAGCATCTGCCTTTGGCTCAGGTCCTGGGATCGAGTTCCACACTCGGCTCCCCGCAGGGAGCCTGCTTCTCTGTGTCTCTCATGAGTAAATAAATGAAATCTTAAAAAAAAAAAAAAAAGTCCTGTTGTAGCTAATTGCTGGAATATCTTCAAACTGCTATGCTCTTTGTAGACATTTGTGCTGTCCTCTCTTTATAACTTTATTTCATTTTCTGTTCGTTTCTGGTGTTGATTCAAAGGGCCTTTATCACCTGACCCTGATAATCTGTACTTTATGGCTGCTGGTGTGATTGGGAGCAGTCGAAGCAGCAGCGAGCAATAATACATATAAATATTTGAACAGGAAAAAGAAAGTCTGTCTGATAGAGACCAAAGAAGAAATGCATTTAAACAAATAATGCCACTAGAGGGACCTTGACTCTCAACCAGGACGAGGCAAGGTCACCCTCCCTTTGCACTACTGTAGGTGGCCACCAGGGCCACGGCCAATTTCAAGGAGCCAGCCCTTGCCAGACCCCACCTTAGGGTGCCCAGCCCAGGGTCCACTCTGGGGGCTTATGACGTTATTATCATGGATCCGTAAAATAACCCCCTCCGAGAAGAAAAAATCTGCTCTGGCCAGGGGTTAAAGACCTGAGAGGTTCTAATTCGTTTAGGGGACCTTTGCATTTGGCCACCTAACGCTATTGCGGGGTTCAGAGAACATGATGCTCTGTGTCTACCTTTCCCGTTTTCCGGGGGGCCTCTCCCCCTTTCCCGAAGCCCCGTGAAGAGCTGAAAACGGGCGCAAAATGGCATTCGCCTTAGAAAGTGAGAGCACCAGGAAGCCACGCTGGAGGCAAACAGCAGCTAATTCGCGGCATAGCTGGTGCTGCCCGCGGTTGTCCCTGGCAGCGGGGCCGCTCCGACCACCTGTGTTTGCTCACTAGCTTTCCCCAATCTGCGAGAAAATGGCCCGGGCCGGTCACATGGCAGCCAGATAGGCCAGGCACCATGGGAATACAAAAGCCGCAGCTTTTAGCAGAGTTAATCATTAATGCGCCTTTTCTTTGTCCCATTCAGGGGTGCTGACAGGGCCTTGATAGCCTGTATTTGCCGTGGGCGGCTGCGCGGCCAGGTACTGCTGAGCCCCTCGCTCGCGCCCCCTCCGAGGGCCGCGGGGCCGGAGCCAGAGCTGGACCTGGGCGCTGCCCCCCCGAATCCTGCCGCACGTGTACCGCCCCCCACCCTCCTCGCCCCACCAAGGTCCCCGCAGCTTGGTCCGGTGGGTTTCTGCGCATCATCTGCCTGAGCCCCGGTAGCAAGGCTGCATATGCCACGACCCTGGCCGTCCGCCCCCAGGGGTTTATTTGCCCCCACCGGAAAAAGGAAAATTAAAGATGAAGTCAAAAAATTCCAAAAACAAAGCAAAACTGAATATGTTTGTTGTTGTTGTTGTTGTTGTCTTGACTGTGTACCGAGAGTGGAGCATTCTGCTCCAACAGCAATAGGCTAGTCTCTTCCCAAAATTTAGAGTTTCACCCAGAGGCAAACGACTCTGATTCTTGCATCTCAGCACCTAAAATGCACGTTTCCCTCACTGCTTTTTTTTCCAATACCACCTTACCAGCCTTCACAGAAAGTAGCTTGTGTGTCAAGAGACTGCATCCAGGGTAAATGGGAACCCGTTGCTGACTGTTCTTTTATTGGACTCTGTGAAGCTACTCCACTCCCACAAACAAGATAGCCAGGACCTCCGAATTGATGCTTTCACCTCCAGCTCACTGACAATGTGCTTTCGATTTGTGCTGCCCCGTTACTACAGCCCCCTTGAACACACAAACTGGCTGTCAAGATATAAACTGTGAGTATCCCATTGTCCTTTAAGAGTAGTTGAAAATAAGCAAATAAGCAGGACATCATTGAAGCCTGGCTTATAAAGGACAGACATTTAAATTTTTTGAGCTATTTAAAGAGAAGGGCTTTTTCTAGGCATTGAGCACATGAAAATTTTGCAGGTGATGTTGATTGTGTACGAAGACATTGTCAGTAAAGATGCTACATACAAAACACGGTAGTAGGTATATTCATATATCTCCCGTTGGCCAGAGTCAGAATACCTTAAAGATTTTACCCAATTGACCTTTACAACAACAAGGGCATCCTGGGTGATGACAAATTTTATTGCCCTTTTTTTTTTATTTTTTATTTTTTTTTTTAACAGATGAGGAAGTAAAAGTTGGCTGGCTGGCTTGCTTCATCCTCTTGGAACCCTAACAACAGACAGATGATTAGAATCACAGAAGGATTGGATTGTGTGACCGACCGGCGCTTTAGGACAGATGTGATGCTTATTATTGAATGCTGTGTCCTTGCTTGCTTTTATTCTTAAGGAAATTGCTCAGCCTCCCTCAAGTTTATGAGTCATCTACTATGTACTAGAGAGCACTCAGTTCTGGAGGGAATAAAGACAGAGACAACATGGTTCCTATCCTGGAGCAGCAGCTCAAGAGATAAGACAGGTACCACAAATAAATTCAGCATCTAAAGGAAGTGTGCTCTGCATTTATCTGTCACATGAAGAAATGCTATAGTATTTACATCCTGGTAGAGCTTTGTCCCAGATCTGAAAACTCTCCAGAGGGAGGAAAAGCTGATGATTTCAGAATGCCTGGATGTTAGAATGTGGAAAGTATCCAATTCAAATAACGTTATCAGTTTTAACATAATGAGCACAGCCTGTGGTAAATCAGCCTCGACTTTTCAAAATGCTTTCCATACAGGGAGCATGACCAAAGTCTATACGCTGCATACTTCATTTCATCTGGGCTCATCGAGCACACATTTGTGTAGAAAGCTAAAGTTGACTCTACTATAAAAAAAAAAAAAATCCATCTTTGTTTCTCTGCATTGGCTTTGAAAGGGGGCAAAGCTGTTGACTAAACATGTGTTTAGACAAATATATTTCACCACCTCCAAGGGACAGAAGAGAAAACTATTCTGTGATTTTGGGGGGTAGGGGATTATCTGAATTACTCCTCTTAAGATTTAACCAGCAATTAAAATGACCATTTGGGCCAGATAATGGAGGTCAGATTGATATATGGATATTAATTGATGTTTACATTCTCCTGTAACTGCTAAAGTGGGTTGAATCAAAAGAGAAATGGATCTGTGCTGTGCATAGTCTCATTTCCTGAGGGCAAAGACAGGGAAGTCTTAGTTCGGGATACCACTGGCAGAACCACTAAGTAAAGAACTTGAGTACAGATTGTTTACTTGAAACATGATCCCAGGAAACAGGGTGAGAGCCACAAGAGAGAAAGAAGGGGGATCCCTGGGTGGCGCAGCGGTTTAGCGCCTGCCTTTGGCCCAGGGCGCGATCCTGGAGATCCGGGATCAAATCCCACGTTGGGCTCCCGGTGCATGGAGCCTGCTTCTCCCTCTGCCTGTGTCTCTGCCTCTCTCCCTCACTGTGTGCCTATCATAAGTAAAATAAAAATTAAAAAAGAGAGAGAGAGAGAGAAAGAAAGAAGAGAGGAGAGCCACAAAGGGTGGGTTACTTCTCAGGCTACCAGGGGATGACTGGAGCCTAACCTACAGGGCACCCAGCGAGAAAGCATGTGGAACCCAGTCCCGGACTGTCCCACAAGGGGAAGGGAACCTGGGCTATTTTCCTACCAACTTCTGTCCTTCATGGATTGAGGGCTTCTTCTGGGGGTGTAAACACTCAAGGTCTCTGAGCGATTGACCCACTGGAGCATGCATTCCTCTGTTCAGAGAAGGCCCTTTCACAGACAAAGCGTTCAATGTCAGGGAAACTTTCTGCAGATGACCTCAGGAGGGCCAGGAGGATATGGGCAGGGCATGAACAGCATCACACACAACACACTTCACTGAAGCAGAAGTGGGGAGGGGGGGAGAGCAAGAAGGTGAACACTTGTTTACACAGCTCCAAATGAGAGCCCTAGTCACGGAAACGTCTAACCATAAGATAGCAAGAGGCTGCTTCTTGGACAACCATAGTTCTCCCTGGTGTTTTCCATTTGCCATACAATCATACTCTAGCCTGGAGAAACAAGCTCCCACCAGGGCCAGAGACTGCAGCTGTCCAGTGGGCTTATTGTAAAAGCAGAAGAAAGCTGTCATGAGCTCTGGGACGTTCCACTACAAAGGCTGTGCAAATGTCCCATGCGGGCCATGCGGTTCCTCATGGGAGCCCATCTTCCTAATAGCCTGGGGAGCTAGGTGGATAGGCTGTGATCATAAAGAACCAGGAAGTGTACTAAATGCATTTACTGCTTCATGTCTGTAGCATGCTTAACATCCTAATGTCTCTATCATTGTACAAAACCATTTTATATGTTCAATTCAATGAAGCCACACTTCTTACTTTAATTCATGCCTTAAATCATTGATTCCCAAAGTGTGATCCCTAGACTGGCAGCATCAACTGTACCTAGAAATTCATTAGCAATACAACATCTCAGAATCTGCCTGCTTGTTCAGAAACCCTTGCAGTAGATCTCAGGAATCTGGGTTTTAACAACTCCTCCAGGAGATCCTGAGGTGCACTAAGGAGCAAGAACCTCCTGGCGACTGACTCCACTTGGAGAACCTCTGCCGCCATGTCTTATCTGCCCTTATTCTCAGTTTTATATGTATATATATTTTACCTTATTCCTTCATTTTATTTTTTTCTTACTCCTCAGGTTTTGAGAGACAGAATGAGAGTGGGAAGAGAGAAAGAGAGAGAGGGAGACAGGAGAATCTCAAGCAGACACCCCACTGAGCACAGAGCCCAACTCGGGGCTGGATCTCACAACCATAAGATCATGACCTGAAACCAAGAGTTCACTTAACCAACTGAGCCACCCCCTCCTTATACAGTATCAGGATAATAACACCTTTCCAGAAGGAGGGGAGATTCCCTTGATTCTATTGACACATCTCAAATTTTTACAAAACATGCAAATAGCAAATGTACAGAAACACAGGCAATCGGGATGCCCTGCATCTGACTGTCACAACAGGTAAAGCTTTTGAAACCACCTTTCCCTCTGGGTCTGTTTCTTGTAGGATGATATTTTCTCTTCTCTTTGGACCAATCTTGACCTTAGGAGACTAGTTGAGAAAAGTCGTTCTTCACGTAGAATGGCACGGAAACCAAGGAAGTTCAACAACATGCTCAGCACAGTGAAGAAGGAGCTGGTGACAGAGTTGCAGGGCATACATCCCACTTTCCTTCCCCACCAGCCACAATCTACTGACTCCGCATTCTCCTGCTCACCCTCCTGCGTGCCTCCAGGACACAGCCATCTTACCCTTGGGTGTCTTTGTCTATACAACTGCTCCTAAGAGCAAACCCAATGCTGCTTCTGCTGTTCTAGTTCAACTGAATGCCCCGTTGTCTGTTCTGATTGGAGGGAATGCTGGCCCCTGGCACCCACAAAAGGAGCAATGTTCATCTCCAGCATGGCCCCTTCTGATAAGATTTTTAAGAATAAAATCTACTAAACAGATGTTGCAGGTTGGGTTCCATGGCAAGCAGACACTGAAATGGAAACTAGCAGGATGTTTAATCAGGGAATGAGATCTCCAGCTGGGAGAGCAAAGGGAAGGAAGCAGATGAGGAGAGGGAGTCCCAAAGAAAGACTTAGCCAATCCTATGGGGAGTTCTGGAGCTGCGCTGGACTTTAGGGCAGTTCCTACTTGAGGCAAGGAAACTGAGCCTTGATCTCAGTTGAACAGGCTCTGGGTAGGAGATGCCTGTGGGAATTCTTCAGCCACCTGGACGTACGGCCTTCAGCCTTGAAAGGGAGTCCCTGAGGGATCCCTGGGTGGCGCAGCGGTTTGGCGCCTGCCTTTGGCCCAGGGCGCGATCCTGGAGACCCAGGATCGAGTCCCACATCGGGCTCCCGGTGCATGGAGCCTGCTTCTCCCTCTGCCTATGTCTCTGCGCCTCTCTCTCTCTCTCTGTGACTATCATAAATAAATAAAAATTTAAAAAAAAAAAAAAAAAAAAAAAAAAAAAGAAAGGGAGTCCCTGAGACATATCCCAATGTCCAAAATGGTGGAGTTTGCCTTGTCTGTTGACTTTGGGACTGACCCTCACAGAGGAGGGACCCTGGAGTATCTTGATCTCCATTTACTATTTTGGATGAGCTATTGGAAAATCATCTGCTTTTCTATTCTTATTCAAAAAAAAAAAAAATCAGCCAAAAAGTAAAAACTTCATTTTCCCTAGTTTTTTTTTAAAGCACAAATATGCATATGTGCTTTTTGTTATTACAATCACCTTCCCCACAAAATGATTTATTTCCTAGGACACTCATTTTCTCCCTCGATAATCAAATAGAGAATAATTTCCCATTTCCCTACCCCACTCTGTCCCTAAAGTAATGCTTCAAACATAAAGCATACATTCTGGATAATTTCATGCCACATCCAAAGTTTACCTGTGATGGGCTTGAGAGATGACTCAACGATTTAGGAGTCTTACAATAAACCTGAGAAGTTTAATCCATTCATAACACCAAACTGAAAACAGTGCAAGTGTCCATCACAGATGAAAGGATAAACTGTGGGACGTCAAAACAATGGAATACTACTTAGCAATGAAACAGGTTGAACTTTTGACACATCTAGTAACATGGATGAATCTCAGAAACATTATGCTTGGTGAAAGAAATCAGGTTCAAACAATGTGCTGTATGATTCAATTTATATAAAGTTCTAAAACAATTAAAATTAAACTATGGTAAAAAAGGAAAGCACAACAAAACAAATTAAGAAGGGCAGGAGATAATTTTCTGGGGTAATAGAAATGTTTTATCATGACAAGGACTTAGATCTCAGAGGTGTCCACATTTATCAAAATTCAGTGAATCGTAAATAAAAAGTGAGTGCATTTTACTATATATAACTTTTTACCTTAAAAACTGCAAACATTTATTGAACCCTAGTTGATAATGAAATGCATACTGCTGTGTTCAGATGTGAAATGCATGAATGTGTAAAACTTACTTTAGAATCTACCAGAAACAATGAGGGATGGGTAGAGTGGTGCATGAGAACATAAGTAAAGGGAAATGTTAATGATTATAGAATCTGAGTGTTTTCTTAATTAAAGATGTATTCATGTATTAGAGAGAGAGAGGGAAGGGTAAGAGAGGACCGAGAGAGAAAGAATTCCAAGCAGACTCCCCAACAAACTCAGAGCCCAAAGAAGAACTCGATCTCATGACCCATGGGATTTTGATCTGAGGTGAAACCAAGAGTCAGGCACTAAGCTGACTGAGCTATCCAGGCACCCCTGGGTGGCTGTTCAGTGAACAATGCATCTGACTTTTTATGTGTTTGAAATTCTTCATTATGTAATCCTGAGGGAAACCATTAAAAATTTATTTAGCCCTTCCCCATTCCTGAACTCACCCTCCCCTCGTGGTGACCCCAACTCCTAAGCCATGATGGCAAATATTAATTTCTTGGGAATACTTGAGTGGCTTAGTTGGAGGAGCTTGTGGCTCTTGATCTCAAGGTCATAAGCTGGCACCCCACGTTGGGTATAGAGATTACTAAAAAATAAACTTTAAAAAGTTAATTTCTTGTACACAGGGGTCTTTGGAGACCTTTACACGAGCAAGAGGAGAATTTTGAGAATATTTTGTAAGAATATACTTAAGTAGCACTGTTTGGTTTGTACCAGAACCAAGTTTTGCATCTATTTAGGATGTACTGGGTTATTCTTCAAACTCAATTATTTTGAGTCCTGGTGCAAATAGGGAGGCTCTTCAGAACCTGTGGGCATGTACAGAGTATGCATCACTCTGCCTCTAATGATGAGAATGCTTAGTGGAGCAAGCTCATGGACTATTATTAAAAGAAAATAATTCTTATTTATTATGGACTGAATATCTGTTTCTCCCCAAATTCACCCTAACTCTCAAGGGGATGGCATTTGCAGGTGGGGACTTTGGGAGATAATTAGGTTTAGATGAGGTCCTGAGGATGGAGCTCTCATGATGGAATTAGCGTCCTTAAAAGAAGAGAGCTCTCTCTCTCTCTCTCTCTCTCTCTCTCTCTCTCTCTCTCTCTATCTCTGCCATGTGAGGACTCAAGCCATGATGACTGCCTTAATCAAACACAGAATCTGCCAGAACCTTGACCTTAGATTTTCTAGCCTCAAGAACTGTGAGAAACAGACGTGTGATATTTTGTTACAGCAACCCAAGCAGACTAATATATCATTGTTCTGAATTAACTTCCAAGATTCAGGCTGATTCTAAACACCAGCTTTCACTAAGTGGCTTTAAAATCTCTTACTATTTAGCCCAATTGGTAAGTCATTCAAAATCTCCATTCTTTGTTTCTATAAGCTGGCGGTGTGAACACATGTCCCGAAGTGGCATCCACCATGGACAGGCTAGGGCCCAGGGGTAAAGAGAGGGGAGGGACAGAGGAGGTCCAGTATCACGGAGGTGATGCTAGTTGTGTTGATTGCCAGAAATGCCATAACAGTAAATTCCAAAAGTTGCTGGCTGTAGCCAGTGATTAAGGAAGGCCATGACTAAGAGAGCCTTAGACACAGGTTGACATAAGTGAGAAGGATTGGAGGTGGCATGGTGGGGACAGAGTCCCTGAAAAGCTTGGTGGGGAATAGTGAAGGATATGCTGAGAGTAAAGACTGCCAGTATGTATTGAGCTCTTACTCGGTGCCAAGCACTACTCTACAAACTTTCCACTGAATTGTGAAAGTGTGAGAAAAACATTATGAAGTGGGAGTGATTATCAGCTCCCAGACAGACAAAAACCTGAGACTCTTAGAGGTGAGAAGTACCCAGTGACATGTAGCCACCCTGTGAGCTGAGTGGAGCTCTACTAAGTCTAGCCCTCTTGGCCAGGCCACACATGTGCCAAGCTGAGCTTCTGGTCTTGCTCTGCAATGCAAGTGGGGGCTACTGAATAGAGGCGCTGGGAAGATTCAGTGTGATGCAGTAATGGATGTGAACATGTTTTAGAAAATGAAAATCACTCTACAAACATCAGAAACTGTTGTTGTTATATTTCTCATCTGTTCTGGAGAAGAGAGGGTGCTCTTTCATCAGCTGAGAGTGTCCTGGGCCATGACACCGTGGAAGTTCCTCTATACCAAAGGGTAATAGTTGACTGTTGGTCACACTGTGTAGTTAAAAAAGCCTCAGACCTTTTGCCAGTGTGAGTAATGGTTTCTTTTTTGTTGTTGTTGTTGTTGTTGTTGTGAGTAATGGTTTCACAGGCAGATGGCCCTGACAATGAAATGCTGACAGGATCTATAAGAAACACCTCCCTGCAAATAGGTCCTCCCAACACCCCCCCCAACACCCCCCCCCCCCCGCCACACCACCACCACCCTTGCCCTGAGGATCCTCTTGCCCTATTTGTTCCCTCAGCTACAGGAAGCTCCCAACCATGATGCCTCATAAACTTGCCCATCTTTAGAGCAAGCCCACAGGTGCTGTGCTTGGGTAATCTGATGGGCACCTCTCCCTTTTGATGGCAGCAGCTGCCTCTCCCACGTGGTTCGCTTGTCCTCATCTAGAACATGGGTTGGTGTGAGTAAGGACAAGGGACAACAGCGGCTGTTTGGGGCACACCTGCTTCAGATCTTGTTTACAGACCTCCTCATCCCCCACCCCCCTACCAGGGACCAGGAGCCCTCTGTGTATTCAGCAGATGTTTTGCCAATGCTGTTTTTTACAGGCACAACATTTTTCTTTCCTTTTATTATTTTTTTTTTTTGATTAAGGACTTGCAAACAGCTGTCCAATGGGCTACTTGCTTCTAAGAACACTTTTCTTCTGCAAACAACAGCTTGAATCTGGAATAGCCTTCAGATCTGATACCCTTCCTTGGTGTCCCATCCCCAGTTTTTTGTTTGCCAAAAGTTTTCCCAGCAGAACACCAGAGAAAGTAAAGGCAAGGATGTGATTTTGACAGTGACCAAAGTCTGCAGCCTCCTGCAATTCAGCAGTAACCTTTGGGAAGCCCCAGCTAACCCAGCATGGGTAGCCTCTGCCTTCCCCTTTACATGGCGGTCCTGGTACCTTAGAGGATCGTCCTTGCCACTGAAGAAAACTGAAAGAAATTCTGGGAAACTTGAATCACCTCAATTTGACATTTTTGTCTTAGATTTACAGTTGTCTATTTTACCCACAAAAACTGCCTATCTCTAAGGCTTCGATGTGAACGTGCTTCATCTGTGATCACGGAGGTCCATAGAATACGGGGGCACAGAAGACGCAGATAGGGAATATTTCAGAAGGGAAGGAATGTAAAGAGAGTGAAACGGTGTGTGGGGATGATGGTGAGGGGCTCCAAATCATCACTCCTCTTAAATCATCCTTTGAAATGACCACAATTTTTCTCCTGTACCATGAACAAGCCTTCCCCCATTCCCTCTTTGGGGTCGCAACAGCTTCTTTTCATCACTACCTATTTTACACCAACCCAGAGACCCCATGCTCTCTACTTAGGGTCAGTGGACCCAGGAGGCTGGCCTGTATCTAGGTGCTGGCTTGACAGTTTACTGGAGACAATTAATTCAGCCCCAAAGGCCTTCTATTACTTGTGTGAGTGCTATCATCGGCCAATCTGAAATGGCCATTATGAGAAAAATATGAGTGAGCTTACGATCCTCCATCCTCAGCACTGAAAAACCAACTCCAAAATCATGCTCTCTATATGGGATGTCTATAGATTGTTGAATATATCTTGAATATATATTGTTGCTTGGGGTACAACAGACAGAACAAAACTGCTGTCTCCTTTTTACCAGGTGAAATGAACAGAGCATTAGACTTTGAATCAGGACATGTGGGTTTGAGTTCCAGCTTTGCTAGTGTCCAATGTCTTGGGAAAGTTACTGACTTTTCCTCTTTAACCACCTCAAAAATTATAGACCTAATCATAACAACCAGCACAAATGCCGCCTATGCAATTTAGTTGGGAGTTAGGTGCCTGTGGTTCAGATGCAGAAATCAAGGGTTGGGAACTAGAAGAATGGGATCATTAGGAACTGCTATTCCTAGGGGTAACCTTCCATAGTCACACCCCCAAGAGACCAAGGATTCATCTCACTATAGAAACCACCTATCACCAGCTCAAGGCACATACCTTCAAGCTGTCACCTTCATCACAGTGCTCAACATGCTCCATTCTGAAACACAAAGGCACACACTCATGATCTTGGCTTTGCACTGCTCTTTCAGCCCCGATCCCCCCTCCTGTTTCCACCTGGCTTCCCTGCACTACCGGCTGGTGCTCTGCACCACATTCTCACCTTCTCCACTCAAAAGTGGCTCCACTCAGCAATGGCTCTTTTTCACTCCAGCTCTGCTGTTTGGGGTGACAGTTCTCCTGATTCAACACATCTGTGGTGGTTTATGCTGTGTCAACTTAGTTAACCTGGGAAAAATTTTTTCCAGAATCCCCTTTTCTGTATTGTTCTGGGTTAGCACTGATCAAAAGAGGAATTAGTAGAAGTTTTGGACTACAGAAGCAAAGGTGTGGCCATTACCCTCAAGGGATGGCCAAGTGGTTGGATACAATGATGGACAGAGGTAGAAGTACCTGGTGGGAGTCAACCTGTCCTGGTTCTTCTCTGCTCTGCGTCTAGTTCATTTTCTTGACCCTCTGCCCTGCTGACCAAGAACTGAATTGGACACCAATAGTGGTCGCTACACTGACGAAATAGCTTCCCATAGATCTACCTCCAAGCTCCCCCATCATGGTCCATCTTCTATGGTACGTTGTGCTTGTCTTCTGAGATTGACTGGTTGGTGATACATACTACTCTGGTCTTCCAAAACCCCCTTCCAAATCTTCACTCCTCCAACTATGGACAGTAGAAAAAAAAGTCCAATTCCTTTCATAAGTCTCTTCTCCCTTAACATTCACCATATCTTTTCTTCCTCCTCAATGCCACATCCTTGTGATACTCATAGTTCAGGCTTCCCAGGACCAGGAAATGGGAAACGAGTAAAGAACATCACAGGATCCCAGGTACCAAAGATCCTTTTGTTCAGTTACACCATTTTTATAATAGAAAGCTTCCTCTTATTTGTCTCAATTTTTTTTTTAATGTAAGAGTCCTTTCCCCAAACCAGCACAGACATTTCTCAGCACCTTCTTTTCTGAAACCTTCAGGGTGATCAACATGGCAAAACAAAGCTGATGGCTAAAGCCTAAATCAGGGACTCCCAGAAGGGGTTAATAATTTCTGACACCCCTGCAGGATCTCCATAAATGTCAAGCCATGTTGCAAAATTCTAAAATGATAATTACCATAACTCCACTCTAAACCTAAAAGGTTGGAAAAAGAGATGGCCAACAGGAAATGAAGCAAGAGGAGTTGCAAAGTCAAATGATCAAGAAGATACCTTCTTGCGAGGTTAGGAGGTGGGTTTTGAGAGGAGAGGTGGGGCTGCTCTCTGGAAGTGTTACTAGAAGTGACTCCCAGGGTCTGGGTGGCCAGCACCCAAGCTGTCATGACTATAAATAGAGTGTGTCAGGTGACAGATGGGCTCCAACAACTCCTTGGTGACGTTACCTGGTGCCTGCAGAGGGACCTTGAGGAGCAAGGATCAGCAAACAGGAAGGAATTAAAATGTCTCCTACCAGCAGTGAAGATAAGCCTTTTATAGGGGCAGGCCGAGCAAGATTAAAAAAAAAAAAAAAAAAAAGTTTGCCCCAGAAGAACAAAGTCATTCTTTTTCTTTGTTATGTGGTGGGGTGGGAGTGGGAGTAGGGGCAGGGTGAGGAAACTTCTACTCAAAGCCATTCAGGAAACTGAGGCAGCCTTTGAAATTCCCATTTGGAATTTAACAACCAACGTTTGTCCCAATTCCTGCTTGGTGCCAGCTGGGAAACAGGGGAACCCCAAAGTAGGCCTCTGTGGAGTGTAGCATAGAGCCACCTGTCTCCTGGGGAGACTGACACCAGATGCTGGGTTGGGGGTGAACAAGGCTCTGAACCCAGAGGAGGCACCTGGGTAAGGAAAGGGAGCCCAGCCCAGCAGGGGATGACATAAAAGAGGTGCAGATGTCTGGGGAAACAAGCAAGAGTTTGGCTTGCCCAGCGCACAGAGGAGAGTGATCAGAGAGGACACAGATCTAGAAGGCAGGGCCACCCAGTAAAGAATTCACAGGTCTTGCTAAAGAAGCCAGACTTTGGTCCTCAGGGCACTGGGCTCTGTCCAGGGACCATTTGCATCATTTCCATGATCTGGTATGTTTCAGGAGGCCAGATTGTTTGGAAGCAATACCACAATTATCTTATTCCCAAGTTTTGAAGCACGAAATTAGGGGTGCCTGGGGAGCTCAGTTGGTTAGGCATCTTCCTTCAGCTCAGTTCATGATCCTAGGGTCCTAGGATCCAGGCCCATGTCAGGGTCTGCTCAGCAGGGAGTCTGCTTCTCCCTTTCCCCCTGCTCCTTCTCTCTCCCTCACTCTCTCTCTCTCTCAAATAAATAAATAAAATATTTTTTAAAAAATTGTACCTGAACATCTTGAGGTTCACAGTATCATTCCTGTTTGGAATTTGCTTGACAGCAGGGGTTCGGGGTTCAGTCCCCACAAAGGTATGGGATGGCTCTCCCTGCCGGGAGCCATCTATGGGCCAAGTATGGAAAGGGGAGTTCCGAATTCAAACACAGGAATGTTGGCATAAGTCAGAGTCCTGATGTGAGTTAGAGATTGTCTGGGAACTCCACGTTGGTGAAAAGGTAGGAAATTTCAGATAGAGGTGATTATAAAGCCATGCTGCACAATCACTGGAGTTCAAGCCCTTGAATCTGCTCTGTGACACAAACCACATGTCAGGTGCTCAGAGGCCACACGTGGGTGGCTGCAGGCTATGGTACTAGACAGGGCAGACGTACAACATCCTCACAGACAGTTCTATTGACCATGCTGCCCTAGACACTGACATTTTACCCCATCATAAGCAATACTGGACACACAAGTGTTTGAAAACACCCTCCCACATCCCACATTGCCTTTTGTTTTTCACTAAGCAGAGGTTTAGGGATGGAGAACTCTACAGAAATTCTTGTAATTGGCCAGGTTCATCCCTAGGCTTCCAATTACCTGGTTAACATATGTGTGTTAATGGTTTGTAGGTGTCTTACACGTTTGTATGTACACGTGTGCATAGAAGCAGGGCTCTATTTCATACTGCATACTAGGCAGAACGAAACCATCTGTATTAAACCAGCTAAAAATGTTCTCACAGTCTCAGTGAGGAGACAGAAAGCACCTGCAGGCAGCACCTGGTATTGAATATGCTGATGACCCTCTTGGCACCTCTTGGGCATTGGCTTGCATCTGTTTGAACACAGGAGAGCCATAGCTTGTGAATTCTATCGTTGATGTGTAGGGCACAAATATGGTTGAAAGTAACCCCTGAAAAATCTCTGAAATTACTCAGAAAGATGATGCCATATTGCATCTTGGTATGTGCAAACCTCCAGCATCCATTTCTCCTCCAGCAGCAGAAAAAAAAATGGCTATTTCCTTACACAAGCAGCTGGTGAAGTATTGGCTGGAGTTCCAGTATTCATTTGTGAGAACACAAGAATCTTACCAGTTGCTCATGCTCAGAGAAACAGGCAGGACCCAAACCAAGGGAGCAGAAGAGTCACAGGCAGCCCTTCTCCCCCAGTGGGACGGCAGCTATGCACAAGCAGGACCTGCTGGCTGTCTCTTGACCTACAGAGTAGGATCCATGGGCATTAAGTGCACCTATGGGGTAGGCACCAGAGTGTTGCTGTGCCAGCTACCTGTGTATAAACATAATCACTCCATACCATACATCACTGCCTCCCAGAACCTAACTCCTGCCAGACCACTGGGCCAGATTTCCCTAGTCTGCACTGCTGGGTGGTCCGCAAGGGCAACGTTTGCAATGCAGAGGAAGCTCTGTCCTCTAATTCCTTCCTGCCTCCAGCCCCACCCCTTACCAGGTGGAGAGTGTCTCTTGGTGAGAAAGCAGGCAGTGCCTCTCACAGCCTCAAAACAAGATGATGCCCCTTATTTCAAATCACTGTGAATAGAAGTGTTAGCAAGTAGAGATTGCAGGGAGCAAGGAAAGTGGCAACAGGTAAGCATTTTTTGGACCAGGCATGTGGTTCTGAACACTCATGTGTATGAGGACCCAGTCAAGCTATTTAATGAAGTTTCCTTTTCCTGATAGCATGAGGGAGAGTGAACCTCCAGAGCAAGATGATAGAGGACACAATCACTTCTGTGCTGATTTGTTGAAGGCTCAGGGGTCTCTTAACAGAAGTAGGTCTACAGGGTTATATTACGTGATCCTAACAAATGTGGGATTACAAAAAAAAAAAAATCACCGTCTTAATGCTTTCTGTGTAATTTGAAGAGAAAGTACCAATGTCAAAGTATTTTCATATTTCCACCCAGATGTTTGCTGTCTAGGCTGGCTATTGAGGGCAGCTCAGGGGTTTATAAACATGTTCTGTTTATCTTGCTTCCCTAATATGTGTTTGAGTGGCCAGAAAACATTTGCTTGGATTTTTTTTTTAATATTCTGGAAATGATTTTGAGATTGGAATTACAAATGGCATGCACAGGCAGCCCGGCTGGCTCAGTGGTTTAGCACTGCCTTCAGCCCAGGGTGTGATCCTAGAGACTCAGGATCGAGTCCCACGTCAGGCTCCCTGCATGGAGCCTACTTCTCCATATACCTGTGTCTCTGCCTCTCTTTCTCTCTCTGTGTCTCTCATGAATAAATAAATAAACAAATAAAATCTTTAAAAAGAAATGGCATGCACACTCCCCACCGCCTGAAGACATATTGGCCCCAGCCTCAAAAAACAGCTTCACCTGCCCTTTCCTGTCACAGAGAAAGAAGTGGAGATTATAGGTAGATTGTGCCTTGAAAGATAGCACTTAGGGGTGCCTGGGTGGCTCAGTTGGTCAAGTGTCTGTCTTCAGACAGGTCATGATCCTGAGGTTCTGGGATCAAGCCCCACATCAGGCTCCCTACTCAGTTAAGAGACTGCTTCTCCCTCTCCCTGACCTCCTTTTGTGCTCTCTATCTCTCTCTCTCTCTTTCAAATGAATAAAATCTTAAAAATAATAATAAAATTTAAAGAAAGGTAGCACTTACAACTGCTCAGTGCTGTGATTCAAAATGTTATACAGGCTGTGCAACCAATATAATTGTTCTTAAAAATAGCATGCTGAATTTGATATGATTTACCTTTTTATATGATAAAAGCTATATGTTTATATATGTTAACCATAAAATTATCATAGGTGATTTTAGGATAAGCAAATGTTACCAATTTAAACTAGAATTAGTATACCAGCTAGTCATTAAACTAGTAAAATATCTCCTTTTTGAGTTTTACAGATTAAGGTCTGTGCCATACAAAGTTATTTGCGAGAATCCCTGGGTGGCTCAGTGGTTTAGCATCTGTCTTCCACCCAGGGCGTGATCCTGGAGTCCCGGGATCGAGTCTTGCATTGGGCTCCCTGCATACAGCCTGCTTCTCCCTCTGCCTGTGTCTCCCTCTGTGTGTGTGTGTGTGTGTGTGTGTGTGCGTGTGTGTGTGTGTGTTTGTCTTCATGAATAAAGAAATAAAATCTAAAACAAAACAAAACAAAGTTATTTGAAAATAGAGCCAGTTATTTTTCTGAAGAAATCTTGAGAAACGTAGGAGTCATCCAAACTTCCCATTGTACAGAAGAGAAAAATGAGGCCCACAGAGGAGAATTAGTCAGCCATAGAGCAGTTCATCAGCAAAGCTGAGAAAAGTGTGGCATCTTCTCTTCTACGTCCACTAAGGCTTTTATTTTACTTAACTGCTTCTCTCCCTTTAAGAAGCTCAGAAATAAGTTGGAATTTCCAATTCCCTTCTGAAGTGAAAGTACACAGAGAAGCTCTGTGGCATGGCTAACCATCAATAAATAAAATCTTAAATAAAATAAAATTAAATAACTTTTAAAAAATTGTAAAAGCTAACTGATATTCCAGCTCTTCAAACAGCATGTAGGCAAGCTGGCTGTCACTTGGCTTTTGTCAGCCTGACACGAGATGACCAGCACAGGTGAACCACTCTGGGGAGAGCCACCCAGTAGGCTCAAAGTACACATTTGTCAGTGCCCTCTGATAGAAGGGATCTAGACTGGCAGGGGTCAATGTTCCCAGGGTCCTCACCAACTCACCCTCACTGGTCACCTAAGGCCACCCAAACACATTTTGATCCAGATTTATTAACCACCACCACAACAACAAGCAGAATGGGCCATGGGGGAAAAGGTCATTTTGCCTCTGAACAGGAGAGGGGTGCCAGGGACTAACAGGGAAATGGGAAGAGAAATTATACCAGTGGTGACTAATAAGGCTGTGTGTATACGTTAACTCTTCAGCATGCTTGTAGAAGTCTAGTACCTACTGGTTCCTGGCATCGCCCATGTTCCCCCCGCATGTATAAGAGGTGGCAAGGGGGGTGTGACAGCAGCCCTGCCAAAGTCAGTACACCCAGCCTGTGGGCCTGCCCTGGGACAGAAGGGACCTGTGGACCCCCTGCACAGTAAGTAACAGGAGGCTAAGAGCACCTAAGGATTCAAGGGTGCCTCTTAGGGCAATCATTCCATCTTGCTGAATGTGTGCAGCCACCAGGCAAGGAAAGGAACAGAAACTGCTGCTTGCTCTGCAGGTCAGAGAAGTTATAGAAATTTGCTAAGGTCATCTGGATAGTTGACAATAAAACAAGACAAGTCCCTAGCTTTCCCGTGTCCTATTAGTGTTCTTTACACCATGACCACCATTTCTGAGGAGGAAGCCTTAACTGACAAGGAGCTTGAGGTTTATCAGCTTACTTAATTCCTCTGTAGGCCAGAGTGCTTGGAGAACTTTGGCCAAACAAGCAAAGAACAAACAATCAACAGAATAACTCCGTATCGGAGAGGTAGAGTTTTCTCCACTCTCACTGCCCTCTCAGTGACCATTCAGGTGGGCTCTGGGTACCACAGGCAACCTGCCTCCTCGGCTTTTGCTCTGCTCCTGTTTACCTGTTTTGTCAAGAAGGGGGCAGTGTGTCAGGGCCTTGCAGGGCATTAATAAAGATAAGAGAGGCCCTAGCTACAAAACAGAGTTTTCAAAAACTTTCCCCTGGTTTCCCTGGCTGCAGGGCTGCGTGCACAGACACACACAGCCACTGATGCAGGAACTGTTATTGCCATCCGATTATTGTCATTATAATGTCTATTCAACTGCCCCTTTGTAAGTTCCTAGAGGGCAGGGACCGTGTCTTAGGCCGCTTTTCATGAATTCATGCCTTCCTGCTTCCATTCACTCATCCTACAAACATTTATTGAGTGCAGCCCTCACTGTGCCCACACTGGGACGCAGACACAGAAAATACATTACATCCTGTGTGTCCTCCGCCGTACAGCCCTGCCCTGGCGGCCAGCCCTCATCCACCCTTCTGGGAATGGAGACCCAAATAGGGCGCAGATGCACTATCTATATAGCAGCCCCAAGGCCATGGGGCAACTATGGGGTGACATCCTCCCCCAACATCCTTGCTCCATCCAAACTTCTATAATGTGGCCATATTTCTTTTATAATAAAAACAGCAATCTAATAAAGTCTATTTTTAACCCTGTTTTAAATCTAAAATTCTACTTTTTTCAGCCTTGGCTACCCATTCAGATCACTTGAGGAATGCTGAAATCCTGGCCATGCGTCCCCCATGCAATGAGTCTGATTTCTTGGCCTGGGCATTGGGAGTTTTCAAAGCCTCCGGGTGATTCTGATGTGCAGCCAGAGTGAGTATCACCATTCAAACCCTAGAGAGGGGACAGAAAGCAGTAGGCTTATAAGCAGGGATTGCTCTTGGATTTGTTTCTCTGCAAACCAGCCATGTATTTGGACTCCAAGACCCTGACTTTTCCTGTCCTAATCCCACATTACTCACCTGCTCCTCCGTACCTGAGATGTCACTGGGCTCCATGTCTGCCCACCTGCTCTTGCATCAGGATGCTCCCATTTGCCTGGGGACTCAGGACACACACTTCTGTGCTCTCTGGTCCAGCTAAGGCTCCAGGACTCTGGCCCAACATGGGGTCATCTGCTTCACAATATTCTCTGACTTCCAAAAGCCTGCTCACCCCCACTGTGCAGATGTCAGGACCCTACTCCTCTCAGCCTGGAGCGAAAACCTCTTTGTCATGTACATGCCACTCCCACTCCTGGTGGCAATAATGTCCTTTGAGAAAGGGGGATCCTGTTGAGGTATCAGCACATGCAGCCTTTTGGTGCTTTTGGGACATGCCAGGAGGCATCCGTGGAGGGCCAATGATCCAAATATCATTCCAGATGACAAATACCAGAGTATGCATCCTGGTATCATGTGGACAAAGATGACTCCTGGAATGTGCAAATCAAAACCACAATGAGATACCACTTCATATCCCCTAAGAGAGCCATAATCATTTTTAGAAAAAAGAATATAAGTTTTGGCAAAGAGGTGGAGAAACTATAACTTTTGTATGTGGCTGGTGGGAAAATAAAATGGTATAGCTGCTCTGGAGGGCAGTTTGGTGGCTCTTCAAAAATTTTAGCACAGAATTCTCATATGACTTAGCAATTTAACTCCAAGGTATATGCCCCCAAAACTGAAAACAGATACCCAAATACATGTACTGGCCTGTTCATAGCAGCATTATTCACCATAGCCAAAAGGTGAAAACAGTCCAGATGTCGGATGAATGGATACATTCATGAATGAATTTATATATATATATATACTTATATACTTATATATATATTTATATATATATATAGTGCATAAATACATTTAACTGTTTAGTGAATAATAAATACATATATGATAGTAAAATATATTAATTCAACAGGTTAATTCAACATTAAGTTAAATCTAATATTAGATTACCTTACAAAGCATAGAACATACACCAAACTTGAAACTGAAGGGTGAGATTAAAAATATAAAGGAATTCCTCTTTCCTTGAGCCCCCAGTGGGGACCACCAATCTGTTAGACTGCTCCCACAATTGCTTCTCTTCACCAAGATATTCCAGAAGTTAAAATCTGAAGGGATTTCCCACCCTCTATCTTTGCTTTCCTTTCTGCCTTCAGTGAAGATTTAGATTTAAGGACAAGATTTGTTGTGCTGCTGGTTTTAAAGCAACTGTTTTGTTTTCCAAATTTCCTCTAGAAAGACAGCGTGGGCATTTGGATTCCTTCAACTTGATCTGTGTGCTCTGAGTTTAGGACATGCCCATGAGCATAATGAAATAAAGGTGGGGATCTCTGGGTGCTAGAACATGAGTGTGGACACATATGTTTAAAGATCTCCAAACACAGAGCTATTTTCAACTCCATACTCTATGCTTCTTGGAGCCCCTGTGCATCTAACTTTTTGTTTACCTCTTATCAAACCCAGTCCCCTGGATAGATAAGAAGCATGTCCTGAAAGTCCAAGTGAGGGCTGGAGATAAGGCAGCTAGGTGGTGCTTGGCATCCAGGCCTGAGGTCAGACCGCTGGGGTGAGGGCTTGAAGGGTGAGTTTCAAGGACAGCATCACCATGAAGCTGATTTCTATGGTTACCATTGTGAAGACATACCAGAGACAGTTGTAGCCAACAGTATGATCTTCGAACAATGTGGGAGTAAAGGACAACACCCCCCCACTTATGACTCTGACTCCTCTAAAACTTAACAATTAATAGTCTCCTGTGACTTACTAATCACACAAACCATTGATTAATAATATTGTGCACATTGTGTGTATTATGCATTGTCTTCTTACAATAGAGTAAGCTAGAGACAAAAAAATATATTAAGGAAATCATAAAGAAGAGAAAATACATTTATAGTCCCATACTGTTTTTATTTTTAAAAATCCACATATAAGTGTATCTTCATAGTTCAAATCATGTTGTCCAGGGATCAACTGTGTGTCTACATTGTGATATGTGGAAAACGAACATGGGGACATATTACTTCTGAGCAGGGCAAGGCACAGCAGGAGAAATCAATTCTGAAAAGATTATTTTGCTTGATTAAAAATTTTTGTTTACAAAATAAAATCCATGAACTGCTTTAATTATCTTCTTATGCTGTTACTCTGAAGCATAATGGGCAAGTTGACAAGGAAATCTATATATGTGGAGCCATATGAAGATGCCAATATCTGACTGCATTAGGCCTACAAAAGTGTAAAGTTCGAATAGTTCAACCTAGCCCTTAGGTAACATAATCAGAAAAGTGTAATATTTAAGCAGAAAAACTTTTACTTTTATACTGGGGTATAAAAAATATATTGAGGGTGTGGGTCTAATTTAAGAACAATTAACTGGGATGCCTGGGTGGCTCAATGGTTGGGTTCTGCCTTCAGCTCAGGTCGTGATCCTGGGGTCCTGGGATTGGGTCCCACATCGGGCTCCCTGTATGGAGCCTGCTTCTCCCTCTCCCTGTGTCTCTGAATCTCTGTCTGTGTATCTCATGAATAAATAAATAAAGTCTTCAAAAAAAAAAAAGGAAACAATTAACCAAGAAAGAAAATTAAATCGGCAATACTTACATTTGAATGAATACAGAAATTCCTCCTAAAAGAAGTAAAATCAAATAGGCAAGTAAGGCTTTTACACACAGCGATAATGTAATGTAACAGAAGGACAGATGGAAAATCCATATCCCCTTTCAAAACTGTCCTCTTTCCATAGAAGGACAAACCATCATCAAGAGTGTTGAGAAATTGATATGATGCAAAGAGAAGGTGTGGTGTCACTTGTCGGCGAGCAGACAGCAGACATGCTGGATGGGGCCAGGGCTCAGACAAAGGCTCCTGTTCAGTGGGAACAGGTACAAGACAGATGGTTTGTTAAACATTGCCAGCATACTTGAGCAGTGCCATTCGGCGGTCAGAGCCTGGATAATGGTCACAAGGACATTGTGTAGCAGTGCGTTGGCTAATTTCAACCCAGCTAAAGCAATTGCTTATCTTTGTTGGTTTTGCAAAGATTAAGGCTGTTTCTCCGCTTTGAATGTACCACAGCTGCCCAGCAAAGCATTCCTGGAGTTTTGTCTGGATTCCCGCTGCTAAGAGGGGCCAAGCAGAACCTGGCACATGCAAAGACTTGTTTTGCTCGTCATTGGAGTTGCTTCTCCTCCAGAGAACTGGACCAGTCTTTATAGTTCTGGGGAGGGGACACTCTGGACTCCCGGTGGTCTCCTCAGCAAAATCTCCCCTGTGAGCTTCCAAATGCATCTGCTAAGGATTTATATTTCCTATTAGGACTGATTCATTTGCTACTTTTGTGGAAAAGGGTAAACACCATCGTAAATTCCATCCGGTGAATCATGGGGAGGTGGTGGTTCAAATTAAATGTGTTTGCTTTCGGAAGGGGGCCCTTGGCTTCTTATCTTTATGTACAGAAGAAAATAGAGCTCACCCTGGCCCCTGCAGCCAATGGAAACACACCTGGCTCGGTCAGCTGTTGAAGCTGGGCTTCCAACCTGCTGCTCCTCGGTGCTATTTGCAGACAAAGAGAGACGATGTGAGGCAAAGAGGCTGGCTGGGTGCCTGTGCCTACAGCCCCAAACCCCAGGGGTTACAGCCTTAATCTGGGTATGTCAGGAAAAAAGTGATGCCTTGATCAAATGAGTATTTCTGACAGCTCAGATGGCTTTCTCTTCTTTTATAAGTGGTGTATGGGCACCCCATCTCACCCAACAAGTGCCCTATTTGCTTTCGGCAGCCTCCTCAGACAAAATTAGATCAATTCCAGTTATAAAATTGAAGATACTGCACCCAGTGGGTAAGCCCTAAGATTAACCCTATGACTACATCTACGGAATCAAAGAAAAAGCCAGGAAAAAGTTACCCCCTCTTCAATCTCTCTCTGTCTCTGTCTCCCGTCACCCGCACATACATGCATACTCGGCCAGGGCTCCGTGTCTGCACTCAGGTGCTGTCCTGAAGAGCCAATCACCAGCCACAAAACACTAGTGATCTCATGATCAGAGTGATCAGATATATGTTTCATTTCTAAAGAGCTTTCCATTTAGAAACTGCAGGACAGGAAACTGGAGGGTATTATGATGAGTGAAGTAAGTCAATCGGAGAAGGACAAACAGTGTATGTTCTCATTCATTTGGGGAATATAAATAATAGTGAAAGGGAATAGAAGGGAAGGGAGAAGAAATGTGTGGGAAATATCAGAAAGGGAGACCGAACATAAAGACCCCTAACTCTGGGAAACGAACTAGGGGTGGTGGAAGGGGAGGAGGGCGGGGGGTGGGGGTGAATGGGTGACGGGCACTGAGGGGGGCACTTGACGGGATGAGAACTGGGTGTTATTCTGTATGTTGGCAAATTGAACACCAATAAAAAATTAATTTATTAAAAAAAATAGAAACTGCAGGACAGGAGCCCCCAGTGGGAAATGCATTGCTAAATTTTGTTACCACATTTTTGGAATTCAAGAAAGGAGAGAAGCATGGGCTGAGAAGGGCAACCCAAAAATCTTTACAGCATTTAAAGAAACTTTGTACATCTCCTTAAGTGCAGAGAACTGAAATAAAAAGAACACTCAGGTGAGGCCAGAGCACATGATGTTCACACAAGGCCCCTCTGTTGATTTATCTTCCTTTGTTATTTCCTCTTGACCCTCTGTATTCTGGCTCCCAAACCACTTGCTCGCAAAGGCACCACCCAAATGTATTTCACGTGCAGGTTGAAGTCTGGGCAGACCCCTGAAGGTTGGTGTGGGGCTCTCTCTTTTGACAGTGCTTTTTTGAGAGTTGAAGGACATCTGTTGATTTCATGTCAACTTCCTTCCATGGATTTCTCCAGTAAAGGATCTCTATTTTTCCCCACGCTATTGTTCATTTTTTTTTAAGATCTTATTTATTCATGAGAGGCACAGAAAAAGAGAGAGAGGCAGAGACACAGGCAGAGGGAGAAGCAGGCTCCACGCAGGGAGCCGGATGTGGGACTAGATCCTGGGACTCCAGGATCACACCCTGGGCCGAAGGCAGGAGCTCAACCACTGAGCCACCCAGGCAGCCCTGCCATTGTCCATTTAACCCAGTGTCAATATGCATTATGGAATGTCATACACATCTTTTTGTCATCTCACTTTTTAAAAAATGATTTATTTACTTACTTACTTACTTACTTACTTATTTATTTGAGCCCAAGGCAGGTCAGTTCCCAGGAATATATAATTTTATAGATTTGCCAGCAGACATATTAACAAAGTAAATATATATAGGTGAAATTCATTTTAATTGTTTATTTTATTTATAACACAATAGATCCAAAATAGCATAATTTCAGCACATAATCAACATAAAACTATTAGTGAGACATTTTACATTATTTTTTATTTGTATTATTAGAAATCTTCAGTGAACTTTACACTTAAGGTATATCTCAATATAAACATGAAATTCGGAACACCTGGGTAGCTCCGCGGTTGAGCATCTGCCTTGGCTCAGGTCTTAATCCCAAGGTCCTGTAATCAAGTCCCACATTGGGCTCCCTGCATGGACCCTGTTTCTCCCTCTACCTATGTCTCTGCCTCTCTCTCTGTGTCTCTCATAAGTAAATTTACATAAATAAATAAATAAATAAATAAATAAATAAATAAATAATAAATTCACATCAGATATACTTGATGTATATTTAGGTTTCAATTTATAACTGGAAGAGTGGGCTCATACCCAAGTTTTTCCAAACAAACATACTTAAAAGTTTTGTAATACTTGAATCAAATGTTCTTAATTTAAATTAGTTAAAATTATGTGAGACCTGAAATCACAAAGCTTCTAAGAGAAAACATAGGTAGTAATCTCTTGAACATTGGCTTTCTCAACACATTTATGGATATGTTTCCTAAGACAAGGGAAGCAAAACCAAAAACAAACTATCAGGACTACATCAAAATAAAACTCAAAAAGAACTCACATATCTCAATACCCCAAACAAACAAACAAACAATCTGATTTAAAAAATGGACACAGAAGCTGAATTTCCAAAGAAGTAATCCAGATGGCCAGGAGTCACAAAAAGATGCTCAACATTACTTATCATCAGGGAAATGCATATCAAAACCACAATGAGATATCGCTTTATATCTGTCCAAATGGCTAGAATAAAGAAGATAAGAAACAACAGGCATTGGTGACGATGTGCAGAAAAAGGAACCCTTGTACAGTGTTGGTGGGAACGTAAACTGGTACAGCCACTGTAGGAAACAGTATGGAGGTTCCTCAAAAATTAAAAATGGAAATGATATATCCAATAATTCCACTACTGGGTATATACTCAAAGAAAATTAAAACACTTATTCAAAAAGATATATGGATCTCTGTGTTTATTGCAACATTATTAACAATAACCAAGATATGGAAGCATCCCAAGCATCCACTGATAGAAAAATGGATAAAAAAGATATGATATATGTATACAATGGAATGATATCATCCATAAAAAAGAATGAAATATTGCCATTTGAGACAATATGGATGGACCTAAAGTGTATTATGTTAAGTGAAATAAGTCAGAGAAAGACAAATATCATATTATTTCATTTATATGTGGAATCTGAAAAGAAAACAAAAGAACAAATAAACAACAAACAGACTCAAATATAGAGAACAAACTGGTGGTTGCCAGTGGGGAGATGGATGGGAAATTGGGAGAAATAGGTAAAGGAGATTAAGAGGTACAAACTTCCAGTTATAAAACAAATAAGGGACAGAAATGGAAAGTACAGCATAAAGAATATAGTCAATAATATTGTTATTAATGGTGTATAGTGACAATGGTGACTAAACTTACCATGGTGAGCCCTGAGTAATGTATAGAATGGTTGAATCTACATGTTATACATCTTAAATTAATATAACATTGTATGTCAATTATATTTCAATTAAAAAAAGATTTTAAGAAATATTTAAAAATTGAATAAAAATTCAGTGCCTCACTTGCCTTACCCACCTTTCAAATACTGAAGAGCCACATGTGATTTTCTTCTACCATGTTGGACAACACAGCATTAAATTATGTTTTTCACACATTCCAATGTTTGCTAATTTTTGTCTCCTTAATCAAATAGTTTTTATTTTTATTATTTTTAAAGATTTTATTTATTATTTATTTGAGAGAGAGAGCATGAGAGGGCAAAGGGAGAGAGAGAAACAGTCTCCCCACTAAGCAGGGAGCCCAATGTGGGGCTCAATCCCAGGATCCTGAGATCTTGACGTGAGCCAAAGGCAGATGTTTAACTTACTGAGCCACCCAAGTGCCTCCAGATAGTTTTTATATTAAAGATATATTGGCATCTCCTGCTAAATTGTCTACCTATGAGACCTTGGTATCTGAAGTTACATATATTTCCACCCCTGTTTATTTTGTCTCTTTTGGGTGTTCCTGTTTTATAAATACAGACACTTCCATCCTCCATATTCTTAACTTTTCTTCTGTATTTGTCATCTCTTTAACTTCCTGAGGTCTGCAGAGGTTCTTAATCTGACCTTCTGCTCCCTAATTTGTTCTTCTACTATATCCATCCTGCTATTCAGTCCCTCTAGTGAGCTCTTTATTTCAACAATTGAAGTTTATGTCTGTGTATTCCTGCTTTGTGATTCCTGATATCTCTGAGGATATTTATTAAACTTCTGGCCTACCAGTGATATGTTATCCAGTGGAGGTCACGTAGTTATCAGGGATGCTCCTGATAAATCTTTTTATTTTCCTTGTGAGCCCACCTGCAGTAGGGAGCACCAGCTGCCTTGGTGGGTCAGCTGTCCCTTGAAGGTGGAACAAGGCCCAGGCCCAGACTTACCCTGCTTCCCGGTGAGGACACAGGTCAGGAATGATGTCAGAGTGGTGGACTTTGATGCTTACAGTCAACCAGACCACTCTCAGAGTCACCCACCCCATGCCAGGGAACTGAGGTGCTCTGGAGAGTTCCTGGGTCCCAGTGCTGTTTCCATAGTTGCTTCCTTTGAAATTGTCTTGCACTTGACCTAGGTATAAACTGGAGAGGGTGTGTGCTTGGGGACCAGCCAGTGTGCTGTCTTCTGTAATGGACTCTGTGCATCAGCTGGTGCTGGGCTAACCAACCCCAGGCTGGTGGGATTGGTTCCCCATCAAGATGATGGGGCAGGGGATCCCTGGGTGGCTCAGTGGTTTAGTGCCTGCCTTTGGTCCAGGGCGTGATCCTGGAGCCCCGGGATCAAGTCCTGCATCAGGCTCCCGGCATGGAGCCCGCTTCTCCCTCTGCCTGTGTCTCTGCCTCTCTTTCTCTCTCTCTCTCTGTGTCTATCATGAATAAATAAATAAATAAATAAATAAACAAACAAATAAATAAATAAAACCTTAAAAAAAAAAAAAGAAAAGATGATGGGGCAAGCAATGATCCTTCCTGAGGAAGTATGGGGAAAGAAAAACACATGATGAGGAAACCCCAACCAACTTCCATTTGGTACCTGGCCCTCTGCCCCTAGGTTGCTGTTCCCTGAGTCACTAAGAGAACCAACAACTTTCTGCCTTCCATCTGTGGCTCACCATGTTTAAAATTGATCTCCAGTTCATTAGTTCTCCATTTGGCCAGAATCTCAGAAAATGATTTTTAAAATGCACATAAAAGTGTTAGCAAAAATGATCAACTTAATATTAGTTATAATTTGTCTATATTTCCATTCACTATGATTTTCAAAAAATTTTGAGAATTGAAGTCAGGATCAGAGAGATCTCACTAAATTCTTTACCCTTCACAAACCTCATCAGCACAATGGGGAAAATATGGGAACCTCCCTCTTTGGGTCTGGGGAGAGTCAATAAAATAATGCACTATGGGACCTAACACATAGTAAGCCCTCATTAAATAAGGCAAAAGAGTCACAACTATCTAGGCCTCACATTCCTTTAACCCTTGTTAAAAGAACCAAATGCCTAGCACCATGGCCAGTTCAGTAACACTTCCCTGGGTGTGGGGAAAGAAACATCCAAAAAACAAAAACAGGTAATCAATGTATCAACTTCTTAAAGCCATGATAACACATGACCTCTCCTAGTTCTTCTACATTGCTCACAATTTGACAATGAAGAGTAAATATGGAAAAGAGGTACAATTGTTTGACCCAAGCTATCAGGAAATTTTCCAGGTTAATAACAATAGTTCTTAATCAATGAAGCATGCACACTTACAAATGGGTAGGAGTAAAGAGTTATCAAGGAAAACCCTTTTCCTCATACATTGCTTCTCAACTTTGAAACTATGGTGCCAGGCGAGCAGGGTGTCTGACTTAGACAGATGAGTTCTTATGCAAAAATATTAAAGGAGGGATCCCTGGGTGGCGCAGCGGTTTAGCGCTTGCCTTTGGCCCAGGGCGCGATCCTGGAGACCCTGGATCGAATCCCACGTCGGGCCCACGGTGCATGGAGCCTGCTTCTCCCTCTGCCTATGTCTCTGCCTCTCTCTCTCTCTCTCTCTCTCTCTCTCTCTCTGTGACTATCATAAATAAATAAAAAAAATTTAAAAAAAAATATTAAAGGAGTCTCAACTCTGCTGACTCAAGCCTGCTACAAGCTTGGACTCTGGTGATAGATAGACATCAAATTGATAGCAGTGGTTAAGTGTGATTAAGAACTAATAGTCAGATGTATGAGTCATTAACAGGATTTATGTGGGCTGCTCTGAAAACTAACTCATGTATAACACTAGAATTTAGTGTATATTTCCAATTAGTCGTTCATTACAAAGGCAAGCAAACAAAGTCAATCTTTCAGACAAGACCTTTACCTAATTGGGAACTGTTTAGACCTATGATGTTCAATATGGTAGCTGTGACCCACATGTGGCTATTAAGCACTTAAAAGGTGCTGGTCCAAATTGAGATGTGCTCTGAATGTAAAATACACACTAGATTTTGATGATTTGATATGCAAAAAATAATGTAAAATATCTCATTAAAATGCATGTTTATGTTGATAAACTACTGACATAATATTTATATATATCAGGTCAAATAAAATATTCTTAATTTTACCTGTTTCTTTTTATTTTCTAAAGGTTAATTATAGTTTTAGAATTTGGCTGATTGTATAAATCTCTCTGTACTTATCAGTAAGTATCAAATATTTATATTTCTTTGTTCAATGAAAAGGCCATTTAAACCAGGATTTCAATAAGAGACTGTGTTTCTGAGGCATGTCATTTGCAATCAGTTCTTAGAAACCTAAGGTGACATTCAAGCCATTTCAAAGCAATTGTACCCATTTATTGATTTATGTAGTTGGTAAGAGCTACTAACCACCTTCTGTATGCCAGACACTGCTCCTGGCACTCAGTTCTCTTCCACTATATCTTCTCATGAGGAGAGGCAGTGAGTAAGCAATAAAAATAAGAAATAGTGAATTTTAAAATTTTAGAGCGTGCTCAAAGTTAATGAGTACTACAGGAAAAAAAAAAAAGAAGTGAAGCAAGGGAAGGAAGGAGGAAGGTGCAGGCAAATGGATTACTATAGTAAATGTGATGTTTTCAGTAACCAGGTCGTATTGGAGCAAAGACATGAAGTGGGTCAAGGATGTCTGCCATGCTGGGAGAACATTCCAGATGGACTGGAGGTCTGTGGAGCAAGAGCAGATGACCAAGGGGAGAAGCAGTAGGTGGTCTCAGTGAGGTAGTGGGGCTGAGCATGTAGGAAATTTTGCTTGAATCTCAGGGAGATGGGGATGTTGCTGGCAATTGTTAAAGTGGCATGTAGTTTCAACCACTTTACATTTTTAGAGGATGACTCTTCCTGGTTTATTGAAAATAGACTGTGGATGAGCCAGCATGATACCAGTGAGGAGGTTCCTGCAATAGTCCAGGAGCAAGGTTGTGGAGGGTCACTTTGGTAACAGCGCAAGTGGTGGAAAGTAGCACGATTCTCAATGCACAGTCCTGAACTTTTGAGGTAGAACTAATGGGATGTCTTGATGGATTGAATCTGTAGTGTGTAGAATAAAAGGGGCAGCCTCTTGGGTGGCAATTCCCCATGTCAACGGGAGATCTTTAAACTAGGGTTGATTTCATTTTCATCTCAGGGTGAAGTTGCAGACTGATAAACAAAGAACACCCATTAGGAATGTGATCCTTTGATTCAGTTCACATCCCTGAGTGCCTATGATGGCCAGCGTTGTGTTGGGCCCTGGAAGAAGCGATAGGAGTTGACATTGTCTAGTAAAACAAAGCACATTTAAAAAATAAATGCCATTTAGGGTATGACTAACAGATGGACACTCCCTATATATCTTTATCTTTTTAATCATTCTGCCCTCAACTATAAGACAAGTTTCCTCTGAGCCCCCCCCACTGTGGCCCAGGAAAGCATATGTCATATAGAATGATGGTGATTCCAGCAAGTACGATGAGTCAGGGACATATGGTGTCCCCAAGGCTTCTGTTGACTCTTGTACCTGCGGAGATTTGTCAGCCAGAGGCACAGAATCAGCCTGAATGCCATCTGGCCATTCACCCTGGTGCAGGCTAAAGGTGACAAGTCAGCCCGACTTACCTGGATAGCTAGGCGAGGGCTTGGATCATTCCAAGTGGGAACTTGGAGCTACAGCCCTGGACTGAAGGCAAGGGTTGTGTCATGCACTCTTCAGATTGTTATTTCTCACTGCACAAAGCAAGAGCTGCATTTTGGAGTAGGAAGACTAGCCCCTCAGTGGTGGTTCCAGTTCTTTCAGGGCTCCCATGTGGACCTCTTCCCAGACCCAAGACACTAGCTGATTGCCATCCCTCCTTTACCTGCGGGTCTCCAGGCCTTAGGAGTTGGTCTAAGAGTTACAGGTCTGTATTCAAAGGTGGTGCTTTGTAAATCAAAAGATTCTAGACTTTGGTCCTGTGTCTGCCTGCCTTTAAGCTCTGGTCTTAAAGTCTTGGGTAACTTTTTCAACCCTCTTAAATCTCTTTGTTGAATGACAATCCTCATAGAGCTGTTGCCTAGGATGAACTTATCTGAGATAAACTATGTAAAGTACCTGGATTTAGGAGGAGTGCAATAAAAGTGAATGCCCTTCCCCCTTCCCCGGATTATCAGGTTTTATTCCCCTCTGCCAGAGATTCCTTGGTGAGCAGAAAGCTGTTATGTTATTTGCTTGTAATCCTAACCATGAAATAAAATTCTCCTCAAAATGATGTTGTCTCATTGGCATGTCTGGGCCACAAATATGACAATGTGGGGAAAACAAAGTTGAGGTCATTGGCTGAAGGAAGAGGCTAACAAGTCACAGTGTAAAGAGAAATAGACCAGCACTCGGGGCTCCTGGATCCTTCTCTGCAAAGAGTAAAATTGCACCTGATTCTCTGGGGAGGTGCTAGAATTTCTGCGGGCCTTCATGACACTTGCTTTGGACAAAATTCTCCCCTGTCTCTAGTGTTCCAGTTCATTTCTTGGGGTCTCCTCAAACCCATCAGACTGATGGCACTTTTCAGCCCACTAGCCCCAGAAGGAGGCCAACTTGGCAATAGATTTCATAATCGATTCCATTTGGAAAGCTTCTCCATCATTTAGTTTGGGACAAGATAGTAAGTCACAAGTTATGAAATTCCACATTATGAAGGCACTGCTGCTGGATTTCCACTAGCCTGGTGGCTTTTGTTATAGGATTTGCATTTCTTTCTGGAAGAGATATTATCATCTTAAAAAATTATCTGCCTGTAATAACTATCCTATCTGCGGCCACTCACTGCTGCTTCACTCAAGCTCCCGGGTGCTGTTCTCACTACAGACCTTCCGAAGGCCTGTTATGGGGAAATTGCGAAACATCTGGCCAACTTCAGAGAAATTGATGAGAGCTGGAGGGTGGACTTTGTTCACTCGTAGTGTTCCAATGAATTTTTTCAGGCTTAAGGAACTGACTGTCCAAAAATCAAATTCATCGATTTTTCCAAAGGGCAAGTACAAGCAGATGTTCCCATTAAAAAAGGTCTCCCCAATGGTTTACCAATACTTGCTCTTTATACTTTACATTGAATAGATGCTCTTATGGAGGCTAAAAAGAAACACACATATACACCCTAAGTTTAGCTACTATGAAATATGCAGAAAGCAGAGGGCATTTTTCTGTTAAAAAAAAAAAACTGACTGGTTAATAGCCATTTTGCAAAGCTCATGCTCAGAGTGCAGCCGCTCTATGAGCTCCTATATCTGGTGGACCTCTGGCTCTGACTTCTGGTATGTTTTTCTGCACCAGCATAAGAATGCTGTGACCAGGATAGCTCTGTCCCCACAAAATGAGAGCGGCCCCGAAGTCCAAAACAACACCAGGCTGGAGGAGGGGAAACTGCACCGGCATAGCCTCCCCTCATGTGCATAACGTGAGACCTGTGACCCATAAAAGAGGCAAGGACTTCAGAGCAGGAGTAGGTTCTGGCCCGGCTAGTTCACTTCTGAAATGAGTCCATCTCCCCTGAGCCTAGGTCACTCTTCGTTTTTCCTAGGCTCAGCTTCTTCATCCACAAAGCAGATTAATGGTGCCCCTGGCGGCAGTGGGCTCTCTGTGTGGGTGAAATGTGGTACTCGAGCAAGGATGGAGCAGTCTGTGAGATCCTGTGAAGATGCCTCCTGCTCCCACAAGCACTTTGCCATGTCAGATGGGAACGTCAGGTCCACCCTCTGGTCATGCTCTTAAACGTTAAAGCCTGCATTCCCAAGATGGGAAATTGAAACCCAGAGCACTGAGGTGTTTTGGAGAAATCACCATAAATGCTGAAAATCCACATTTGAGGTGCAGGCAAGGATGTTGGTCTTTGCTAGTCTCTGGCATGAAACTTGGAAGGATGGTGTTGGTGGTTACATTTCCAGAATGAATCCCTGGACTCCCAAACTATCCAGATTCTTCCTGGATTCTTCTCTCAAGGGAGAAACACAGCATATGCATACACTTGCTTTTTGGGTCTAATTATTGTCCAAATTAGCTCTACTTTTATAGACAAGGAGAAATTCTGTCTTTCGAAAAAGTGTTGGAACTGGGTGATGGACACTGAGGAGGTCACCTGATGAGGTGATCTGTAACATGGGGTGTTACACTGTATGTTGGCAAATTGAATTTAAATGAATTTTTTTTAAAAAAAGAAAGAAAAGTGTTGGAATTAGGTGGAGCTTTTGAACCTGCTTATAGCTGGTTGGTAATCCTCATGTTGGTGTTTCTGGTGGCTAGACTATGGCGGGCACATGCTCCTGCATTTATAACCTAAAAATATCCAAAGTCACAGGCAACCAGAATTAAGGAGCTGACAGGGCCACAGAAAACCTGTAATTAACTAACTTGTTAATTAATTAGAGGGAAACATTTCTATAGGAATGTGGTTGGACTAAGAGCTCAGGATTGGTATTGCAGTGGCACCTTTCCTGCTGTGTGATGTTGGGTAATCCTCCTAACTTCTCTGATCATGTGTTTCCTCATGTATCAATATACAGATAACACCTGGTAACACTTGCCTTGGCTATACCTCAAGGATGTTGATGATCCAGCAAGAAAGAAAATGGACCTGAAGATATTTTGAAAAATACCAAAGACTGTAAAATATTATGATATATTGCCATGGTTATCATGTCCAAGGACCACTAGCTGGAAAACAACACACATTTCTCTATCTACTAGTTAATTAATTTATGTTAATCATCTTCAAATATATTTGAAAAATATCATATTTCTGCCAAAAGTCATCCTGAATCAGTATATGGATATGGATACAGATATGGATAAATTTCTTTTAACTTTTCTGTATGTTTGAAAATTTTTGTAACAAAATGTTGACATTAAAAATTTAAAAAAATTCTAACTTAAAACTGCAGTCTCATACATGTCTAAAGTCAATGAATATAGAATTTCCATTCTGAGGAAAAGAAAAGAAATGGGAAGGAAGGAAGGGAAGGAGAGAGCGGGGGAAAGAAGGAAAAAAACTGGTGATATTATTAAATTCAGAACAAAACAAAAAAGCCATAAATTCTGACCAAGCAAACATGCCATAGTTCCCAGATATTCATTACAATCTTATTTATAATAGTACAGCATTCTCCAAAACAAGAAAAGTGTTTAAATTTGATATTGTTACTTTGAGGGAATGCTTTACACCCATTAAAACAATAAAAGATGATATAGCACCTTTCTGCTCCTATAATGCTAAGTAAAACAAGCAACAGAAAGGCAAAACTCTCACATGCTCATCACTATCAGGTGAAATAAAAAAGAAAACAGAAAGACTAGAAGTAGAGGCACTCAACAGATCACCAGAACTGGTAAGGGGGCTGAGAACCCCAATAAGACTTTCTTTATGAATTTTTTTCATTTGATGTGGTGATACTACATCTATTTAAAAAAAAAAGTATAAAAGACATTTTTATTAGTACCATTTAGTGTAATTCTTTTTGAAAGAAGAAAGAAAGAAAGAAGAAAGAAAGAAAGAAAGAAAGAAAGAAAGAAAGAAAGAAAGAAAGAAAGAAAGAAAAGAAAGAAACGGAGGCTTTTATACCAGGGACCTCCACTTAGCCCTGCTGGCAAGAGTAACTTTGTTTTGAAAGAAGACCTCTTTGGGTTGCCAAATGCATTGTTCACCTGTAGGTACATCAATGACTTTGAACACAATAGTTGCCAGGTTAAGGGGCGCCCGCTGGGCAGCCCTACCCAGTCCTGGTTCAAGTCCATTGTTGCTTCCAGTACTTCTGCAAGGAGGCCATGTCGCCAAGCTTTGAAGTCAGGTCCACAGAGCCTGTTTTCTCAGAGCCTGGAGTTTATATGGCAGCCAGATTTGGGGGTGGGGAACAAGATGTTCCAAAGTGATCCCCCCAAATCAACATGATCTCCCAAAAATGTGTCAGGAAATGCTGAAGATCATGGCTGGAGTGTTACTGAAAGGACACTGGGCACAGGCAGGGCCTTTATTTCTGAAATCAAGCCGGTGATCAGGCCAGCCTTTGGTGAACCAGCCCCTTGGCTTCCACTTAAACTGCCTCTCACAAAAGAGCCATAATTGCCTTTTGTTCTTAAGCAGCAAGAATCAGAGTCACATCTGAGAAGATCACATCTAAAGCTCCTGGTTTCCCAACCAGGGCTGGGCAAGGCTGAAAGGTCACAATGCAAGGGCAGCATTGAGCTGTACACTTTGTCCGGTCACAGACCTGGAATTCCACCTCTGCCTCACTCCTGGGTGTGTTGCCAATGGCCTCAAATTCCCAGAGTCTTGGCTTCGGCCCCAGCCATTTGGGGAAAGGTCCCGGGTGACCATTTTGTTTTGAGAACCTTAAGATTTTTTTCCAGGCCATTCAGCTCAATGAGGCAACAACAATATTTCTTGAAGAACTTCTATATATGAGGAGCGAAGGTGCTAAATATAAATCAGATCCATTCTGGCCCTCAAGGAATTCATAGAGATATAGGCCATGCAATAATAATAACTAATATTTTTAAAAATAATAATAACTAATATTTGTTATTTGTTAGGCTTTACTACTTACCAAGAACTCTTCTAGGGACTTGCCTATATTAACTCATTTATTCCCCACAACAGTTCTGTGACATTTTGGTACCAGCTGCATGGTATCATGACTATCTACATTTTACGAAGAAGGAAACTGAGGCACAGGGAAGTAGGCACAGGTAGTTTGGCTCCAGAGCCTGGGGTCTTAGCCACCTCTGCCCTCAAGGCTGCCTCTCTCATTGACATCTCTGGTGATAGATGCCACAGGCATCATTAACTTTGGACAGGGAGGCAAGTACACCTTTCCAAATGTTTGGGAAGTTTGCTACTCCAATGTGAGTTTTTCAGAATTGTCAGATCAAGGGTTTAGAGTATAAAAGACTTTATTTATTTGAAATTTTCAGATTAAATATATATTTGTATGTATTTTATTTTAAATGTATATAAATATTTCATCATTATTAAAACAATATAAACAAACTACAGAATGCTCCTTAACTCAAGAAAAGTCATCTTCCTGTAACTTCAGTGCCCTAATCTACTCAAAGTGATGCCTTTGGGTGCTTTTTCTTTGCTTTCTCCCCACCATTTAGCAGATGCAATAATACAACATATAACAATTTGTCTCTTTTGTGTTCCTATCACTTAAAATATGTAGCAGGTCCAAGCTACATCATTTTTATATTCATCACTTCAATGTATTCCTTCCAGGAGATGGTCATTAATGGACCATTATCCTATTTTTAGAACATCCTTTGTTACAAATACATTGTGATGGACATCTCTTGGTCTAAAGCATGTTTCACATGTTATATTATTTCCCTAGCCTGAGTTCTCAGAGGTTGATTTACAGAATCAAAAAGTAGGAACATTTTTTTTATTTTGATACAACCCTGAGATTATGACCTGAGCTGAAATCAAAAGTTGGGTGCTTAACTGACTGTGCTCCACAGGTGCCCCTATTTTATTTTATTTTTAAATAATTTAAAGATACATATCTCCTCTGATCTTGGGAAAAATAGGAAGGAAGGAAGGAAGGAAGGAAGGAAGGAAGGAAGGAAGGAAGGAAGGAAGGAAGGAAGGAAGGGGAAGGAAAGAAAGGAAGAAAAAGAAATAAAGAAAGAAAGAAAGAAAGAGAGAGAGAGAGAGAGAGAGAGAGAGAGAGAGAAAGAAAGAAAGAAAGAAAGAAAGAAAGAAAGAAAGAAAGAAAGAAAAGAAGAAAGAAAGAAAGGAAGGATTAGCTAACTGCAACAAATATGGCAGAGATCAACCACCACCCAAGGATAAATACTACTTGATGATGATTTCACAGTTCCCTGCTCTCAGTCTTCCTATCTGTAAAATGGGAAACGTTACTCTGTTGTTACAAAATTGTTGTGAAGTATGGTTGAAAAAAATTCAAGTGTGACAATTTCCTGTAATCCAGCACTCCCCAAGGTGTATTTTGTGGAATGTTCCTCAGGTTGTGAGCCATGAGCTAGATAAATGTGTTTGTGGTCTGATGGGATTAGGACACATGATGTTAGAAAACATTCAGTAGTCTTCCCTGGTACAATTCCTCTCTACCCTTAATGGACTCATGTGCATAGTGAGTTTCCAAGACAGGGGCATGGTTTTCTCAAACATGGAATACTTTTCACAGAGCACCTTGAGGGATCAGTGCCTGCAAAACCCATTCTGGGAAAGCCAATACTTTGGTACTTGTCCCCCTGGACCAAGCTGGGAGGACTGAGTCTGCTAACATACGCAGAGTGCCTGGTAAGATTGACAGTCAGTGAGCATCAGTTCCTTCCCCACATCAGGCAATGAAAGCAGGGGAATCAGTCTTGAAAACCAGAGCTAAAATAGATAAAGGAAATCATAGAGGGCAGTCTGGGCCACTGCATACTGCATCCACTTCTGAGAAGTAGTGATGATGTGGTTTCAAGGATCCGGTCTCTGCCATCCTAGCTTTGTGGTCTGCCAGGTGTTACTTCACCTTTCTGAGAAATGATGCAAAGATGAAATGAGATAATCTGGTGTGTGTTATGAGTTACCTCCTGCTGTCCAATAAATCATCCCCAAACTTAGCAGTTCAATCAATATACACTTATCCCATGGTTTCTGCTACTAGGAAAGCAAGGCTTGCATAGCTGGATTCCTGGCTACAAAGTCTCTTATAAGACTACAGTTGAGGTGTTGGCTAGATTTGAGGTCTCATCTGAAAGCTCAACTGGAAAAAGATCTGCTTCCAAGCTCACGTGTGTGGTAGTTGATGGGATTCAGTTTCTTTAGGGTCTTGGTTCCTCTCTGGCTGGTGGCCCAGAGGCTACCTCCAGTTCCTCACCAAGCGCGGCTGTCTCCACAATGCTGGCTTGACCCACCAAAGCAACAACACAGAGAGACTGCTGGCAAGTTGGAGTCACAATCTGATGTAACTTAGTCATGGAAGAGACATGCCCTCACTGTGCCCACATTCTGTCAGAGGCAAGTTATTCAAGGGGAAGAGATGAATATCAGGAGGTGGGTCACTGGAGGTCATCTTAGAGACTGCACGCTACAGGGAGAGAAACTTTTGTATATCATAGGTTCCTATATGATGTTTGGTTATTCTTACTCTTAAAAAAAATCTTGTTAAAATTGAGTAGTCAGTGATATTAGCTGATTATCACCTTAGGGAGACAAAACATCTAGGGATTATGCCAGTGGAGAAAGAAAAAGAAAAACAAAACAGAAAATGAGATTCACAAGTGGCCAGTTACGGTATATTGCACCTTGAAATGATCTTTGACTACGAAGGATCCAGAAAGCCACTGATCCACAGGTTTTACTCTCAGGGACCAAAGCCCTTGGAATTATACCACTAGCATCCTCTTTGTTTGCTTGTTTTTTGAAAGACACAAATAATGAAAATTCATTAATTTATACTTTTTACACATAGTAACTCATTTAATTTGCAGGACAACCTGAAAATTAGGTTCTTTTATTCCCACTTATAGATGAAGAAACTGAGGCACAAACAGGTCACTGGATGGAGCCAATTATCCTACAGCTGGTGAATGGTAAATAGGGGCTCCCAGCTTTCTGTATGATCCCACACCTCCATTTTAACCTCCATAGTCTACGGCCTTGTAAGAGTGGAGTGGAGTGTCCCTGGTCACTCAGTGCAAATTAATGTGGGTGAAACCAGGCTCCAGACACACACTAGAGATTTAAGGGGCGCGGTAGAGGATGAGAGGTGGATTTGCCCAAGGTTCCTGCATCCACTCTGCATATCTACAGGTGTCAGTTGGCCAAGGCTGGCTGGGTTCCTGCTACAAATCGTAGGGGATCAGGCTCCCAGTTACTCAGTTGTGAACTCTAATGCATTTCTTGGCCTTCCTGAACCTCAAGGTAAGAATGGATGATACTTAAACTAAACAATCCCTAAGAGCCTTTCCTATGATCAAGAATCCACAAATAAACAGGCCTGGGTGACCTTCAGAGGTAGTTCTGGGGAAGGGGCCATGCCCCAGTTGGTAAAGATCACAATGGACTTTTTTCAGATTGATGATTTGTGTGAGTCTAGCACAAAGCTTGGAAACCTGACAACATGCATTCATATTCCTGCTCTTGGACAAGCCCGGGCCCCACCACACCAGCTTTTGGGGACATTCTGAGATAAAAGATATTATCATGGGGTATCTGGTTATACCCTGCTGGCCCCCCCTCCCTCCTTCACAGGCACAGAGAAATGCAATTTCTCTCCCAGGAAAAAAGGAGAAAAAAAACTTAGCTTTCTCACGGAGGAATCCTGGTGGTCACAGGAAAATTCCATGGTTGTGCTGAGGCTGTCACTGCACTAACAGGTAAGTTTAGAAGAAGTCAGCATACCATGTGACTAAGGAAATTGCTTGGAAGAGTGGCTGATCATGCACGACCCCCAGCCACAATTACCCACCTCTTAAAAAATGAGAAGCCAGGGGGAGGAAACCACCAGTACTTCTGCCATTGTTCTCCTTAACTTTGGGACCTGCTAATCAACCACTGAGCCAAATTAGCTGGGCCAGGAACAAAGGCCAATGGGGGCAGGGAGTAAAGAATAAGGCACTCTCCAGGGACTTGAGTTTATTCTGCAGGTCCAATGCCTGGAAAGCTAACCAGAATGGAACCTGCAGCTTGTACCAGCTCCCCTGAGGATCCTACCTTATGATGCTCTCCAAACTTGCCCCAGGAGTTCTCCCTGGCACCCTTCGAGAATAATGCTGCCAGCACATACATTCACATGTACACACACATCACCTTCACCACCATCCCATCATTTTGAGACATGTTCCCCCCGATGATTACAAACGTTACTCTGACTTCTGGGAGTAATTTAATCACACTCAGAGATGCAATGGAGTTATTAGAATTTAGAATCAAGGAACAAGATCCAACAGACAAAAATCTTTCTTCCCCTCTAAATGAATTCCCCAACAACAACAAAAAATTCCCTTGATTAAAAATCGATGTCTTTTCTTCGATGTTGATATCTCTGTGGAGAAGACAGGAATTTTAAGTTCTATGACCTAAGAAGCTTTCTTCCCTTTTCCTACCTCTAGGAGGGCTTGATGCAAGCTCCCCATTTCCTTGCTGTGTGATCCCAGAGTAGATGCTCAATCTCTTGGGGCTTCCAATCATTTCCATATATGTTAGGATCATTGAACAGATCTTGATTCTTGGCTGTGAGCACAAAGTCATATAATGTATAAAACAAGCCTTGTTTCTGACCCTTCATTTCCAAAGCATTTCTGAAATGATTCTCAAAGGCACTCGTGTCTTGTCTTATCCAGGTAGATAAGTACGGGTTTTCCAATTCCTTCCCAGCATCCCCAGGCAACTAGTACTTTGGGTCACTCAGGATTCTTAAGAGTAACTGCCAACATGGCCCGACCCCTTGGAGTCCAAACCACTGACCAGCTTACCCCACAAAGCAGAAACCAAGAGCTTGATAGAGTCAAAGTCAACCATCTTCTGTGTACTGTATGCTGTGCCTCTGTTCCATTTTGGGACTTGCTGTTAAGGAAGATGTTTCCAGTAAACATCTTTATGTGCTGAGTCTCTACTTCCCCCATGCACGTTTTCCTCTGGTTCTTGTCCCTGAATTGGACTCCTGGCCTTGTTCCTTCTTGTCTTGCTGGCGATTGTTTGGCTCCCATTTCTGGCCTCCAGTGCTCAGAGCTGACTTCCATTGGAGATTTCATAATTATAGCTCAGAGAATTCAGAGACTTAGACCAGGGAAGGATCTCAGAGCACGGATATTGTGTCTAAACTCTTAGTATAAGAAGCCCTTTTAAATCCACCTGGCCAAAAAACCTTACTGACTTCCCATTATGTCCCAGGCTTTAGAGCAAGTCAGGATATTTTAAAAAATTAATAGAACCTCAAGAAACTCATCCTTCACCCTGAATAGCCAGGGGAATTTTAAAAAGGAAAACCATATCTGGGGGCATCACAATGCCAGATTTCAGGTTGTACTACAAAGCTGTGGTCATCAAGACAGTGTGGTACTGGCACAAAAACAGACACATAGATCAATGGAACAGAATAGAGAACCCAGAAGTGGACCCTGAACTTTATGGTCAACTAATATTCGACAAAGGAGGAAAGACTATCCACTGGAAGAAAGACAGTCTCTTCAATAAATGGTGCTGGGAAAATTGGACATCCACATGCAGAAGAATGAAACTAGACCACTCTCTTGCACCAGACACAAAGATAAACTCAAAATGGATGAAAGATCTAAATGTGAGACAAGATTCCATCAAAATCCTAGAGGAGAACACAGGCAACAGCCTTTTTGAACTCGGCCACAGAAACTTCTTGCAAGATACATTCACGAAGGCAAAAGAAACAAAAGCAAAAATGAACTATTGGGACTTCATCAAGATAAGACGCTTTTGCACAGCAAAGGATACAGTCAACAAAACTAAAAGACAACCTACAGAATGGGAGAAGATATTTGCAAACGATGAAATAGATAAAGGGCTAGTTTCCAAGATCTATAAAGAACTTATTAAACTCAACACCAAAGAAACAAACAATCCAATCATGAAATGGGCAAAAGACATGAAGAGAAATCTCACAGAGGAAGACATAGACATGGCCAACACGCACATGAGAAAATGCTCCGCATCACTTGCCATCAGGGAAATACAAATCAAAACCACAATGAGATACCACCTCACACCAGTGAGAATGGGGAAAATTAACAAGGCAGGAAACCACAAATGTTGGAGAGGATGCGGAGAAAAGGGAACCCTCTTACACTGTTGGTGGGAATGTGAACTGGTGCAGCCACTCTGGAAAACTGTGTGGAGGTTCCTCAAAGAATTAAAAATAGACCTGCCCTACGACCCAGCAATTGCACTGTTAGGGATTTACCCCAAAGATTCAGACGCAATGAAACGCCGGGACACCTGCACCCCGATGTTTCTAGCAGCCATGTCCACAATAGCCAAAGTGTGGAAGGAGCCTCGGTGCCCATCGAAAGATGAATGGATAAAGAAGATGTGGTTTATGTATACAATGGAATATTACTCAGCCATTAGAAACGACAAATACCCACCATTTGCTTCAACGTGGATGGAACTGGAGGGTATTATGCTGAGTGAAGTAAGTCAATCGGAGAAGGACAAACAGTGTATGTTCTCATTCATTTGGGGAATATGAATAATAGTGAAGGGGAATAGAAGGGAAGGGAGAAGAAATGTGTGGGAGATATCAGAAAGGGAGACAGAACATAAAGACTTCTAACTCTGGGAAATGAACTAGGGGTGGTGGAAGGGGAGGAGGGCGGGGGGTGGGGGTGAATGGGTGACGGGCACAGAGGGGGACACTTGGCGGGATGAGCACTGGGTGTTATTCTGTATGTTGGTAAATTGAACACCAATAAAAATTAATTTATTAAAAAAAAAAGAAACTCATCCTTCAGCGAGAGATACAAGCACATAGATGTATACATAAAACATGAGCTGATCATTCCTCCTGAAGGCTATTCATCCAGGCTATGACTGTACATCCCCATGACTGGGGGCCATCTTCTATGTCCACCCCACCCAACTCTAGGCTGATTCCTTTAGGTTTTATTTTATTTTACATATATATTTATTTTTTAATTAGAGTTCAATTTTCCAACATACAGCATAATGCCCAGTGCTCATCCCATCAAGTGCCCCCCTCAGTGCCTGTCACCCAGTCACCCCCACCCCCCGCCCACCTCCCTTTCCACCACCCCTTGTTTGTTTCCCCGAGTTAGGAGTCTCTCATGTTCTGTCTCCCTTTCTGATATTTCCCATTCATTTTTTTCTCCTTTCCCCTTTATTCCCTCCCACTATTTTTTATATTCCCCAAATGAATGAGACCATATAATGTTTGTCCTTCTCCGATTGACTTACTTCACTCAGCATAATACCCTCCAGTTCCATCCACATTGAAGCAAATGGTGGGTATTTGTCGTTTCTAATGACTGAGTAATATTCCATTGTATACATAAACCACACTTTCTTTATCGATTCATCTGTTGATGGACACCGAGGCTCCTTCCACAGTTTAAGGCTCACCCTTCTGGAAATCCATGGTTGGCCTCTGGTCTCCACGCTGACTCATTATTCCCTTGCATATCATACTTCTTTCAGTTAAAGATTCCATCATTTTTATAGGATCCATCCTCAACTTAACATTATCTTTTCAGGAAGTCAAAAATCCCACCATGCCAAATGTACACATCTTCAATCATATCTTACACACTGTATACCATATGTGCACAGACAAGATAACTCCCATACAAACAACTAACTAAGTTCACTGTCTAGCCAGGCTACCTTGGTCCAATTTCCAAATCTACTAGGCTAAGCCTCTTGAGAGCCTATTATCTTATTTTGATACCCTGGTGATTGATACACAGTAAGAGCCCAATGAATGAGCTCTTTGAGTAGATAAATAATAAGTGGCAAGAAAAATAGCTAGCATTTTCTGAGCACATACAACACCAGGCATTGAGCTAGGTATTTGGCATGGATTTTCTCACTTTATTTGCTCTTAAAAATTAAAAAATTAAAAAAAGAATGAAGTAAGGAGTTTTCTTATCCACATTTTATGTATGTGGAAACAAAAATCAGAGAAGTTAAGCAAGTCACTTCAAGCCTATAGCTAGAATGATAAAGGATAGAGATCTTAAACCAGTTTGGCTGGCATCAGAGTTTGAGTTCTGAACCTGACTCTGCCGTTCCAAGGAGTAAAGATTTTCATTGCTTCTCAGAAATTATGTTTATTCAGTTTCTTGCTTCCCTCACCTTCCTGTCCCTCTCACCCGAGGCCAAACACACCAAGATCATGTGCATCCTTCATTCGTATATTAGTACCTCTCTCTTAAAAACTACACAAGGGCAGCCCGGGTGGCTCAGTGGTTTAGCGCTGCTTTCAGCCCAGGGTCTGATCCTGGAGACCCGGGATCGAGTCCCACGTTGGGTTCCTTGCATGGAGCCTGCTTCTCCCTCTGCCTGTGTCTCTGCCTCTCTCTCTCTCTCTGTGTGTGTCTCTCATAAATAAATAAATAAATAAATAAATAAATAAATAAATAAATAAATCTTAAAAAAAATACACAAAAACTTAAAAGCAAAAAAAAAAAAAAAACAAGAGTAATGCAAACATAGCTGAGCAGTATGGAAAACATAGGACTAGTGCCTCCTTTGACCTGGATGGCATAATTCTGACTTATTTTAACAGCTGAGATACACTGTCCACTTAGGACTTTCTTATAAAAACTAAGCCAGGCTGCATTAAATAAATGCATCAGTCTTGCATTTATTTCAGTTGAACACTCTGTTACTGATAACATACATCTTTGGTTCAATATTATCTTTGTTAAAAACAAACAGAAAGGTCACCATGGCAAATGTACACAACTTCAATCCATACCTCGTGCCATATATAAAAATAAATTAAAAATGAAAATCTTTTTTTTAAAAAAAAAAAAGGTGGGGGGGCAGCCCGGATGGCTCAGCGTTTTAGCACCACCTTCAGCCCGGGGCATGATCCTGGAGACCGGGTATCAAGTCCCACGTGGGGCTCCCAGCATGGAGCCTGCTTCTTCCTCTGCCTGTGTCTCTGCCTCTCTCTCTCTCTGTGTGTATCTCATGAATAAATAAACAAAATCTTTTAAAAAAACTCAAAATGGATCATAGACCTAAATATAAAATTATAACACCTCTAGAAGAAAACATCGCAATTACTGTCATCTTGAATTAGACACGTATTTCTTACCTATGACACCAAAACTATAACACATGAAAGAAAAAACTGATAAAGTGGGCTTCATCAGAATGAAAGACTGTTCTTAAAATGTACTGTTAAGAAAATGAAGGGAAGCAACAAATTTGGGGAAAATATTTGCAGAACACATAAAGAACTTATTCAGAATATGTTTTAAAAACTTTAAAATATAATAAAAAGAAAACAATCCAATAAAAAAATTGAGCCCATATTTCACCAAAGAAGATGATTTATGGACAAATAAGCATATGATGCCCAGCATCATTTATCAATAAAGAAATTCAAATTCAAACCACCATGAGATACCAATATGCCCATATTCAAATGTGTAAAATATCCTGGCAATATCAAAATGCAGAACTCTCATGCATTGCTGCCTGAGTGCAAACCAGCACAGCAACTTTAGAAAACAATTGAGCAGTTTCCTAAAACATTAAACATACTCTTTTTTTTTTAAGATTTCATTTATTCATTCATGAGAGACTCAGAGAGAGAGAGAGAGGCAGAGACACAGGCAGAGGGAGAAGCAGGCTCCATGCAGGGAGCCCGACGTGGGACTCGATCCCGGGTCTCCAGGATCAGAACCTAGGCTGAAGGCAACACTAAACCACTGAGCCACCTGGGCTGCCCTAAACATATTATTATATGGCTAACAATTTACCCAGGAGAAATGAAAACATGTGTTCACACAAAAACCTGGACGTGAATGTTGATAATGGTTTTATTCATAATAACCAAAACCTGAAATTAGGATACATGTCCACTAAATGTTGAACAGGTGAACATTGTACAAGAAGTCTGTGCAACGGAATACAACTCAGCAATAAAAAGGAGCAGACTATTAATACATACAACAGTATGGGTAAATTTCACATGCATTCCCTAAGTAAAAGAATCCAGACTCAGGAAGTCTATATACCATATAATTAAATATTTATATTTTGCATTTCTATGGCATTCTGGAAAAGACCAAACTAACTGGATACAAAACAAAGTGCATGGGAGAGATTTGGCTATAAAGGTTTGCTACAAGGGAAACTTTTAGGGATGTAGCCATTCTGTGTGTTGATTTTGGTATCAGTCACATGATTGTATTTGTTGAAACTCCTAGAACTGCACAATAAGAAGGATACACCTTAGTGTACGTATACCTCGAAAGAAATGTATTCCTGTATGTTGCAACCAACGGTGGAGAAAATCTAGGTGGCAAAATCAATTGGACCTGCACTTCCGTGCAGGTAGGCTTTCTATTTACAACTCCCTTAACTATTACACTGTTAGTTGCCTTTGACATAGATTTTAGGGGCATCTAAAGTTCAGAAACAAGAAAAAGTAGTGAAAAGTCTCTTAGAACCAAGGAAATAATACAGTAGTAATTTTGTGCTTCTATAATGTACGCTTTATTTTTTTTACAGATTTTATTTATTTACTCAAAATAGGGAGGAGAGAGCACAGAGAGAGAGAGAGAGAGAAGCAGACTCCCTGCTGAGTAGAAAGCCCAACACGAGGCTCGATCCCAAGACCCCGAGATTGTGATCTGAGGCAAAGGCAGATGCTAAACTGACTGAGCCATCCAGGTACCCCTATAATGTACATGCTATATGCAATCCAGTAAAGGTCCAGGCTATCAAGATCTTTTCTGACCTGGAGACTGTGTTAGCCACCTCTGCCCAATAAGGATCCCTGAACAGTAGGGCCAATGTCCCTTCTATTTCTTCATCCAAGCAGAATGTGAAAACATTAGACAGAGCAGTGCCTCTGGCAATGGAGCTGACATCTCTCTATGTCATTCTATGTGAGCATCTTTCAGCCAACATGCCTCTTCAGGAATATCCTCATTGCTGGAGAATAAATGGAGAATCTGGGCTTCCATTTCCCAAAACTCAGTGCCAGATATTGAGCCTCCCTCTGTGTCTAAGACCCCAGCTTGTGGTACCTTTAGGAGGAAATAGGAAACATTTAGGAGTAAAGAGCCATGAGATGTGCACCTAACTTACTCTCAAAAGGTTCAGGAAATATTACTTTTTGAAATGATCATTATTATTGTCAAAATTATTCCCAAATAAAAAGCTTTCTAAAATGTAATCCTTAAAGCATGTCATTTTTAAATATACATTTAACACTGTAAACACTGTTTAATTACAGAAGATGAGGAGAAGGAAGAATGAAAAACGTGGTTTTCCAAGCCCTGCAAAAACCCTCTATAGACTGGATCCTTATGAAAATGTCAGTTCTAAATATCACTTGACGGATGTTTTTCCCAGGGTTTTTATTGGAAAGGATGTCAGGCATACCTTTTCCTCCAGACATAGTCTTCTGTGATGTGGTAGGCCCCTGCAGACATTTACCTGCCAGTCATTCCCAACACAACACTCTCCTTTTTCCCCAAGATCCTCCAAATAGGGACTGAATATTTACTGCATTCATATTAACATTTCACCTTTTCCACTGCTTGGCTTGGCTAAGACCTTTTTGGACACAGTCAGTGATCCTGTTGTTCAATGATTTAAGCAGTCCCATAACCTCCTTTTTTATCCTTCCTGGTCATTTCACTGCATACTACAACTTGGAATGAAGGGAGGTGCACACATAACAGGGAAGAAGAAGAAACTATTCCCAGTTCCTTGCTTTCAACGTAGATGTGTGGTCCTGATAGATGTGCTGATAAGACAGGAAGAGGAATATAGTGGCTCAGATGAAGTTCAGGGATATGGGTAAAATTCTTGAGCAATTGCCAAATCTCAGAGAATTAACACACTAAAAGTGTAATTATCACACTTACAATGGTTGATATGGGTTGGGTGGTGCTCCTTGACTTTAGCTCATCATCATCTTCAACATGCATCCTGCACAGATGTCACTGCATGGGAAGAAGGAGTGGGCGGCATGTGGATATTTATGCATAGGTCCAGAAGTGGCTTACATCACTTCAGTCCACATCATACAATCCACAATCAATCGCAGATGTTGACACTCCTCCATCAAGAGATGGGCTATATTTCCTTCCCTTGAAACGGACTGGACCTTTATTAACTAACTCTACCAGTGGTACATGGTGGAAGTGATGCTGCAGGACTTCCGAAGCAGGGTTGTAAAGGGCAATATAGCTGTGGCTTGGCTCACTCTCTGTCTTTGAATGTTAATGCTTGGGCTCCAGATGACATGTTGTAAGGAAACCCAAGCCACATGGATGCTCCAGTTAACAGCCCCACCTAGTTCTGAAGCCAACAGCCAGGAGCAACTGCCAGACCTGTAAGTGAGTGAGCCTTCAGCCAACCTTCTAGGGCAGGTCTTAGACATGATACAGTAGAAATAAGCCATCCTGCTATAACTGGGTAAATTCCTGACCCACAAAAATGATAAGAAATAATAAATCATCATTATTGCCTTAAACCACTAGGTCTGGCAGAAACCTGTGCAGCAATACAGTGAACATCAGGCTGTTTGTCAGGATTCTCAGAGCACCAGCTGGGAGAAAAAAAGTTACCACAGCCATTCTTAGTACTGCCATCCTCATCAGTTATTGTGTGAGTCAGGGTCTTGGCAAGAAACACAGATGTCATACTGAAAAGAGGAAACTATGGAGAGTTTTTAAAGGTCATTAGGGTAGGGTTAAGCAAACTTATTAGTGACATACCTGGGACTGACAACAATGGAGGGACACTACCATCCTAGGCCTCAAGAGGCATGGTGGGGAATGGTGACTAGAGTCTGGCAAGAGCTCTAACTACAGGGTAGGGGATTAGCTGAAAGAGATCGTGACCTCTAGAAGGCAACCACTGTCAGACTGAAGCCCAGCAAACCCAACTGGTGGAATAAATTCCCAAACTCCCTTCTCACTCTGATTTTCCATTCTTGTTTTCTATTGGCTGAACCCAACAGGAAAGGAAAAGGCAAGGGAGCCTGGCTGATGCAGTCCATATGCGTCTCCCAGGGGGCAGAGTGGGATGACAAAGGTAGAGAGTAGACCCAGAGAGGGAATGCAAATATCCTGCATGCTCACCATCATCAACAGCATCTTCTTCATCATCATCTTTGTACTATTCAGATGTGTGTACTGCTTCTAGGTTTACAGAATAACTCCTCATACTTTCTCTTGTATCATCCTCAGAAGGTCGCCCTTGCAGTATCCTCTGAATCTAACAGAGGGCTTGAAACATAACTGGTGTTGAGTTCAATGCCATACATATCTAGAATGCTTACTCTGTTCAAGGCCCCAGGCTGGAAACATGGATACAGCATTAAGATTCCAAGATAAATATGTTAAATATCATAAGAATTACACAGTGTTGAGAAGGCTTGATCTGAAAAGACTCAGGGATGTGGTAGTGCTCAAGATTGACCTTCAGAGATAGGCAGATCTCAACAGTTGTGCTTGGAAGGAGAGTTTTCACATCCTGGGAACCACACAAAGAAAAAGTTGAAGGTGGCTAAGTAGAACATATGCTCTGAGGACAGGAAATATTTCCATTTTGCTAGAGCATAGAATATATAGAGATTAAGATGTAAGTTATGAAGTTAAAAATGTTGAGTGGTTATATAGTGGTAAGTCAAAAAAAACCAAGATGCATTGGTACATACCAGCACATCAGGTACAGGGGAGTCACTGATGGCTTTTAAGGAGAGAAAGAATGTGTTCTAACTGTTCTTCAGGAATACCAAGTTTACAGCAGTGGCTGGGACAAATCAAGTGAGCACACATATGACACGGAGAGATTACTTATGGGGCTACTGTCCTGTTTCAGTAATGAGAATCTTGCCTGGGGGATGGCAAACAGAAGCAGAAAAAGAGAATGTGGCATCAGGTTGACAATGTGAAAACCAAGAGTAGACAATGACTCTTCCTAAAGCCAGTCCCCACTGGGCATAGAGATGCCTTTGTTCAACATTCACAAGTATTTACTGAGTGACTACTTCATGCCAAGCACTGCTCTGGATTTTATGAACACAGCAGGAAGCAAGATGGATAAACCAATCTCACTGTCTACCTGGATTCAAGAACAGAGAGTAATACCACCGACACAACCAAGGTGAGTATCCAGATACATTCTATAAAAACACGTAAAGTTTTATAAAAAAAACTTTGGAGTACTGAAAGATTTCTTTCAATTTCAAAGTTTAACATATACATAAAATAGGTTTCAAAATTATCTTTCAGGGGCACCTGGGTAGCTCAGATGGTTGAGCAGCCAACTCTTGGTTTCCACTCAGGCCTTGGTCTTGGGGTCATGAGATTGAGCCTTGAGTCTGGCTCTGACTGACCGTGGAGACTGCTTTCTCTGCCCCTCTCCCTACTCACTCTTTCTCTCTCACTAAATAAATAAATAAATAAATAAATAAATAAATAAATAAATAAATAATCTTAAAGAAAAGAAATTACCTGGGAATCCCTGGTTGGCTCAGTGGTTGAGTATCTTGCCTTCGGCCCAGGGTGGGATCCTGGAGTCCTGGGATTGAGTCCCACATCAGGCTCCTTACGTGGAGCCTGCATCGCCCTCTGCTTGTGTCTCTGGATCTCTCTCTGTGTCTCTCATGAATAAATAAATAAATAAAATCTTAAAAAAAGAAAAGAAAAGAAAGAAAAGAAAAGAAAGGAAAGGAAAAGAAAAGAAAAGAAATTACCTTTCAGAGCAGATATGGGAAGGGGAAAGGCAGCTTCAGTGAGATGTGTTGGAGAAGTAACAGATTAGATTTGGGTATTTATATGCAAAGATCCACACATTCTCCTGCCACCCACCTATTCAGTTCTCCCTATTGTCCTCCACACCCACCTCAAGTCACCTAGGCCACTGAGAGTTTCAGTAACATGCAAACCAAAAGTATATACCACTTAGTGATATTTTTTAAATCAAGAAATACAAGTACATAACACAAAAATATACTCAATATCACTCTTTACCAGGGAAATGCAAATCAAAACCATAATGAGACATCACCTCACATCTGTCAGATAGGCTATTATCAAAAAGACAAAGATAACAAGTGTTGTTGAATGGAATATTACTCAGCCATTAGAAACGACAAAAACCAACCATTTGCTTCGATGTGGATGGAACTGGAGGGTATTATGCTGAGTGAAGCAAGTCAATCAGAGAAGGACAAACATTATATGGTCTCATTCATTTGGGGGAATATAAAAAGTAATGAAAGGGACTAAAGGGGAAAGGAGAGAAAATGAGTGGGAAATATCACAGAGGGAGACAGAACATGAGAGACTCCTAACTCTGGGAAACGAACAAGGGGTGGTGGAAAGGGAGGTGGGCGGGGGGTGGGGGTGACTAGGTGACAGGCACTGAGTGGGGCACTTGGCTGGATGAGCACTGGGTGTTATGTTCTATGTTGGCAAATTGAACTCCAATTAAAAAAAAAGTGTTGTTGAAGACGTAGAGAAAAGGAAAACCCTTGTGCACTGTTGGTGGGAATGTACATGGATGCAGCAGCTATGGAAGATGGTCTGGAGGGTCCTCAGAAAATGAAAATAGCATGACTATACTACCTAGCAATTCCACCTCTGAGTATTTCTCTAAAGAAAACAGAAACACCAATCAAAGAGATATATGCACCCCTACGTCCACTGTAGTATTAGTTACAAAAGCCAAGATATGGAAGCAACTCAAGTGTCCACCAATAGAAAATGGATAAAAAAGATGTGGTGAATTTCTGTGGAATATTACTCAGTCACAAAAAGAGAGGGCTTTAGGCTAAGTGAGATAAGTCAGACAGGGAAAGACATATACTTTTACACAGAATCTGAAAACAAAACAAACAGAAATAGACTCATAGATATAGGGAATAAACAGGTAGTTACCAAAAGGGGAAGGGACAGGTAAAGTAGGCAAAGGGCATTAAGAGGTACAAACTTCCAGTTATAAAAAAAGAAAAGAAAGAAATGCAAGTACATGATCTGACAAGTGCGCTTACTAGGAAAAAAACTGGGAGACTGTTTAAAAATGGGCATCTCCCAGAAAATCTGCTGACACACGCAGGTATGCCGGCATCTTTATACTTGTGCCTGTGAAGAGGGGGTTGGGTTTAGGATTGGGTGGGGGGAAGAAGGTCATGAATGATTCATTTACTCAATCATCTTTATTGAACACTTTCTGTTCTCCACACTGTGTTGAGGACTGACAGCCATGAGATGAATGAGACAGCCTCAACCCTAAAATATTTGTATTCTCTTCCAAGAAAGGGGAAAATATCTATAGATGAAATTAACCAGTCAGTTTTTATAGGTTCCAAGGGCCCAGCACAGTGCCCAACTTTATTCAGGAAGTTGGGTAACCAAGTTGGGTTTATCTTCATTTTTAAATGGACAAGAGAGGTTGAACAATGGTTTAAGGCCACAAGCATTAGGGGACCAGCCAGCTTAGAGTAGTCTTTCCATTACATGCCAAGCTAAGGTCAAGTAAGCCAAGCTAACAATTTCAGACTATGGAGACCCCATCTATGATTTCCAGTAAACTCAGTCTTGAAACAAAGGTGGGACTCACCTTTGCCTTGCTTCACCCCAAGGAGGAGGGAAATGAGAAGGTTCAGAATTGGAGGGAGATGTTGTCTTTGAGGAGGCTAGTGTTGAGTCTGGTCATTGAGCTAGCAATTGAAATCATTAGAAGATATTGAAGAAATAAATTGAGAATTTCATCTTGGGGCACCTGAGTGGCTCAGCAGTTGAGCATCTGCCTTCAGCAGGGTGTGACCCCAGAGAACAGGGATCAAGTCCCACATCAGGTTCCCTGCATGGAACCTGCTTCTCCCTCTGCCTCTGTCTCTGCCTCTCTCTGTGTGTCTCTCATGAATAAATAAATAAAATCTTTTAAAAAGAGAGAGAGAGAATTTCATCTTGTAAGAAACAAGAATTCTCTGATGGCCTTGGTGAGCATAGGAACAGAGAGGCTTGGGGATACTTTCCAGATGCCAGGTCATAGAGTGAAAGATGCCAGGAAACCCAGAAAGGAGGTAAAACAGAGGGGCCTGGACATGGATGTTGGAGGTGAGGTTGGAAAAGGAGATAAACATGGGAGGTGAGACATTACAAACAAGAGCCAACAGTAAATATGGTGCCTCAAAAACATGGAAGGGGAAGATGAGAGAAGGAACTCATTTTGTCGAAACGCTGGGTAGGATGGAGTGATATCTAGGGCCATCAGAAGAAATGTCTGACAAGCATCTAAAGAGGTTAGATTAAAGAACTCAGGAGGGAGATGAGGCTAGAGGCTGGGTGGAGGTCCTCTACACAAAGGTGATGGGGAGTAGGTGTAGCTCTTAGATAGAAGAGTCAAAAGAAAGAAAAGCAGAGAGCTGAACCTTGGAGCCTCAGAGGGGCTTCCATGGATGAATAGGAGAATGATGAGCAGTTGGTTAAGGAAATGATTATTACAACATCAGAAGAAAATCCATAGCTGCATCATCATGGAAAGCAAGGAAAAGAGTTTCAAGAAGGAAATGCTAATGAATGGTGTCTTCCACTGCCATGCTCACAGAGAGATGGCTGTTGGGTCTGTGATTCCAGGGTTGAAATGTGGTGTGTATTCTGGTAACAGACTAAACAGTGGGGAGTTAAAAAGAACAAAAGGAGTAAACTAGTCACAGCATCACCTACAGATGACTTCTTTGACTACGTCAGCAGTCAGCACTAGGAAAGCCCTTGACAAGAGTCTAGGAGAGGCCCATGTGGCTTCAGTAGACAGGAAGATGGTCACCCAGACTCCAGTCTATCTCTAACATGAAACTGCTGAGAGATCTGGGGGGCAAACAGCTTAAGTAGTGTGAACCCCAATTTTTTCACTTGTTATTTAGGAAATTTTCAGATACATTAGAGACAATGGTATATCACATCAGTCCACTCCCAGAATTACCAACCCATAGTCAGTCTTAATTTACGTTTACTCCACCCACTATATTCCCCAGCTGCTTCATTGGAAGGTTAATTAGAATTAACCCATATTAAATCATGCCTTCCTTAGATAATTTTTTGAATGTTACTCTAAAAGGTACAAACTTTAAAAAGTATAGTCACATGCCATTGCTACATATAAAAAGTTGACAATAATTCCTGAATAGGCCATACATGTTTAGATTTTTCTAATTATCTCATACTATTACAGGGCTGGGGGAGGTGAAGGAGGAAGTTGTTTTTTGAAATAAGATCTAAAAATCTACAGGTGGCAATTGGCTAATATATGCTTTCTATATGTTTGAATCTGTAAGTTCTCCCTTTTTTCTTAATGATTATTTGTTGAAGAAACAAGGTATTATATCTAATATATGCTGTTTCCCACCATCTGGATTTTACTGACAACACTCAAACAGTACCATTCAGTTTTTTCGGTTCTCTATATTTCAGTTAGATCCAGCGGTTTGATGTGGTTCATGCTTGATTTTTGTCAAAAAATTTTGTGTGTTTTCTATTGTATCACATTGGTAGGTACAAATGTCTTGTGTCATCTCTTTTTGTGATGTTCAGATTGATGTGTAGGTCCATAGCCATCTACCCCACCCATCTAGGATGAATCTCCAATACTTTCCACATTGGCAGGGAGATACAAGTTCTTACTTTCTTACAGAAAATCTGATCTATTTTGATCAGCAAAAAATTCAAGACTCTACACATAGTAGGTCAATACATATAAAAATTGATATTCCTTTAATAAAAAATGTTTATTCATATCCATGATAAACTATAGTTGATTTCTTTAAGATAAAAGCAAGGTTCAGAATGTGATCTGTCACTGACACTGAAATGATAGGTATAGAATCCCTCATAAAAAGCACAGTGATAGTGGTGCCTCAGTGGCTCAATTGGTTAAGCGTCTGCCTTCGGCTTAGGTCATGATCTCAGGGTCCTGGGATCTAGCCCCAAATTGGGCTCCCTCCTTGGCAGGGAGCCTGCTTCTCCCTCTCTCTTCTGCATGTGCGCTCTCTCACTCTCATTCTCTCTTTCAAATAAATAAAATCTTTTAAAAATGTATAATGATAATTGGATGTAAGCAGCTTGTTCAAACTGTCCCTCTCTGTGGGCCTGGGCACAAACCTCTGGAAACCCACTATTGGTAACAACACAGGTGGTACAGAAAGCAGGTTTTCCTTGTCATAGGGGCCTATATGATGGTGCTGGCAGGGAGAATGGAAAAGCAGTGATAAATGTGCATTACGAAAGAAGAATTAACAGGATTTGGTAAATAATTAAAGAAAGGGAGAATTGAAACATTGCCAATACCTTGACCAACTGACTCTCAAGTAACAAAGGAATGTGATTTGGAAATTTCACAAGAGCATGAAAACTGTCCTGCTGGTTTAGGTCAATGGACATCCCAACTGGTATTGCTCCAACTTCACAGATAACTGGTGTGCTCAGATAACCTCAGAAATTTCCCTAAACCATCAGAATCCACCCTTTCATCTCTAGATATTTCTTAGAAAAGTGCTAATAAACAACAAATAGACCCATTGCTCAGAGATATCCTAAAATGCTGAGTCATGTGCATTTTAAGGAAATAAAATATTGACTCATTCATCTGGAAAAATTCAGATGCTTCAGTCCCTATGTAATGAATTGGTTAAGTAAATACACAGGGGAAGCTGCAACACCCCTGCACATATGAAAAATTCTGTAGAATAAGTCAGAATTATTCTTTCTGCCATGTAGTCAATATCATTAATGATCCGCAGAGCTGGGGGGGCCAGAAGCTTGAGCACTGGCAAGGGTCAGGAGACACACCAGGGGCCTACCCCGGGGTCCTGGAGGAAAGGAAGAAGGAAAGAAGAGAACAGACAGTGAAACCTAGAAAAAAGATCCGAGAGAAACAACTCGATCCTGGAACTGGCCCCCAAAATGCTTATTAGAAGCAGTATATTATAGTAAATCTCAGGAGTTTAGTTTAGACTATCTTTTAAAAAAAATTATTTCTTTATTTGAGAGAGAGCAAGGGAGAACACAGAAGGAGAGGGAGAAGCAGACTCCTGCTGAGAGGAAAGCCCGATGTGGGGTTCCATCCCAGGACTCTGGGATCATGACCCGAGCCAAAGGCAGATGCCTAACCATCCAAGCCACCCAGGTGCCCCTGGTTTAGACTTTCAATGGAAAAGTCCCCCACCACAGAACCTATTTTTCAGTGGGTATTCCCAGACCAAAAAAAGCCTGTCCGCCAACCCATTTATACCCACGTTGGTGCAAAATTACCTTTGGTGCAGTTAAGGATCTCACCCCTCCAGCTACCTCACAAAGAAGAGACCCAACACCGACACTGGCATTTGACAAGGAACAGTCCACGTGGGAATCAGTTGTCTATTGGGATGGCTGTGCAGGCTTGCTGGTATCTGGAAAGAGCCTTCCACAGACAACCAGGGCCTCTCAAGGGCCTCCTGCCATGGAAGGGCCTTGGGCTCCTTCAGTGGGGGGCATCCCTATGGTGGGCCACAGAAGGAGTCAGGGATTCTTGGGAACAGAGCCTGCTTTTTTCTTTCTTTTTTTTTTTTTTTCAGAGCCTGCTTTAAAGGTGATGTGAAGAACTTTGTCATGTCATCTCTGTTTAAGTGGAAATCAGTGGAGGGCTCTGAGGCCAGAGGTTCATGGCAGATGATGGTTCTTGTAAGAAAGCAAGCTTTGTGTGGCCGGAGGTGGTGTTTGCAGCACGGTAGACAGGAAGGAAGAAAGTGAGGAATGTGTGCTGAGCGGAGTGTGATCTCGGCACCTTTCCTTGGCAGTACTCGAGCCTCACTTGAGACAAATTCTTAAGATAATCATAAAAAAAAAAAAACATAGCAACCTTGTTGATGTTGGGATTTGCACTGGGATTCCAAATCGAGAGGTAGGGCTGGAGAAACAGGTTTGGATTTCTTTCACAGAGCAGGCAAAAGAATGCGAGTCCTTCTCAGCAAGGATCAGGAGCTGACGGCTCACACCAAATCGCACCCCTTGTTTCCATAACCAGAAATGAGTCCCAAATGCATCACCAGCATCATTTATGACCAGGGAATTTTGCAAAGCCAACTTTTTTTTTACAGTGGTCTGGGAAATTATTTTATTTTATCTGCTGACGAGAGAGAGAGAGAGAGAGAGAGAGAGGCTGAGGACAACAGATGCGTTGGCATTTCCAAGCCTTCACCCGTGTTACTTCCCAGGGGCCGAGGGTGACATGCTACCACCCCAGTCCCTTCAGCATCAGTGCATCAGTGTAAAGAAGAAAAAGATGCTTCTGAGAGTGTGTGGCAAGTGAGCTCAGAGGCATGAGGCTCCGGATTTGTGGTTAGAAGAATAAAGTGAAGGGGAGAGCGCAATGGTTCTCCCAGTGGCACCTCCAGCGCACACCGACAGGCCAGCCCCAGCGAGCACAGGGAGATAAGTGGAGGACAACTCTTTCAGCTGAAAGTGGGAGGTCATGAGTGGGCCTCCTGGGAAGGGGACTGCAGGAAGTAGGGGTGAGGGAGAGAGGAAGAGGAGGCAGGGAGGAAGAGGAGCACCATGGGGCTGCTCACTGTCATCCCCCCAAGAGCTGAGTGGAATGCTCATCAGACCTGCCCCTACCCTGTCCCCTGAAGCTTGCAACTACCAGGAGCAGGCTGGGAGGGGTCATGCCCGCAAGGGCAAAAATCAACATTCTATGTCAATGCCAAGTGCATCCCAGCCCGTAGGGACTGCTCTCTACAGAGGTGATGAGTCTATGAATCAGGATCCAAAAGGGGCCCATATGTCCCCAAACCAGAGAGACCCCCAGAGTCATCACCCACGAATCGTTTTCCTCATGTCATTCTGGAAGGCGTTCTAACAGGCCACCTTGGCCCTGCACACTTCTCTCCTCCCCCGTCACCATCCCTCTAAGATCTCTGTGGCTTCTCCTCCAGCAGGAGAGAGGAAGCACCTACAGGCTGCACCCCTGTGTGAGCCTCAGCCAGGTGGTTTCTGAGCCACCTCCCAGCCTGTCCCCTCTCACCTCTGCGTCTGGGCTCCCGACCTCAGGATGCCAAAGTACCTGTCTTGGACACAAAGGAGGCAGACCTCTTTACTCTCAGAATCCCCATCTTTGCAGCTGTAATTCACACAGATGCATTCTCAGTTCCTTCTCTGTGACTCCAGAGGTCCCTTCCCCTCCTAAACATGTTTAGAGGAAGGAAGTCTGAGCCATGGGTTTTCCGCAGGTCACACACCTAAAGGAGTGTCTTCACAGAGCAGCGCTGACAGTCCACCACGGAGGAGGGGGAAGCAGAGAAATGGGCAGTGGCTCCTTCCCAGGAGGACACATCCCTCGTGGGGCCAAGGCCCACAGCAGGGCACGTGGGCTCCTGGATCAGTGCAGGCTGGTCCTCCCCTTCTGCCCGAGGGATCTTAAGAGCATGATTTATTTGCCAAACACAAGACCAGTTGCCATATAGATGGTGCCAAGATCAAGGTAAATGCCGTCCTCTTCAAAATTTGAGTCTCTGCCCTTGACCAACTTCCATAAGGTGGGTGACCTTGAGAATTACTGCTAGGAACATTTCAGAATGCTTTACATTTAACACCTCTTTTTCCTACATCATTTTGGGCCTTTTCTATGCAATAAGTATTTAAAACCCTACCCCTGTACGAAGTTTTCCTCAGAAGATACATCATTAATGTGATCTGGAACTGTTGGGTCACAATTCAGAGAATTTAGGGTGCCCCAGCCTTCCTACTCCACTGTCAACAGTAAAGTCCTGAGACCGTAGGATATGTGGTTTCTAGCCTTCACCGATTTTTCTTTCCAGGAACTGTAGCAGAGTAAGCTGCTATTTTGTTTTGTTTTGTTTCTGATACACAAGACATCCCAGGCCCTAGAACATGGGTGGCTAGCATTTTAATTAATGTTAATGCCTGGACTGACCACCTTCCTCCCCTAATGATTTTTAGTAAGGGGAAATAAACTAGCAAACTGGAGAAAAGCCATGTATGAGTGTGTGGGTTCTTTCTGGAAAAGGTACTCACCTGGGTAGGCAGGCCAGCTTCCTTACCAGGCTGTCTCCATCCTCACCAACCCCAGTCAATATGGAAAATTTCAGTTCAAATTTTCAGTTGTGGGGTGGCAGGGGGTATTTCTCCTTCTCATAAATAAAATAAATACTTCTGGGGATTCTGAATCAGTTTGAAGTCTCCATTTCCTTGTTACAGGATCATTTTTATTCTGAAGTCAATAGTACCAGAATGTGTTAAGCCACAATTTCACAACAACAAAAAAAGATACATGGCAAACGCCCTCAAATTCCTAGACTCTGGCCCTACAATCAACCTGATATTTAAATCAGTATGGTAACCCTCTGTTGGTTCAAAGTATAGTCACAGTTTCCCCAGAGATACTGTGTTTCTTTTATCTTTTCCAGTAAATTTCTTTTTCCCCCAACCTTCATGGTTAAGCATTTTATCCAGTTTAAACGATGGGGATTTAAATTGCTATTTTAGTGGAAGAGGCTTGATTAAAACCTGTGTCCTCATCAAATTATTGGACAGTGGTTCTTGGGTTCTGTTTACATTAGTGTCAACCTTAATTTAAATTCTGCATAACTATATTTGCTTCGCTAAATGCATTCACCAGGAACAAACCACAAATTACTTTGCATTATGAGCAGAGTCTCTTTGTCTATTGCAAAGTGTTTTGAAATTAGCACCATAAGTAACTAGCTGTAAGTGTCACTCGATCTCCTTAATGCCTCATTAATCAAACCCCGTGGCAGCTGGTGTGATGTCCAAGCCCGTCTCATATAAGATCAGTATCACTTGCTCCTTGCTTCTGACCACAGTCCTTTAAACTTGATTCATTATTTGTGTCTTTGCCTTCCACTGTGGCATTCCTTCCTCCTCAGGCGCCTCCCAGCGTGTGCAGCTTTGTGCAGCATACCAGGCACATGTGCATTCTTTGCAGAAATTGGCAATAAAAAAACATTTCCCCTCTTGTGGAAATCCATGATCTCAAAAGGAGAAAAGTAATTTCCCTGAGTTACCCACAACAATTCAATATAATTTTCAGATCACTCTTAAAATGATGTGTGAGAAAAATTTCCCTGGGCAAGTTTTTCTTCATGTTAAGAGTTAGGGAGGAGAAAAGAAATTCATTTACCCAAGCAGACTACGATTCCTTCACCTGGCCCCAGTTTTCATAAAGGTGGCATACATTTAATCTAAGCACTTGATCAGAAAAGCAAGTGTGTTTCTCCTTTATTATGTGCTAACATTTCTGTACTAAATACAGTATTTTAAAATCTGTGCTTGGAAAAGAAATGCATAACATCTTGTACTTGACAGTTTTATTGCGATCCTTACAGATAAAAAAAAAAGGTTATTCCATCATCCATGTTTACACAAAAACATAGCAAAAGTAACATATTTTAAGGAATCCTTTTTTACATGGTTCCAACACACATTTGCAAATGTCTAAATAGAATTCTCCCTCCCCCCATCTTCTATTGCTTCTTCCCTGCAGGGCAGAACACACACACACACACACACACACACACACACACATCTTTTAGACCAAATTTAATGCTCATTGGCTTTAAAACTACCTAGCAGCTCTACTGGACAATGGGCACACGACATTTTCCAGGATGTCTTGAGCCAGACTTGGGCACATGGGGCAGGCGTCTCTGGGCAGGGAGGCCCTGTGCCCGCCAGGAGTGGTGCGTGGTGTCCCCCGCACGCGCAGGTGGCACACGCAGAGCTCACCGTGGAGTGGCGGAGGCCCGACAGGTGCTCCCGTCTCCTGCGGCTGCGGCACGTGAGGCCCCTCTCACAGAGCACTGTCTCCATGGGAGGCCTTTGGCTCCATGGCCTTTCCTTCTGACCACCCAGCAGGAAAAATATACAGAAGGTTTTGTTTTTTCTTTTTCCTGTGAGTTTTGTCAGTGTGAAAAAAAAACAAAACAGCATTGAAACTTTGTACTTCCCGCAGGTGGGCTTCTGGCCTGTGAACAATTAATGCAATCATAGTAAGCTGTGAATTTTCATTAGTGTTAAACTTTTTGCCTTTTCACCTTATAAAACCATTCAGGCTAAATGAACCTTATTACAATAGATTTAAGCATTGTGGCCTGGCTCCCAAAACCAACATTGGTGGCAAAACCCACTGAGTTGGAACACACACACACACACACACACACACACGACAGTGCAAACCCATGTCAGATTTTGACTTTAAAATGAATTTAATGTAAACCAAATTTTGTGCTTATTTTTATATTATTACCATGTCTACTGTCTCTTATGGCATTTAAAATGGGCTCTGACTTTAAAAGAGCAAATGTGAAAGAACATTTGATTATATTTTAGGTGACATTTACTCTGATTAGAGGGGTAATTTATGGCAATTACAAAAGTACATTTTATGTTCATCTCCAGATCACCCTGTTTTTAACTCTGATTCCAGCAACCTCTATCCATTACTATCCTGAGCAATATAAGTTTGAAAAGGAGGAGTCCAAAAGGATTTTTAGAAGTGTCAGATCATCACCAAACACAGTTTTTAAATTGCCAATTCAAAACTTTCCCCTCAGGAGAAAAAAATGAGTGGAAAATATCAGAAAGGGAGACAGAACATAAAGACTCCTAACTCTGGGAAATGAACTAGGGGTGGTGGAAGGGGAGGAGGGCAGGGGGGTGGGGGTGAATGGGTGACGGGCACTGAGGTGGGCACTTGACGGGATGAGCACTGGGTGTTATTCTGTATGTTGGCAAATTCAACACCAATAAAAAATAAATTTATAAAAAAATAAACAAAACAAGACAAAACTTTCCCCTCTTTCCAGCAGCCAGAGAACTCTGATTATTTAAACCAAAAATTCTGCCTTAAAAGCCCCCCCCCCCACCAACAATCACTATATGCATACCTCCTCCGGCTCCTTTTCCCCAAAAAAGCATTTCGGTCTAGCAAGCAGGACAAATTGCTGAACCCTTTTATAGAAATGCCCTGCAAAGATTGTATCTGATCTCTGATCAGATTTAAGAAAGAAAGGGAAAAATCATGAATCAGATACAAGCCATGTCACAGTCCTAGCTCCTCCAGGCCCGTCTTCCACTCTGTCATTCCATTCTCCCCCTTTCCATCCCCTTGTACAATAAAGGAGAGCTGAGCCTAACCCTCTACAGTACAGGCACCCCGAGATTTAGGGAGATAAGTACAGCCTTACTTAGCTGCGATGCTGCAGCTGTGCTCTTATCTGGCCAAAGGAGACAGGGAACAACAAAAGACCCCAAAGAAGGGACAGTGGATGCATGGGAAACCCAGTACCCCAGCATTGTGGTGCCCTTCTGCTGAGCAAATAGTTCAAACTGTTCATTCCCATCTTCTATTCTCTCCCTGGTACATTGTTTGTGCCCTTGCATTTCATTCTGCAAGGAAGGTTGCTCTCTGGGCCTATAAGCAAACAGTCCAGAAAAGAGCTAGCCAGCCTCTTCTCTTCCCGGGAGAACTAGCATTTTTATTTCGGCTCCAAGCTGTCAAAGACCTGGAGAGTTTATGTCAGTGTCCTGAATTAATTGCTTTAAGCTGGAGCAAGCTCCATGGGCTACCAAATGTCCAGAAGATGTTTATTAATAACGTTTCCTCCAAGATTCTGGTTCCAAGCTGTCCTCGGTGGTGGCCTTTATCCGGCTACCACCCTGCTGCCCCTGGCCTCTTGGGACTTGCCTTTTGCAGTCATCGTGACCAAATTTAGAATTGACTGGAGTGGAAAAAATAGCCACTTATGGAAAAGCACATGGATGGTGAACATCTTTGTTTAGGCCCAGAAAGGTCCCAGAGTTACAGAAACTGTGTGTGTGACCCTGAAGTGGGCCCGGGGGGCGAATGGGGGGAGGACCTGCAAGGATACTCTACTCTGGAAGCTCATGTTGCCAATGCAAAGGGAGCAGAATAAATCACATCCTTCTGCTCCCCTTCCCTACCTCCTCCCCCAAATGAAAATTCAGGGAGGCTGACAACAGGATGCATTTTGAAGTTTTCCTGGTATAAAAAAAAAAAAGCCTCTTTAATAGAATGAAATAATAAACCAATTTATATACTGATATAAGACTAGGATCGTGAGTGCCATTGTGTAATTTTCCACTTGACTTTTCATTATCTACCTGAACAAAATCAATCTATATGTATGGGATCAACATACAATTCCGGAGATAAAAGCTGAAAATAAATGTGCTTTGCATATCCCGCAGATAAAAGACACAGTCCTTCCTACTGCCTTTTCTTCTCCAGAAGATGCATTTATAAAAGAAATTGTGTGTCAAGGAAAAAAACGAGATGTACATGGTGGGGTATCTTGCGTGTTGACTCCTTTGCTTGAAATATTGATCCCACAAATGAGCAGTGGTTAATAAGTACCCAGCAGACGATATCAGGTCTTTTGCCCTAGTTTACCCAGAGCCCAGAGTGCAGTCTGGGTCAATGTTTCTCCCAACCAAATCTCCCCACCTAAAAAAAAAAAAAAAAAAAAAAAAGGACTTCCTCTATTAACATGGATTTAAGGCTGAGGACTTCAAGGGCTTTCTGAAGCCTCTCCACAGAGACAAAGCACACTAAAAAATCACATTATGTTAGAAACCCCCGTGCAGTAAATGGCCAGCTTGTGAAAGACACTCAGTCTTCAAAAGGAAAGGAGAGGTGATCTGGGGGTCTTGGGGTTGACATTTTTTTCACTCAAGACAGGTTGAACTCTGTGCCTTTTATATCCTCCCTCACCCCAATAATTGAAAATGGCACGAAGTACAAGTCTCCCCATCCTGGGACCCCCGAGACCCGCGATCCCCTTTCTTTTGGAATGTGTGGCCATCAGCACGGCACACATGTGCTCTGGTGGGCAGGTGGCAGAGGCACTGGTTTGTGTGTCCTGGGCTGCTGGTGCCCCCCACCCCCACCCCGACCAAGTCCAGGGCTCACTGGGGGAAGCTGTGCAAGCTCTGCCTACCCCAGGGGGCGCTCAAGGGGCCTGTTGACAGGCTGGCTGCACTCTGCTTTCCATGAGGCTGAGAATTTTATCAGCCCCTAAAGAAAGGCTCACAAGAGAAGGGTACTGGAGCACTTTTCACCACAAGCAATCACTCCGTGTCTGTGGATTTTTTCTGGCCATTGGAAAGTAATAACGTCTCAAGATAGTCACCTACTTTCAGGCCAGGAATTTATAAAAATTGGCCACTGGTCAGTATTCAGTCACAGTAAGCTTAGTGACTTCAAGATTAAACGTCTACTTAGGCGACCTGTCACAACTTCCATTTGCACTGCAGGGCAAATCAGCACTTTCACATTTTAGCATCTTGGGTTGACATCTTCTGATGCCTTGTTGGTCTGGTGGTTTGGTACAAGGCTGCAAGTCTCGATTCTCATGTGCCCCCTTCCCTTTATCCTGAGATCTCGCTCCATATGCATTCACAGCACCCATCTGGACTTGGACTATCGCCTCTCTACGGACAGTCTGCTTTTGTGTCTCATTCCTCAGTTGATATTCATTGAAAACTCAGAGAAAACATCCAGGAGCAATCTGAATCTGACAGCAAAGTTATGGCCTTTTGGGGACACTCTTGTGATGGTCAGAGTTCAGCTTGCGGAGAAGCTCATGTGCTTTCTGTCACGTGGGGCCCTTAGGAAAGCAGCATGTTTCCTCCCTCTCATCTTTTTGCTCTGGTAGCTGGGAATAACACATCTAGAGAAAACGTAAGAATGTGGCCAAGGAGAGTCAGGCAGTCATTTGCATTTTGTTTGAAAAGTGAACTGCATCCTGATGGTATGTTTTGAAGTCTCTATATTCTCACTAGAAAAGTGATGCCCTCTATGGCTAGAATATTCGGCCTCACTGAAGATATATTTTATACATGTTTTAATCACTCCCTGATTCAAACACTTAATTGGCATCATAGAGAACCAGTATAACACCTGAGCTTCATCTATCTTACAGAAAATCCTTTCAGAGTTTTGTACCCCTGAGCTCCATGAGGAAAGCGAACACACGAGAGCCAGGGGTTCCTACATCCACAGCCACGCTTGCTGGTGCTGGAAAATGTTATTGCTGAGTGATTTCATAGCCACCTTCTCAGGGACAAGGCTCCACGCGAACGCAGAACCTAACGGAGAGTCAGACCACAATCCATGTTCATAAGATAAATATTTACTAAACAGAAGGAGTGGAGTTGTTTTAAAGGGTATTTTTAGTAATTGGGTCAGAGTTGAACTATCTTGATGTTAATTCCAGCTGAAGAAGAATGGCTAGTCAGAAGTCCAGCAAATATAAGTAAGTGCATACATTCAGATAAATAGAATAAGTCAAAGTTGGCATCAACTTTTGCTACCTCTGACATTTTAAAAGCCATATATCAACAGTTTAAAATCTTTCGAGGAGGAGACAGATGGTGTAAACAAATTCAGGAATGAGGGTGAGGGACGGATGCCTGGGTGGCTCAGCGGTTGAGTGTCTGCCTTTGGCTCAGGTCGTGATCTCGGGATCCAGGGATCGGGTCTTACATCGGGGGTCCCTGGCAGGAGCCTGCTTCTCCCTCTGCCTGTGTCTCTGCCTCTCTCTGTGTGTCTCAGGAGTAAATAAGTAAAATCTTTAAGAAAAAAAAAAAAGGATTGAGGGTGAAAACATGTACACGTTAGTCTTCCTGACGGGGCTAAAAATGGAAAAAGACAAGCCCCCTCCCAGGCTGTTGGCGCACTGCAGCCATGGAAAGCCTACCAGGACCTGAAAAATGGAAAAAAATTACATATGCATAAGGGCAGCCTGGTTTGACAGTATATCTGCTTTTGTATCATAAGCTACCTTATTTTTCCTTCAATAATTGTCTTGTTTTTCCCTTTCAGTGTGTACACAACATCTTGAAAAATAACCAGAGTACACAGTGTTCTTAATCTCCATCAATGCCAGGAGACACAGTGCAAAGCCTCACTATGTCCCTTCACTCTAGGGGCATAGATTGATGAAGAAATAAGGAACCCATTTTACAGACGAGGAACTAAAATGTCATCCTTGCCCTGTGGGAAAGGCATTTAGTTTACCCTTCACCAAAAAGCCAAGCCAGGAATGGTTTTCAAAGCTGTTGTTTTTGCTTTTGGTTTTTGGAGGGCAGGGGAAGGTGGGGATGAGTACTGGGTGAAATGTGGCCCTCACTCAGAATCTCTTACACACCCCTCCAGAACCATCCACTCAAACTCAGTGAAGATAAAATCCCTCCTGGCTCTCTGAATCGTCAACACAGAAATCCATTCTGAAGAGGGAACAATCTAGAAAGAGAGGCAGGAGAGGGTTCTGCTGTTCTCTAAAGAAGCCATAAACTTGCCCCAGTACTTAAACTTTCCTTCAAGTGGTCCTAGATCAAGAAAGTTGTTTTTTAAGATGAAAAGAAAAAAATAACTGCAGCTTATCCACACTGACAGTTTGGAAGGTAAATCAAATTTTCACATTGAACACACACTGTCACTGCAGGAAAATTACTGGATTACAATGCTACAGAATGCAAGACGGCATCTCCACATGCAGCGAGAGACCCATGTAATTGCTTCTCTGTCTTCTCGTCTACATCAAGCTGTTCAAAACAATTTTTAATGTGGAGAACTAAGTAGAAAAAATCAGTGAAATGAAATCAACATTTGCCCCATCACATGGTGCTTTTTGCACAGGTAATTTGCCAGGAGGTGGATCTCTGTTCATCGCGTATCTGTTGCAAGTTTTCTTGATTTGAAAGAGTCTTAAACTTTATTCCTTAAGTATATCCTTATTATTTAACCATGAAGACTATTTGTCCTTACTCATTTTTTTCTGCCATGCTACTGTACACAAAGAGGACATAATACCAAGTAGGGAAACAAGTTTCTTCTGAAGAAATATGAAAGCAGTTGTTCTGTTACACAATGTGAGTAATAATGGCTTTATGACAAACTTCTTTAAAATAATATTATTCCACAGATGGAATGTCGGACGCTCTGTTTTGCACATGACTTCAGGCTGCAATGGCAGCAATTGTGTCAAATAGAATAATAATCTAATGTGGGATCCATTAGAATTGAGTTAGGTGTTCAAATGTATTTTCTTTTCTTTTCCACAAATTCTACAAAATAGAGATGTGGATTCACACAGCCTAACGGAGAGAGTGATTTAGTTTTCAGCAAAGCTATGGTGTGTTTTTTAAAAAGGAACTGTCTGTTCTCTGACCAAATGAAGATTCCTTGTTGAAAGCATCACTTAGAAGTTCAAAAGAAGTATTTGCAACCCAGCCCTGGATGGATTGTGTTTTACTTCCCAATTTACTCTCCCTTTTAGAATGGTTAACATTGGCTGTGGACTTCCTAGAAAAATTGGGAAAAGCATCAGAGCATCTTTGCACACTGATTGTAAAATTATGAAGCTTTCTTCTAAGAGTTAGGGAAAAAGTAAGGGACAGTAGGAAATACACTGGGAGTCTTAGGACTTTGAGAAAAGATAAGCGTCCATTTTCAAGGAATTTGAAGAGTGAAAATCCTGGTCCTCAAGGATTTCAGTGCTGGCTTTCCTGGAAACTTAAGCCGGATTCAAAGAGCAAATACTGAGGTGCAATTTCTTTATAGTTCTTTCTTTTTCCTATTGCATAAAAAATAATGAAATTAAGAAAGGCCAGAAAAGAAAAGATGAAGGGGAGCAGATTATTAGATATTTTGCTTAACATCACACAAAGTAGTTTCACATTAATGAAAACATACTGGATTTCACAAATTCAAATGTTACTGTGCAAGCTAAAAAGTTATGCCATGCCCCAAAAAATAGGCCTGGGTTGATGGGAGATTTTATTTAAAAATTAGGTAAGGTAAGAGAACTTTCTGGAAAACTATGTCATGGATTGGGGTGGAATTAAATAATGTGGTTAATTCCATGTTCATTTGGAGCTCATTTATGGTCACATCCTTCTTGTGTTTTTGCCCGCTTTCTGCAGTTCCTGAAGGCACATACAGATGGTACATACATTCTCATACTGGGCACCCAGAGAAGGTCACATGCTTTACATCCATGGCAATTAGCTCCCTTTTTAAAATGGAAAATGTCATTACGTTCTTGAATAATTCAAGAGTGTAGGTCACAATACAGCGTCCCTTTTGGGGGTCTTTATGGTGCAAATGGCAAAACAAGGCGATCCTATCAGTAAGAGTAGATCTAAGGTTTACAATGTAGCTCTATTTAGTGTGACAGGAAAATTAAATTACACGAGGCACTCATTCATTGTCACCCGTTAACAGGCTTGGGAAAATTGTGGATCCCCGGGGGCAAATCACTGACGACGTTGGAGGCAAATAAAAATATTTCATTTTAATTGGCTGCTGCTTCCTTTACTTGGTTTTGAAAATAACAAACATAAACATGCCCCCCACAACTCCCCTTCGAAGTTGGGTCCCGAATCTCCAAAACACGACCATAACTTATGCGTAGGTTTAAAACTCTGGGGAACACTGGTTGTTTACTCAGCCACAGTTGAGCTAGTCTTGATCCTGGGGCTCCTGGAGAGGAAATAAAGGGGCAAGTCTCAAACACAAATTGGCTTCGCCTACCCGCCCCTCGCCCCTCTCGGGGTTCTCGGGACTGGGCCTCCTGCGTCTCTGGAACAGGGCCTGCCCTCACATCTGCAAGGACTGGGGAGGAAGCCAGGGGCGAGGACGCAGTGACGCGGGGCCACCAGTGGTCTCTCGTCCCCGGGGGACGAAAAGACCCTCGTGGCCACCACGGCCTGACCACGCTTGGCGCACGGGGGGCCCGACTGGAGGCAGCGCAGGCTGCCGGGCGCGAGCAGCCTCTGCGGGGCGCGGAGCGGGATGGACGCCTCGGCAAGGCCCGCCAGCACCTCCCGGCCGTGAGCCCGCGCCGTTGCCTGGGTCCTGCTCCCGCCCGGCTGGGTCCGCAGCCACCCCCGACCCCGGCCGCGTCCACGCAGGGCCCCGCGGGCCTCGCGGACTCGCTCGGAGGGCGGCGGCCCTGGGCACCTGCTGGACCGCCCGGCGGCGCCCTCCCGGGCGCGAGGCGGGGCGGGCGGAGAAGGAAAGGCCGCGGGCGACTCGGGGTGCGCTTGGCCCGGTCGGGTGGGTTGGCCGCTTAGGGTTTGTTCCCTGCGCTTTAGGACTTGGGGGAGGGCAAGGATGATTCGCCCCCGTCACCCCCCCGCCCCCGCTCCCCGCTCCCCGCCACCGATTGCTTTTTAGAGCTCTCGCCTTGTCTTCTAAAAAATAGATGCTCTGACACTTTCCTTCTCCGGTCTCCTCCACCGGGCGGGGAAGTCCTGCGTTACTGGAGTGAGCACCGAGGGGGCGAAGCAAAGAGCCACATCTCCCCGTTCCGGGCTTCCCCGACGTGGGACACCGGGACAGACGCCCGAGAAGGCTCCCGGGCCGGGCCGGCGGCTGCGCGGACCCGGGGTGCAGCCTCCCTCCCTCCCTCCCGTGCGCGACCCGGGTGCAGCCTCCCTCCCCCCGGTGCGCGGACCCGGGGTGCAGCCTCCCTCCCTCCCTCCCGGTGCGCGGACCCGGGGTACAGCCTCCCTCCCTCCGGAGCTCCCGGTGCGCGGACCCGGGGTGCAGCCTCCCTCCCTCCCGGTGCGCGCCGCCGGCGGGGGCGGGGGCGGGGGCGGGGGGGCGCAGGGCTGGTGGCTTCGGCCCGCGGCGGCGCACCGGGTCCCCGGCCCCTCGCAGGCAGCAAAACCCGGCCTGGCAGCCTCCGGCGGGGGCCCTGAGCCAGAATCCAGGAGAGCGATGCCGCTCGGTTCCTGAAGCACGCCCGACTTCAGTAACGTCCAGGAAAGGGAGACAATTTTTAAGGAAAAGTTCTGTTTCAATGTGATTGGTGCCTGGGACGAGCGATGGTTGCCTGAGCCTCAGTGCGTTTCTAGGAGAACTGAAGAACACAGTTCAAACGGCGGAGAAGTGGGGTGGGGGTAGACGGAAGGGAGCAATTGAGGGTTTTTAATTTTCTAAACGTTTCAATTTAAGCAAACACTTGGGGGGCTCCAGGCCGCTGTAATTCCAAAGACAATTTTCCCAGTTTTAATTCGATTTGCATTTTTCAACTTTGATAATTTTCAATTTCATGGCTGAGTACACATGTAAACACGGTTAGGTCGTGTTTTTCGCCCCTTGGACGAAACAGAACGTCGCTTGTTTCGGAGAGCCATGGGAGGTTGCACCCTGTGTCCCAATATCTGCGAGTTTCTCCTGAATTATTTTCCAGAACTTAGGGTGGCTTTGCCTGGGCTCCGGAGATGGTGAACTATTACAAAATATCTAAGCTGCTCCCGAGGTGTGGGGAGGTCTGCACAAACATTGCACAAAGGAAAAGGTAAATAGAACAAATTCCTCTTCTACATGGAATCTATTCCATTTTTACCCAGAGACATTTAAAAATACATTTTGTTAATAGTCTTAATCCAAACGTGGTCAATATATCTTCTACCCCCAGAAATATTTTCAGTACAAATTTCATAGCTAGAAAGACAAACCTTGAGAAATACAAAGAAATCATCTTTGAAAGGAGAGATTTAATTGGCATCATTGAGCTATTTTATCAAGCATAAAATTTAGAGGCAAATATGAAGTGCAATTGGGTAATTAGCTTTAGTCATAGCCAAGCTGATATTTAACAAAATAGCACTATCGATGACAACGAAGCTAGAATGCTATGAGCTGCATGTGAACAGCTACACCCAAGACTGCAACACAAGTGGTGGAGCAGACGGCACTCTGTTATTCTTCCGTTTCCTCAGGACACAGCAAAGACACGGTGCAGAGAAATAGTTGAGCCTCGTCAAATATGCAGATGGCTTGGCACATAATAAATATATCAAAACCCCAGGTGCATCCTCCTTCACAAAATTGTACTAAGAAAAGGGAAGGGGTTCTAAGAAATGGCCTAAGTTATTGCTTTATATAAGTTATTGCTTATATAATAAAATAGCAACCTAATTGCAAGAACTATCCCTCATTAAAAAAATTTGCTAAATCTACTTTATTGTGGAACACTCGATACTGTGAAATACATCTCTATCTGAAGTCCTAAGAATTTATACATTATAATATCTGCCGTTTTTAAAATTATTTTTCTAAAACTGTAGAGCTCATGGACAAGATTAAGAACTTTTTTTTTTTACAAGATTAAGAACTTAAAAAAAATTAAAGATATTAGAGTTTTGGCATTTGGGGAAGAATAGAACCAGGAATTAGATCTGCAAGACTTTAAGAAATCTTTTCTGCTTGAGGCTGGCTGATATTGAAGAACTGTATGTGAAGTTCAAGTGATCTAAATTGAGATTTTTTTTTTCATGTAAAAGGCACTTAAACAAACAAGGAAAGAATTCCATTTGAAATAGGACCAACTTGGAAAGAGAAACTTGCTTAATTTTTAAAAGCACACTCGTTGCAGGCTGATTGTGTCTAATACCTTCAGGGAAACTGTGCTTTATTTATTATTTGGCTCCTTTTTCTAAGAATTATTGAATTTTAAATGATCATTGTTTAGGATTTGCACAATCTTTTATATCGTGATGTTGTGATGACTGGCAATTATGTCTTTCTATTTATTTTACACAAATAGATGGGAGAGTGCACACATTCAACACAATCACTTCAGAGCAAACCTGTTCCTGCAGATAGAGCTAAATGAAGGGGACCTAATTAAAACAAATGGTCTATTCAGGGAATTGCAAATTGTGGACAATAGGAAGCATCTTTCTCTTTCTCTACCAGTAATTGAGGAGTAAATGGGGATCTTGCTAAGAACCTCAAAAGTTTGATCATCAGAGTAAATTTGCCAATTTAATTCGCCTTTACCCCCCCCCCAAAAAAAAAGATCTGTATCTAGGACCCTGCTGCCCAGTCCAGCATTGCAGACTGGGAATCCGCCCCTCACCCCCAACTTTGTTCAGCTGGGTCTGAGCTGCAACAAGCTTATTAAAGACAATGGATCTTGGGAAGCACTGGGGTGGGGGAAGGGAGGCTGAGAAGGAATAGCCCAAGGAAGTCCCTGGCAAGTATTTCAGCCAGGTGGGGACTTTCAGAGTTGGTACCATAAGGAGCCCAAAGCACAACCCTTTCTCAAGAGCTTTCCCTACAGATTTAGGAACTTGGGAGGCCATGTCCTTTGGGAGAGATGTGAGTTCTTGGAGGAAGACATAGCCCCACCACCCCAAAAGACCCAGCTACTGGAGATGGGGAGAAGAGTTAGTTGAGGATGTTACAAAAGAATGGTGGTCTGACACCCCTTCCTGATTATCAGGTGCCTGAGGGAGGGGAGGAGTGTATGTGGTGTGTGTGTGTGTGTGTGTGTGTGTGTGTGTGTGTGTGCAAGCGCTCGCCTGTGTATCAGAGCGAGAAAGAGAGAGGGATTCAGCTGACTGTAAGGAAGAAATCCCGCAGTTACTGTTAGTTGTTTACTGAGCCAGGACAAAATCTAAACAGCGCTTTCCACAATCAATGAGGGGATCGCCTCGGGTTCCAGAGTTGAGCTCCCTAAATGAGTCTGGCATTCTGATAACTGCAGGTTAGCACCTGAGATCAGCTCCTTCCCACTGCTCGATGCTGGCAAGAGATAGGGAAGCATCTTGTTCCTGAGCTCTGTGAAGGGAGAGGCGAGAGGGGGATTTAATTGTTTGGCTGGGTGAATCGAAATGTCCTTTTAAAGCAAAGAAATCAAGAGAGATTGGCCTTTAATTGGCAAACCGCTGGTGGGAGGGGAGTGGTCATTAAATGGAGAGTGCACAAATATAGATTGGATGTCTGCCCCTTGCTTGTCCCTGTAAACCACCAGAAGATTGCATTCACCCCTTTTCTGGCAGTCTTGAGGAGGCTCAGCACTCAACCTGCTTGTGGGTGAATGTCACTCTGGATGCATTCTCTCTGCCTCAACCTAACACCACAAGTATCCAGTTTAGAGTGGGAGTGTGCTTTAATCTAGAACTCCATGCACTTTCAGTGCCCTAGACATTCCTGTGTGTGGTACTGGCCTTAGAATCCAGTTGCCCAGAGCCTTCCCCCAAATCCCCAGATGGAAGATGCTAAGTCTGCAGGAAACCCCACACCACTCAAAACTTATCTTCCAATAAGCCAAAAAGAAAAGGAGGTCTCTACCCCAAGCCTGTTTCCATGAGGGCCCTGCTTATTCCACACTGGTCTCCAGGGCCTGGCACGAGCAGGTGTCAGCCACCGACCCCTGCACACACCAAGTGCCACGCGCAGCTTCCGCGTGAACGCTCAGCTTGGGTGGCATTTCTCTTGCAAACCACAGGCCTACTGAGTGCTGGGCCACATCCTATCCTCCCTCTTTGATGGAAGCAGGCCAGTTCTCCTGGGCCAACATCCTATTCAGGGGCAAACCTCTGAGGCCAGTGTTTATCCGGATCTGCATTTGTATATATGTGAGGGGGAGGCCTGCTGTGGGGGCTGGGACCTCCTGTTCCTGCAGCTAGGGCTGGGGCCAGGGCAGCACTGGAGCCCAGCTGTGGGCGGTGTGTGCATTCCAGCTGTGCTGTCACCTGTGCGGTCTGGCCACCAGGTGTGGGTCAGGGGGAGGTCAGAGGCAAGAATCTCTCAGAACATTCCCGGCCCCTGCTCCAGAGTCCCCAGCAAGGAATATGGCTGGCAGGCTACATCTCCAGAAATAATCTGGCTAGGTGAATTGTTTAAGCCCATGTCAAGTCACTCTTTCTGCCCCTAACAATTTTCTCTCTTCCCTGGCATTTTGTCTCTCTAATCAAACCCTAAGAGCCAGGGGATCCCTGGGTGGCTCAGCGGTTTGGCACCTGCCTTAGGCCCGGGGTGTGATCCTGGAGACCTGAGATCAAGTCCCATGTCAGGCTTCCTGCATGGAGCCTGCTTCTGCCTCTGCCTGTGTCTCTGCCTCTCTCTCTCTGTGTGTCTCTCATGAATAAGTAAATAAAATATTAAAAAAAAAAAACCTAAGAGCCACCTAGCTGCTGATTCCCTCCCAGTCTCCTCCCCTCCAACATTAGCCAGAGTTCTCCAGCAGCTTCAGAGGGGTGCAGCCATAGCCTGGTCTGACTAAGCCTCTGGCCGGCTTTGAGAAACCATGGTCACATAGGAATATCATGTTGCTTCAAAAGGGAAAATAATCCAGCGTGATCTCAGACATAATACATTCTAATCTCTTCTAGGACAGCAGGTGAGGTTTTTGCTGTCCTTGCAAGGAATACCCACTTCTCCTTCTTCTGCAGATCTTCCTGTTTCTTTCCAGCCTTCTCCTAACATTTCAGGCTTCCCCTCTACCAATGGCAGCTCACTGTATTCTGGAGAAGGCAGATTTCCTACTTCATAGAAATCAGAGGGTTCTGTGCTCAGGGTCAGAGGAAGCAAACGGAAGTTGAAAGAACATAGAGTTGCAAGACTTGAGTTTAATGCTGAGCTCTGAAATCAGAGCAGGTTCCCTAACTTGTCTCCTCCCCAGCTCCACAACCCATAAATTCTGACATCTACCAGTGGGGCGGGGGTGGGGGGGAGCTCAAAGGAGGTCATGTTCATGAAGATACCTTGCACAGTGTCTGGCACATGAGGGACCCCACTCATTGGTGCTGAAGTGAACAAAATTAGGATAAAGAAAAGAGAGAGGGATGTGTGGGGGTGGCGGAAGCTGAGAAACACCAAGATGCTAGGACAAAGGACCCAAGTTTTGCTATGAATTAACTCACTTTTCTGTGTAGAAGGTGAATGATCTCAGCCAGCAAGTGGTTGAAGATGCAACTTCTTTCTGCAAATGAACAGCTCAATTTAATGTAACTCAGAGTTGTGGGATAAATGAAAAAGATAATGGATTGGTCTTTTTTGTCTTAAATTTCTTGGATTGGGGTTTAGAAGTCAAGGCAAGCAGAGAGCTGGAGCAGACGGTCTATGTTTCATACCAGGGACTCCACATGTTAGCATTCTGATTCCTTTGCTAAAGATGCCTCTGGCCTCCATACAGGACTCCCTATGACCCAGGTCCTGCCCTAGCTGACATGTCACCCTGTTCCTTCATAGAAAATGACATGTAATCATCCTCTGCCCTTCCCTGTTCTCCAGCCATCCACTTCATGCCTTAACTCCTCTCAAGCTTTCTCCTCCAAACACTTCTCAATATTATATTTCCACTTCCAAGTAATATGCTTTTAACAACCATGTCTTCAAATTAGCAGTGTGTGTTCTTTTTCATGAACATGATCAAAAATTTCCCAATGAAATCCATTTGATAATTATGGCTGCTTTGTGAAAAAAGAAGGGATAATGAATTGAGATCATCTTTCTAATGAAATAACAAGTCAAACTTCACACGCACCCAATCCTGTTTTGATTTGCTGGGGTCATTACCAAACCCAGTCCAAAAACATCCCCGCCGATTCTTGAGCCCTGTGGTTTTATTCTTTTCAGATAAATGAAACAAGAGAAAAGCTGATTTACCTATGCAGGAAGTCTAGTCCTCAACCTTTTAAGCAAGCAGAAGCAGAATCCTTTCTTTGAGAACTGAACCACAGCAAACAATTTCTCATTCCGAAGTTCTAATGGCTAGAAATACTCTGGTGTTTCTTTCTCACACATGTTGTTGATGCTGAAATTTTTCCTCTCAGTTAGCTTGATGTATTAAAGTTAAATAAACGTGATGTTGCTGGCATGGTGTCCTGACATCGGAGGGAGTATTACTGCTTCTGATTAGCTTCAAGAGGGGGGTAAACCTCAGACACTTACTCCAATGAGAAAGTGAGACCTCTATTTTTACATGAATGACAACAGCTTAATTTGTGTTGCTTCTTTTAGCAATCCAGCTATCGGTTGTGTTATCTGACAGTGAAATATTCCCCCTTCTTTGGTGGTGGTGGTGGGGGGAGATAAGAAAAGGAGAGGAAGAGGAGGAGAAGAGGGAGAAGAAGGAGGAAGAGGAGGAGAGGAGGAAGGAGAAAAAAAGAATAGGAAGAAGGGTAAAAGGAAGAGGAAGAAGGAAGAAGTGTAAAGGGTAAGTCATCGATGACTTTTAACGGGGAGCCTAGTGAGGAAGACAGGCATGTGTGAGACCAGTCCATGTCTTGCTGGTAGTGAGCTCAGAGCTCTGAGGAACAGCCACTGCTGTGAGAAATAAGCATACTGTTGGGAGGACAGTGTTGCTAAAACAACCCTGCTCTCTCTACCTGTGCAGGAGAGGGATCTCAGTGGCAGCTTCTTCGGCAGAGAATATACAAAGAATCTGGAAGAAGCCCCATGGGTGCAGGGGCTGAGGGGGAGGGGAGAATAGGAATCACCTCCAATCTGGCAATAGGGACCAGGACAGAATGACAGCTTGTAAAGTAAGCCTCCATCAGTCTCCCAGGAGACAGCCGGCCTCAACTTGGGTGTTCCCCGCTTGTTAGCCTCAATTATAATTGGTCTCTCCTCCCATCCCACGTTGTTGGTTTTCTGTGTGTGGCTTTTGGTGTGAGCGTGTTAGGTCATCAACAAGTACAATGGCGGGAGGGGGTGAAGGGGGACACACATGATTGTTTTAAAGAAGAAAGGAGAAAAAAGGATAAGAGAGTGGGCAGGAAGGCTGTGAACTGAATGGGGAAGATGCCCCAGGATTTAGGCTTCCGAGGCAACCCCTGGAATACTCTGGGGTTGGGCACTCCCTGGGAGTTTTGTCAAAGGGAGAAGCCTTCTGGAGGTGGGGACCTCCCTGAACCCCACTGGGGACCAGTATCTCTTCTGTGCAATTTTTGTTTGCTTGTCTCTGGAGGTGCCTGCAACATCCTGCCCATATCTGGTGAATCTCATCTTAAAGGAGTTTAGTTTTTTTTCGTTTGTTTGTTTTTTTAAAAAACAATTGTGGCATGCCCTAGAAAGGATGTGAGTCTGAAGCCGAAGGCCTAAAGCTCGCTCACCTCAGGGCCCTCGAGGGCAACCAGGCACATGGGCATGTTCCAGTTACCCTGTCCCCATCAATTTCTTTTTAAAGTTTCTCCCACTCTCCTCGTGATTCTTATTTTCTCCATCCCTCTTGTCTTCTTTTCTCATCTTCTCAGAGGAAAACCAGTCCTGGGCATAGAGGCTATGAGAAACTTGCGATCTGAACTCTAAAGCAGAGAGAGGCGCAGAGCAGATACAGAACACCGTCTTTGCTCAAAGAGGACGCGTAAGGTTCTGAGAAACTCAGATATTTATTTACCGTAAGAAGAACTTTTAAGGGGGAATGGAGCAGCAGAAATGTAATTAAGTCAAGTTGCAGGCTGTGGGGGAAATTTTTTTCTTGTGTTTGTGTTTTTGTTTTCATTTCACTCCATCATCCTTTGGCTGGCAGGGGTGTGTGTGTGGGGGGGTGCGGTTTGCCATGGTGCTGTGGCCAAGGCTGGTCTCCACAGCGGCCCTGACCCGGCAAAGGCATCTGGGGTCTGAAATCTTGCTCTTCAGCTAAGGCTGGGATAGCAAACTGGGGTTGGAGGCTCTAAGGTGTGTGTGTGTGTGTGTGTGTGTGTGTGTGTGTGTGTGTGTGTGTTTGCGCGCGCACCCGCGCGCGCGAAGCCTCTTCCGTGCGGACGGACCTGGTGTCTGCAAAGTCAGTGAGCATTAGTCGGCACCACTGTCCTGCAGTGTCCAGGCCCTCGGTGGGTGGGGGACTCCCAGAATGTTCCCTGTCATATTGCCTCTGCAGGGTGAAGATTCACCGCCAGAAAAGGCCCTGCCGCTTTCTCAGGACGGTTCTGGTTTATACATTCCAGAAGACTCGCCTCAGCGCACCTTTCCTGCAAAACCTGCAGTACCTCCGGCCCCCGACGACGCTTAGGAGAACGCGCTGCCCCCAGAAACAACCAGTTGCCCCGAGGTACTTCCAGCTACCTTCCAGAGCAAACACCTGCCCTATGCCCTCTTAGCCTCATCCCTCCTTCCCGCGCCCCACCCCCAGATTAAAAGGCCCCCAAAGCACTGTGGACCGGCTTTTCTTTATAAAGCCGGGAGAAGGCAGGCGATAAAGATCAGGCGTTTAAATTGGCCATTTGGAAGATTACATCTCTTCAGCGACGGTCTTTCTTTCAAAACTCGCACTGAATTGAGGGCCGCGGCTACCCCGCACCCGGCTCTCCAAAGACCGGGCACCTTTTCATTTGGCCGCGAGTGGGCTGGGCCGGGTGACCGGGCGCCATCCAGGGCCCCGGGGAAGGCCGCGAGGCGACACTTGTCTAATGACAAGTAATTGACAGATTGGAGGCCATGCATTACCAGCGGAATGGGAGGCATTAATTATTTAAAAACGATTAGCCGAGCCGTGTGTCCTGCAGGCGTTCCATCTTGTTTAGGGACGAGAACCCGCCGAGAGCCAGAACCCGGGTTTCGGAGTGCGGCAGGTGCGCTCCCCAGCCGGCCGCAGGTGACGTGGGCAAAGGCGCGCGGCTCCGGGCACCAGCACCCGGGAAGGCGGCGAGGGGGCCCACGGTCCCTACACCGAGATACCCACATAACTGACCCTCTCAATCACAGGACCGATTTTTTGGGTTCGGGATCTGTGATTCCAGGGCAGCCGGGAAGGGCACTCCTGTCCCCGCCTGGCGAAATACCTAGAAACCTGCGCGGACTTCGGAGGCCCTGTTAAAGCAAACACCCTAGGGGAAATGCAGAGTTCAGGGAATACCTGGTATACCCCAGAAGAGAGACGACTCTGCAGTACCCTACAGCCTGCCCTGGAAACCCGAGGTTCCTGCAGTTTCAGCTGGCAGGCTTGGAACTTCAAGGGCTCCGAGCGTCCTTCCCACCGGCGGCAAAGATGCGATTGGTTCTGTCCGGCCCTCCAAGCTCCCGTTCTCCCGCCCCGCAGCGCGCCCCTGTCCCGGGCCAGCCTCTGGGAGAAGGAGGATGAATTGCCCAGTGGCCGGTTCTGTCACCCCCACGAGCCCCCCGCTCCCCAGACCCGCTGCTTTCCCCCGAGGCTAACGAACCTGTCTGCCCCGGTGCACGCTTGTGCGTAAAGGGCACCGGCCACTTGTCGCAGCAAGAACGAAAGTTTACTCCTTTCTTAGGAAGGCCGCGTCCCTGCCCTACTGCCTGATGGCGTCGACCCCCACTGCTGCCAGGCTTAACGGGCTTGGGGCACACGCCTAGACCAGACTGGAGCCGGGACGCTCCGGGCACTAGGAGGAAGGGCGTCGCCACCTCGGGCCTCTTCCCCTGCCCCTCTACCAGCACGCCGCTTTCCGCTCCCCCCACCCTAGACTCTGAGGCCAAGTCATGCCCCCAACCCCCATCCTCTCACTGTCCCTGGGAAACCTACGGCCCTTGGATCGAATCCCCAGCAGAGGGGCTGCAGGAGCCTGTGCGGGCTTCCTGTAGCTCGGGGCACCGCCAAACTCTGTGCTCAGAACCCGGAGTGAATCGGCTTGCAACTCTTCGCCCCCTCACCCACCCACACCATTCGTTCTCAGAAATCCCCGCAAAAGAGGCCCCCTCCCAAACCCGGCTCCCTGCCCGACTTCGCTCTCTCTCACTGTCTTCCCCCAGCCCCTCTGGTCGGAGCTCTCGGAAGGGAGACGGACTGGCCGGGGGAGGGGCGGCGCGCGGATAGGCCCGGGGGGCAGACGCTGTCCCGGGGATCTGGGCACCGACCCGAGTGGGCGCGCTCCCTACCTGAGGTGCGGCGGGCTGCGGCGGAGCGTCCAGCGCGCGGAGGGAGGCGGCCGACTGCTCCGAGCCGAGGCATCTCCGCATTTATTTGAGCTCAAACCGAGCGACTGTTGACTTTAGCACACAAAGCAAAGATTTCACTGCCCGCTAGTTTAAAAATGAATATTTTACCAAGATATCGATCAGCGTTATAAAATTCAGTTAAGTACAATGGGATACTAGCAAAAAAAAAAGAATAATAAAGGAGGGGGAGGCAATATAATATCTGTGCAAATTTGCTGAAGTGTGACGTGGCATGGAAAGTTTACCCTCCTGGAATTCGGATCTAGAATGTTTTTTTCGGTTGTTTACTGACTTTGTTTATTCACAGATCACGGTTGCTTAAACTGACGCGCGGACGGCGCAGGGAAAAGGAAGAAAAAGAGACAGAGGGGAAAAAAGAAACGGCGCACCCTGCAATACCAAGAGTTGGGGAACGCGGGCGGAGGGTTCTGTGAGCCGGGAGACGGGAGCGGGGCTGGGGGAGGGGTCTGCGGCGGGCGGGGGTGATGTGTGTGAAAGACACAAGAAGCACAGAAAAGCCTCCGAAAGCGCCCCGCTCCCCGACATCCTTTTTATGTATTGGGACAGAACTATATCTTATCGGCCGGGATCAGTGGAGGGGGGAGCGCTAAGTAGTTTAAAACGACCCTCGCACAATGGGCGTGCGATAGGAAACATAGCAGGTTAGGGCAGCGCTTTCAGCCTCCATTGTCCCCCACTCGGCCCCCGGCCCTGCCTCTCGGCTCCTTCGCCACGGGAGCCTTTTATGTGATAATGAAACACATTTCAGGCCGGGCTCACGACGTGTGTGTCCTTGCCAGGGGGGAGAGACGGGCCTGATTGCTGGCCGCGGCCTCCGGTTCCCCGCCACCCCGCCACCCCGCCCCGATTTCTCTTCCTTGTGTTCCAGGGACAATGTGGCATCTTAAAAAGGGATTTGGAGACGGTTGGTGGGGAGGGGGGCCGGGGAGGGCAAACACTCTCAAACTATGGGAAGGCCAGGGCTTGAGGGGGCAGACGCCTCGAAAGGTGGCAGAGGGTGAAGCCCGAAGGGATCCCCGGGGTTGGGATGAACCTGGGACACTCAACAAGCCCAAAAACCTAGTCCCTGAAAACAGGGTCCGGAGCCGTGCAACTTTGAGACAAAAAGTCCTGGCTTCAGAAGCCTGCGGAGAGTCATTGCCCACTGCAATTTCGCTGTGCACCCTGCATCCCTAAGTCTACGGAGACCCTGGCTCCTGGCCTCGCCCCTCCAGCCTGTAGGCCCACACAAGCCCCAGGCAGAGCCAAAGCCGGGACCTTTTGTGCGCCCAGGCTGCGCTTCCCCTCTGGGGTCTCCAGTTGGGCCGCTGCCTACTTAGGGCAGCTATGCCATCTGTGGGAAGACACAGCAAGATTTGTAAGAATTTATTCTGAGTCTTCATACTTTTGTGTTTTTCTTTTGAGGCTCCCAGGACACCTCCTTATACCCTTGGCCCTGCAATCCTGGCTTCCTAACCTGGGCTCACTGAGCGTGTCCAAGACATCGGTGTTTGTGGTGAGGGCGGAGTAAGCACATCCACAGACCCTGGGTTCTCAGCACTGGCCAGGGTCACTTGGCAAGCAGTGCAAGACACCGAGACACCGTCTTATCTCCACCTCATCCCCAAATATACCTTATTTTAGAAGGGAGATTTGGACCATCACCCTGAGCGATCCCTTTAAACACCAGTTCTGGGAGAAAGTCTTGCTTCTCCAGATCTGGTGCTGGAGGGGAAGGAGGTGGTCCCAGAAGCCTCCGTGCTCTCTGGCTACAGCTAGGTCTGCCGAGGGAAGTGTAGGCAGAGGCCTGAGGCTAATGGATCCAGGCAGAGTTCCCAGGTCCGCAGGAGGGTAACGGGGTGCCGGAGAGGCAGAGAAGAAAATCCTGCATCGGGAATTTGCAAATCCATTCTGAGCTCACCGACTTGAAGGGAAGCCTAAGATTGGAAATACAGTAAAATCCAGACTTCACCTCAGAGCAGTCCCCCCCCACCCCCTACCCCCGCACCCCCTACCCCAGGAGCCCAAGAGAGATCAACCACAGTGCACCTTCAGGTGGCCCAGATGGGAAATTAAGATACATAGTTATCTCCTGACTTTAAAGATAAACCTCCATCAAACCCAGGAAATGGTCCACCTCCGATCTGTGTTTCATTGTGTGTAAAGATAAACTCAAAACTCCAAAAGTAATCATAAACGATATTGAATTCTATTTAATGATGAGCTTGCTGAAGTGTTTAGGGGGAAGTATACTGATGTCTGAAATTTACTTTGAAATGTATTCAGGTCTGTGGCCATACCACCCTGAATGTACCTGATTGCATCTGAAATGCATTTAGAAATAATAACCTGAATTGACCAATGGAAGTATAGTGAAATAATAACTGTAGGATCTGGGCAATGGGTACATGTGTGTGTTCTGTAAAACCTGTTCAACTTCAGTATGTCTGAAAGTTTTAATAATAAAATGTTGTTAAAACAACTGTCATGCCCCCCTTCACCAAAAGAAAATGAAACCTGCAACCAGCCAGGATCCCTCCCACACACACACTAAATAATATCTAGACTTGTTTATTTTTTAAGTCAGGCAAAGGGAAAAAAAATCTTGAAGATTCAAGGTGTAAAACTGGCAATAACACTTTAATATAGATTTGTGGAACTCTGGCACTTCCAGCCAGAACACACATTTATAAGCCATAAATAAAACACGCAGAAACCATAAATTAATCAGACCCGAGACCTGGATTTCACCGTGTCAAGAATGGGAATGCATTTTTTTTCTTTTTCTTGGTCATTTACAACAGACCCTTACATCTTTTTTTTTCTTTTTAAACAATAGTACAACTCTGTTTCTCTGTTAAAACTACATGGTTTTACACTGAGTCACTCACAAAAGTTTGTGGGTTTTTTTTTTTGTTTTCTGTTTTGTTGTTGTTGTTTTAATAAAGTAAGACTTCCCTGCAACAGCAGCAATGGAGGAAAAGATGACAACGAAAAATCAGAGCTCGCAAATGCTTAAAAGAAGCAGGCGTCTACACAGCAGTGGAGATCGGAGGCTTTTTGCTCTTTTCTTCCTCTTTTTTGTTTTTTGTTTTGACTGTTTATCTTCTTGCCTTCTCTCCTTATATAGAATAATATCAGAGTGGCCCATCTGTTTGGGAGGGAGAGCTGCAGAGGGTGAGGGGAGACTGCTGTCCTGGGGGTGGGGATGTAATGGTTTTCTTCTTCCTTGGATCTCTCCAACACCCCTTCTTCAAACTCTCCGCCCCATTTCCTCTCTCCTGTCCCTGTCCCAGGCTAGCCCGCCGCCGTCGGGGTCTTCTTAAGAGGAGTTCATTATGGGCCGGGAGTACACTCCCTGGTAGTAGGAGGTGTCTGCGGCCAGGGGCGATGCGTCCAGGCCGGCTTTGTTCGTGACCGGGCCCATGGCCAGGCTACCCGGCATCGGGGAACCGTAGCCAGGGTAGTGCATCACCTGTTCATAGGCCTTGAGGTCCATTTTGTGGGGTTGATGGTGGTGGTGGCTGTGGTGGTGCTGCTGCTCCGAGGACATGAGGTTGTTGATGGAGAAGGGGTGGTTGAAGGCGTAGTGGTGCTCGGGCTTAAGGTGGGCCTCCGGCGGCAGGCCGGGGTGGTGGGGAGGGCCCAGCAGGTGGGCGGCCGCCTGCTGCTGCTGCTGCTGCTGCTGCTGCCCCGGCGAGGGCGCCGGCTCCGGGGGGCTCAGGGCCGCGGCCGGCGTCCCCTTCAGCTCTCCCAGGGCCCCTCGCTTGTGCTCCTGGCACGGAGAGGCGCTCGAGTGGGGCGACTCGGTGCCCGCCGCAGTCTCCGAGGCCGGCCCGGCGGCCTCCCCGAGCTGACCCTGCGAGGCCTGGGCCGCCGCTGTCGCCTTCTTGCCCCCGCCCGTGGCCCCCGAGGCTTCCTTCAGGGCCAGCTGCTTCTCGCACTTGAAGCGCTTCTGGCGGCGCAAGTAGCAGCCGTTCTCGAACATGTTGCCCGAGTCGGGGTGCAGGGTCCAGAAGGAGCCCTTGCCGGGCTTGTCGGGCGAGCGCGGCACCTTGAGGAAGCAGTCGTTGAAGGACAGCGAGTGGCGGATGGAGTTCTGCCAGCGTTGCTGGTTCTGCCGGTAGAAGGGGAAGAGGTCCATGATCCACTGGTAGATCTCGCTCAGCGTCAGCATCTTGTTGGGGCTCTGCTGGATGGCCATGGTGATGAGCGAGATGTAGGAGTAGGGCGGCTTGGCGTGCGTGTAGCTGCGCCGGTACGTCTTGGGGTCGCGCGCGCGGCTCAGGCCCGCCTGCCCGTACATGGGGCTCATGGAGTTCATGTTGGCGTAGGGGGCGAGGCCGCCCATGGCCCCGGCCGCCTGGCCCCCGAGAGGGCTCAGGCTGGGACTCAGGTGCGGCCCCATGCCCGCCACGCCGGCCGCCCCGGCGGAGCCTCCCATGCTCGCCATGGCGCCCGCGCCGGGGGACATGCCGGCCAGGGACGGGCTCATGCCCGCGCCCACGTACGACGACATATTCATGGAGCCGGCGCTCATGTTGCCGGAGCCGCTGCCCATGGCGGCCGCGGACATGCTCATGTACGTGTTCATGCCGTTCATCCCCAGGCTGGCGTTCATGTTGCTCACGGAGGAGTAGCCCTGCGGACAGAGCCCGGGGAGGGGAGTGAGGCGCACAGGGTTAGCACCACGGCGAGCGCGTGCGCGCCCTCCCGCCCGTCAGGCCCGCCCGGGCCCCTGCCCCCGGAGCCCTCGGGGAAGCCTTCCCTCCCGGGTCCGCGTCGGGGACGCCGTGGCCGCTGCGCCCTGGAGGAGGCGGCGAGCAGGCTGCTGCTGTTTGCCTGCGGCCAGGTCCTAGCCCTTCTGCGCCTCGCTTAGACTCGGAAGCCGGGGTTCCCCGGAGCACCCCTAGGCCGGGCACCTCGAACGCATCCTCTCTCCGCGACTGTCCGGCCGGCGCACCGAATCCGCGCCGTGGCCTCGGACGCCACCTCCGACCCTAGTGAACAACCTGAGGGTCCCAGCCCAGGGCGCCCCGGCGGCCCCAAGCGGAGATCGTCCCGGTGTCCTCTCCGCTCATCCTCCCCCCCCACCCCGCCCCGGGACCCCATCTCTGGCCCCGGCCTGGGGGAGCCGAAACCCAGTGCCCGCGCGGAGTCTGGGGCCAGCTGGGGGCTCTGAGCGGAGGGGCAGGGAGGAGACCGAGGACTGAGCTCCACGCGGCTGGGCTTTGCAGCCACAAACTTTCTTTCTCTTTGTTCCTAGTCTTTGACTCTGCTTCCACCTCAGCCCCCAACTCCTACCCACCTTCTCCCCAGCTCCCCACCCCCTCGCCGGCCGACCTCCCACCCCTCCCCAGCCGCGCGCTGCCAAACATAACTCTGTTAGGATAGTGCGTGGCTCGGCCACGAAGAGGATTTGGAGGCGCCGCAAGTCAATATTTGATCACAAAGTTAATATTATCTCAAGGCTAACAGTGTGTCGTATAAAAAAGAGACCCATTTGAGTCGAAGGAGGGTGGAAAAGGCGGCTGCCCGGAGCGGCTGGGGGTGGGGGGCGGGCGCCCGCAAGAGGAGCGGTCCTGAGGCTGGGGACCAGCGCGAACGCCGCCACCCTGCTTCCCCCTGGAAAAGGCGAGTGCCTACCTCCGGCTCGGCATAGTAGCTGCTCCAGTCGGACGGCTCGTGCCCTTCCATCTTCACCGCTCCCAGCATACTGGAAGCCGAGTGCATGGCAGTTTAAAATTTAACAGCCACAACAAACGACCAGCAATCACCCCCCCACCCCCACCCTCTTAAAAAAAAAAAAAAGTCAGCCAAGGCACCGTCCCCTCCCTCCCTCTCTCCTCGCACTCCCTTTCTCCGGCTCCACTCCCTCTCTCTCCCTCCGCCGGCCGGAGGCGGTAGTTGGATTGGGCAGGAGGGGTCAGCTACGGGAGGAGGGGGCCCGGAGACCAGAGGAGGTCCGGCCCCGAGTCCCGCGGCAGGGAGCGCCCGCCGCCAGCCGCCCGCCGCCCGCCGCCGCCGCCGCGCTCGCGGGCTGCCGGGCGGAGGCCGAGGTTGGCAGTGCCGAGCTGCCCCGAGGCGGCGGGAAGCGCGCGGCGCGGGGGCGGGTGGAGGGGGGAGAGGGAGGAGGTGGAGAGGAGGAGGAGGAGGAGGAGCAGGAGGAGCAGGAGGAGGTGGAGGAGGAGGTGGAGGAGGAGAGGAGGAGGAGGTGTGGACGCGGAGCGGACAAGTGCCGCAGTGACGTGGGCGGCTGGTGATATAGCGCGGCGCGGCGGCGCCGGCCTCCAATCCCCAGACCCGGGGCAGCCCATTTGAATAATCAGCTCACACCTAGGTGAGAGGGAGCCTCGGCCGGCGCCCGGCACCTGCCCCTCCGCGCCCGGCGCCCGCCCCACTGCCGCCGCGCCCCGCACCGGTACCGGGCCGAGCGAGGGGGCGAGCGGGCGCGCGGGAGTGCGGGGGGCAGGAGGGACCTGGTGCCTTCCTCCCCGCGAGCGGCCCGAGCTCCGACCCCCGCCCGGTCCCAGAGCGCCCGGTAGCCCCTTTGCAGAGCCTTAGCGACGCCCCGTTTACTCATCCCGGGGTTCTTCATTCTCAGTGCCCATTCCCTGTCAAAACGACAAGACGGCGACAGAGCCAATTTGCAAAGCACCGTCGTATTTAGAAAAACTGTGTACACACCTGGAACCCGCCTGCCGCTGCTCCTCGGAGGCCCCTCCCCGTTACAGTCCAGACCCGGGGCGGCTCCGCTGGGCTGGCGTGCGGGGCTCCCGGGGTCCCGCAGCCGCGGGTCTCGCCTCCTCCGAGCCCGGCCTCCCACGACCGACGGGGGCGGGGGGGGGGGTCGCAGAGCGCAGGGCGCACTCGGCCCCGCCAGCTGCAGTCGACCGTTGGGGAGACTGCTATTTGTCTCTGACATTCAGGACGCCGTGTTTCAAGGTTACTTTGCAGTCACAACCGAGGTGCCCACAGCATTTCGTAACTAAAACAAACAGGGCAAGAGGTGGGAGGTGAGGCAGGACGAGAGAGGGGGGGGAAAGGAATCAATAATGGGACACATGGAATTTACTTCGGGAGAGTCTCCGTTCTCTGCTTTCTTGAGGGGCTCTTTTAGAAGAATCACAAGTTCCGCAACCATATACTTCCTTCTTACTTTTGCTCCAGCTTCGGGGTGCAGATTTTCATCCGTCCTGGGCCACCTACTAATACCCTAGGGATCCCAGATTGCAAGGTTTGGGGTATTACAGGTGTTCGATGTGAACTTCTTTTCTTGGTTCTAAAAACACGCTGGGCCATGAGCATCCAGCCCCGTGGCCCCCATCTCAGAGCTAAAGAAGTGGGGAATAATTTCCGGCCCACCTGTCCAAAGTTATGGGAATGGTGTCAGAAAACGGAGGTGAGGTGGCAGGCACTGAGCGGAACACCAAGAACAGAAGGTCTGTGTGAGGGCCAGGCTAGAAGTACAGGGAGGAAGAGCAGTCCACGTAGGGAAGCCACCCCTTCTCTTCACCCCAGGTGTCTCAGGCCTGAATCGCTTTGAACCAGATGCAGTCTCCGGCAGCAACCCCAGCGCTGAACCGCAACCTGACCCGTTCACAGTGAGTGGGTTAATAAACCCACCCCTAACGAGTGCCGGGGCAGGATCCCCCAAAGCCAAAGTCTGGGGCTTTGAAAGCCTAGCGCAGCGCAGAGTTCCCTGAGAGGCAGGCCGCCCGGTGCACCTGGAAAGTCTGTTGTGGGGTGCATGCACACTCAGTGCGTGCGTGGGCTGGGGAGCATACTTCGGAAGGCAGAACTCTCATCTCATCTCATCTCATCTCATCTCATCTCATCTCATCTCATCTCATCTCATCTCATCTCATCTCATCTCATCTCATCTCATGTCGCCTCAGAATACAAAGGGAGCAATTTAATCTTTCTCCCCAGGGTTTGGGAAAGCGGGGTATGCACTGACGCTCAAAAGAGAAGTTTTTCCAAGCTTTCTGCATAGACCCAGAGTAGAAATGCAACCACACACACACACACACACACACACACACACACACACACACGGGCGCGCGCGCCAAAACACACTCCCCCCAAGAGGCGCTTCTCGTGTTCAGTAGAAAAGAGACGTCCAAACAGACAAAGCAGTGAAGGGACAGCCGGACAACTTTCTGGTGCGTATGGACTTGAACCCAATCTGTACATGTATGTGTTCCACTTCCCTTTCTCTTTTTGCTCCCGATCGAAAATACGGTTTTAGAAATTATTCCCTGGGCAAAAGGAACGAGCGGAGCCGGGAGGGGGGGTCCGCGGGAGGAAGGAGCGCGACCTCCCCAAAGAGCGAGCTTGGGAGCGAGGCTCGCAGGTGCTCGCCGCAATTGGTGGTCCGGGTGGGGCTCGCCCGGGAGCGCTCGGCGCCGGCTCCCGCAGTGGTAGGGCGCCCCCTATCGGCTGCGCTGTCCTTGGGCGGGACCCAACCCTCTTCACCCCTGCGCGCTCCTAACCCAGAAGCCGGGCGCCGCGGCACCTTTCCTCCCAGGCCTCTCCTAACGCAGCGGGCGTTCCTGTGGAGTTCCCCGGAGTTCTGCGCAAACCCCAAGCACCTCCTGGCCCGCTCGCAGGAGGGCCAGGGCGGCCTGCAGGACGCTCCAGGCATCGGCGACGGCGCGAAGCCGGACGGTTCCCGCGGCCTGGGGTCCGCTTTCTGCCGCCGGCGCGGACGTCTCTGGAGGCGCCACCTCCCCGCGCACACCCGGTCCGCCCGGTGCTCCCGGGCACCTTAGGTTTCCAAAGGTTTATTCAGAGCCTGTGGCGCGAGAGCCGCAGGCTGGAAGGCGGTAAATGGCTCCGGGAACTTCTCCCCAGGAAAAAGTGCGCGGGGTAACGGGTGGGAGCCAGATGCTTCCGCTGATACGACCGAGACCTGCAAAGCGGTCCTTTGCCCGTGACCCCCTTGCTTTCCTTTCTTTGCGTTCGGCGCTGCTCCGTGTCCGTGTAAGGCCACAGTGCTTGGGGGTAGCCTGCTGTTTTCATTCTGGACGCTGCCCTAGCGGGTTGGACTTGGGCTCAAACCAGGGCCTCCTCAGCTCTTGCCAGGGAGAGGACGCTACCGTCCTGCACCCCCTTGGCAAAACCCCTTTGAGCCCGGAGCTCCCTCTGTGATAGCACGCTAGCCTGGGGGGGGGGGCATCCATAACCAGAGCTCAGCTTCCCTAAGAAATAACCTGCAAAATACCAAGGGCGGGGGTAGGGGGCGGGATGGTGTGTGGCTCATCAGTACTCCAACTCCTGAAACCCTTCCCAGAATACTGGTCCAGGGCAGGCCTTGCTCTAAGGCATTATCAGGCAGGTCTACAAGGGGAGATTAAGACGGAGGAAACGGCAAGGTGATTCAGCAACGTCCTCTGGAAATACACATTTTACTTTTATTTTATTTTTTATTTATTTATTTCACATTTTACTTTTAGCTACGTTTTTGAGTTGGCAGAAATCAGACGCCCATTCCTCTCTTATTCTCCGAATGGAATTTTCAGGATGAATCTTAGGTCTTCATAAAGGCATACAGTTGTGCCAAAGGTTACAATAATTATTTCACTTTCTACAGGTGGCTTGTTATTTCTGAAATTTTATTTAAAAACAGCCTGACCATCAAAACAAGTCTATTCGGTATTGAACACAGCCTCAGATTCTCTTTTGCTGGCTTTCATAGTTCTTTGATGGACCAAACACCAGTTGTTTATGGAGAGGTCAGTTGGAAAGGTAATTAGCTAAGAATATGTCATCAAAGGAGATGCATGTGAAAGATTAAGCATGTCCCCCTCTTCTGAAAAAAACACAGAAACATGCTGATGAAAGTGGGGAAAAAGCATAATACAACATAGAAGTTTAATACACAATGCACCTGGATACAGTGTAATCTTGCTCTCCTGGGCAAGATTCACAGGAAAAGATGGGAAATAAGCAATAATAAAAATGATAAAATTAAATAAGTATGATACTACTACGATGTGTTTGAGTGTTAGAGTCATCCATTCAATCTACGCATTTTCTGCATTTTATTTGCAGAAAAATCGTATCGTTTTATATCATTATATATCATTATTTTATTAATAGTTGCTTTTTATTATCTTAAAGTGAAATATATAATAAGAATATTAGATTTGATGTTGGAGGGGATCCCTGGGTGGCTCAGTGGTTTAGCGCTTGCCTTTGGCCCAGGGCACGATCCTGGAGTCCCGGGATCGAGTCCCACATCGGGCTCCCTGCGTGGAGCCTGCTTCTCTCTCCTCCTGTGTCTCTGCCTCTCTCTCTATGTCTATAGTAAATAAATAAATCTTAAAAAAAAAAGATTTGATGTAGGAAACTTTATCAAGCTAACTTACAGCTATTCATTTAATTCTCACACTTAAAAAGAGATGAATGAAGCCGCCATTCAAATGGACCAAAGGTTTGAGTTCCAAAAATCAAAATCATATAATTTTTTCTTACCTGTGTCAGAAAGTGGGTAGTGCTCTTCCTTGAATTGAGGGAACAAGAGAAGAAATATTCATGCCAACCACAGATGGTGACTTCCTAGCCTGGCACAGGAGAAGAAAGAAGACAGTCCTTGGGGTGTTACTAGAATGAATTTGGCACCTGGATCTCTCTCTGTGCACATGGAATTTGATTGCTGTTGGGAAGTTGGTGTAGCTATGGATTGTTCTTTTCTAGGTGAGAAATTTCTCAGTGGTTGGGTTGAGCAGTTGTCAACTTTGCTTCCCTCTGTGTGGGTCTGTGGAAAAGGCCTGCACTCTGCCTTTTGGGTCCAGGGTTCGACAGATATTTCTGGTATATACTTAGCATCCTCTCCACCATTCTTGAGTTTTGAGCACATTTCTGGTATGTGAGACAATTATAGTAGGTAATTAACATACTTGGAAGAGATAAAAATAAAGAAATGACAACTTTTAGTAGCAATAATAGGATGTCAATGTGAGTGAGCATAAACTCCTTTTTGAGGGTGTGCCTAAATTAGATGCATCTGTATCTGTGGCCTTGGGAGCTATTTCATATATTTGAATGTTATTCTTGGAGGCAGTCTCAGTTATCCCTGCCAAAAAGGCAAGCAGTAACCTGAAGAGCTGGTCACAGACCTTAAGTGGGCATTTCTTCTTTGAAATCCTTTGCTACACAGGAAGATAATTTTTTTCTTTTTTAAAAAAGTTTTTAATTCCAGTTAGTTAACATAGACCAGTTAGTTAATATAGAGCGTTATATTAGTTTCAAGTGCACAATTAGTGATTCACACTTCCATACAACATCCAGTGCTCATCACAACAGGTGCCCTCCTAATCCTCATCACCTATTTAACCCATTACCCCATCACCTCCCCTCTGGTAACCATAAGCTTGTTCTCTGTAGTCAAGAGTCTGTTTCTTAGTTTGCCTCCCTCTCTTTCCCCCCTTTCCTCATTTGTTTTGTTTCTTAAATTCCACATATGAGTGAAATCATATGGTATTTGTCTTTCTCTGGGTGACTTATTTCACTTAGCATAATACACTTTAGCTCCATCATGTAGTTGCAAATGGCAATATTTCATTCTTTTTATGGCTGAATAATATTTCATTGTATACATATAACCACATCTTCTCCATCCATTCATCAGTTGATGGACACTTGGGCTGCTTCCATAATTTGGCTATTGTAAATAATGCTGCTGTAATTATAGGAATACTTATATCCCTCTGAATGAGTGTTCTTGTATTCTTTGGTTAAATACCCAGTAGTGTAATCTAGGATAGCTCTATTTTTAACTTTTCGAGGAAACTCCATGCTGTCTTCCAGAGTGGCTGCTCCAGTTTGCATTCCTACCAATAGCGCATGAGGGTTCCTTGCCAACAACACCTGTTGTTTTTTGTGTTTTTTTATTTTAGCCATTCTGACAGGTGTGAGGTGGTATGTCACTGTCATTTTGATTCACATTTCCCTGATGACAAGTGACGTTGAGTATCTTTCCATGTGTCAGTTGGCCATCTGGATGTCTTCTTGGGAAAAAATATCTGTTCATGTCTTTGACTATTTTTAATTGGATTATTCACTTTTTGGGTGTTGAGTTGATAAGTTATTTATATATTTTCAATACTAACCCTTTATCAGATAGGTCACTTGCAAATATCTTCTATTCCGTAGGCTGCCTTTTAGTCTTGTTGCTTTTGTTTCCTTCATGGTTCAGAAGCTGTTTATTTTGATGTTGTTCCCATAGTTCATTTTTGCTTTTGTTTCCCTTGCTTCAGAAGATAGATCTAGGAAAAAAGTTGCTATGGCTGATGTCAAAGAAGCTACTGTCTACACAGGGTGATAATGATGAATTAGATCTATGAGCTACTTCTTACTTGTATGGATTAACAAATATACTTCCAGGAAGCATGAGAGGATGAAGCATATGACAGGATGTGACAGTCATGGAGATCCATAGCACTTAGCAAGGCCTGGCGTTGGAGTATCATGCTTAGGAACTAGTTGCTTGGGATGCCTGGGTGGCTCAGCAGTTGAACATCTGCCTTTCGCTCAGGGCATGATCCTGGGGTCCTGGGATCATGTCCTACATCGGGCTCCTTTCGGGGAGCCTGCTTCTCCTTCTGCCTATGTCTCTGCCTCTCTCTGTGTATCTCATGAATAAATAAATAAAATCTTAAAAAAAAAAAAAACCAGAACCAGTTGCTTGCTTCTTGTCTCATCTTAAGATAATACAGGGGCCTGGCCTAAACATAAAAGAATTGTGCATAACTTGCTCCAATATCAGGCAGTGACAATGAGGGGGGTGTTTATATCTGTTGGTCCATTTGGCAACTATTTTAATGAAAACTTACTATATTCCAGATGGCGAGGATGTGGTCCTGAACAAGGTAGGCAACACCATGTGCTCATAGAGATCGTTTCCTTTAACTTTCTCCTGCTGCTTCTGCAACAGATTCTAGCAGAACCTGTTTTCCTTATGTTTTTATGCCTCTTTTTAGTTGTGGCCCAGGGGTTTTCCAGTGCCAATATCCCATCCCAAGTGGGCATCTACATTTCACCCTTCAGAAATAGTCTATCTACTGGCAGGGATGGACACCCAAGGTGAACTGTTCTGCCTGTGTAGATCCAGAATCGATGGAAAAACCAAGGGCTTGGTCCTCTGAAGTAGTCGGCATAGTGCCAGCAGAATGGATTTAACCACAGTGAAGCCAGATGGGAGCCATGTGTTGCTCGAATTATCTGTTATGAATCCACCTTTTACAATCTATCTAGAATATGAGATCCTAGGGGGTTCCAATTTTGGAAGGAAGGAGCAGGCGATGGGGATCCCTGGGTGGCACAGCGGTTTGGCGCCTGCCTTTGGCCCAGGGCGCGATCCTGGAGACCCGGGATCGAATCCCACGTTGGGCTCCCAGTGCACGAAGCCTGCTTCTCCCTCTGCCTATGTCTCTGCCTTTCTCTCTCTCTCTCTCTCTCTCTCTCTGACTATCATAAATAAATAAAAATTAAAAAAATATATTTAAAAAAAAAAGGAAGGAGCAGGCGGAAGGGAGATGCTCCTACTGGCAGTGGGTGCTACCTTGAGAACATCATCCTGTGGATGTGAGACCAGCAGTTGGTGCAGGGAGCTTTCAGCCTCTGAGCCTTTGTCACAGACGCGTCTGTATTCATTGTCGATTTTACTTCCAAAAGTGATTCCAGAGGGAGGATGGTGGAGCTTCTTGAAAGGTGGGTGCTTTATTTTACAGGGAGGGGTAACATAATTCAGCAATGGTAATTAACCAGGCCTGGGAACGCCCCTCAAATTTTTATGTGCATACGAATCCCCTGGAAATCTTGTTAAAATGCAGATTCTGATTCCGTAGGTCTGAGGAGGGTCTCCGAGTCTGCATGCCCACAGACTCCCCTGTGAAGCCATGTTGCAGGTCCCCTCCAACACCACCGATGGAGCAAGCCTGTTCCTCACTCAGCTGCCGTCTGTCCTGAGGTGGATGGAGGGATGTGACTCGATAAAATGACAAGTGGTAAGTCCTTCTTCACCTTCTGATGGTTCTCTCCTCACTCGGCTGTGGCCACACTGACCCTCCCTGCAGCCTGGAGTCCACCTTCCCCGCTCACAGGAGTCAGAATGTATCTACAGGTGTAGGCAAAACAGAGCTCCCTCCACCCCCAGCAGATCCCACACCTCCTCTGCTTGGACACGTCTTCCGGAGACAGGGACCTCTCTGTTTGGTTGGGAGGGAGAGGGGACCTGTGCCTATGATCAGTTTGCAATGTGGAAACTGTGCTTTTTCCAAGCATGGAAAATGGCCTAAGCCACGTTTCTATTGTGACCATATTGCTTCAGCAAATGCCCACCGAGGCCCCTTAACTTCTCCTCCTAAGGAAGATGTCCCATGGGACCCAGGCTGGTCTTGCTTCCCTGTGGATCTTTGGCATGAGTCTTGCCCTAAAAGGGAAAAGGGACAAGACTGACCCTTTCCCAGATACCCCACAACCTCTTTGCTGATCCCAACATGCATTTTGAACGAAGCAAAATGGAAAGGTGAGAGAGAAACAGAGAGTGACAGGAGATTCCTGTTTGAGTTTCCAGTGAGGTTTGCAGGTCCTCCTTCTGGAAAAGACCTTGGCTTCTCATGATGGTAACTGAGAGGAGGGATTTTCTTCCATGGTTTGATCCGATGCTGACAAGACACTTCTCGCCAGCACAGGAGAAAAACAAGACCAGAAGTAATTAAAGCCGAACCCACAGACACCACCAAAGGGATCCCCCCTATTAAGAAACACACTGTTTCCCTTGCTTTGCCACTCATGTGTGTTCGTAATACAATAGGAAACATTTAGCCACCTGGGTGGCTCAGAGGTTGAGTGTCTGCCTTTGGCTCAGGTCATGATCCCTGGGTCCTGGGATCCAGTCCCACATCTGACTCCCCACAGGGAGCCTGCTTCTCCCTCTGCCTATGTCTCTGCCTCTCTCTGTTTCTCAATAAATAAAATCTTTATTAAAAAAAGGAAATGTTTAGGACTTAAAGTTGGAGTCTGAAAGGTGAGAGGAATTTAAAAATTCAGGATGTTTCTTTAATGTGTATTCTATTTGCAATATGCACTCACAATTAGCGCTTAGATCACCTTTCCCTTCTGTGAACCTAAATAAGGCATTCATTCTGAAAAGGACTCCTTCCTTCCAAGTAGGAACTGCTCAAAGGGAGGGAACATATTTTTTATGTGAGCAAATTCTTCTTATTTCTCTCATATTTATAAAAGCACATGGAGAATGAATGTCAACACAGTAAGAATTTTAGACCAAATAGTTAATCTGGGTTTTATTTTAAAGCAGTGTGGGTTGTGATGGTGAGGCTGCTGAGGGAATTGTATAAAGCTGCTTGGAACTGGATATATAATACAAACTGGCTTCGCAGCTGTCTCTTTCACACCCAGCTACTCGGTCACTGCAAGGCCTGCCTCTATAACCCGAAGGATGGGAATGTGTGATGCTGACCTCAGATATGTTGTTTTAGATCATGTAAAGAAATATAAGGGCTGCATAATATTCTTTAAGGTAGTCTACATGCATGGGTCTATAGCTTTGATATCCTGAGAGTTTAGCTCTTCCCTTTAAGAGAGAGAAATCTGGTGAATTCACTCCTTTAAGTCTTCAAAATAAAGTGCTAAGCAGATGCTAATGTGGGGAACATCTGGTCTTGGTGGGAGTCCTGTGTGCCTCACCCCTGAGACCCACTCCCAGATCCTTACAGTATAAATAGGAGGGAGAAGCCTTCTCTCCTCTTCCTCGTTGTTTCTTTCTTTTCCCTCTCTTGACATGTTGAATTTAGGAATATAGAATTTTTTCTACATGTTTCCTCCCAGAGTCCCTCCCCACCATGATATGAATCTGGGAGAATAGAGTGGATGTGAAAGGGTTTGCATCAGGCTCAGGGGTCACACGCAGGCCTGTGTGGGGTAGAAATCTGAGTTGTTACTGTGGTCTCAGGAGTGAGAGATGCTAAGGACCAATTCCTGGTCCCCCAGCCCTCCCATCCACCCTGAGGCCCCCTGACCTAGATCTCAACTGTTTCCTGGTATCATGTTCTCTTCCTTCCCCATGGACCTTCCTTTAGGGAGACGGAACAGTTCTCAAAAGCTTGGGAGGAAAGAAAATGCTCACACGTATAGTGTCCAGTTACTGGTGCCATATGTGTGTGCCTGCAACACACTGAATCTCAAAAGTCTAGAAGAATATGGTTAAATAAACATCAACCCAACTTAATTGTGGAATGTTATGCAGCTCTTATACAGAATGACTTAAATCTCTCTAAAATCATGTAAAACATATATACATTTATGGCAAAGGGTTAAATCATTGCAGGATATGGGTGATTTTAGTTTTGGTGAAAATAAACCCCGAGTCTCTCTGTGCATAGAAACGATTTGAAGGCCACACATAAAACTGGTAACAATGACACCCTTGGAAGTTGGGCCCTTGGGGATGTTTGGGACAAGACCTTCATGTGCCCTTTACATTTCCTTATATTTTGCAATCATCTCTTCTGTTTTTGTCACTAAATACTATTAAGTGAACAAGCCTTGAAAAGTGCGGTTTTGTCACTGGATAGCTGACAGGCCACACACAAATATTTCTGGTTCTTATTACACTTTTCTTATCTTGTTTTAGAGAAAATGAACATGTTTGTTGGAAGATCCTATTTGCAAGAAGAGATTCAAGTTGGGAACATCCACAGGCCAAGAGAAGTTAGGTAGAAAAGAGAAACCACTAATATTTGTAAATCTGACCTAATTAAAAAAATTAAAAAGTGGATTCACGGAGTAGACTGAAGAACCAGCTAGTACTTAAATGGCTGTGGGTCTTAATTGCTTATGGACCTCAGGAAGTGAAAGGATCGAAATGTAGGCGCTCTGTGGTTTAGCTTAATTAATATTTATGACTGCAGAAGAAAATTAAATAAGGCAAACGGTGTAATTTTAAACAGCCTGTGGTCATGGTTAGCAGGACTCACAACAAATTCAGAGGCAAGAATGAGGGAGCTGTGGGAATGGTGTGATTTCAGTTTTCTTCACATCTCCGATCCTTGTTCTTTGCTGTGTGAGACCTCCAATAGTGATGTCTCAGAATGCCACAGTGAGCGTTTCCACTTACCTTCTTCACACGTTTTCTTTGTCTTTGTGACTGATTGTCTGAAGGAAGATTTTCTTGTTTAGTGGGGGGAGGGGTTGTGCCCAAAGACATTAACTCTGGAACCATCTATAATTGTTGTGTTGGACATTTCTAAAGTGTGTATCTGCCATTTACTGATTCTTTGCATGGGTTGATGATTTGAGTTTTTCCATTTGGGAGCTGAACATTGATTAGATAGCATCAGTTCCTATGATAGAGAATCTAGAGATTGGTTGAATTTCTACATGTGTTTATTGGGTAGATGAATGGATGGTGGTTGGATGGATGGGTGGATGGTAGATGGAAGAATAGAGGACTGAAGCTATGCAACATTAATTTTAAACTCCTACTTGACCTGGGAAGACTGGTTTTGGAGGGATCAAATCAGATTACAACAAATCCTAGTCGAGTGCTTTTCAAATTTCAATTGAGGGTCCATTAATACGCTGTGATAGCAATTTATTCCATTAAATCTATCATTAAATAAAGGAAAGGAATAGAATAGAATCTTTCAGTGCATCTCACATAGCCAAGACATGTGTTCTCTTGAAAAACCTGTTTCCATTATTGATGTGTGTATATATGTTTCAGGATAGAAAATACATTTCTTACTGTAGGCTCTCATCCAGGAACATGAAAAACTGGGTATACTGGGGCCTGAGGACTCTCCCTTCAAAGAAGCTTCAGATTCCTCATCTGGAAAACTCGGAGAATAGCAGAAGCCACCTCCCTGGTGAGGATGAAATCAGTTGAGGCACATAATGACATCTTAGCCAGCTGCCTGGTATATCGGGAACACCGATTAGAGTTGCTTTTCCTCCTGTGCAGTTTTTCAGCAACACACTGGAGGAAGAGTTCAATGTTTTACAATCTCTCCTCTCAACTGTAATAAAAAAGAAACCTCTTAAGGGGCACCTGGGTGGCTCAGTGGTTAAGCAACTGCCTTCAGCCCAGGGTATGATCCTGGGGTCCTAGGATCAAGTCCCACATCGGGCTCCCTGCATGGAGACTGCTTCTCCCTTTGCCTGTTTCTCTGCCCCTCTCTCTCTGTGTCTCTCACGAATAAATAAATAAAAACCTTTAAAAAAAAAAACCTCTTAAAAGAAAACTATATTTGTTGAAAATGATACTGTCTGTTTGAAACGATCACTCTGATGTAAATGTTATGCTTAGCTTTGGTCCAAGGACATCTCCAGGTTTAGCAAATGGGTTCTATCCTCTTGGGACTCATTGTAGCAAAGAACTAGAAGCTGAAGAGCGTGCCTCAGCTGACAAGCAGTCTGAAGCTTCAGGTGGCTTAATTTCATGGATTTCCCTCCCTTTGAAGGCTGAATATAGCATCTCTTTTGTTGTGCAGACAGTAACCTCAACCATCCCTAAAGCCATCCCCTTTTCCTTCCTGCCCTCTTCCTGAAGTCCAGAAGGCCTCAGTTCCCAATGATTTTGCAACTCCCCTTTTTACCTTCTTGGTGATATATTGCTCACCATTCTCTCTGAGTCCCTTCCCATTCCTTTCATCTCTATACTACGCTGTTCTCCCACCCATAAAACCATCTTCCACCCAAGTGCTGTTCTTCTGAGTGACCCAAATCTGGCAGAAGCCTCCTTTATTCGTTTTTTCCAGAAGGATCCTCAGCTGCGACTGCCAGACTGCCACTCTTCCCCTACCAGCTGCTTCAGGTCAGCCTGAGCAACTTGCTCTGGAATAGAATAGAATATTTGCCAACTTCCACCCATTAGATAAGAAACAAACCAAAACAACAACAACAACAACAACAACAACAAAAAAGGCGCAAAAACTTCTAATTGGATTCTTTTGGGGTAACTTGAAAGAACTCATTCTCTAAGCTGACCCACATAGCTATCTGTTCCATAAAAAAAAAATGGAAACCTTGCTCTTAGTAATGGAAAATTCTGCCCTTTTCCAGGGATCTGGTTGGGTGGTGAGTGGGATCAGAAGTCCTCATGATCAGCAACTGCTTTGCTCATTGCTTGGAAAAACAGTAGAAGTCAGGCTGGTAAAAAGAAAGCCAGAGGACATGATAGTGTGTGAGGAGAGAATTATGCCTTTGTTAACTTTCTTATAGCATTACTCAGCGTTATTCTTTTCCTGAAATGGTGTTTTAGCATGCACATCCATATTATATTCTAATTAGCTTTCCCCACACAAAGGTATGTCCTGGGGTTATGGGATCCTCCCATGTTAACACATACACAACACCGTCTTATTTTTCACTACAGTATGATTATATATATATATATATCCTGCATATCTATCCTATCTTTAGTCAATCTACTGCTGATCTTTAGTCAATCTACTACTGCTGGTGTCTCAGGTGAGCTCCCCCAGAAACAGCCTGGAGGGCTAGAGCTCATGTGCATGCGATTTATTAAGCTACTGGTCCCAGATAAGGGAGGAAGGAAAGAGGAGAAGACTAGCAAGGAGCCATCTCAGGCAAAGCCCTGCAGGCAGGAGCTGCAGCCTGACTCCACAGGAGACTTTATAGTGTATGAGTTTGCACTCCTGCACCCATCTTTGGTTAAGGTACTTCCTGGGGTTGGGTCATTTCCAGGCACTTGGAACTCTGTGGGAGCATACCAAGTGGCTCTTGGAGCCCAAGGACAGGCTCAGATGGAACAGCGGGTGCAAAAGCTTGCTGAAAATCCCACATCAAATGGCAAAAATGGAAAGAGAGAAGCTGGCTAGGTAATCAACAATATATGTTACAGGAGAATTGAAAATTTTGCTATTACAGAGAGTACCACAATGAATATTCTTGTACATGTCAGTTTATGCATGCAACTATGCTATTCTAGTGCATGGAGGATCTGGAAAGACCCAAACCATACTTTTCTGAGGAGGAAAAAGTGTGAACTGGGGTGAGTGTGTTATAAAGACTTTGCCCTTATTTGTAATATTTTAAATATTTTGCAAGAAGAATTTATCCATGTTGTTTTTGTATTTAACTTATGCTAAAATATTTCCAAGAGCACCAGTTAGATACTAGCAATTCTAGTCAAGAGGCTCCTCAAGTGTCTCTACTCTGAGCCTCTTCCTTTTAGATTGCAGCCAGAGATAGCAGTGATGGAACCTAATTCCCCATCTCTTGCTTGCAATTCTGTGATCTCAAGGCTCCTGATGAGACCCTCATTCTTTTTCTGCACTAACTGTGACAGGAGTCTTAGCTCTCATTTAAAGGCACATTTATCCATGCTTTGGGGGAAGCTCTACCAAAATGCATTGGACAAACATGTACTGAAACCCAGTTTGTCCATGGGTTCACAGCCCATGGGCACCATAAATGTGTTCAAGGAGTTCACAGGGCGGAGAGTAGGCCAGAAGTAAACTGAACACAATGAGATGTGTTGAGGCAGCAGCAGGCCATGTACCTCTAAGAACAGAGCAATTTGCTCTTCCTTGGATGGGAAGGCTGAGATGCCTCCTGTCTGAGGGGGTAATATTTAAGTCAAATCCTGGGGGAAGAGGAAGAGTTTTTTCTCCAGGCTGAAAGGAACCAAGGGCTCCACTAGTTGGAGGGAAACACCAGTGCAAGGATGTGGGCATGGCTCAACAGGGAGTGCTGAGAGCATCCTAGGAGAAACAGATTGCTGGTGGGAGACAGGAGGATTGCCAGAGGACCTGAAGGCTAAGGAGTTTGACCTCTTTCCTTGAAGATGAGGAGTCACTGAGGATTTGGAATAGTTGTTCTCTCAGTAAGGTAAAGTGATGTGGGACCCAGGATCACTACTCAGCTGGCCCTTGTCAAAGAAGGATAGGTTAGTCAACCATCAGTCCCTTTGGGGTCACCTTATCTGCAGAGATGACTTCCCTTGAGGTCACAGCCCTTCCTGGGGTGGTCCACATCCAATACCATGGTCCAGCCATCTTAACCCAATTCCAGACAAATCTGAGGGCCACAACTAGCTCTGGAGCTCCCTATGGTGTGGAACAATATCTCCCCTTTCCACTCCTAACTCCTTTCCCCACACCAGGCATTGATCCCACTGATGCTTCATAACCGTGGCACATGTTAAGCTCCAATTTAGAGGCTGCCTTCAGCCAACTCAGCTGATGGAACCACTTAGGAGGCCTCAGCACTAATTTGAGTGGGGAGGCTGCACTTCTGGGACTAACTTTTTTTTCTGGTTTCTACTATGCAGTAATGGATATGGCCTGGTTCTGGAAGGAGAGATCTACCTCTGGCCTCTGATGATCTCTCCAGAAAACTCCAGAATTATGAAAAAGCCAGGAAAGCATCAGGTGAAATGAAAATTTAGGACTGGGAGTTAAAAGTTCTATGTTTCATTTTGGTTCCCCCAGAAGTAGATCCAAGCATTTGAGTACAAACAGGATGTTTTGGGCCAGGAAACATTTGGAAAGGTGTGCAGAAGTGAGATTGGGAAAAGAAGGCATAGGGCATGTCATTGAGTTAGTTACTGCTAAGGGTTACTGAGGCTTAATCTTGCTGGGGACCCTGGGAGGCACAACAGAACAAAGACCTCAGGGTTCTTCCTATCAAGGGGAGAGGGAGCTGGGGTATTTATGAACCAAGTCCTGTCAGTCACTGATTGACAGTGGCTGCTACTGGGCAGTCTTAATTCGCTAGGCACTTTCAGTCCTGTGTGGGGAAAGTAGGATTCTGTAGCCAACATATGCTGGCAGATGGAGGGTGGGCTTAGGGGGATATATTTGGGGTTCTGGCATCATCTGTTTAAGTTCTACTGTCTCCATTTCCTAGTGCCAAGATTTTAGAGGCCTTGTCCTAGTCATAGAGCAAGGATAATGAAGCTCTTGCTTCATCATCATTATATATTTTCAATGTGACTTGATTTTAGTCATCAAAAGATATGTTTAAGAATGGCTGATAGGGAAGGGAGAGACAAGTAGACATATAATAATAGTAACAGTTATCACATGCTCTGGACCCCAGCACTGCATTCCCAAGAGTGGAGTGGTCAGGAGTCCCCTCCAACTCTTTCAAGATAGGATCAACCTTCCAAATTTGAATCTTCAAAATTGTATACTGAATCACCTGCATCCACCAAAAATGATATTCTGCCAACAAGCACTGGAACTATGAAATGTGCTCCTCAGAAAAGTGCTTCAGAACGCAGTTATGTGATTTCTCTACTTTTTAGGGATACCATTTAGGAACAGTGGGATCAGTGTCAACTAGAGAGTTAACAGGATTATACCTCCACTGCAGTGCTCACTGAACCACAAGGTCTTTTCATTACGTTAAGGAAAGCAGGTAGAAATGCCAAGTTTGAGCAGAAACATTCTAAAACTGCATTTCCAACACTCAGTGGTGTAAGAGTCAGATGAAGTATTGAGTAATGGTGAACTTTGTTCCCTATTAAATAGAAGGTAAACTATTGCCTTGCCTCTCATTTCCTGGTGAGATGATTCACTTGTAGTAAATGGGGACTCAAGATAAAATTATCTCACCATGAAAATCCTCATAGTGAAGGTTGGATCTCCAGCTGCTTCCTAAACCCTGCACCAGAAAGTACAATGTACTGGGGACTCAAATAGACTATAGATCACAGAGGAAACCTCTTATAATTCGACCCTAAGCACTTCTGTGTAAAAACCGGGTCTGTGATAATTCCCACCATGTGTGAGAAGGGACATCCCATTTTCAGGGCCATTTCTACAAAGTACTGATGGAATTTCACCTGTCCTTGCAAGAACTCTCACTCCCTGAGTCTCAGATTTACTTTTAACAGAAAGTCTTTGATTAGATCCCCATGAGGTTAATGGGACCTTACATCAGTCCCAAGACTCTTCAGAATTTATCTGGAAATTCCACCCTCTCTTTATTTTTATCACTATCCCAATGGTCTTTCTTAAAAATTGAGTTTTATGTTCTAGACATTAGTCATTTTAATTTTTAAATCTGGATAACATCTGAAGGACTAACTTCCCATTTCCTAATCTCGTTTTGGACAGTTCTGAATAATAAGTAAAGCTTTAACTTCCTTTGGTTTAAAAAAAAAAATCCGCACACACAAGCTTGAGATGCTTCAGACTTTATGATCTCAGCATAAAAAGAAAGGACTGAGCCTTTGATTCATATTCTATTCAACCATGAGTACAGCAGTGCTGAAGGGATTTGCATGTTTAAAGGAGTATTCAGAGGAACAACCCACATAATGAATTCTCCAGGGGTCTTGGCAGAGAAATTGGTATTCATCTCAATTGTTGGTGTCTGCTGCAGGGTCTGTATTTTCTCCATGTGCTGATTGGACGCCATTGCCGAGCAGCAGCCAATCGTGAGGCACCAGAGCAGAGGCCTCCACCGTGGTTGGACTTGGGAGGGCAGGAAATGAGGACTTGAGCGGCTAGCAGGCTACACCGACATGTGGACAAGTGTGTGTGTGTGGGTGGAGCTCATTGAGGGATGGGTGGTGGGGTTGGTTCCCCCCTTAAACAATTTATCAGGGAGCACCCTCTTTCTTAAGAGTTCGAAAACCCAGAGGTATCCCTTTCCTGATTCTATGTAGGCAATTACATGGGTCAACACTTCTACTTGTGTGAAAATGCGCTGGAAAATGAAATGAGAAAGGGGATCTTTGGCCATCATATAGGTAGGAAACTCTACATTAAAATGTTCCGTGGGGACGCCTGGGTGGCTCGGAGGGTGGGCGCCTGCCTTCGACTCAGGTCGTGATCCTGGGATCTGGGATCGAGTCCTGCATCGGGCTCCCTGCGAGGAGCTTTCTTCTCCTTCTGCCTGTGTCTCTGCCTCTCTCTCTCGGTCTGTGTCTCTCATGAATGAATAAACAAATCTTTAAAATAAAATATAAAATAAAATAAAATAAAATATTCCGTGGTCTGTGCTAAAACTGCAGCATACTCTCAGTACCTGGAATAGTTATGGTTGAGTTTATTTAAAATTTTACAAGAAAAGGTGAAAGCACACCACTAGTGCATATTGAAACCACGGTTTCTCAAAGGAGTGTGTAAGAAGGAGCTGGAATGGGGGCTGGGAAAAACCTCAGCTTTGCTTTAGCTTAACCTTATTCATCAGCACCACCTTTTCTCTGCAACTGTGTCAACATAGTGGGCAGGACCTTCTCTGTTAGTCACCATCTTTGATGTCTGGGGATTCCGGCCTCTCTGTCCTCACTGATCCCTCATCAGTCCCCTACTGGGTGTTCTTTTCCCTCTGGGTTCTGCCAGTGACTGCTCTTCCCTGAGGCTTAACATACAATCTAGATGGTCTAGATCAAAGGTTTTCATTGGTTGAAGAGTTAAATTGATGGGAAGTAGTGGAAAAGACCATGAGCTTTAGAATCAATAATACCTTGACTTGAGTCTCTGATTTTACCACTTATGAGGTGGATAACCTTGGACAGGTTACTTAGCCCCCTCGAGACTCTGTTTCTTCATCTCTCAAGGAAGATAATGGTTATTTCTTTATCTAAGCATTGTGGAGATCATGGCGTTCATGCATCCAGTAATGGCTCTCTGTATTAATCATATTAATCTATAAAAATACAGTAATAGTTTTCTGTATGATGCTAATCACAGGTTGTGGAAATAGCTGGATGGATTTTGAGTGAATTTGAAAGTGGTCTCACTTATAATACAGGCTGCATTTTTCCCAAGGAAGTCTTTTTGAAAAGCTCTAAGAGGTGACATTATCCAAGACAGCTGCAGGTCTTGCTTTGTGTCTCACGTACTGCCTACCTGTTTCTCAGGTGTCTGTTCCAGGAGGAAAAAAGGATAGCAAAGATATGTATGTTTTAAGATTGTTATTCTAACTCTGCCAGTACTGGACACTTAACCAGTTATTATGTCCCCTTCCTCTTCCTCTTCCTTGTCCTCCTCCTTGTCATCATATGGATACAGGGATCCTAATATCTGAGGTTGGTATCATGGAGGCAAATCCTACTCTCTCACAGAAGGTAATATAGAAGACCCAATTGTTCTGATTCAGGGAAGCATTTATGTTTTTTTTTTTTCGTGGTTATTTCTAACACCAGATAAACAAGGTTTTTACTGGCTCTCTTCTTCTCAGCAGCTTGGGAAAGACATTGGACATATGCCCAACTGGAATGACCCAGCTCTGCCTCCAGCTCTGTCTCTTAGGGGCTGGATGACCCTGAGTGAATTGGTTAATTTCACTGAGCCTTGGGAGTTTAACCTCAAGAGGACACACACATGATCAGAGACTGTCAAGGTGACATGAGCTCATAGGATACAGTCTCTGCCCTACACACTGGTACTCAGAGGCATGGAAAAGTTCAAGTTAAAAGGGTCTGAGAACTCCTCCCATAAACCAGCTACCATTTTTCAGGTATAGAAAGAATTTGGCTCTTCCCAAAGGTTTGTTTTTTTAAAAGGTACATACCTATTCATGATGACTAAGAATGGACTTTTATTATCAAAAATATTAAACCAGTGCCTTCTTGGTTCCCTTGTAAATTACATGCTTTTTCAATACGTTCACTATGAAAGTGAATCCATGAGGGAAGAGATTTTCCTAGACCAATGCTGTTCAAGCTTTACTATGGACACTAATCATTTGGGGGTCAATGGTGATTTGAAGGCTCATTCTAATTCAGAAGGTCCATGGGGGTCTGAGCTTCTGCATTTCTGACAAGTTCCCAGACAGTGGCTATCTACCATTCCAAGTACCAGTCTTGGAGCCTCAAAAGTGAAGAACAAAGTGGACATTAACCCACTTTGAGGCTTGAAGCTCTCTTTCTTGAGCAAGGGAATTATTTTGAAAGCCAAGTTTTTGGGGAAGACAAAAAAATATTTTAAACTCCAGAATCTTCAATTACAACATATCAAGAATGAGGATAGACAGATTCAGACCTTAAAACTTTAACATAAGCTTTACCATGAGGCAAAGGGAGGTTGCAGGAGATAATGTAAAACCATTGCTCGACAAACAACAGGTGGTTCCCAACTGAGTCAGAGGCAGTGGAATAACAGGTGAATCTCAGGAAGATAGCAGGGTATGGAAACATCTAGAAAGTGTTTCTCAGACTCCAAATATATCTGGAATCATGCATTCTTTTCTAACATGGTAGGACAGCTGTAGAAGAGCAAGGAAGGAAGTAAAGTAGATTTGGGGTAGCAGGTCCTGACCTGGTATTTTGAGTCTTCCTCACCAGCCTCATCATCAGGAGGCATTTCCATGGGAGCTGTGGGAGGTTTTGTACCATGACTGAGGAGTGAGATCAATCTTGTCTGCTGTGAGTTGCCAGGGTGAGGGATGGCAGGCCCCCTGGGGGCAAAAGATGTTTGGTGAGAAGTTCAAGCTGAACCTGAAGATAAACGTGGCTGAGAAAGATCTGTGGCCTCCAGAGGTGAGAGTCAGCCATATGTGTAGAGCCCCAGTATGTTCTGTAGACATTCCAGGCATGCTCTGTAGACATTCCAAGCATAGGGAGCTCACACAGTCCTCTGAAGAAGTGAGCAGGGCCAGCACTCAGCAGTGGCACCAGGAACTAATGTCTAGACCAAGTGAGAGGGGATGTCCCTCAACTGGGAGCTAGTAAGACCTGAAGGAGTTCCTTCAGGAGACCAGAGACCTCCCCCAATACCTGAGGATATGTGAACATTTCTCGAAACTGGAGGCATCTTGAGGAGGCAAAAGAAAGGGATAAACAGTTCTGATGGGAAAGGTGGTTTTAGAATAGATGGGATAATTAGCTGACAGAGGTTGCTTACATAGAGGATATGGTGTCACTTTTAATTAGCAGGCTTGCTCAGACTCCCTCTGGTCTTTAGAGGGTATACAGGTGGGAGGGACTTCAAAGTTGTGTTCAATTATAGGAAATAAGGAAACCACTATTTCCTTGGCACATAGGACTAGTAATGTATAATGTCAATCCTACTACAGTATCATTTAATCAATTCAATAATAATCCAAATCTCACCACTTCACAAAACCATTTAATTTCTATGTTCTTTCTTCTAAATTATATCATACATACGTATTTTACCTAATAATGATGGTAGCAAACTTGATATCTCACCATCTTTTAAAATTGGACATTGTTATACCTATTTCCATGCTTTGCCTAGATTTTTTCATCTTTATTTTTATATATTCAACCTTGTTGCCATTTATTGAGAAAACGACAAATATGCATATGTATAGACTTTAGTATATAGGTAAATAATAATAATAATAATATATATTAGGTATATATGTAAATCTTCCTTTTATAATAAATGGTGGATCCAGATAGTAATCTAATGAGTTGGAATGACTGAGAATTGAAAATTGTTCTTGCTCACCCATCCAATGAATACTGAGTGCTTTCTGTGCTTAAGGCACAAAAATGTTACGAGGCGCATAGAAGACTGTGATGTGTGAGCCAGTCCTTACCCTAAGGGTTATATACATATGCAAATCCCCCTTAGCACCTGGCAATTTGGGAGCTCCAATGAGAAGTCTACAAATTGCTGGAGTGTTCAGAGGGGAAGGTCAAGGAGGCAGCATCTTGACTGTTTTTGATGGGAAAGGCAGGAGAGCATTCCATTTGGGAGGAATGGTGTGAGCAGTAATGTGTGGGCAGGACAGTCAAGACATGATCTGGAAATAGTGATTTGATAGTTAGGATGGGAATATGGGCAGAGCAAGGGGAAGGGGGCAGGGAGCTCAGATACTGGCTGGTTAGAATGTGCCAGACCCAAATGCCTGGCCCAGAATCCCAGAGTTTATTCAATGGGCAATGGGGAATAATTGTATTTTTTAAGCAGAGAGGTCAAAAGATGAAAGTGATAGGTTGACCTACTAGAAACATCCAAGATATAGAATATTGTTTCCCATAGAAATAGGAACATAGACAGGCATTGCTGGTGAGCAGTGAGAAATACAAAGCAGGGGTTGTCATTGGCTACCTTCAAAATCTCTATTATTTCCACTGATTCAGGTGTGTGTGTGTGTGTGTGTGTGTGCTTTTAAAGATTTTATTTATGTATTTGACAGAGAAAGGGAGAGAGAGAGAGAGAATAAGTATGGGAATGGTAGGAAGAGAGTGAGAGAGAAGCAGACTTCCCCCTGAGCAGGGATCCTGATGCGGGCTTGATTCCAGGACTCTGGAATTGCAGTGCAAGCTGAAGGCAGACGCTTAACAGACTGAGCCACCCAGGCACCCAAGGAGTATGTTTTTAAAAAGAGGAACATGGCCAAGAATCTCTCTGTAAGAGCCTGTGTGGTGGAACACAAATACTAAATGCTTATAGATTTAGGTCAGTGGAAAGTATGGATACAAGGCAGCTTTTTCCCATTTGGTATGTGATACTGGCAGTACCTATGAAAAATCCAGCATATACACTGTACTGGGGGAGTGGGTAGATGGAGAGAGAAAAATGCAGCCTGAGGGAGGCAGAATCCTAGAATAGCCCCCATGACTGCCCCCCACTCGTGTTCATGGCCTGTACAGTCTCCTTCACTTGAGTGTGGAAAGAACCTGTCACTTGCTTCTAGCCAAAAGAATATGGCAAAGCAGAAGGGATTTCATAGATGTAACTAAGATCCCAAATCAATGGACGTTGCGTTAATCAAAAGGAAGATGGTTCTAGTGGAGCCTGACTTCATCAGGTGAGTCTGAAAAGACATCCTGGGCCCTTACTGAGGTCAGAGGTCCTCCCTTGCTGGTTTGAAGAAGCCAACTGTCATGTGATGAGCTGGCCTATGCAGGGGGTCACTTGCCAAGGGCCTGGGGACTGCAACCTGCTAGCATCTATCTGCTCTTAGATCCTGGGGGCAGCCTTGGTCAAAGCTAGAGAGAGGGTGGCTGGGATAGGTCTGTAGTCGGTCCAGGGGTAAACAAGGGGAGTGAGAAGATTTCAGGAAGGCCTCCTGTTGAAGTGCCTCTAACCTTCCCAGCAGCCCCAGAAGCCAGCCTGCCACTCTGGAGACTGCCTAGGTTTAGGGAACTGTGGGACTATTAGAAGTCCTGGCCCACTCTGTGACCACTCAGGCTTGTCCTTTCTAGATGAGTAGGCCCCACAACATCCATTACCTGGTCAATTCTTGGTAAATCTACATCATAGGTATCCACACCTATCCCCTGTGGTCCTTACCTTTGAGGGATGCTAATGTCTGTGTTTGGTTCTGTCTTGGAGCTCAGGCCTGAGCTCATTTGCTCAATTTTACCTCCTGGTCATGGGCATAAGTTCAGGGGTGGGCTCTGCATCCCTGTGAGTCTCATGGGCTGGGGGTGTTTGGGAGTTGGGGGAAAGCTGCTTTGTTCTTTTGAGAAATGATCTCTGCTCTCTATCCTGGAAGTGGCAGAAGAAACTTATATTTGTAAGATTCTGGGATCCATCTGCAGCCCCGTATGAAGCTAACCACACAGAGGGAAGGCAAGGAAAATAGGATGGATCCAGGGCCTTGACTTTCTTACTATATCGCTGAATCAGACGAACGTGAATGCTTCCCTCCTTGGGACCATCAGTGATGTGCTCCCTGAGACTCATTCTGGTGTGAGCCAGAAGCATTCTGGCTTGGGGGTGGCCTTTCCCAGTAAGAGCTTAGTTGAGTCAGCTAAAATGTTAGTAAAGTGGAACCTTATTGGCAGAAGGAGTCACCTTTTGCTATGTTTGCACCTTTCAAAGACCTCACAGCCCAGCAGACCTCACAAGTGCTGGTTGATTTCCCTCCAACCATTGTCAAATAAAAATGCCCATTTTCAATATGCAAAATGTCTCCATTCTAAAAGTCTTTAATGAGGCTTACACCAAAGCAACATTTTTCTTCTAAAATGATCTACACCAGTATTACAATAATTATAAGGATTGCTAAAAAGAGTAAGTCTTGAAACTTTCGTATTGGGATTTGCATTTGCAAAATGATTTGCAATCAGACCTGCCAGGTAGCACTTCATGGAAATCAAGAAGTGGGTTTTGAATAGCTAGGTCGTTTTTCCCCCCAGCATCCAAATTCATAGTAAAATCAACTTTCTAGCTGTCTGGGATCCCTGGAGCTAAATGCTCAGAAGAACTCTCCTACAAATGCTGAGTAATTGTAATAAAAGTGGATGTGGCTAAGACAGTCATATTTAATTGACTTACCTTTATTCTCTAAAGCAGTTTTTTTCCCCTTTTTTCTGTCTTTTTGTTTTGTTTTGTTTTGCTCAAGAAGCTTCTCAATTCAGTTGAGTTCGTCCTGTAGCCACCTTTTGTACTTGCCAAAGCTGGCTCCTCCACCCTAAATAACTCTGAACCTGCGGCATGGGCGTTTGGGTTGGTTTAAAATGGCAGTATTTTCCCACCCGTTTCTTCATTCAGGATTTCTTTCCTTCAAAGGATGCTTTGTATTTTCTATGTTTCCTTCCCCTGCTTGTATGAATCCAAAATGAATCTGAACTAAAAGTACTTGTTGAGTGGTTACGCTCCCAACTGTAATTTGGAGTCAAGGTATGAATATTTTATACTCAAAGAGTCACTGAAGATTTGTAGGAGGTTTTTAAAAATAAATGAATACACTCATTTTTGTTGGCACAGGTAGTCTATAGCTGGGGGAAAACAAAAATATAGGACAAGCACTCAGTCATTCGTCTTTAAAAAGTGAATATGGATTTGTGTTTTGGGATGATCAGGAGTAAGTGTGGTGAGTACACAGTGTCCTTTGGAGGAAAGAAATACCAAGATGAAGGAAAACCAGGTAGGAAAAAACACAAAAGCCACCCAAATGCTCCGATCTCGTTTTGAACCCACCCAGATTCCCGAGGTACAGTTTTAGACAGTGTTCTTCAAGCTCTGGCAGAAATTAGGTGTCGGGCTGGGGAGCCAGTATCCAGATGCCTGTGGCTTCCTTTCACTGCAAAAATAGATTTAAAAAATAGTCCAGTCTCTGGCAAAGTCTCTTCCAGGATGGAGAGACCTGAGTAGCCCCTTTAATTTCACTGTGTTTGCTGTTGCAGTGAGCCCACAGCCTTGTGAGCTCATAGGCTACTTCAAAGCTGTTGAACTCAGTTGAAACAGAATATTAATACATGTTAACTAAGCATTCCCTCCTCCCTTTTTCTTCTTCTATAAATCTGTGAGGTTTATTCTCTTAGTAACATCTGTTGGCTTACAGAGAAGGTCCTGTTAAGTAAGTTTGTTGGGGTGGAATTTTAGCTTTAAAGAACTAGAAAGTGGAGAGAATGTGTTTGGACCCTTTTAACCTTCAAACATGACCACATTTAGGACAGTTACCTGAGAAACGCAAGCTCTATTTTCCTGAAGATTTCTGTAGAAGGACCATCCAGCCACAACTCATCTCTGACTTGCAGGAAGTACTCAGTATACATTTTTATTGTGTCTGATGCATACTGCTTTTCTTATAATGACCTAATTTTACTCCAAGCCCAGTACGTGGGGGCTGGGACTGAAAAAAGGAAGTTTCTAAACTTTGATGGGGTGCCTGCCTGTGGGTCATCGGGAACACTGCCTTTAGGTTCTTTGTGAATGACAACAACTCTTTCTTCTTTCCATCCACCCCTAAGGGTTTCACTTCTAATGTCTAACTTCTGTCCTGGATTCTGGATCCTTTAAATGTATTCAACCTGTGAGGAGTTTATAAAGATTCAGATGTATGCAACAACAACAACAACAACAACAAAAACCTACAGAAAAACTAGATATCATTTTTATCTACTAAATTGGCAAAGAGTTTTAAATTTGCTTAACACATGTACCACTGACCAAAGTGTGGCTAAAAATATGGGTTTTTAGATTAGGTGTGAGGATAGAGTGGATGCAACCTTTGAAGATAGGTTGGCAGCACATCCTACCCCACAATTTCACTTCTAGTTATTTGTCCTACAGCTATTGAACCAAGCAAAGATTTAGATGTTGTATTTGTTATTAAAGCAAATACATGAACACAACTTCTGTGCTAATTGACAGGAGACAAGTTACATAAATTAACGTAAATCCATACAAGTGAGAGTTATGCATCCATGTAAATGATGAGCTAATTAGAACGTACAAATGTTGAGAGATCTTTGAGACATCGTAATTGAAAAAAAGCAAGGCACAAAACAGGACAGATGATCTTTGAAGAACTCAGGGGTTAGGGGCACTGACCTCCTGGCATAGTCAAAATCCATATAGAAGTTTTGACTCTCCCAAAATTTAACTATTTTGCACATTATATGTATTACAAACTGTATTTAAAAAAACAATTTTATATATTTTTACTTTAGAGAGAGAATGAAGGAGAGGGAATATGAGTGGGGGGAGGGGCAGGCAGAGAGAGAGAGAGAGAAGAAGACTCCCCTGCTGAGCATGGGGCCCCGACATGAGTCTCAGTCCCAGGACCCTAGGATCATGACCTGGGCTGAAGGTATATGCTTAACCTGCTGAGCCACCCAGGTGCCCCGACAAACTGTATTTTTACAATAAAGTAAGCTAGAGAAAAGAAAATATTATTAAGAAAACTGTTAGGAAAAGAAAATATACTTAGTCTTGTACTGTAAAAAGTCTGTGTATAAGTCCTTAAAAAAATGCTCAGCATCATTTGGCATCGGGGAAGTACTCATCAAAACCACAATGAAATATCACCTCACACCAGTCAGAATGGTTAAAATTAACAACTCAGGAAATGACAGATGTTGGTGAAGATGCAGAGAGAGGAGAACCCTCTTGCGCTATTGGTGAGAATGCAAATTGATGCAGCCACTCTGGGATACAGTATGGAGGGTCCTCAAAAAATTAAAAATAGAGCTGCCCTATGACTCAGCAATTGCACTACTAGCTATTCATCCGAAAGAATACAAACATAGTGATTCCAAGGGGGCACATACACCCTGAAGTTTATAGCAGCCATGCCCACGATAGTCACAATGTAGAAAGAGCCCAGATGTCGATAGAAGGATGAATGGATAAAGAAGATGCAGTGTATATAAACAATGAAATATTACCCAGCCATCAAAAAAGAATGAAGTCTTGCCATTTGCAATAACATGGATGGAACTAGAGGGTATTATGCTAAGTGAAATAAGTCAGTCAGAAAAAGACAAATATATGGCTTCACTCATATGTAGAATTTAAGAAACAATACAGATGAAGGGAAGGAAAAATAAAAGAAGATGAAAATAGAGAGGGAGGCAAACCATATGAGACTCTTGAGAACAAACTGAAGGTTGCTGGAGGGGGGTGGAAGGATGGGGTAACTGGGTGATGGGCATTTTGAGGGCACATGATGGAATGAGCCCTGGGTGTTACATGCAACTGATGAATCACTAAATTCTACCCTGAAACCAATAATACAGTATATGTCAACTAAATTGAATTTAAATAAAGAATTTAAAAATCTGTGTATAAATGGACCCACAAAGTTCAGACCCATGTTGTTCAACTGTGTGTATGATTTAATAGCATTTGTATAAAAAATGGTGTGCAGGCGCATTTACCCATGCAGCAAGTTTATGAAAGGATAGATAAGAAATCATGTTGTCTGCTCCTCCTCTGGGTGTGGAAGTGGGCATCTGAGGAGAGAGGATGGAGAATCTGCTTTTTATTTTATACCTTTTTCTTACTTTGGTTCTTGGAAAAGTCATTATGTGCATATTATTTTATCATGATCAAGCTCATTTTTTTCTAAGTCCGCAACAAACTTCAGCTGTGTCTATGACTCTACATCTCCTAAGTTGATCCAGACCACTTCCTGTTTACAGCAGTGGTGGTCCCGCCCTCACCTCAGTTTCTCTGACAACATCTCCTTGGCTGAGTTCCTTAAGCACAGGGGACAAGTCTTCTCTCTCAGTGTTCTTGTGCCTAAGTCTTACTCGCCATATAAAATATTTTCAATAAATGTTCTGTGAAAATCCAGGGCTGACTGTGCTGCCGATTACTTCATTCCCAAGGGATGTTCTCCTGGGTTCTTTGACCACAGGAGTGATCCTTCTAACTTTCATTAGTGTCATTAGTTTCCTATTGTTGCATGATAAATTACCACAAACTTAGTGGCTACACACACACACACACACACACACACACACACACATCAATTATCTCAGTTTCTATGGTCAGGAGTCCAGGCACAGTTAGGTGATCTTTGCCTTAGGATGGCTCACCAGGGTGAACTCATGATGTTGGCTGGGGCTGTGATCTATCTCAAGGCTCCACAGGGAAGGATCACCTTGTGAGCTCAGGAGGTTGTTGGCAGAATTTGGGTCCTTGTCACCTACTGGTTTGAGGGAATCTGTTGCTAGCTGGTTTTGGCCAGAGGCTGTCTCAGGCTCGATACTTCACCAAAGTCAGCAGAGAGAATGTCTGCCCGATGTTACAATCAAAACATAACCATGGCAGTGACAACTCACCACTCATCTATCAATTAGAAGCAAGCCACAGGTCTTGCTCACACTTAGGGGCATGGATACTGGCAGGTGGGATCATTGCATTTTAGAGTCCTCCACAGTCAAGAACTTATGCGGTTGACATTTCATCAGCCTAAAAGGAATTTCATCAGAAAAGTCTTTTAACATCAGTGAGGGTGACAGAACATGAGAGACTCCTAACTCTGGAAAATGAACAAGAGGTAGTGGAAGAGGAGGTGGGCAGGGGGATGGGGTGACTGGGTAACAGGCACTGAAGGGGGCACTTGACAGGATGAGCACTTGGTGTTATGCTATATGTTGGCAAATCGAACTCCAATAAAAAATATACAAAAAAAGAGAGATAAGTCTTTTAACCACAGATTACTTTTTCCTAACAGTCTCCTTATTTTTCCAGATGCTTACAACTTCCTTGAGGTCTTTCCAGACCACTTTCCATGCATCCTGTGTTCATTCCTGTATCTCCTTTCTGTCTAGGTTTTGTCTGATGATGGCACCCTGTACTGAAAGATTAATTCCATTATTTCCTCATTTGAGTCCTCCACCTCCAGTCCTGAGGATTGAGGAAAACTGACCTGGGAGCAATGGGGGAATGGGATGAGTAAGTAATCTTGACTCCTCTGGGCTCTGGCTCCTAGCTCAACTGCCACCTTTCCACCAGCAGTTGCAGCTGGCCTACCACCTGCACCCCTGTCCTGCTACTCACTACAGAATATCATATATTCTTCATAGGAGTAATCATCATCTGAAGCTCTCTGGTTTCATTGTTTGTTTTCTTGCTTATTATCTGCTGCCCACCCCCAGAGGGTAAGATGCAGGGATGCAGAGGTTTTCTTTCCCCTTGTTCATTGCAGTAACTCCAGGACCAGGAATGGCTCCTGGCACATGCTAAACCTTAAGGAACTATGTGTAAAATACAAAATTGGACCAGTCAGTGCGAGTCTGTGTATCTTCTATATGGAGGAAAAACCATTCCTGCCTTGGCCCTAATAATTTCTCACTGCAATTTCCTAGGTGCCCACTTGGTTATGAGCTTAAACTTTGCCATCCTAGTATTACTGACTTTTGCTTTGGTAAGTTCTAAGCATTTCCCATCCCTCATTCTCTTCTCACTGGTCATCAAACATTATAAGAGCTGGAATAAGATATGTTCATGTTCTAGGAGGTATCTGGAAGCTGCTTCCCATCTCTATTTTGTTGGTTAATGGCTGCCATATGTCAGCTGTAGCAAAGAAATATGAAAAATGTGCAGCCTGACAACTGACCCTCTTTCCTTGCATATTTGTTGCCATAGGTGACATAATTATAGGTGGAGATTGGTAATGGCAATGATACTAACAGTAAAGAGCTAAGCTTTTAAAGCGCTTGCTGTATGTCAGGCTCTCAGCCATGTGCTTTCTCTGTAGTAGTGCCTCCTTTCTGCCTCACAGCAGCCCCATCAAGAATGAGAGGCAGAATCCATTCCCACTGGGGCATGGCCACTTCTGAAAACAACTACCTGGTCAAGTGTAAATGAAGTTTCTAAGTCAGCTTATTAGGAGAATGTCAATGAAAATAATTTTAATAGCATTTTGCATTAGGAAGAAGCCTTAATGAAAACACAATTTTACCATAATTAGATTTAAATAGTTCAGCACTGTACACATAATCTGCAGTGATCTTACTTAAGCTCACCTAGTACATTGACAAGGCACTATTGTAAGCTTTTAAGAAATGGATTTCTAATATTTGATTTTTTATAGTGTTTATTCAAAATTTAATTTTACCATTAAAATTTGCATTGTATGACTCATTAAGGCAACACCTTTCTCATTACTGTAACAAGAAGACACGTTCAAACAAAGGTATTCAGAGTGCTTAGGGCTTGCTGAGAATTCACAGGCTTTCTTTGAGCTGGTCAGTACTTTTTGCTCTTGATCAGGGGCAACTTTTCTCCCATTGGTAGGAATGTCCATGTTTACATAAAATTATAAAGACTGTTTTTATATCATATCTTTCATTGGCTTCTTCTTCATAGTCTATCTCTGAACACCAATACTCTCTTTCAACATTTGTGTCTCTGTGCTGGACTGTTTGTGACAGGGGATTGAAAGCAGAAGAAGCAGTGGGCAGTCTATTAGAAGTCATTCTAATGAAGGAGAGAACATCACTGCCCAACACCATTCCCAAAAGGACTTGTCCTAGGGTACCAGAAGACAGTAATGGTGAGTACACAGCAGAGATATTTTTTGCCATTAGATTGGGATGTCCCAGATATGGTCATGTAGATGGGATACTTAGACTGTGGTTCAGGTAATGTAACTGAAGCATTCCCATAAGCTTGGAGGGGTCTTGGGGCAGTGAGTGATGTAGGCTGGATCAACATAGACTCTGGAGTAGTTCTAGGCTGGCTCGCATTTGTGGGCCAAGTCACAAAGGACTACTATCCTAGTTTTCTTGAACACCTGTTTTCTTGTCTATGAATTGAGGATAAGATTGCTATCTCATCCGGTCTTTGGAGACTTAATACTTAATGCAGGAATTCATACATAATATCACTCCTTGGCACAAGGTAAGGAATAAAGTTGTAGCCCCTCCTTGTCCTGCCCTCATAACCTCCCAGCAATGTCTACCATCAATCAGTGACTTTTTCTAAACTCAGATAGAGTTGTGGCTCTGTTAGCAAGGTAAAAGAGTGAGAACATTGTCCAATGTGTAGGCAACCACATTATCTTTTCAACTTGTGGAAACAAAGGAGAGGTAAAGAATCCAGACTGGGAGAAAGCTTAATTCAAGGAAAAGAAAGAAAAGACAATTCTCCATAGTGAGTCCTCCATGTCATGAATCTCATTTATGCTTAAGAGCTCTTGGCTTTCTCATTCCATCCACTCTGTGTGCAGTCTTCCTTCTTCCTCAATATTCATTTTTATAAGAGACACAGAGGGAGAGGCAGAGACATAGGCAGAGAAGCAGGCCCCCTGCGGGAAGCCTAATGCAGGACTTGATCCCAAAACCCTAAGATCACGACCTGAGCCAAAGGCAAATGCTCAACCACTGAGCCACCCAGGTGCCCCCTTAATGTTCATTTTTACTAAATGTCTTCTCCCTTCATGTAGGTGCTCAGAACACCAACCATGAGTCTTATCCTTGCTTTTTCACTTTTCCATACAGTCCATGTGGATTACCACAGCAAGACCTGTTGGTTCTACCTTCAAATACCACCCATCAACTCCACTGTTGCTCCCATCATCCAAACAACCATGATTTCTTCATTAGTTCTCAGGACTATTCCTTGAATTGCTAAGTGGGCTTTGTACTTCTATGCTTACTCCCAACCCACAGCAAACAGAGAAATTCTTTAAATGCATATAAATCTGATGCCACTTCTATCCTCGAAGGCTTCCAATGACTTCCCATTGATCTTAGAATACAATTTCTGCGGAAATGTAGATTGATTTCAATCCTCAGCCTGTAAATTACAACTCAACTGGGAAGATTCAAATAAAAATGGGAAAGAAGTCAAGGAAGTTAGTTTTTTTTGGTCGGAGGAAATAGAAAGCTTAAATAGAACCACTCATGTTAAGCATAAGTAAGAGTAAAATGACAAAACAACTATGCAAATTAACTTGAAGAAAAAAGAAACAGATAGGATATGCTTTGTCCATTAGGATATGTCCAGCTGCAACTCTCAGAACATTTGAATAGAGATGTCTTAAACAATTAGGAATCTGTTCCCCCCTCAAGTCTAGAGGTAGGGAGCTCTTGGCTTGGTTTACAGCTCATTGACATCAGGGCTCTGAGTCAACAGTTTTGTAGTTCTCTCAGCCTTTCCCCCAAACTGACTACTGGAGCTCAAAGCATCATGTTCTCACAGTGCACTCAGAGGCAGAACATGAAGGGCAGTGTAGGGCACTACTCTTCTCCTTATTTACTATCCTCTTATTATAGAGTATCGTTCCTTCCCAGCATCTTCCCAGCAGAGCCCAGACTTTACCCTAAGTCTCTTTGGCCAGGACTGTTATAAAACCACTCCAGCCCACCAGTCTGGCACATCTTGTCTGAGATTGAGAATCTCTATTCAAGACCTGAACAAGGTTGAGGTTCTGTAAAAAACCCGAGAAAAAGGACAGTATTGGGTAAGCAGCCACCATGTCTGCACAACATGCCAAAAAGAGAGATGGATAATCCAGTTTGGAAACAGGCATAATCTAAAGAGAAGAAATTTTCCCAGAGTTGACTGCTTTATGTTATTGGAGGACAATAAGTCCTAAGAACAGAAATTAAGCACAAAAAAATACTCAATAACTGAATGCAGTGTGGGATCCTAGATTGGCTCCTAGACTAGATAAATTACAGTAATGAGAAAAATGGTGATCTTGGCAGGTTGGCTAATAGTATTGTATCAATTTTGTGATTTTTGTTACTGTATTATGATTCTGTAGGACACTGACATTTTTGGAAGCAGGGTGGAGAGTATATGGAAATTCTTTGTACTATTTTTGTAACATCTTGGCAAGTCTGAAATAGTTTCAAAATGAAAATTGAAAAATAAAAAAAAAACTTCCAAAATGAAAACTGAAAGGGCAATAGTATACAATGAAAAGTTTTTTTTAAGCTAAGAACATAAGTTGATAAAATGCTCATATTTATAACAAAATAGAAATGATAAAGAATAGCAGTGACGGAGCTACTGTTGTCTGACAGAAAAAAAGCTTGTTCTAATTACAATGAACTATAATAAGGTGGCAGAAATATTATAGAGACAAAAATATACAAAAATTTTGTTATTTTCTTCACCTTTCACAGCAGGAGTCAGATATTATTCAAAGTAGAAATGTAATTACAAAAATAATGTCTATAATCCCATAGTTATTTTTTATATTCCCTCTATTTTAATTTTTAGAAGGACTGTTTGGAAATTGTCAGTTCCTGCAGTGGGAAAATATCTGAATTTTAACAATTCCTCAGGTTGCTGAATACCTCATAATCTTTTTCTTTGGTAAAAGTAAAAGTACTTTGATTCATCCAATTAAAATGCCATAAGTAATATGATGCAATTTTTCTAAAGTTATATATTTCTCTCTGTTTGGCTGTCTATCTTTCTGCCTGTCTACTTATCTATTTGCTTATGTGTCTATCTACCTGTCTGTCTGTCTCCCTATGTACAGAGATGAATGTTATGAGTGGTGTTTACCAACCTATAGTACTGTGTGTTTGAATTTGTAGAATTTTGGCAGATTTTTCCTACCTTCTTTGTCATGCTCTGAATTTTAAAAATTCAGAAATTTTAAAGTGAGCATGTTTTATTTTTAAAAAAGCTAAAAAATCTTAAAAGAACAAAATATCTTACATATTTTAAGATGTGATAAGTAACATCGTGTATTGCATGTTTCCACATGAATAAAACACTAGAATTTGAAATAATGATTCTTTCTATTTTCTCTTTTTGTAAATCTCCATGGCTACTACTGTGCTTTGTGCATGTTATAAGACCTGTGACTGATATGTCCTGGATTTGAACAGGTAATCAGAAAGCAGGGGGATGTCATTGAGGGGAAAAGATAGTGCAAAATGAGTTTGAATTGAAAAATTAATAAATATAAACATGTGGAGCTTATGGGGTACTCGTGACATAAGGTGCCTCACATGTATTCACCTGGAGGATGGATTGACACACATCTTCAAAACTGAAAGAGATAGCCAGCACAGCATACAGTGGGGGTTTGTTTTCCCCGCAGCTTGTGGAAGCACCTTGCTAGAGGTACAACGTGCCAGTCTATTAAAGACGTGGGAGCGCATGCTAATGAGATTAGCAGTCATACTCAAGAGGGCTCTCTGATGCTACTGAGTGGTACTCAAAGGGCAGTGGCTACAATGGAATATATCAGGGTTTAAAAGCTAGTTTCCTTGCTTCTTAGTAGGCTGTCCTTCCTCCTACATAAATTGGAGGGAATACTGCTGTGACTCACCTTGTAGGCTTGTTGTGAAGACAAAAATAAGGTGATAGCTTAGAGGTGACTCTTCCAAGTCTGTCCTCAGTAACAACTAGTTACTGTTAAAATCTTAAAGAAAAATTTCAAAGATTGTATGTTCTCATTTATTTGGGGAATATAAATAATGTTGAAAGGGAATATAAGAGAAGGGAGAAGAAATGTGTGGGAAATATCAGAAAGGGAGACAACATGAAGACTCCTAACTCTGGGAAAGGAACTAGGGGTGGCGGAAGGGGAGGAGGGCGGGGGTGGGGGTGAATGGGTGACGGGCACTGAGGGGGGCACTTGACGGGATGAGCACTGGGTGTTATTCTGTATGTTGGTAAATTGAACACCAATAAAAAATAAATGTATTATTAAAAAAAAAACAAAAGAAAAAAGAAAAATTTCAGGGGTGCTTGGGTGACTCAGTCAGTTAAACGTCCAACTCTTGGTTTCCGCTCAGGTAATGATCTGCTCAGGTAATGATCTCTATCATAAGCTCTGCCTCAGGCTCCTTTCTCAGTGGGGAGTCTACTCAGAATTCTCTCCATCTCCCTCTGCCCTCCCCCCCTCCCCACACTCTCTCTCTCTCTCTCTCAAATAAATAAACAAATCTTTTTTAAAGAAAGAAAGAAAATTTTCAGCTCAACACCTAATACCACTGACTGGTTCTTTTGTTGCTTTACTATTTCTTTTGATTTAGATTAAATTCATTAATCCTTTTGTGCCTCTGTTTCCCCAGTTGTAAACTTAGGATGTTGACGCATTTTGTAGGTATCAGATGGCAAGTTTGCACAAATAATTCGTACCAGGAAGCTGAAGTCAGTTCCTGGGCCACTCAGCTGATACCGCGCACGTTTGCTGACCTTCTCCCCTATAGAGTTGTTTCCTTATCTCTCCAATGGGCACCACCAAGTTGGCTTTCCTTTCCAGGGTTTCTTCTTGGTGGAGTTCGTAGCTGATGATAAAGTACTTGACAAACATGGGGCGCTGAATGGTATCTGGTGGGGGCATTTGAACCAAAGGTGAGGTGTTGATAAGGAGGATAATGGTGACATATTTCTTATGAACAAAGTGGGCTTTTTTTTTTTTCAAAGTGGGCTTTTATGAACAAAGCCTTTCTTGGATACCATCAAGCAGAGTTATACATTAATAAGATCAACCATATAATAACTAGCATTTATTGAGAGCCTATTCCATTCCAGACAATGGATTACCTGGTGGATTTGCCACCACAAGCAGGCCATTTTTCAACAACCCATCCTATGATACAATTATTTTTAGTCTAATCTTGAAATAAAACAAGTGGTAATGGTCAGAAAAGACAGACATAGAATATATTTTATTAGGTTTTGCATGTATAGTAATGCAAGCAAAAATAATAGTGTAAACAATAACAACAATATGATGCAGTAAAAGGAAACAAGAAACAGATCGATACTTTTTAATTTCATTAATGTATTTTTGGGAAAATACAAAATAAATTGTACAATTTTCAGGGGATGATTTATGCATAAATTGAAGTAATTTTAGCTCTGTTTTTTCAGCTTTATAATCATTTTGCTTTTATCTCTCCCCATCTTCATCCACTGTTTAGATGCAAGAGGCAGAGACTCAAATTGTGCCCCAAATAAGCTCAAACAATGCTGGATCCTAACAAGCTTACCTGAGATGAGTGCAATAGTAAATCCATGCATGTCCAGGATCAACTGTAAATAGACTGATTGTGTAACTTCTATGTAAAATAAAATGTTTAATTAGGAATGGATACTAAAAATGTGCTAATTTGAAGCTTACCTATATACAACTGTTAAAACGCAATAGTAATTATGACAATTACTTAAAACATGTTTAGCTGGCAGTTTTTTGTTTTGTTTTGTTTTTGTTTTTTAGGGCACGACTATTTTATCCCAGGCAATGTTTAGAATTGCCAGTGCACAGCGATCATAATTTCAGGTTCTTGGTACTCTTAAATTCTCTACAACCTCTGAGCCCCCTGGTGACTTGTACCCTGGTCCTCACTCTTGTTCTAAGTGCTTGGCATTCATTAACTCATTGAATTCTCTGGATTGGCACATTAGATTCAGAAAGGGCAGGTCCAAGGCCATACAGCTAGTGGCCGGCCAGTATGGATTTGAATCCAGGCAACCTTTTCTCTGAGGCTGCACTATCTCCAAAAAACACATGGTATGATTATGTGGAAATAACACATTTTCACTGGGGTCTGTGTGACTTTTTTTTCCATCTTTTTTTTTTTCTTTTCTTTTTTAGTTCTGAAAGCATTTGGGGAAGCACAAAATGATCTGAATTCCTGAGCTGAGCTTTGCAATTCTCTCAACCCACATTTGAGAAGATATATTTCAATAAAGAACCTGGATGGATAAGACAGACCAGGCTGTGGAAGGGCAAGGGCTGTAAAAGAAACATTCTACATTCTTCCTCTGAAAAGACTGGTAAGAGCCCAGAAAGTAGGGGATGCTAACAGAAAAGTTCCAGAGAGGTTTAGCAGGACAACTCAGCAAAATACCCCATAAATGATTACTTTTGACTCTCTGGGGAAGTCTCTTGCAAGTAACAGAGGCCATTGAGTTGTTCATATGTTTTTGTTTTTACTCATGTAAACCAGTCATTAAAATTTCCAGGGAACCTTTACTCAGGGGCACATGGAGTCGGTTGAAGAGAAGGGTCTTCTTGTCCATCACCCACACACGTCATCTTTTGGGAGCTGTAAATCAGGATGTTCAAAAAGCTGCTCTTTCCCTGACATAATCCTCAATGTATCCATCACACAAATGAAATTAGTTTCCTGTAATTTAGCACAGTTTTGCTTATGCTGATGTACCTCAAGCAAGCTTCCTCTAGGAAGCTGTTCCCCAAAAAAGGGGAGGGGGGGATAGACTCCGTTTCATCTAGGCCCTTTTAAATTCATCACAGTCTTGTTGACCAGGTGTTTAATCATCCTTTCTGGCTTAGATGCTAAGGGTACTACAAGAGGTAATATCAGCTGGATGATTCTGTTGCATATGTAATTTACCAGTGACACACACAACATATCAGGTAAGTACAACCACATAAAATGAATGGAAAATCACTGATGTTGGGTGTAATTTTGCTCCATTCATGCTGAATGATTCTGATACAAAACACAATTTTTTTAATCCTGTGAAAATTCTAAGGCACCCCAGTTATAGTAAATAATTGAGAAACTTAATTTCAATTTTCAGCTGTTTTCCTGCAACTCTGTAGAGCCACAAACTTGTGACTTTTCAGCAAGGGTGACAACATGGAACCATTACTCACTCAGTAAATAGCCCTATCGCAGGACAGCAGAATTACCCTTAGTGTCTGCAATCTCACAGGGCTGCCCACCTTCAAAACCAAAAAAAAAAAAAAAAAAAAAAAAAAAAAAGGAAGAAAAAGAGACTTAAATGCTGCATCAAAGGCATTAGGCATTAGTTCTTTGATATATGTTAACTTGTTACATGTTATTTTTTCCAATAAATGCCAAGTTGTGGCTTGAGTTGAAAACGATGCAGGTAGTGGAAGCACAAGGAGGTTAGAAAAAAAAAAATACATGTACCATAAAGACCAAGAGTTTATCTTGAATTAATGACAAAATCCATTTTGTAAAGCCCCAAGTTGGTGAATTAATGAGATAGAGTGTGTATGTATGGTTTAAACAGTCTGGATCCCGACGAAGCGCAGAGTTTTGGATTCTCTTTATTTCCACTAAACACAAAACAGTAAGGAATTGACAAATTATTTCTCAAAGGATTAGGGTTCAACACAAAGGGGCCATCCTGACAGTGGGTATGGTGCAAATACTAGGGATGGTTACCTAGGAGAGTTGGGGAATTTGTCTTCTGGGGGTAGGGCTTAGACGGTGGGAGTAAGGAGAGGGGGACTCACCTCTAAATGATTTCTGTGCGATCTTGCCTTGAGCGGATGAGAAGTATTCAATCTTCCAAGATCCATTCCATCTTAGGGTTCCAAGATAATAAAGATAGAGCAAACCACTAGTGCCAAGATAGGTCACATTTTGGCCAAACTGTCTCAATAAGATACTGTTTGCTTTTCCAGGAGACCTCTAGCTGATATTGTCATCAGGGCAGAGTTGAAGCAATATAAAGTTCTTTTCAAATGATGTTAAATTAAGTATTCACCTAGTGTCATTCTTCAGAGAAGCACATTTTGCCCTTCCAAAGGAGCTCATTCATCTTAACAACATTCTTGGTCAGCAGGTATTATTATGATAATACCTTGAGTTTATTTAGCACCCTTTCTCCCTTTCAGGCGAGGTCGAAGCCAGTTGGGCAGTCAGTCAACAACATTTATTGAAGTCTCTTAGTTTGTAGAGCGTGTATTAAATCACTGTCAGACACCAGCCAGCCCTGTCCTCACCACACACGGAACGCACCTCTGGGCTGGCCAGCAGGGAGCCCACACACTCACCCTTCTTGGGGCTGGACCCCGGCCTGTCTGATTCTCACTCAACAGCTTTTATTTGCTTACATTTACTTAGGGTTGTAGCAAACCTCTCTACATACAAACTTGGAGATGTACCTCCTGCAGATTCTGTCTGGGCCTGACAAGCCACAAATATCCTCTTCAGAACTCTGGCCGCTTAAGCTGCCCACGTAGTTAAAAGCAGGAAGCACAATGTTGCCCAGAAATGAAAAACAGCAAAATGACAAAATTAACTGGATGTTTCTAACCTAAGAAAAGAAGTAGGTGGCTTTCTGAGAGCTGGGAGTTGGACCTCCCCAAACCTGTTTGCCTGCCCCAGTTGGAGTGGACACTGGACTTTGGCCAGACGGCTCAACTCCCTGCATTTTTCCCAGGATAACAGGAAAGGGCCAGGGCTCTAGGGGAAGGAATATATGTTGTGAAAGTTTTCAAATGCCAGAGGAAATAAGATTGTCCAAAAAGGAGAAAATGGAGCTAGGCAAAGAGAAAATAAAAAAGTGTCACTGAGGGCAGCCTGGGTGGCTCGGCGGTTTAGTGCCACCTTCAGCCCAGGGTCTGATCCTGGAGACCCAGGATCAAGTCCCATGTTGGGCTCCCTGCATGGAGCCTGCTTCTCCCTCTGCCTGTGTCTCTATCTCTCTGTGTGTGTGTGTCTCTCATGAATAAATAAATAAATAAAATCTTAAAAAAAAAAGCGTCACTGATAAGCACCTAACCCAGGGGTGATATCCTTTTTCATTTCGATGAATGCCCACTCAATCCAACTTTCTCCTCTGTGTGTGTTTCTTTGTGGAATTAAAATGGTATTACTCAAAATATGGCTATTAGTGTACATATCATACCATGAAGCAGATGGTCAAATTTTAGAGGATCCTTTGAACTTCTGTATTTTCCCATACATAGCACTGATAGAATGTCCATTAGAATTCTAAAACTGTGTGCCAAGAAACACTGGCCTTAACTGAACAACATTCAAGAGCCACATTTTTTAAAAAATCAGCATTAAAACAAGTTAAGAAATGCCAACACATTTCTTTTCAAAGGTGTATAAATTATCTTTTGTATCACTTCTATAATTAAATTTACATTCACTTTTCATAAAAAGAATATTGTATTTTTGTGTCCTGAGTTGCACTCATTAGTAATTACTGTGAACGATGAGTAGTAAAGATTCCAAAAATAGCCTGAATACCGGTGACATAAGTTTCTCACGTAAAGCAATATGTAGTCCCGGGATAGTTCAAGGCTGGTATGAGAATTTCATAAAGTCTTCCAGGACCAAATTTTCTTGTAGCTGTCCACTTTACTGATCCAAGTGGGTGGTCTTGTCTTCATGGTTCAGAATGGTGCCCTTTTATCATTCTAGGCAGCAAGAAATGGGAAAGGAAGGACTTACTCCTCCTTGTAGTTTCTGGTCTCACTTTATTAACCTGAAATTAGTCACACAGTCTTACTGGCTGTTAAGGATTTCAGGGCATGTAGCTTTGGGCTGAGTGACAAGGTGGACAGATACAAATTGGGATTATTTTTATCTGTTCCTCCCTCTCACTATGGGAGGCCAGGGAATGGATATTAGAGAGACAACTCCATCAAGTATACAAAAGATTTAAAAACTTTGAGTTGGAATATCACCCAACTTTGTTCTTTGCCAGAAAAATCAGATTTAAAAATCATTACTGATTGAAATCTACAGAAAATCCCAAAGCCTAATTTTAATCCACTTACATTTATTTTCCTATCTCTGCTGACAGAATAATCAAGGATGGTGGTGCTCAAGCTCCACATCTCTATATTTCAAAGCTCATGGTATAGGAAGGAAGCTCTATGGCATATGGAAAGCTATCCATTGGGGACATCTGTCATAGGACCCTCAAAATTTAGATATCTCTGAGCTCTCCTTTCACTGTGACCCCTAAGAATGGCAAGGAAAAAAAACTTCTTGGAAATAGTTTTATCAAAATAAAACCAACACACAAAGAGTTTTGGTGTCTCCTAGCATGAATTTCACTTTCCCAGTTTGGAATATTTTTTTCTTAAATTTTTTTGTATATTTTTTTTTATTGGAGTTCGTTTGCCAACATATAGCATAACACCCAGTGCTCATCCCAACAAGTGCCCCCCTCAGTGCCCGTCACCCAGTCACCCCATCCCCCTGCCCACCTCCCCTTCCACTACCCCTTATTCATTTCCCAGAGTTAGGTATCTCTCATGGTCTGTCACCCTCTCTGATATTTCCCACTCATTTTCTCTCCTTTCCCCTTTAATCCCTTTCACTAGTTTTTATATTCCCCAAACGAATGAGACCATATAATGTTTGTCCTTCTCCAATTGACTTACTTCACTCAGCATAATACCCTCCAGTTCTATCCAGTTTGGGATATTTAGTACTTAATTTGGAATATTAATAACTTGGAATTCTATTCATCATATGTAAGCCTATGAAGAAATATAAAGCACTAAAATTAGCTTAGAATATTTGCTGCTGTTAGAAATAAGTAATCAGAATCATTTCTATGTGTTTTTTACATTCAGGTTTCTCAATGGCACAGTGAAAATCTAGACTTTCGTCATTTAATTATTTATATGTTCATTCATTGGACAAGTGTTTATGGAACACTTTCCATGGGTTGCTGATTGGCCTCTTCAGGAAACAGATGTGAGATAGAGCTTATTATAATCAATGCTTATTAAGGAGCATCCTTGAAACCCACCACCTATGGAAGGGAGGAGAGGAAACCTGAAGTAGTCGGAGTGAGTTGTTGAGCTGTGATGCAGGCTCAGGCAACTCCAGGGCACTGCTTGGGCTAGAATGGTCAGAATCAAGATGGCTAGACCTCAGCATTCCCATGACTATCAGTCACTGGTCTCCCTGGAAATGGCTGTGACCTTGGACTGGGCAGCTCTCTGCAAGGCTCCATGGGTATATGTGTTATAGTAGCTTAGCATAGGACCTGAGTAGAAGTACATTTGTCTTTCATATGATAGTCTTTATGGAATTAGTGGTGGCAGTGGTGGGTCCGGTTCTTTCCATGTTGTACTTGTGCCATCCCCAAGGTCATTGTCAACAGCTCCATGGTCAAAGCTCTCCTGCTGTGTTTGGGTTTCAGATGGTGGGAAGGGGAAAGGTATAGTAGAGGGGTACAACTCACTGTCCTAAAGTCCAGAATCGTGCTTATGGTTACCTCCACTCACATTCCATGTTCAACACCAAGTCATGTGTCCATGCATAACTGCAAGGGAGGCTGGGGAATGTATCTAGGTGGGCACTCATGTGATAGCCCTATTATTGTGGAAGAAGGGCAAATGGATTAATAGCAGTTGTTGTGGCAATGGGTCAGCAATTCTACTTCACAGTAGCCCCTGCAGACATTTTGGACATATGCTGTGGGGATTTCAATCTCATAGACTGTAGCTCTTTGCATGTCAAAGGTCTCAGTGATAGAGCATTGCCTGGAGTCTGGTTATCCACCTCGGCTGCATCTTGGTATGAATTGCTTCTGATTTTATTGGTTTGGGATCTGGCCTGGGCACTTGGGTTTTAAAGCTCCTTAAATGTTTCTCTGGTGCTGCCAAGGTTACCAACAGCTGCCTTAGCAGGAAAAGTAAATTCTATATCAGTTAGGCTCGTGTGTGTGTGTGTGTGTGTGTGTGTGTGTGTGTGTGTGTGTGTAGGCAACTTTCTCCTCATCCTTTGGTTCAAGCAAATGAACCAAGTTAATGGCTCAGGTGACTGAAACATCTGTGAAGGTAGAACTGGCTTTAGGCAGGACTTGATTCAGAACTGGGAGTGAAATCATCAGAACAAGGTCTTTCCCCTTCCCTCTTCTGTATCTCCCTCCCTAACCCGCTTCCACAGAAAACATTCTTCATTCTTAGCTATATGTCCTTCATATTCTTTCCCTTACCAGCCTGGCTATGATGGGACAATGCTATCCAACCAATCTCCTTTTCAGATCTAGTTCAACAGAAAAATAGAAGGTCTTCCTTTTTTTGTGGTTTATGTTTGCTCAAACACATCATATATACAAAAGAATGTAGGTAACGTAAGTATACAATTGAAAGAATAATAATCAAACGAACTTCTGTCTGTTCACTACACAGGTTAAGAGAACGAACCCCATCAACGCTTTGTGGACTTGATTCTTTGCCGTCGTCACCACCCCTGCCACACATAACAGAGCAGCACAAGAAATGTAGCTCATATGCCTCTTATTTTTATGTTGTTTTTTACTTTATCTAAATGAACTCGTCCCATATATATTTTTCTGTAAGTGACTCTAACACAAAATGGTATTTCTCAAATTTACCCACATTGATGCATCTCTCTGTGCTTTATTTCCACTGCTGTATCCTTGACTTTACTCACTATCCACCCTCCATCCCATGGACGTTTAGGTTTTCATAGTTTTTGTTATTATAACTAATGTCACTGCAAACATTCTTATATGAGTTTCTCTGGAGTATTTAACTAAGAGTGGACTTACTGGGATGTAAAGTATGAGTATCTTCAAACGGTTTCAGGGTAGGAGAGCTAGCAGAACTGACTTCCAGAGCGTTGCATTACTTTACATTTCCACTAGCAGGATATGAGAGAGCTGTTCTTCCCCTCTGCCAGGACTTAGAAATCCCAGAACTTTAAATATTTATCAATCTGTTAGGTACAAATTTTATTTTATTGTGATTTTAGCTTTTATTTTCCTTGTTGCTAATTTGTTTGAGCATCTTTTCTTTGGTATTTAATATAATATTAAAGATTATTTATTAATGTCTGTGTATAGCATTAAAGATTATGTATTTTAAAACTATTTAATAATAATCTTTTCTATTTCTTTTGAAAAAGTCTGTTCATGTCTTTGGCCTCCCCCTCTTTTTTTTTTTTTACAGAGTTTTGCTTTATCTTCTTGATTTCAGCTACTCTTCCTCTATCAGTTATACATATTGCAAATATCTTCTGTTAATTGGCAGGTTTTTTGGTGTATAGAGAAGTACTGAACTTTAATGTATTCAGATTCATCACATTTTTCTTTAATCATTTTTACTTTTTTGCTTTCTGTTCCAAAAATTCCATATTCTGTAGTTAATATCTTTTTTTATAGGTTCTTCTTCCTAGTTTAAATTTTTACCATTTTCATTTAGGTATTTAATCCAGCTGTAATTATTTTTCGTGAGTGGTTTGTGGAAGGAAATTCAAAGCCTTTTGCCTAAATGGATGTATAGTTTTTTTTCATCCTATTTTTAAATGACCCAATGGTGAATGACCGATTTCATGGTCTATAAAATGAGTATGATACTAGGCACAATCTGTATTTGCAACTCATTGCTATGTAACAAGTTGCCCTAAACCTTGTAGCTTAAAACAGCATCTGTTATCTCAAAGATTCTGTGGATGAGGAATTGGGTTGTTTCTGGCTCAAGTTCTGTCACAGGTTACAAGCAAGGTGCTGATGGGGGCTGAAGTCACATCCAAAAGCTCCATTAGGGGAGGCTGTCCTAAGCTCACTTGTGTGATTCCTTAGGGTCAGCAGTACTAAGAGCCTTGGTTCCCTCCTGGCTGCTGGCCAGAAATGTCCCTTAGTCACTTACCACCCAGGCTTCTCCACAGGGCAGCTCATGGTGGCTTCTTTCTGAATAGGTGAGCAAAATCAAGAAAGGGGGCATCCCAGATGGCATCCCAAGTACCTGGTAACCTAAACCTTGGAGGTGGTATCTCACTAACTCTGCAATATTCTCTTCCTCAGTCAGCCTAGCCCCCATTCAAGAAGAAGGAATTCCAAAGAACGTGAAAACCAGGGGGCGGGGATTACTGGGAGCCTCCACATAAGTTCATGGACTTTTTGTGAGAAGTCAAGGAGTTCGAATATGGAAAGCTTCAGATTAGTTTATGGGACATAGTAGTAGGCACTTACGTTAGTGCTTTGCTGCTAGTATTTAGGTATGGTATGGCGGAGACTTGTTTCAAATGCCCAGTTTCCATATATGAGTGGGTCAAGGTCTAGCTAGGCTCCCATAAGTCCATTTGTCAATTTTTTTCCATTCCCGTTGCAATATTCAGAATTTTAATTTGCATCCTAAGCCTCAGTAGCTGGAACCTATTTTTTTCAGGAGCTTCTTGAATAATTTTGGCCCCCTGATTCTCCCTCTACAGGTTAGAGTCTGGGAGCCTCCAACCCATGCCAGGGCCAGTTTCCCTGCTTCAGAGAGAGGGATTGAGGAATTGCTTTGCTGGGAACATGGCAGGACACTCTGCTGATAGAGGGCAGGATGAAAGGGGACAGGGTCTCTGGCCCAGCCCCCACCCCCCAAGAGACCGCCAGGGGCTGTGGCAGCCTGTGGGTTCAGGTTCCTCAGCCCTGTACCCCAACAAAGCAGTGACAGAACCTGTGCGGGTAGGTGTTGGGGGTGACACAAAATATAGTGATGTGTGCTGCTCACTGGACTCCTCTGGCACTCTCTTCTCCCTGTTGCCTATCCCAGCACCCCAATGCTGCTGGAAGTGCTAATGGCCAAGTGTATGGGGAAGGCTAGAAGAACAATCTTTAGATAATGGACCTATTCTAAGAACTGACTCTAAAATTTTACTGCTTTTAGATCTCCCAGTGTGGAGTTGTTGCCAGTTTCACCTACACAAACAGAAAGGAAAATTTCTTTTCAAAGCCTTCTTTTTCCTGCTCTGAGAATTGACCTAGGAAAGACTTACATTTTACCCTGTCTATAAAGTCAAAAAGCACTAGAGAAATAGGGATTACTCAATCTGTTTCAGATGTTTCTGATAAAACACAAATAGGAAAGCAATTGACATACAACCTCAAATCTTCTTTTGGAAGGACAGAAACCTTCAAATAAATGCATAGTAGTTTAGAGAAATCTTAGATTTCCAACATGCAGGTGCTACTCATGTGAACGTGAACAGCTCAAATGGAGAGTTGTGTGGGAGGGGACAGACACCCTTCCTCACCCAGCATCGGGAAACGGTGTTTAAAGAAATGATGCTCTTTGTTTTGAACAGAATATCCTCTGGTCTGTGAAGCTATCTCCGTAGTACTAACCACGTATGAGAAGGCATATTAGGGAATTATCACAATTACACTGGATAATATTTACTCAACTATTTGAAGAACTCTATAGCTGAATCTTTGCTAATTAGATTCTCTACCTAATGGCTATTCTTAGTTCATGAAAAATATTTTCAGAGGATTTAATGATCTGGATAAAGCAGGAATGCAGCATGTTATTCACATATTTAATTAATTCCTCAAAAATGGAGGGAGTTGAGTCTGGAAGATTTATAAGACCCAAAACCCATTTGGCCCATCAAAACCAGAGCTGTATCACTTTTGTATTTCTGCCCCGTTCAGTAATAGGGACTTTACTTGATAAAAACAATTTTGGAAAAAAACCCAAATACTTCTATATACTATTTTGTATACCAGTTATACCAGTCCTATTTTTAAATTAGATTTGCTGGAGAAAACAAAGGAATGGGAGGGAATAGAGAAGAGATAGATTTTATATATAATGTGTTTATTTGGGGCACCTGGGTGGCTCTGTCAGTTAAGTATCTGACTTTAGCTCAGGTCATGATCCCAGGGTCCTGGGATCATCCCACTCCCTCATCCGACTCCCTCCTCAGCATGGCTTCTGACTCTCCCCCTTCCCCACCCTCTGCTCATTTTTTTTTCTCTCTCTCTCACATGTTCTCTATTTCTCAAATAAATAAATAAAAATCTTTTTAAAAATCAATGTTTTTATTTAAGTCAAGCTTTATCTTAAATGTTAGAAATCTACCTCTATTTATTCTTATGGAGAAGAATAAAGAAACCAGGGAATTTCAGACAAGGGCAAAAAATTGCCACCACCCCATAAATGATGGCTTCCATGAGGTCAGCAGTTGTGTCTTTTTGGTTTCTGTCTCTTTAGAAGGTGGACAGAGAGTAGATGAGAAGCTGCTTCATTAGTGCTGTGCTGCATTTAATGGCACTTGAATGCTCTGCAGAGGCAACGAAGTTTGCCAAAGTTTTCCAAAGAAAAACGAGCCCAGGGAAATGGGCTTTAAGTAGACAGAAAGAGCTTTTGATAATGATAAAATTTTCCCTTTGTCAGGGGATGGAACAATGAAATGGGTAAGTGACTGAGCTGTAATTATTAATAACATGCAGATTTTACAAAGTGGAAAGCCTCTCACTTGTACAGAGGTTAGCAGGAAGGAGGCAAGATGTGTAAGGTTGTTTGAATGGAGTGGCATGACTGTACCTGCTTTTGATTCTCCTGATCTTTCCAGAGAGTTTCATTTTATCAGGCATCTAAGAGAACATGGTGTGGCTGGCATGGGTGCTCTCTAATTCATTTCCAGAACTGATAAAATTTTTCTGTCCCTGTACTTTGCAAATGCCATCAGTCTCCCACTTCTTGTGCATTTATAAACTGTGTCATCCAAGGCATTTTTATGCTAATGCAGTTGTTAATGGTGCTAGACAGGAAATATTTCCTTCTCTTTCACAGACAATTTGAAGCTTCCTCCAAGATAAAGAGTTACCAAGTAGTTACACACACACACACACACACAGAGGCATATGTATCTATATTTATTTTATATAACATACGTTTATGTATGTATGTCAGTGTGTGGTGTGTGTATATATATATTCTGTGTTTATAACTATATTTTTTTAATTTTTAGGATTCTAGAGTTGATGAGCTTACAGTTAATAGGCAGTCATTTAAGATACAATTGAGCTAACTGTTATGAAGGTCAGTGTAGGGATTTTTTTCCTTGGCCATGAGATATTATGTCTTTCATCCTCTATCAGGTAGTTTAATGCCTCACACTGAGTTAAATTCGTCACCTACCTGACTGTAATAATAAGTTAACCATCCATTCCAATCTTTTTATCAAGCCAAAGAAATAGCATTGTTTGATGACCTGATTGACCATTCAACAGGCTAGGATGCCTACTAAGACACAGCTATAGATCAAAGGTGAAGGTAGCCTATTGTGGGATTTTCTTGGTTACTAATCTAGTTGATGTTCTTTTATCCTGTACATTTATGACTAAATGTATGTAGATGTAGAAGAAAAAGTGAAATAAATATTTGGAGTTGAGGTTTATGCATTAATTGGGGACCTCTTGAAGTTAAAATCCTCAAAAAGGCAGCTCCTAACTCTGGGAAACAAACTAGGGGTGGTGGAAGGGGAGGAGGGCGGGGGGGGTGGGGGTGAAGGGGTGGCGGGCACTGAGAGGGGCACTTGACGGGATGAGCACTGGGTGTTATTCTGTATGTTGGCAAATTGAACACCAATAAAAAATAAATTTATTATTAAAAAAAAGGCAGCCCAATGTGTTTCCAGCTCTTCTCCCCACAAATCTCCACCATAATTATTTGTTGTCCTGCAGCTCTGCATGCTGGAATCAGGGCTGGCATGGGAGGAGCAAATAAAGCATGGGTGTGTTTGGCAGGGGCTGGGGTGTGAATACACACACTGCAGAAAGGCCAGCTGGGCCCTGCCACCTGCCATTCCTGGTGCTGTTGTTTGCTTGGGACACCCCCAACTTGGGGGGTGATTGGATGTGGCTGGAGAGAAAATGAAGCCTGGCAAAATGTGTTGACATCCTGCAAGGCTTGTGAATTCACCTGGTTATTTTATTTCTTTTTATGACTTTATTCACTCTTGAATATTTTCCCTTTCTCAAACATTCATTATCAACCCACTGTAAACACTGTAATTATATGTACATTATTAATATTATTATAAAACATCCAACAAAAGACTAAGAGTTAGGTCTGGCCCACTAGAGTATAGGAACCATCAGTTTGAAAAATGGAAAGACAGAAAATTCTGAATGTGTGATTCCTCCAATATTGCCCTCTCTTCTGTAAATCTTGTTCAATTTTTAATCATAGTAAAATTCATCCTGTGGATCTCTTCGTTTTCTCTAGTTTACCTGGAAAGACCTTTATCAGAGAGAATTAAAACTAAAGGCTAGGAAATAAGGCTTAAATGCTAGAGATGTGGGAGTTTCAGGCTTCCTTGACAGGATTCACATTAGCAGCCAACTGGAAAACCCAAATACAAGAAAACCAAAGGGAAGTTCAAATGTGAGAACATGATGTAAGGCAAGGCCCATGACCTTGCTAACAATGCCCTACCTTTGGTTTAGAGAGATACCCAATATCACTTTCACAACCCTTTCTTTCTTCTTCTTTTTAAAACTTAATCTATTTAAGTAATCTCTATATCCTACAGGGGCTGGAACTTCAACCCGGAGATCAAGAGTCATTCATGCTCTTCCGATAGAGCCAGCCAGGTGTCCCACAATCTTTTCTTTTTTATATAAAGTATATTTTATCAACATAATAATATGCTCATTCCACATAAGTTTAGAAAAATAGTAAGCAGAGAAAAATATCACTGATATTTTTGACACCAAAAGGTTAACATTTGAAAGTTAGATTTATTTCCAATTGTTCCTTTTCATTAGTCACTGACAAATCCCGGAAGTAAACATTTTCCTTCTTTTTCTGGGAGTTTTAAATAATGTAAGAAAGACCAAAAAATGGATTTGAACCATTTTTACTGCAAGTGTTGAAATAATTTTGGTTTTGCTTGAAGTGACGGAATTTTAAGTCAAAACTATCCACACAGGGTAAAGTGGATAATTTTTAACATTTTCTGTTTTTATTTAACATGATTATTTGTTCCTGGAAAAGAAAAATAAAAGCAGAAAAGTGTCCTTGTCTGAACACGGATGCATTAACAGTCTATACATTGCTACTGTCCACAGAATTTCTGTTTAAATGTATTAAGAAGAAAGCTTTAAGACCTCTATGATGGGGAATCTTGAAGTATGATTTTTGCAACACTCATTCCCTGAGATGTTGAAACCTATTACTTAAAAATAGGTTTCCATGACCCAGAAAGTTGGCCATCTTTGCGTCAAAATTCAAATGGTTTCCTTCCTCACTATAACTGCTCCTATCCAAAATGTGATCACATGACTTGTGATCACCTAGAAGGGGGTCTTGGGTCACAATGTTCCCTACACACATGCGGCCAAATAATTGGTACACCCGCTTCTGCCCCTGGAGCACATTGTGGTTCTTCTATTTCAGAAAATATGCTTTTGGGGGAAATAATATTTTTTTATGTATTTCTAAACCATTATACACACTTGAACATTTGCAAGGACAAAGCTCCAGCTCCTTCTCCTTCTCTTCCTTCTCTTTCTCCTCCTCTTCCTTCTTCTTCTTCCTCTCTCTTTTTAAAATTTTCACAATTTTGCTCTGCCATGGTTGTCTTTATGTAGAAAACTGTATTTCCACAGGAATACCATCATTTAAAGTAGTTGCATTCTGGCTCAGTGGTCCATACACCTGCACTCATGACTTCTAGGGCTGCAGGGCTGCAGAACTGCAAATGATGGATCTGTGCATGGATCTGGAATTCTGAACATGGAGAGACTCTCAACTTAATTGGGAATCAACACTTTCAAAAATAAAGAAACTTTCTTTTGGAAGTTTTCATTAAATTACTTGTCTCTGATTCTGAGTCTTTGTATATACTGTATCCTTTATTTATCATTCCTAGGCTTCCTACAGAGACAGGGAAGAAAGCAGAAGCTACTTGAACTATAATCATGTGCAATTTTTTTTAAGCAAATAGTTCCACTTCCAGAGAGATTTCAGAAGTTAGCAATGAGATGGTGTGGAGTATCAGGGAGGACAAAAGCAAGCACCATGAAGGCATGGTGCAGTGCAGGCCACAGAACTAGTACCCAGCAGTGGACGTTGCTATGGAAGTGCGTGATAGAGGACAGATTCTTGCAGATGGTCAGTGTCTTACAGACAACATAGTAGCTTAGGAAACATGCCTCACTGAAGATTAATCTAGGATAACCTATAAGCAAAATGACTGTGCGGTTTATGAAAAAATATGAAAAGACTAAAAAACAAAATAAATAGCATGCATCTGTTGACTGTTTGCTGTAGCTCACGTGACCTCCTTGGGTCTGATAGCATCGCCTTGCACATTTAGTTAGGTAAACACAATTCGCAGAGGCCCAAAGACAGCTCCGGAACCAAACATTTGGCATTAAAAACCAAAGATCATGTAATTACTCAAGTGATCCCCTCCAGCTCTGCTTTTATTTTTAAGCCCAGCCTATTGTTTCTTAATAGTTTCACTGAGTATTTCACAAACATTCAATCTCAACAGGTGGGGCTGTATCTACAGAGCCTTTCCAAGCAATGCTGGTAAAAGCTCAGGCTGCCTCCCTTATGCAGAGTGTTGAGCCAGCTCCCAGGAGCAGTGCCAGAGATAGATATTCAGATGCTTGGCATTTACTGGGGGAAAATTCTCGAGAGAATAAAGTCAAGCAGACTAAGGAAATGAAGGAGCCAAACAGAAGTGTGATCTCAGGTACCATTGAAGACCAAGAATACAGCAGGCTGAAGGGATAGAGAGCAATGCACTAGAAGGGAGCAGTTTTAGAGTAAGAAGGTCTCCCTGACAAGGTGATCTGTAAGCAGGGTGTGAATGTCTGGGCAGAGAGCATTTCAGGCAGAGGAGGCAGCATATGGAACGGCCCTGAGGTGAGAGCCTTTATGGTATGTTCAAGGACCAGCAGCAGGACTGAAATAGAATGAACCAGAGAAGAGTTGGGGGTGGGGATGAGACCGGACAGGTGCATAGGGCACAGTTGGCTCAGGCATGGCTAAGTCATGGTGGAAGCAGGATGGAATTCCACCCTGAATCATTGGAGGCACACAATTGCCCGTGTAGCCCTCTACATCTCCAAGTGCCAGGCTCGTCATGTGTAAAATAAGCTGAAGGACCAGATGTTCTCTCAAGCCTGAAAGTTCTGTGAGTCTGAAATGATTGACCTGGTATGTCATGCCTTATTTCATCACCTGTCTAACAAGGATGAATTGCCATTATACCTGCAGAACAATTAATAAACCTCATGAACTCACTCAGAAGAGCCCACAGCATTGCGGAAGGATGGGGAAATTGTAAGAGTTCAATCCATTTAAGAAGCTAATTCTGGGAGCTCATCATCCCAGGGCCTGTGCTAGCAGTGCAAAGCAAGCCATAGGGTATGGTTTTTACTTCTGTCTTTAAGTTGCTAGTGGTTACATAAATGGAGGTTCACATCCAATTGTTTGATTTTAAAGTTATATGGTAGCAGAAAGTAGGAGAAAGTAGAGCATTTAGGGCTGCTTTGGGCAGAATGTGTGGTTTAGTGAAAAGAATAGAAATAATTATTGGTTTAATGACGTAACAGCAGTGAAGCTGCTGGAGGAATGAGTAATTGAACCCCCATGCAGAGCGTGCAGGGGTAGAATTTAAAAGGAAAGAAACAGGGACACTTAGGTGGCCCAGCTGGCTTTTGATTTCCACTCAGGTTGTGATCTCCGGGTAGTGGGATCAGGCCCTGCATTGGGCTTGGGCTCAGTGGGGAGTCTTCTTGTCCTTCTCCTTTCCCCGCCCCTCTGCTTGTGCATGCTCTCTCCCCCTCTCTAAAACAAATAAACAAACAAACAAACAAACAAATAAATTTTTAAAATGAGCTAAGAAGCATAAAACAGCTTATAAAGCTCTCACTTCTGCAGGTCAAGATCGGATTATTCCAAGTCCATGAAGTGTTTTTGTAGCATGACCTTTTTTATTGAGATATAATTCACATACCATAAAGTTTAGCCTTTTAAAGTGTAAATCCAGTGTTTTCTCATGTATTCACAAAGTTCTGAGACCATCACCACTATCTCAGCCTAAAACATTTCCATCACTCAAAAAGAAAACTTTTTGTCTGCTAGTAATGTTTCCCCATTCTCTACCCACCCCACCCTGGGAAACCAGTCATCTGATTATTCTGAACATTTCATATAAATGGAATCATACTTTATGGAGTTTGTGCCTGGCTCCTCTCACTTATTTTTTCCCAGGTACATACATCTAATAGCAAGTATCAGTATTTCATTACTTCTTATTACTAATATCGCATTGTATAGATGATACAGATTTTGTTTCCATTTATCAGTTGATGGGCATTTGGGTTATTTCTATCTTTTGGCCACTAGGATAATTTTCCTACAAATGTTTAATGTACAAGTATTTGTATGGACATTATCTTCAAATCTTTTCATGTGTATGTTGGCTATTTGTTTATATTCTTTGGAAAAAACGTCCATTCAAATAATTTGCCCTTTTATAATTATTGAGTTGTAAGAGATCTGTAGATAAAGCCTCCTTATCAGAGATATGATTTGTAAATATTTTCTCCGGTCTGTGGCTGTTTTTTCACTTTCTTGAGTGTTGTCTCAAGCATTTTTTTTTTATTTTGTTGAAGTACGGCTATTTATGTATTTCTTTTTTGCTTGTGATTTAGGTGTTATATTTAAGAAAGCATTGACTAATCCCAGGTCACAAAAATTTACACCTATGTTTTCTTCTAGCATTTTTATACATTTCATATTTGCCTTTGGTACATTTTGAGTTAAATTTTTTGTATATGAAGTGAGGGAAAGGTCCAACTTCACTCTTTTTAAATGTAACTGCTGGCTGTCCCATCAACCATTTGTTGAAAATACTTTTTCTTTCCCTATTGAATGGTCTTGCATTATTGTTGAAAAACAATCGACCATAGATATAAAGATTTTTTTCGGGACTCTTAGTTCCATTTTGTGGATGTGTATGCTTATCCTTTATACCACTACCAGATGATCTTGAACACTAGTTTTTTTTTTTTTTAGTCTGTTTTGAAAGTGGGAAATAAAAGGCTTTCAATTTCTTTTTCTTTTTCAATTTCTTTTTCTTTTTCAAGATTGTTTTGGCCATTCTGAGTACCTTGCATTTTCACATGAAATTTTTTAAGCTTGTCAGTTTTTGCAAGAAGAGAAAGCTTAATTTTATTTTATTTTAAATATTTATTTATTTATTTATTTATTTATTTATTTATTTATTATTTGAGAGAGAGAGAGAGAGAGAGAGAGACAGGCAGAGGGAGAAGCAGGCTCCATTCAGGGAGCCCGACGTGGGACTAGATCCCGGGTCTCCAGGATCACACCCTGGGCTGAATAGGCGCTAAACCACTAAGCCACTGGGGCTGCCCAGAAAGCTGAATTTTAATGGGGATTATGCTAATTCTGTAATTTGGAGAAAATTGCTGGCTTAACAATATTGAGTTCCAATCCATGCAAATGGCATGTCTTCCCATTTTTCTTCAACACTGTTTTCTAGTTTTAGGGGTACAGGGTTTGTACTCCTTTGTTAAATTTACTTCCTTGTGTTTTATTCTTTTTGGTGCTGTTGTAAAAGGAATTATTTTCTTGATGAAGTCCCAATAGTTCATTTTTGCTTTTGTTTCTTTTGTTTTCGTGGATGTATCTTGCAAGAAGTTACTGTGGCCAAGTTCAAAAAGGGTGTTGCCTGTGTTCTCCTCTAGGATTTTGATGGAGTCTTGTCTCACATTTAAATCTTTCATCCATTTTGAGTTTATCTTTGTGTATGGTGCAAGAGAGTGGTCTAGTTTCATTCTTCTGCATGTGGATGTCCAGTTTTCCCAGCACCATTTATTGAAGAGACTGTCTTTCTTCCAGTGGATCGTCTTTCCTCCTTTGTCGAATATTAGTTGACCATAAAGTTCAGGGTCCATTTCTGGATTCTCTATTCTGTTCCATTGGGACTTCATCAAGATAAGAAGCTTTTGCACAGCAAAGGATACAGTCAACAAAACTCAAAGACAACCTACAGAATGGGAGAAGATATTTGCAAATAACATATCAGATAAAGGGCTAGTTTCCAAAATCTATAAAGAACTTATTAAACTCAACACCAAAGAAACAAACAATCCAATCATGAAATGGGCAAAAGACATGAAGAGAAATCTCACAGAGGAAGACATAGACATGGCCAACATGCACATGAGAAAATGCTCTGCATCACTTGCCATCAGGGAAATACAAATCAAAACCACAATGAGATACCACCTCACACCAGTGAGAATGGGGAAAATTAATAAGGCAGGAAACAACAAATGTTGGAGAGGATGTGGAGAAAAGGGAACCCTCTTACACTGTTGGTGGGAATGTGAACTGGTGCAGCCACTCTGGAAAACTGTGTGGAGGTTCCTCAAAGAATTAAAAATAGACCTGCCCTACGACCCAGCAATTGCACTGTTAGGGATTTACCCCGAAGATTCAGATGCAATGAAACGCCGGGGCACCTGCACCCCGATGTTTCTAGCAGCCATGTCCACAATAGCCAAACTGTGGAAGGAGCCTCGGTGTCCATCGAAAGATGAATGGATAAAGAAGATGTGGTTTATGTATACAATGGAATATTACTCAGCCATTAGAAACGACAAATACCCACCATTTGCTTCAACGTGGATGGAACTGGAGGGTATTATGCTGAGTGAAGTAAGTCAATCGGAGAAGGACAAACAGTGTATGTTCTCACTCATTTGGGGAATATGAATAATAGTGAAGGGGAATATAAGGGAAGGGAGAAGAAATGTGTGGGAGATATCAGAAAGGGACACAGAACATAAAGACTCCTAACTCTGGGAAATGAACTAGGGGTGGTGGAAGGGGAGAAGGGCGGGGGGTGGGGGTGAATGGGTGACGGGCACGGAGGGGGACACTTGACGGGATGAGCACTGGGTGTTATTCTGTATGTTGGTAAATTGAACACCAATAAAAATTAATTTATAAAAAAAATAAAATAAAATAAAATAAAAAAAAAGGAATTATTTTCTTAATTTTATATTTAGATTGTTCATTGAGTTGAATGAAAATACAATTGATTTTTATATATTGATCTTAGATCCTACAAACTTTCTGAACTCATGCATTTTCTCTACTAGTATTTTTGTTAATTCATTGGGATTTTTTTTTTATAATACAGTCATGTCATCTTGAAATAGAAATGGTTTTATTTTTTCCTTTCCAAAATTGTTGTTTTTACAGGTTTTTCTCTTGTCTACTTTTCCTGATCAAAACCTCCAGTACATTATTATGTAGGACTGCTGAAAGCAAGAAATCTTGTTGACTGTAAAGGAAAATCCTTTAGTTTTTCATCTTAAATATGACATAAGTATTTTTTTGTAGATGCCCTTTATTATGCAGAGGAAGTTCCATTCTATCCCTAGTTTGTTGTATGTTTAGTTAATCGTGAAAAGTGTTGGAATTTTCAAAAATTTTTCTGTATCTACTGAAATGATATTATTTTTTGTCCTTTATTTAGTTACTAATGTGTATTATATTGATAGAATTATTTTCTGTTGAACCATCTTTGCATCCCTAGGATAAATGTCAGTTGGTCATGACGTATAATTCTTTGTATTTGTTACTGGATTTGGTTTACTAGTGTTTGTTCGTTTATTTATTTCACACACAAACTAGAGGTGAGGGGCAGAAGGAGAGAGACTATCTTTTTTTTTTTAATTTTTATTTATTTATGATAGTCACACAGAGAGAGAGAGGCAGAGACATAGGCAGAGGGAGAAGCAGGCTCCATGCACCGGGAGCCTGACGTGGGATTCGATCCCGGGTCTCCAGGATCGTGCCCTGGGCCAAAGGCAGGCGCTAAACCGCTGCGCCACCCAGGGATCCCCGAGAGACTATCTTAACATGGGGCTCAATTTACCAACTCTGAGAACAAGACCTGAACTGAAATCAAGAGTGAGATGCTTAACCAACTGAGCCACCCAGGAGCCCCTCCGAGGGTTTTTAAAAATATTTTTAATCTATATTCATAAGGCATATTAACTAGTAGTATTCTTTTCTTGTGGTATCTTTTGTCTAGCTTTGGGAATTAGGGTAATGATAACTTCTGGGATGAGGTAGGCAGTATTCCCTCTTCATATATTTTTTAAAGAGTTGGTGAAAAATTGGTACTAATTCTTTAAACATTTGGTAGAATTTACCAGGAAAGAAGTCTTCTCCTGGGTTCTTCTTTGTGGGTAGTTCATTTGATTGCTATTTTAATATTTCTCTTTTATATAGGTCTATTCAGATGTTTGCTTCTTCTTGAGACATTTGTAGTCATTTGTGTCTTTCAAGAAATCTATTTTTCATTTATTGGCTTACAGTTATTCTCATAGTATTCTCATATAATCATTTTAACTTCAGTGAGGTTTGTAGTAATCTCCCTGTTTTGTTCCTGATTTTAGTAATATTAATCTTCTCTTTTTTTTTTTCCATGACTAGTTTAAATCTATTGATCTTCTAAGAGGACCAAGTTTTGGTTTCATTATTTTTCTCTACCGACTTTCTATTCTTCATTTCATTTATTTCTGCTTTACCATTTCTTTCTTTCTGCTTGCTTTGAGTTTAATTTGTCAAACTTTTGGTGTATTCTTAAGGTAAAGGATGGGATGCCTGGGTGGCTCAGTAGTTGAGCGTCTGCCTTTGGCTCAGGGCATGATCCCGGGGTCCTGGGATGGAGTCTGCATCGGGCTTCCTGCGTGGAGCCTGCTTCTCCCTCTGCCTATGTCTCTGCCTTTCTCTCTGTGTCTCTCATGAATAAATAAATAAAATCTTAAAAAAAAGTATTAAAAAAAGGTAAAGGTTATTGATTTCAGAACTTTCTTCTTTCTTAATGTAGGTGTTTATACTTAGAAATTTTTCCTTTAAAACTGCTTTAGCATCATCCCATAAGTTTTGGTATGTTGTGTTTTTGTTTCATTCATCTCAAGAAATTTTTCAGTTTCCTTTGTGATTATTTTTTCTTAGCCCATTTGTTATTTAAAAGTGTGTTGTTTAATTTCCAATATTTTTTGATTATCCAAGTTTTCTTCTATTATTAATTTAAGTTCATTCTGTTATGGTCAGATAATATACTTTGTATTACTTCAGTCTCTTTAAATTATTGAGACTTATTTTATGGCTCTTTATGTAGTCTATTGTAGTAAATGTTTCATGTGCACTTAGGAAGAATGTGCATTCTACTAGTGTTGGATGGAATGTTCTAAATATTTCTATCAGGCCTAGTTGGTTTATAGTATTGTTCAAGTTTTCTATTTCCCTAATCTTCTAATTGTGGATAGAATTATTGCTATATTATTGAAAATGAGGTATTGATGTCAAACTACTATTTTTGAATTGTCTGTTCTTCAATTCTATCGATTTTTGCTTCATTTATTTTGAGTTTCTGTTTTTAGGTAAGTATATGTTTATGATTGTCAGATATTCTGAATAATTGACCTTTTTATCATCATAAAATGTCATTTGTATCTATTGATGGCTTTTGTCTTGAACCTATTCCACTTGATATTAACAGAATCACTTCAGCTTTCTTTTGGTTATATCTTTTCCACCTACTTTTTTTTTTCCACCTATTTACTTTTTAAAGTTTTTTTTTTAAGTAATCACTACCCCAAAGTGGGGCTCAAACTTATAATTCCAGGATCAAGAGTCCCATGCTTTACCAACTGAGCAGCCGGGCGCCCCTCCATCCATTTACTTTTGATTAGTTTGTGTCTTTGAATATAAAGTTTGTTTCTGGGGTGCCTGGGTGGTTCAGTCAGTTAAAGCGTCTGCTTTCAGCTCAGGTCTTGATCCTGGAGTCCTGGGATCATCAAGTCCTCTGTTGGGCTCCCTGCTCAGTAGGAAGCCTGCTTCTCCTTCTCCCTCTGCTGCTCCCCCTGCTTGTGCTCTCTCTCTGGCTTACTCTCTCCCAAATAAATAAACAAAATCTGTTTTTTTTTTTTTAAGTGTGTTTCTTTCAGAGAGCACATTAATAGATCATTTCTATCCACTCTTTCAATACCTGCTTTTTTAATTGGAATGTTAATCCATTCACATTTAATCCTTTCATTTTATATTTGGATTTTACATCTACCATTCAAGTTTTTGTTTTTGTTTTTTGGTCTTGTGTCTTTTTTTATTCCTCCTTTCTTCCATTACTGCCATCTTTCATGTTAAATAAATACTTTCTGGTGAACCATTTTAATTCTCTTACCATGTCTTTTACTGTATTATTTTGAGTTGTTTTCTTAGTGCTGCCCTGGTGATTACAATTAACAATTTATAAAAATCTTGTCGGAATTAATATTAACTTAGTTTTAGTAGTATACAAAACCTTTGTCCCTTTCCAACTCCATTCTTCCCTTCTCCTTTACGCTATTACTATCATATAACTTGCATCTTTATACATTGTGCATGCCCTTCAACACAGATTTATAATTAGTGACTACTGTAGTTGCCTTTTAAATTAGATAGGAGAAGAAAGCACTACAACAACAAATGTTTATGCTATCTTTTATATTTGCCCATGTAGTTATCTTTTCTGGTGCTCTTTGTTCAGTCATGACAATTTGTTTATTCATGTGGATTTAATGTGTCCTTTTATATCAGCCTTAAGAACTCCCTTTAGTACTTCTTACAAGGCTAGAAACAAGTGAGATTTTGTTTATCTAAGAATGTCCTCATTTATCCTTTATTTTTGAAAGATAATTTTGCTGGATATAGAATTCTTGGCTCACAATTTTTTTTTTCCTTTCAACCTTTTGAGTGTTATCACACTGCCTCTCAGTTTCCATAGTTTCTGGTAAGAAATTTGTTGTTAATCTTGTAAGGATCCCTTACTCACAGTGAATAGCTTCTTTTTTTCTGTTTGAAGAGTCTTTGTCTTTGGATTTTGACAGTTTATTTATGATGTGTCTAGGTATAGATCTCTGAGTTCAGATACTTGTGTTCATTGAACTTCTTGGAAGTATATATTAATGTTTTTCAACAAATTTTGCAATTTTTTGGCCACTACTTTCTCAAATAGTCCTTCTGGACTTTTTTGTCTTTAACTTCTGGGGCTCCCAATATGCATATGTTGGTAAGCCTGATCATGTTCATGTTCAAGTCTCTGAGGCTCTGGGTATTTTTCTTTATTTTTTTTCTTTCTGTTCTTCTAACTACATAACTTCAGTTGGCCTATTTTCAAGTTTGTTGATTCTTTCATCTGCCAGCTCAAAATTGCCAATAACCATTTAGTTATTTTTTCATTTCAATTATTTTACTTTTTAACTCCAGAGTTTGTACTTGATTCTTTTGTTTTCCTATTTCTTTATTGATATTCTCTGCTTAGTGAAACAACATTCTCATACTTTGCTTCAGTAAGAGACCTACTTACACAGAGTTTCCTATAGCTCTTTAAACATCTTTACAATAATTTAAAGGATTTGATTTTTGTTGTTTTTTTTTTTTGTTTGTTTTGTTTTGTATTTTATGGGGAGGCTGTCTAAGTAGTCTAACATTAGATGCCTGGACCAATAAACTGTCCAGCCTTTTTGAGGGGCTCTGTGTATGTTTTCAGGCATGCCTTTAGTGCTCAGAAAGGCAATTACAACTGTCCCTTACCCTCCATTCCCAACATGTACAGAGCCTCAAAGTTAGCCAAATGTGATAATGTAGGCCCTTTTCAGGTCTTTCCTGGATATGTGCTCATCTTTAAGCATTCACATGCCTTCTGGATTCCCAGGTATATATAGGGGTTTTCAGAGCCCTTTCTGAGCACTTCATGACCCAGTTATTACATTTAAGGTTTTTTTTGGCTTCAATTATTCTCATTGCCTCATTCAGCTGCAATTTTTATTTATTTTTTTTAAAGATTTATTTCTTTATTTATGATAGACAGAGAGAGAGAGAGAGAGAGAGAGAGAGAGAGAGAGAGGCAGAGACACAGGAGGAAGGAGAAGCAGGCTCCATGCCGGGATCCTGACGTGGGACTTGATCCCGGGACTCCAGGATCACGCCCTGGACCAAAGGCAGGTGCTAAACCGCTGAGCCACCCAGGGATCCCCAGCTGCACTTTTTTAGGTAAATTGCCCCTGATTGTTTTTGACAAATGCCTCCAGGGAAAATTTTTTTTCATTGGTAGCCTTCTGAGTCAGGGTTAACAAAGACAAGCCTCTGAGTGAGCTTTTCCAGAGAACTGCCATGGAGATCAAATAATGATGATTTTCGCAGAATGGAGCTTTATAGGAGCACCAACTCCATTCTGATTCCTCCAGTATTTACTAGGCTTCTGGTTTTCACTGTGATTGTGGAGTTGAAAAGATGAGATTGGGAAAGGATCAGTTAAAATGCCTCAGGCTCTCTGTTTTAACTGAGATCATCTATTTTACCTGAGTAAATGCTCCTCACATTTTTCCAAGCATTGGATTAATTTCCATAGTTCTGAAAAAGTGTATTCTGGTAAGTTTTGCTATTGTTGCTTTTATGGAGGAGAGGATTTTCAGCATACCTTGCTACACTGTTCCTGCTGACATTACTCTGTAACATGTTTTATTAAAAGCATGTTTCCAATTGTCTTTTATCCAAGATTTTTCATTAGTGGGGAATCCAATTGCAGAAAGGGGGTAAAGCAGAAGAAAATAGCCCCCTTATGGAAGTCACTCAGGATCATCAGGCTTAGGAAAGAAAAAACATGTAACTAGTATGTGCAATCATCATACAGAAACACCAAGTCATTTTGGGAAAAAAAGCACAAAATTCTTTCAAGTAACTTGAAGTTTCTCATCTTGAAAGAAATGAGGATAATAATAATAATACCTATCTTATAGAATAACTGTAACATTTTGAAAAACTAATAGAGAACATGGATAGTACTTTGGGGTAAATGTACTCAATAGATGTTAGTTTTCATTTTATAAGATGAAAAGATTAAATAAAAAATTCAATAGAAAATGAAAAGACAAAAAAAATGCTTCCTAATATTTGTCATTGCCTGACTGAGTTAATGATTTAAACTATGGGAGAAAAATTATCTAATAGTAAATGGGGAATAATTCAAAATTTGCCTCTCAAGATTGCTTGGTGGTCAGTGTACTGATTAAGTGATTCCATTGTGTTTGAGATCCTGTCGTGTCGGGGTTACAGATTTGTCTGCATAAACATTAAAGACTGCTGAAATGCTTCTAATAGACAAATCAGAACATTAATCTGTCATCATTAAAAGTAAGGGTGTTGAGAGAAAAGATATCCTAAGAATTCCTGGTAGGGACTTTGGGATGACAGGCAATGAAGAGTAGGAAGAGTAAGTTGGCTGCCATCTTGGTCCAATGGAAGGTTAAGGTTTTGGAGTGAGTCAAACTGTCCAACAGCTGTTTCTGCCTTGCTTTTATCCATGTGGTCTAGAGTGGTTACCTGACTTCCAACTACCTGTAAACCTTCTCAATAATAATGTGGGGTGCTTAAAACACAATTAACATCCTGAACTGATTTTTATCAATATGGTAGAATTAATGGTTTTGTTGATATTCTTTTTGCCCTAAAGTGTTGCTTTTTATGAATTTAAAGAAACAATAGTAACCTCTATTGAAATACTTTTTTATTCTTACATTTCATTCTGAGAAGCTATAGATAAATGTTTATTAATTTAGCACTTAAGATGGAAGTATGATTTACCTAAATGAAAACTTGTTTGCTTACATAATTAAAATTCAAACAGGATCACTCATATTCTAACTGCATCTCACAGAACATTTAGGGAAATGCTCATGGTAAGTTATTTGCTTTCTCTTGGCTCTAGGCTAATAAATAACAAAATAGTAATATTCAGATGCTCACCTTCGAATGATATGGAATGTGTTAAAGAGTGAAGTGTGCCTTTCCTTCTCACCCTCCACTGTCAGAGTCCTCAGAAGAAGCCTATCACCACTTTCATAGCTTTTCAGTTTTTTTTTCTTCACTCACCACAAAGTTTGTATTTCATACCACATACACATAGACATACACACAGACACAGATACACACACACACACACACACACTTTTAGACATACACCACACCCTATATTTTGCTTCTTATATAAGAACATAATCATGTTATACATTAACACTATCCTTAGGGCCCTCCAGCTCCTCTCCATCTTACTCAGAATAAAAGTTGGAGTCCTTATCTGGCCTCATCTCTGTTATCCCTGCTTAATTCATCTCTGCACATGGTAGACTCTGTGCTGTTCCTCAAACACGCTGGGCATGCTCCTGTCCTAGGGCCTTTGCATTTGCTGTTCCTTTTGTCTGGAACACTCCTGCCCTAGGTATTCATATGACTCCCTCTCCCTTCTTCTTCAGGTCTTTGTTCAAGTCTCATTTAACACTGAGACCTTCTTTGCCCACTCCTTTTATTAACAATTCCACTCTGACTCCCATTCACTGTCTCCTCTCCCTGATCTATTTTTTTTTCTATAACATTATTGCCATCTGGTGAACTTTGTAGTTTATTTTCTTATTGTTGATTTCTTCAACGAGAGTGACAACTCTGTAATGACTATTAGGTCTATTTCATTCGTTTCTGCATCATTACTAGCTAGGCCAGTGCCCGGTGCGTAATAGTTGCATAATAAATAATTGATGAATGAGTAATGATGGTTTCTTAAATTTTCACACTAACCTCTAGAGATTGGAATATGGTAAGAACTTTTAACTATAAATTACTATTAGTAATATTAGTTAGATGATATTTAGACCAATGGAAAAGGTCATCTGTGTAAGAATAAATCATGAACTTCTGCTGGAGTAGGGAACAAAACTATCCAAGGATGTTTGATGCTATGTGTGGGTCTTGACTTTCTGCTCTCTGAGCTTTTGACAACTCTCTTGTCTTTCCCAGAACCATGCATTTGAAAAATTGGTATGCCATTCAAATAATAAATTATGTGTTTATTTTATAAATAAACTTCTTGTCACTTCAATACTTAAATTGACTTCTGTCTTCTTGTCACTTCAATACTTAAAGCACTGCTCCACCTTAGGCCCTTTACCTAGAAGTTCACTGCTGGATTTTATCCTTACCTTGTTGTTTACTGGCTGGCTCATCCCTCTCCCTTCAGGTCTCAGCTTGTAATATTACCCTCACAGGGTACTTGCTAACTGTGAAAGTACTACCCTCACAATGTACTTTCTTAGCATTCACCTCTAATACATAGTTTCACTATTGGGATATATGGTCTATTTTCACAGAACAGCATGGAAACTCCAAGATCAGAGATCTTGTTTCAGTACCTGGCCATAGCATTAGCTCAATAAATATTTGTTAATGTACTCAGACTTTAGGAAACAATTCTTGTGGGACACCTGGGTGGCTCAGTGGTTGAGCATCTACCTTTGGCTCAGGGTGTGATCCTGGAGTCCCGAGATTGAGTCCCACATCGGACTCCCTGCATGGAGCCTCCATCTCCCTTTGCATATGTCTCTGCCTCTGTGTGTGTGTGTGTTTCTCATGAATAAATGCATAAAACCTTTTTAAAAAATTAGCCTTTAAAAAAAAGACGGATAATTCTTGGCTAGTCACCAGGGTCACAACACTTAGCTCCCTGCAAATGACTATTAATTTTGACATCTATGCCTAATATATGATAGATTTGTGGTGTCTTTGTATCCTTTTCTTTATATTTTCCCTGATTATAGATATTATATTCTAGTTGTAAAAAGAAAATAAAACTTCAAAAATGTGTAAGATGTAAAATGTATGTCCTATAATCTCATCTTCTAAAAATAACTATCAGCAACCATTTTATATTAAAAATGAAATTAAAAAAATGAAATCATCTTATACACACAAGTTGAAACTTTTTTAACTTAAAATATACAATGGACACATTTTCATATTGCCATTTTTAGATAGACTTCATTCTTCCTAATAATATTTTATTGTGTAGAATTGACTACAATTATTTAATCAGTTTCATATTAGAGAAATTTAGCTTGCTGCCAGTGTGTTTTGGGATAAACTATTAAAAAATGCGGTAAATATATCTTTACATACATCTGTGTAGTTTTCTGTAGGACAAATTCAGAAAATTGATGTGTACAAGGATGTAAATATGTGTTATAAGTTCATATTGTGAATAATTTCAAGAAAGGAATAGTTAAGGCTGGAGAATGAAGAAGAGGCTTACCAAAAATTAAAAAAGAAAGAAAGAAATGCTTAGGGAATAAGTAAAAGCTTTTGAAAGGGCATACCTGCAGGACACAGACTGGGCTTTTATTCTAGCTGATAAATGATACTTATGACAATTACTAAACAACATGGGAGAATATGTATACCCTATTGTAAAATGAAATATTTTATAAAATTATATGCACACTATAGTGGCAATTATTAAAAATTATGCTTTTCTATAAATCATGATGTGACAAGAAAATATGTTTGGGAATTTGATTAATTAGAAAGGATGAATCAGCTTGTTATTTTTTCTTTTGTATTTTTTGCCTTTATTGTTTTGTTTTGTTTTGTTTTGCCTTTATGATTGAAGTATTCATAAACTTGGTCCAGATTACAGATGTGACTGAGGGTGCTGAACTGAGGGTATGACAGGGACTAAAACAGATGAACCCATGGATTTAAGGAAAAGGGAGGAATCACTAAAGGTGAAGGCTGAAGAATGGATGCCTAATGAAGTACCCAAGAATGCCAGTCACCAGAGGAAGGAAATATCAAAGGCAAAGATTAGATTTTCAAGTCAATTTGAAGATAAGTAGCACTAGCTGCACTATTCTCTGGAAGATTTGCTATAAAATCAGTGTATTTCTCTCTTAAAATTTTAGAGAATTCTCTGGAGCACCAGTAGAGGTCTGACTTTTTTTTTTTTTTTCCAGAATTTTAAAAATAATGAATGCAATCTCTTTTTTAAAAAAAACATAGGACTATTTGCATGTTCTATTTCTTTTTATATCAGTTTTTTAAACATCATATTTATCAAGGAATTTATCAATTTCATCTAAATTGTCAAATGTATCAGGAAAAGCTGTTTATAATAACCTTCTGTCTTTTAAATATTTGTAGGGTCTGGACTCATATCCTCTTTTATGTTTCTGACATTGGATTGGTTTACTCTTTCTTTTATTTTTGGTCAGTATTCCCGGTGATTTATTTCTTTTATTTTTATTTATTTCTTTTATTAGTCTATTTAAAGAAGTAGCTTTTGGCTTTGTTTATTTTATTTTATTTTTTGTTTTATTTTATTTTATTTGTTTATTTTCTTAAATTATATTTTTAAGAATCCCAACTCCAGGATGCCTGAGTGGCTCAGCCTTTGTGTGTGATCCTGGGGTCTGGGACCTCCTTGCAAGGGGCCTGCTTCTCCCTCTGCCTGTGTCTCTGCCTCTCTGTCTCTCATGGATGAATAGATAAGATCTTTTTAAAAAAAGAATCCTCAATTCCTCATAGCTTCCGACACTTATCCTGTCTTCACTAGACTATGGAAAGCAGGAAGTCAAAAAATAATAATAAAATTAAATTAAATTTAAAAATGTCTCTAGAGAAGAACCAGGAGAATGAATTCACAAGTCAGGTAAAACTATAGTCACTCATTCTATTTCTCTGGAGCAGAGGCAATAGTGAGCAAGTACATCTCAGATTCAGATGTTTAATACATGTAATGAAACATGATTTATATAAATGCAATCCTGGGTAAATTGTGAAGCTTATATGGTTTCTCTGGTTCTTTGGGCCTTTCTTGTGAGATTTAGATCAAAATGCTTTTCAAACTTTTCATAAAGGAGAATATGTGGAAGAGATGGGAACCCAAAGCAGCTCTTCTTTCAACATTTTTTTTTTTTTTGCAGTTTTATTACTGAGGTGATTAAGAGTCTGGGAACTGGAGTCATATTTTTTGGGTTGGTCTGCTACTTTCTGTGTGACACTTGAGAGCCAACCCACTGAAGTTTAGAAGCAAGTACCTGGATGGTATTTCTGGGTCAAAATTCTCCTGTTTTAAAGTTTAGGTCATTTGGGTGCTTTAGAGACCCACAGTCTCCCCTTTTCCAGAGACAGTGCTGTCATTCTTTTAAATAAGGCCTAATGTTGGCATAGGGAAGGAAATTTAAGTTGGTAGAGGGCCAGCAGCTCCCATATTTATATACAGGGATTTGATCTCCTTGTGGACAGGTGACCAGGCATATTTCATGTCTGATTTGAAAATTTTACATATTTCAAAGATCATAAAATAGTTGAAAGATTTCTACTGAATAAATCTTTCATTTCACACAGACCATTTGGCTAATGAAATGCTATTTAATAAATACCTTTCAGGGGGCTCCTGGGTGGTTCAGTCAGTTTAGCGTCTGCCTTCATTCAGCTCAGGTCATGATCCTGGGGGCCTGGGATGGAGCCTGGAATTGGGCTCCCTGATCAGGGGGGTGTCTGCTTCTTCCTCTCCCTATGCAGCTTCCTCTGCTTGTGCTCTCTCTCTTTCTCTCAAATAACTAAATAAAATCTTTAAACAAAAGAAACACCCAAAACAAAAGAAAAACCCAAATACCTTTAAGTCAATAGCTTTCAAATTTGTATCAGGGAGTATGAACACTGAGATGTTTAGTCAAAAAAAGATTTTCATGGTCAGATATGTTTCTGAAGCACTGAATTCTTAGTGTCCACCTTAGGAGTCCTCAATAAACTTTAGTGTGTCTATTGCTAAGGAATTGTACTAGAAAAATAATGTAGAGACTCAGTGTAATCTAGACACACAGAAATAAGGCTTCACTTGCAAGTAGTTTTTTTGGGGAGGTGATGTCAGGAGCACAGAGAGGGAGACAGAGAAGGGAGAGCTAATAGAGCATGTGCTATTGTGCTATTGAGCAGGTTTCTACCAAGGAGCCCAGTTTGGTTGGAGACTTTTGGGGGATGGCATAGACAACCTCAGTGGGTGAGAAAAGTGTGTTGGCTATAGTCCCCTCCAATCCATCTTTGACTGCAGGATGTTCTAGCAGCTCTTGCAGCCTGCCCTGTGCAAGCTGAGACAAAGTACACAGGCATTAGGTTGCAGGGCCCTGCAGCAGTATATTGCAAGCATGCATTGGACAGATGGGTGCTATGGGGATGCACGTGGGCACACAGCATCTCTGTTACACTCAGGACTTGACCATACAGTGTCCTTTCCCTCTCCATCCCTTATGGATTCACCCCCTTCTTTTCATAACAACTACTAACATCATATTGAACCAAGGTTTTATAGAATACACTGGGAAATTTTAGTTTTAGGTAATGTTTTCCTCTCCTTTCCCTCCTGCCAATCTACAATATAATCATGGGTTCGTAAGATTTGCTTTTATAAAAGAATGTCTAATAAGAAAGAATAAACTTTGAAATTCAGTCACCAGGCTCCCATGGCTTACAGCCTTAGTTGAAATGCTTCCTTTAGGGATCCCTGGGTGGCGCAGCGGTTTGGCGCCTGCCTTTGGCCCAGGGCGCGAT